>NC_133328.1:176059467-176723993 GCF_042186555.1 Aquarana catesbeiana | reverse complement strand
GATTGGATAGATTGATAGCAGCACAGCCATTGGCTTACACTGCTGTCAATCAAATCCAATGACGCGGGCGCTGGGGGATGGGGCTGAGTCATACATGGACGCAAATGCTGGACTCGGGAGCGCGCCCGCAAGGTAACCCCCTCTGGAGAGCGCTTCTCCTAGGGGGTTTTCTGATGTGGGGAAAAGTCTAGAGAACCGCCGGGGGACCCCAGAAGAGCAGGTTCGGGGCCACTCTGTGCAAAACGAGCTGCACAGTGGAGGCAAGTGTGATATATTTGTTATTTTAAAAAAAACAAAACAAACCCTTACAATCACTTTAATGTGGAGAAGAAGCTTAGGAAATTCTTCCACCTACCTTTAGAAAACGACAGTAATTACTTTATCTCTGTCTAGGCAACTTTGCAGGTATGGAGCATCAAGACTGATTTTCCCGGCTGTCTAGGGGGCGCATGCGCGCGCCTGCCTCATCACTCGGGAGCTAATGCACGTGCCCGGTGGCCGCGATGTCTGCCAGGCACCCGCGGTTGCTCGTCACAGATCCACGTTCTGTCAGGGGAGAGGAGACAGAATGTGTGTTCCTTGTATAAAGGAACACCGATTGGTCACCTCCTCCAGTCAGTCCCCTCCCCCCACAGGTAGAATCACTCCCTAGGTAACACATTTAACCCCTTGATCACCCCCTAGTGTTAACCTCTTCCCTGCCAGTGACATTTATACAGTAATCAGTGCATATTTATAGCACTGATCGCTGTATAATTGTTAATGGTCTCAAAATAGTGTCAAAAGTGTCCAATTTGTCCTCCGCAATATCACAGTCCTGACAAAAATTGCAGCTCGCCGCCATTACTAGAAAAAAATAAATAAATAAATAATAAAAATGCCATAAATCTATCCCCTATTTTGTAGACGCTATAACTTTTTTGCAAACCAATCAATATACGCTTATTGCGATTTTTTTAACAAAAATATGTAGAAGAATACATATCGGCCTAAACTGAGGAAGAAATTTGTTTTGGTTTTTTTTTGAAAAATTGGGATATTTATTATAGCAAAAAGTAAAAAATATTGTGCTTTTTTCAAAATTGTCGCTCCTTTTTTATTTATAGTGCAAAAAATAAAGACCGCAGAGGTGATCAAATACCACCAAAAGAAAGCTCTATTTGTGGGGAAAAAAAGGATCAAAATTTCATATGGGTACAGTGTTGCATGACCGCGCAATTGTCATTCAAAATGTTACAGCGATGAAAGCTGAAAATTGGTCTGGGCAGGAAGGGGGTGAAAATGTCCTATATTGAAGTGGTTAACCACTTCCGGACCGCCGCACACCAATGTACGTCCTAACTTTGAAGAGGAATATTGATGTTATGGCAGCAGCTAGCTGCCATAACCCCAGTATCCTCTTCTTCAGCCGGCGGTCCGGTTTCCGATAATAGTGGTCTCTGTGGCAGATTTGCCGCAAGATCACTTTAATCGGCGGCGGGAGAGGAGACCCCCTCCGCCGCTTACCGGAGCCGTCAGCAGCGGCGGAGGCAATCCGATGTTGTCCCTTGTATGACATGGAGACGAGTGAGGGAAAGATGGCTCCCACCCGTCTCCATATCATTGCAGGGCAGAAGCGACGTCAAAACTTTTTTTTTTTTTTTAATGACGATTTTTTTTTTTTATTGCATTTTAGTGTAAATATGAGATCTGAGGTCTTTTTGACCCCAAATCTCATATTTAAGAGGTCCTGTCATGTTTTTCTTCTTGTAATAGGAATAAAAGTGACACAATTTTTATTTTTTTAAAAAAGAACAGTGTAAAAATAAAAAATAAAAAGTAAAATAAATAAGAATTTTTTATTTATATGCGCCCCGTCCCGCCGAGCTCGCGCGCAGAAGCGAACGCATATGTGAGTAGCGCCCACATATGAAAATGGTGTTCAAACCACACATGTGAGGTATCGCCATGATCGGTAGAGTGAGAGCCCTAGACCTCCTCTGTAACTCAAAACATGTAACCTGTAGAATTTTTTAAACGTTGCCTATGGAGATTTTGAAGGGTAAACATTTGTCGCCATTCCATGAGCAGGCGCAATTTTGAAGCATGACATGTTGGGTATCAATTTACCTGGCGTAACATTATTTTTCACAATATAAAAAAAAAATGGGCTAACTTTACTGTTGTCTTATTTGTTAATTCAAAAAAGTGTATTTTTTCCAAAAAAAAGTGCGCTTGTAAGACCGCTGAGCAAATACGGTGTCACAGAAAGTATTGCACCGACCGCCATTTTATTCTCTAGGGTGTTAGAAAAAAAATGTATAATGTTTGGGGGTTTTAAGTAATTTTCTAGCAAAAAGAAACTGTTTTTAACTTGTAAACAACAAATATCAAAAAGAGGCTCGGTCCTTAAGTGGTTAAAGATAAAAGGAGGAGCTTTTTTTTTGATGTATAACCCTGTAGCTGAATACTGTGACATTAGGATTTTATTCATGCGGATATGTAAAATTATTAGAAGGTCTAATTTAACCACTTCAGCCTCTGGAAGGATTTGCCCCCTTAATGACCAGGCAATTTTTTGTGATACGGCACTGTGTCGCTTTAACTGACAATTGTGCGGTTGTGCAACGCTGTATCCAAACAAAATTGATGTCCTTTCTTTTGGTGGTATTTGGGGTTTTTATTTTTTGCGCTATAAACAAAAAAAGACTGTCAATTTTCTGTTATAATACATATCCAAAAAAAATATATAAAAAAACACATTTATCCATTATTTTAGGCCGATATATTCTTCTACATATTTTTGGTAAAAAAATGTGCAATAAGCGTATATTGACTGATTTGCGCAAAAGTTATGGCCTCAACAAACTACGGGATAGATTTAGGGACTTACTTTTTATTATTGTTTTTACTGGTAATGGAGGCGATCTGTGATTTTTATTAGGACTGAGACATTGTGGCGGACAAATCTGACCCCAAATGACACTTTTTGGGGACCAGTGACATTATTACATTGATCAGTGCTATACAAATGCACTGATCAATGTAAAAATGACACTGACCAGGAAGGCATTAACACTAGGGGGGCGATAAAGGGGTTAAGTGTGTTCCCTGGTTGTGTTCTTACTGTAGGGGGGATGGGCTGCCAAGGACATGACAGAGATCACTGGAAACAGAAGATCTCTGACATGTCATTAGGCAAAACGGGGAATCGCCTTGTTTACATGGGTAGTTCACCGTTCTGCTTCTGTACACAGCGATTGTGAGCTGGTTACCTATATCTGAAGTGTTTTCTTATCTCTCTTCAAAGCACTAAGTCCCGTGGCTTTATCCTGCTCCTACTTCTGTTATCAGCCTGATAACTTCTGACAAGTTCTCCAACACAGAAGATAAAACCATCAGCTGTCTTGGCTGTATGCCCAGACTTCACTCCCAGTGCTGAACAGGAAGAGAAAATCTCCTAACACAATCTGAACTTTCTAAATAATATAAGAAGGTGAAGACAGCAGATATACATGTAAAACTTATGTAGGGAGATTTGTTTCATCTCTGTGTATCATCTGAGGCTGTTCACTTCACTTGGTATATGTGAGGGCTTACATCCACTTTAAGCAAGTAAGATGTGCTCTTAATTTATAAAATACATTTATTTGAATTTTACACATCATTCTAGCCTAAACTGACATCACTCATTCGGAGTGAAAAGGAGTTGTGAATACGCTGACAATGACTGTGAACAGGAAAGCAGAGAAACCAGTTAATGTGATCAAAATCAATGCAATACTTCAAATAGCTGGCAATAGCTCAGTCAATGATAAAACTGTGAGGAAACAACAGTTTTGAAAGATTATTAAGCCAACTTAACAAAAAAAAAAAAATTAAAGCAAAAATTTTAACATTCCTAATATTCCCAGGACTGGCCAAAAGAAATATAATATTATATTGTCAAAATCAGGACTGACATCGGCATTGTTTGTAGTGAGCTGGTTGTAAATTTGCTGGTTTGGGCACAAAATGCCATTTCATATAGTTTTGTATTGCCCTCATCTGGCCACTAGGTGGCACCATTTTGATGAAGTCTGCAGTAAAAGCAAACACTGCCTTTAACATTAGCTGGTAGTGCCAATTGATCTCATTTAAACTCTAGAGTATATCATTATGAAGATTTACTGCTGATGCAACTAAAACGAAGTTAAAAAAATGTTAATGAAATCACTTCACTAAATTTTATTTACAGAGAAAAAAATATATTAACACAATGATAACACACAGAAAAGAAGAATGGCAGTTTCCACTGCAGCACTGTTACCAGGATATAGCAGGGAATGGCAGAAATATAGAATGGCTACATGTGACAATTTGAATTATGCCACTTTAATAAAAAATCTGTCACTAACAGTGCCTCTCTAAAAGGGTGCCATATAGTTACTATACAGTGTAGCAGATACTGCATACACAATGTTTGTGCATGATCATGACACTGCGACTACATATGATAAATCATTTATACCTGCTGTGTACCAGGTCTGATTGGAGACACTGTCACAAAGCTATTGATTGATAGTGAAGAAGAGCAATCAAAAAGCGCAAGTGCAGCTACATGCCCTCAATCACACGGAATCTGAACACATGACATGTAAAATGATTTATCAGCTACAAGACACAAATTCTAACATCACCTTATGTGCAACACATGGGACACTACTAATAACAAACAACGCACATGCAATGAAACAGGAGATTAATTGCTAGAGTGCCCAGAACAATATACATTGGCTAATCATGCCAACACAGGATTTTTGCAAATGTGTAAAAATACCCTATTGTAGAGCATCAAAGGAACGTACAATTAGTCAGGGTAGATTAACTGATCAATGATGTGCGTCAATGCTGGACATTGAACTCCAGCTGTTTCCATGTGACTCTATGTATGCTAGCAAAGATTGTGGAGAAGGATGTCACATGATTATTTCTGGATATCTGAGTCATTTAATCACTATCCCCCATAGTTGTAGAAGGATATACAGAATTCTTACAAAGAAAAGGGTAGCAACCAATCCAAATTCCACTTTCAGTGACCTAATTTAAAACCAGTTGCCGACTACCCTATAGCACTTTTACTGCTACAGAGCTGCGCAGGATCACATGTGTGTGTATATATATATATATATATATATATATATATATATATATATATATATATATATACACACATATATATATATTTATATATATATATATATATATATATATATATATATATATATATATATACACAGTGGGGACGGAAAGTATTCAGACCCCTTTACATTTTTCACTCTTTGTTATTATTGCAGCAATTTGCTAAAATCGTTTAATCATTTTTTGTCCTCATTAATGTACACACAGCACTCCATATTGATAGAAAAACACAGAATTGTTGACATTTTTGCAGATTTAATAAAAAATAAAAACTGAAATATCACATGGTCCTAAGTATTCAGACCCTTTGCTGTGACACTCATATATTTAACTCAGGTGCTGTCCATTTCTTCTGATCATCCTTGAGATGGTTCTACACCTTCATTTGAGTCCAGCTGTGTTTGATTATACTGATTGGACTTGATTAGGAAAGCCACACAACTGTCTATATAAGACCTTACAGCTCACAGTGCATGTCAGAGCAAATGAGAATCATGAGGTCAAAGGAACTGCCTGAAGAGCTCAGAGACAGAGTTGTGGCAAGGCACAGATCTGGCCAAGGTTACAAAAAAATGTCTGCTGCACTTAAGGTTCCTAAGAGCACAGTGGCCTCCATAATCTTTAAATGGAAGACGTTTGGGACGACCAGAACCCTTCCTAGAGCGGGCCGTCCAGCCAAACTGAGCTATCAGGGGATAAGAGCCTTGGTGAGAGAGGTAAAGAAGAACCCAAAGATCACTGTGGCTGAGCTCCAGAGATGCATTCGGGAGATGGGAGAAAGTTGTAGAAAGTCAACCATCACTGCAACCCTCCACCAGTCGGGGCTTTATAGCAGAGTGGCCCGATGGAAGCCTCTCCTCAGTGCAAAACACATGAAAGCCTGCATGGAGTTTGCTAAAAAAAACACCTGAAGGACTCCAAGATGGTGAGAAATAAGATTTTCTGGTCTGATGAGACCAAGATAGAACTTTTTGGCCTCAATTCTAAGCGGCATGTGTGGAGAAAACCAGGCACTGCTCATCACCTGTCCAATACAGTCCCAACAGTGAAGCATGATGGTGGCAGCATCATGCTGTGGGGGTGTTTTTTAGCTGCAGGGATGGTTGCAATCGAGGGAAAGATAAATGTGGCCAAGTACAGGGATATCCTGGACAAAAACCTTCTCCAGAGTGCTCAGGACCTCAGACTGGGCCGAAGGTTTACCTTCCAACAAGACAATGACCCTAAGCACATAGCTAAAATAACGAAGGAGTGGCTTCACAACAACTCCGTGTCTGTTCTTGAATGGCCCAGCCAGAGCCCTGAGCATTTCTGGAGAGACCTAAAAAGAGACCTAAAAATGGCTGTCCACCAACGTTTACCATCCAACCTGACAGAACTGGAGAGGATCTGCAAGGAGGAATGGCAGAGGATCCCCAAATCCAGGTGTGAAAAACGTGTTGCATCTTTCCCCAAAAGACTCATGGCTGTATCAAAAGGGTGCTTCTACTAAATACTGAGCAAAGGGTCTGAATACTTAGGACCATGTGATAGTTCAGTTTTTCTTTTTTTTTAATAAATCTGCAAAAATGTCAACAATTCTGTGCTTTTCTGTCAATATGGGGTGCTGTGTGTACATTAATGAGGAAAAAAAATGATTTTGGCAAATGGCTGCAATATAACAAAGAGTGAAAAATTTAAGGGGGTCTGAATACTTTCCGTCCCCACTGTATATATATATATATGTGTGTGATCCTGCACTTCCGTCATACCTCCCAACTGTCCCTGATTTCGAGCAAGGTCCCTCTGTCCCTCCCCATTTGTCCCTCACTTTGGTCAGATCTACATAGTATATAAAATGCACTTAAGCCGCGTACACACGGGCAAACTTTCTGACGGACTTTCAACTGACTTTTGACGGACTTTTTAACAAACAGACTTGCCTACACACGTAGTCCAAGTCCAACGGATTCGTACATGATGATGTACACTGGACTAAAATAAGGAAGTTGATAGCCAGTAGCCAATAGCTGCCCTAGCGTCGGTTTTTGTCCGGTCGGACTAGCATACAAATGAGCGGATTTCTGGGTCCGGCGGAGTTACGACGTAAAGATTTGAACCATGTTCCAAATCTAAAGTCCGTCAGATTTTCGACTGGAAGAGTGCGCTGAAGGTCCGATGAAGCCCACACACGATCGGATTGTCCGCCGGACTCGGTCCGGCGGACCAGTCCAGTCGAAAAGTCTGACCGTGTGTACACTGCATAATCTATCAAAAAGTGTTTTCCAGCGCTAAACCTTTCATCTGATTTCTAAATTGCTGCATTTGTAAATTCCAAAAGCCAATATAAAGGAATAGTAGTGGTAAAAAAGCACTTGTGGGTTTAACCAATCTTGTTTTTTTGTACAATTCTCCTTTAAGGAGGTGTGGCAGGTGGTGTGTCCTATGCCTGCTTACTTTTGCTGATAGACATCCCTCATTCCCATCTCAAAAAGTTGGGAGGTGTGACTTCCGGGTATCGTGCACAAGTGCGCGCCACTGCCAGCTCGCTCCTGCTGTGATTCTACATGGTGGGAGCTGACCAGCGAGTCCAGTTCTGTAAACAAGGCAGCTCCCTGTTCTGTCAGTAAGGAAGGCATTGATCCTGTGTTCCTGCAAAGCAGGATCAAAAGGGTTAATAGTATCATTTAGTGTCCAATTTGTCCGCCGCAATATCGCAGTCCCGCTATAGGTCGTTGATCCCCACCATTACTGGTAGAAAAAAAAATTCCATAAATATAACCATAGATATAATAGATATAATTTTTGCGCAAACCAATCAATTTTCCCCTTTTGGCATCTTTTTTTTAATCAAAAATAAGTAGCAGACTACATATAGGCCTAAATTGATGAAGACATTTACATTTTTACACTTTATTTTTGGATATGTTTTATAGCAGAAAGTAAAACATATTTGTTTTTTTTTTTTGTTTTTTTGTTCAAAATTGTCATCTTTTGTTGTTTATAGCGTAAAAAATAAAAACTGCAGAGGTGATCAAATACCACCAAAAGTAAGCTCTATTTGTGGGGGAAAAAAGACAAATAAGTGTGTATTGTCAGTAACGCTGTGCCTGGTCATGAGGGGGGTAAATCTTCAAGAGCCAAAGTGGTTAACAAGAAATCTGCTTAGTT
Organism: Aquarana catesbeiana; assembly: GCF_042186555.1. NCBI lineage: Eukaryota > Metazoa > Chordata > Amphibia > Anura > Ranidae > Aquarana > Aquarana catesbeiana. The sequence goes on along the minus strand of NC_133328.1, from coordinate 176,715,683 downwards.
GCTAACCTTCTTTGCACTTCCTGAACATCCTTGTTGTGTGTATTACTTTTCCTAAAGTGTTTCTAAAGGCTGAAGGTTTTTTACCTTCACAAATTCTATGCAGTAAGGTAAAAAATCTTTAGTGTGCAGCTCCCCACTCAGCCTTCCCGTACAATCACCTGAGCCCGATCTCAATCCAGCGATGTGTACAAGAGCAGAAGCTCTTCGGGCTCTCTCTCTCCTCATTGGTTGAGACACAGCAGCAGGAGCCATTGGCTTACTTAAATACGTCTCCGGCTCTACAATTTTCTTAAAAGAATACCGCAGGTCTGTCCAACAATAGCACAACAATGGTGTTATTAGGAATTCTCCTTCAAATGTTTCAGAAAGGGGCAAGTAGGGCACTCTAAAATTCTTTCTGCCTTAGTCTTAAATGGCAGGAATGGAAAAAACTATTCATTTTTACCATTTCCCATCCAATCTATGTATATATGCACTATATTACCAAAAGTATTGGGACGCTTGCCTTTACTTGCACATGAACTTTAATGAAATCCCAGTCTTTGTCTGTAGGGTTCAATGTTGGGTTGGCCCACCCTGTACAGCTATAACAGCTTCAACTCTTCTGGGAAGGCTGTCCACAAGGTTTAGGAGTGTGTCTATGGTAATGTTTGACCATTCTTCCAGAAGTGTATTTGTGGGGTCAGGCACTGATGTTGGAGAGAAGGCCTGGCTCGCAGTCTGCGCTCTAATTCATCCCAAAGGTTTTCTTTCGGGTTGAGGTCAGGACTCATTCATGTCTTTATGGACCTAGTTGTGCTTTTGTTGGACTTTTCAGCCAATAATTGGAAACAGACCTGCAATATTCTTTTGAGAAAATTGTAGAGCCTGAGACGTTTTTAAGTATTTCCAACATTACACTTGGAAGGCTTGTGCAATTTTCCTCTATAGCTACCGCTCATTATAAACCACTGGCCAGCAAACAACTTGTAAGAGTTACTTGCTAAGTTCAGCGGGCAGCTTAGCTGAAAAGACTTCCGTCTAATCACCATTTAGAAAAAAAGGGAATGCTATAAAGATATTTTATTCTGAATTGGAAAAGTAGATTAGAAGTGGGTCACAGTGGCTTCTGAGGACTTGGCAGTTTAAAGTGCTGTGATAGATTTGAAGTGATTTAGCCATTTCCTTAGGAGGATACAACTTTGGAACAAAATCTAATCATTTCAGTTTACAAGCTAGATAAAAGCCGGTGTTGGCCTAAGTGAAACAGCTTAGGGCTTGTCGTGTGTACGGACACAGGAAGGATATAGAGCAATCTCTTATACCTTTTGTGAAGGAAAAATCACAATAAAAAATCTAATTAGAAGCTGAGTGCAGCTGTTCCTATATTTCCATGTAGCTGGGTAAGACTACATTTCTTCTGACACAGTATGGTTCTTCTTTGTGCTTTGACCAACGTTCAGCTACAAAGGAGTTCGCATAAGGCCAGGAATTGTTGAGGAAATATTAGCATTTCTCATACAGTTTAGAAGTAATTCAATAATACTGTTTCATGTTTAAAGAAATAAATGCCGAAGTGTGAAAAGTAGACACTGCTTCCCCTATGTGTAGTGAGTGACATTGGATGGCAATTTTTCTAGTTGCATCAAGAATTGGGTTGTCTGTTGGGTATCAGTAACAACGCTCAAGGCATAACTGTTGGAGGAACTGGCAGGGTGGCATTGACAGTTTTCCATTCACAACATTTCATATTCCATATATGTGTCTGTTGTACCATATACTTACTGTATGCTAAAAAGTATCAGGTTCTCTTTGTATTGGTTTTATTGTGTGAAATACCTGGTGGTCCTGCCAGCCCCTGCTCTTCTATTGCAAACTTGACAAAACTAGACATGAGAGAACATCCTCCCAGTGTGGACAGTTTTCATTCTATGCCTCCGATGATGTCAGTTATGACGAAACGCATTGGATGGAACTATTGTATGTGACGTCGCCATGCCTGTTTAAACTGTCTGTAATACTTGCAACATTGCCTGGGAATGTTTATGTACAAACTACACTGTTCTATGGTTCAAATGTGAGTAGTTTTATGTATTTTGGTTTTAATAAAAGTTTTATACAGATTCACATTCCCATTATGATTTTATGACGGATGTTAATGAAATACATGCCACGCATTTGTAATATACACTGGAAAGTTGGAGATATCACAGGAGTCCAGCTAAGCAACATGGGTCAAAGCACTTCATGATGAGGTCACTTACAGGCTGATTTGACTCTGTAATAGGGTCTGTCCATTCCTGTTATGGTCCGTACACACAATCTGATAATCAGACGAAAAATACCACTGTCAAAGCGATCGTACGATAATCGGAATATTAGTACAGACCTTGCGAGAGCCGATCACGACAGTTCATCCGATAATATCCGATTGGACAAGCACAACATTTTTTCTCCTATGATACTAGATCTATGATTTTTGTTTAATCAGTACAGTTGTTGTCCGAAAATACAATACAAATACACTACAACACATTACATCACTTCCGATTTTTTATTCTGTTGTACGAGAATTTTCGTAACTTTAGTTACTTCTCCATTTTCCATATGGGACCAGCATGCAAAAAAAAAAAAATTGGCGATCTGTCGTCCGATTTCTGGATTGTAAGTACAAGCCATTAGAGTCCATTCCTTATGGAGGTGATGGTTCACGTAGTGACTATGGGATTTATCCCAACAAGATATTCACAGTGGTATTATATTACCTGATTGGGACTGTTATGCCTATTTATTACATACACAAAGTGGACAGTTAGCACAACAAACTGTTTATAGTTTTTGTGTATCTGACTGCTTTTTGCCAGTGGCTTGATTTTGCACCAGCCAGCACATTTTCTATTATGAGTGTTTAGTTCTTTCTATGCTGAAAGCACAGTCTGTCTGTCCTCCAATGGCAAGACTTGTGCTAACACCTCTCCCTGCACAGCTCTTCACTGAGTACTGCTGTTTCTCTACCTCTTGCTGACACACCTCCCTCTCCACCCCCACCTCTTTAAGCCTTTTATGCAGCTGAGAACAGAGGTCATGTGATCACTTATAAAAAAAGGAAAAAAAACGCCCCTGTTATGCATTGAATTTCACTTATTTTCAAACATGAAGGTTTAGTATCACATGTGGACATTATCACACCTTCCTGTTTTTCAAGAAGCTATGTATGACACCCTGTCAGCTCCACTTGCCATGACCTGCCTGTGTTTCGTCAGATTAGGCAACCCGTCAGATTTTGTAACAGGGGTGATGTTCCGTCACGGCCATCTTGGTACACCCCGCAGTCGGCTGCAGTAAGGATACAGTGAGAAGGCGGCAAGTGGACATCTTTTTACACCCACAGAAGTCTTGCATTTCACACCTATTTTTACTGGTAAACTGAGCTTATATAGTGAAGACCCCTTGAACTGCCTTTAGAGAGAGGGAGCCTTGACTGCTGGAAGCATGGCATCACTGTGGGTGTGAACCTAAAAGGGAAGTTAAATAGCTCCCTCAGGATTGGCTACAAAGGTGACCCTGAGGTGAATGGGTAGAGCCTGAACTCTAGGAAAAGGCTACGCTGAGGCATCTAACTGCTCCGAGGATATTCAGCTGTCACAAGAGTTGTCCACCCTCCCACCCGTTGTGATATTTGGTCACAGCTTTATTGGCGGTTTTGACCTTGCCAGCAATTGATGTTGCTTTATGGGCTATGCCCTCAAGTTAAATCCTGGGGTCAGTTGAATGCATGTCTGGCACTGATGGTAAGGACAGGCTTCTTAGACTATGTGAGTTTATATTTATGGATGCTTATGGTATACTGTGGCTAGCATTGTTGTTTGGTACATTTGGAAACTTGTATTTTGAAATGTTCAGTAGAGCTGTGGCCTTGCCCTTTTCCCCACTTAATCAGCTTCCATGTCTTTTTCGGGGGCAAGTTATTGGTTTACTAGTTGGTCATAAATGAGCCTATGCTTCTCAGCAGTCATGAGATATAGCATTTTAAAATCTGTCTGACTGTTTTTATGTTGAATTTTCAAAGCAGCGGTATTCTGTTTGCAAACCTGTGAGATCAGCAGGCTTGCCGCTGCTTTTAAAATGCCACATCAAAACAGTCAGATGGATTTCAAAATACTGTATTTCACTATATAAGCTCAGTTTACTGGTAAAAATAGGTGTGAAATGCAAGACTCCGGTGGATGTAAAAAGATGTTCCCTTGCCGCCTTCTAGCCATAGGCTTACTGTGGACGCGTGCGGGGTGTACCAAGATGGCCGTGACGGAATGTCACTTCCATTACAAAATCTGACAGATCGCCTAATCTGAGGAAACACCCGCATTGGACAGAGAAGCAAAGTCACCCAGTGATGATGCCACTGAGTCTAAAATAAGGTATGTTATGAAAATGGTTTTATTATTACTATACTATTACTATAATTTCATTAGCATGTTGGTGAGGGGGAAAAAAATGACCAGAGAAGGCAAAATAGTGTCAAAAATGTCCGATGTGTCCGCCATAATGTCGCAGTCCCGATAAAAATTGCAGATCGCCGCCATTACTAATTAAAAAAAAAAAATAATAAAAATGTCATAAAACTATCCCCAATTTTGTAGACGCTATAACTTTTGCTCAAACCAATCAATATACGCTTATTGCGTTTTGTTTTACCAAAAATATGTAGAAGAATACATATCGGCCTAAACTGAGGAAAAAAAATTGTTTTTTTATATATTTTTGGGGGATATTTATTATAGCAAAAAGTAAAAAATATTCAAAATTGTCGCTCTTTTTTGTTTATAGCACAAAAAATAAAAACCGCAGAGGTGATCAAATACCACCAAAAGAAATCTCTATTTGTGAGGAAAAAAACGTCAATTTTTTTTTGGGTGCAACGTCGCACGACCGTGTAATTGTCAGTTAAAGCTACGCAGTGCCGAATCGCAAAAAGTGCTCTGGTCAGGAAAGGGGTAAAATCTTCCGGGGCTGAAGCGGTTAAACATCAGCATTAATTATTCTCTATTATTAGACCCCCAAAAAAAATCCCCCCAAAAAATAAACCGTGCAAGACAAAGGCATAATGAGCTAGTATATATCGCTCATTATGAAATACTTACCTTAAAACTAAGCTGTTGCACTGGTCCCCGAACACCGCTGTCACAGCCGACATCTTTCCCGGAGCTTCTACCAGGTTTGCGGCGCTGTGATTGGCCGGAGCCGCGATGATGTCACTCCCACGCATGCACGCGAGAGCCGCCGTTCATGGCAGGGGCTCGAAAAGGAACGGCACATGTGGGCTGTGCCTTCAGAGCGCATGCGCCAGTGATGTCACTGGCTGCATGCACTGGAAATATTTCCTAAACTGTCCAGGTTTAGGAGATATTTTCAATACCTATAGGTAATGCCTATGTACACGGGACGCTGCTAAACATACGTTCATAGGCAGTTTGACGCTTTTTTCAACTGCCCCTGAACTCATTCAATGTTATCCTATGTGATCATGCACACGGTCTCGTTTATTGACATTTTTAGGCAGTTGTGTTTAACAGCGTTTCTTAGAAAGCAAAAAAATGGGTTCAGACGCCGAAGATTTCCACATTTCAGACGCCAAACGCGACTAAACGCGGTAACCAGCGTTTGGCCGCATTTTGTTTATAGGCATTTTTGGTTTTTGGCCATTTAAAAAAAAATGTTTCTTTTTTTAGAAACGCTTCTAAGCGCAAACGCGGCAAAACGCAGAATGTAAACGCAGCAAAACGGATGTCTTAAACATGGGTGACTATCTGTCAAGTTAAATCGTTCAGGAGAGGTTGTAAAAACGTCCCGTGTACATGAAGCCTTAAGCTATCTTTAGTTAATATTGTTGAGCCCCAGCCCACTACCTGTCTCCAGTCTCACTTAGGCAAGAAAAATCAGCATCACTAAAACCACCAGCTCTAGTTTTATTAAAGTGCATTAAACTTTCAATCAATTGGTTAAAAACTAATTCAATTCAGCACCTCTGCTACACCAGCAGACACTGGTTCCTTGCTTACAGTGGCTCATGTTTTGCCCATCTTTATGACCTCTGCTATAAGAATAATTGGAAACTTTAACACTATGCACTAGTAGAACAGCATATGAAAATGATTGTTTTCGAAACCTACGTTACATTTTTTAATGGTTAGGATTATTCTAATTGTAAATGCGCTTTTCATTACAGAAAAATCATAATATTTGGGGAGTGAGTCCCCTGATGAAGTCTCGTGACCTGTTATGTAACCGGTAGGGAGGAGCTTGGGTAACTTGGAATGGAAGTGATGCAATCTGATTGTACAGTGATATTTCTATAAGGTCGATTTAAAATTTTGTAAAAGCGGAGAGTACAAAATCTGGTGCAGCTGTGCATGGTTGCCAATCAGCTTCTAACTTTAGTTTGTTTAATTACGTTTTGACAAAAAAAAATGACTAGGGGCTGATTGGTTTTTATGCAGAACTGCACCGGATTTTGAACTCTCCACTTTTAGTAAGTCAACTGTAGTGTAATGTGTGTGTGGCTTTGATAAATTGCCTTGATCTAAACACTAAACCATTGGAGGCTGTTTCTGCTCTCTTGGCATGTTACATCTGAGCACACAGTATGGCCGCATGAGTGGCAACCAGCCTTAAAAGGACCTATACCCATTTTTCTGGATGACAGCTAAGGAGTATTAAGTGGGGACCCCAGTGGCCAGGAGATCCTGGTGACTGTACTATTAGCATACGGATGGGCATCTAAGAGCCTGGTGGTCAAATAGCACACATTATATGGCCTCACATTGTAGGTTGGTCATAGGATTAAGTTGAGAGCATTGTGAACACTGTGGTGACACGGGAGGAATCACAATTTTGGCACAGCCTTGACCTTCACTATTTTTTTGGGACAACAGCACTGGAAGGTTCAAGAATTGTAAGCATGCACTTGGACTTGCACCCACGTTTGTCATAAATCTTTACTATGATATAAACGTATAGCAAATGCAAATGAGAACTTTATTTCAGCACACCTTTATCATACCCTGTTTCCCCGAAAAAAGGACCTAGCCTGAGTGTCGATGATGGCTGCAATATAAGCCCTACCCCCCAAATAAGCCCTAGTTAAAGTCCTTGTTGCTCTTATTTTCAGGGTAGGGCTTATTTTCGGGGAAAAAGGGTAGGGCTTATTTGGGGGGTAGGGCTTATATTGCAGCCATCACTGACAATCACGCTAGGTCTTATTTTCGGGGAAACAGGGTATTGTGGCATCTTGTCAATTATTTTATTTATTTCACGTTTTTGCAATTTTCAGTATACTTGTATTCATGGTAATACCTGATTTATTGACAATACTGTTGCTATATTAGTCTCGGCGTTAGTGCAGTACCATTAATTATTTGTAGGATACAGTGGGAAGGCAATGTCAAAATTTTCAAAGAAAAGCCAATCCTGTAAGAAGCTTACAAATGTGTGAGAACACACAGGTGTCCACTGAACAACCAATAATAATTTCTAGTAGACTTGCATTTTAATTTGGCAAATACAGTTTCGTCAGATTATGAGAATATAAAAAGAAGAAAACAAGTAATTTGCATCGTTGCCATCTAGAATTATTTGCTAGTTCCAATTTTCAGTCCTATTTGGAATGTGAGTGCTGTGCCAAAGATCTTCAGCTTGTGTCGCGCAGTGATAAAACATCATGAAAGACTTTGGCATCCTTAGAAATTCTCCTCTTTATACACGGCACAACCCACTCTCTAAGTTCTGTTCACAAGAGATAAACATTTCTTATTTATGCAGTTTTATATTATTTTCTCTGTGTGTCTTTGATTTTTGAAGGAACGCGGTCATCCTATAAAATATTATTTTTTTTTTTTTTTACAATGAAAAGGTAAAAAAAAAAAAAAGAAAACCCTATGTAGGGTTTTTGGATATCAGCCTAGTTTTCGCTAATTAAATTGATCTATTTTACCGTCAAGGCAATATCCCTCAAAATGGAACACACATAATTACAATACTGTGCCTTGGCAGCATTTTCTTCTTCAGATTCTGTCACATTTTGCTACTCCAGACTGAAACATATGGAGTGCAGAAGACGCTTATTCAGCAGGGAGCTATGTTAAAGTAATTATTTATGTCTACTTATTCTTCGGTAGAAAGTCTCCAAATGTACCAAACCTCCAACGAGAATAGAAGAATCTGACTGAAGAACAATAAAGCACTTTCTGTGAACCTTCCCAGAATATATACAGAATTATGCTCTGGGCAATCCTATGAACTAATGGTGAACCGCACAGAGGTGTCTTGCATTTGAGATTTGACAGCCTGCTATAGATATATATTCATGAAAGGAGCGTCTACTACCTTCCTGAAATGTTAATGATGATAAGATGGCAAGACAGAGCGCAACAATTAAAGAATAAAGTGAGCAGAGGACAATGAGATGGGACTTTACATATGGCTTTGAGAACAGGGACTCCGCCAAGTGCCTTGCCTTGGGGCCCTTCGGGGTAAGACCGCGCTATATCAAGATACCTCTCAATGCAACTCAACTCAAATTACACCATATATATAAGATAAAACATATTTAAGTTTACACAGATAAAAGATGCCTAATGGCTTAAAGACACACAATTTATACCATACAGTATAGGGTACATATCATATAGTAGTATGTATTCAATGTTTGGCTTGGTCTGGTCGACGTGTTTCGCGGGACTACCGCTTCTTCAGGACCAATCAAGCATAAATAATGGATGACACTCAACTTTGGTACACATGTGCAGCTCAAACAGGCATCATGAAATTAAGCGAAAAGAAATACCGCTGACATAGAACTCCAGATAAGGGTAACGTCTACTGGCCCATGGAAGTAACCTACTTGTCCAAGTCGGTGTTAGGTAGCATGGTTCATGAGGGATCAGAATGAGGATCCAAAGATGTTTAATAGGCAGAACATAACGGATAAGGGGATTATGATCAATGGTGACAATATTTCCAGGCTGATAGTAATCTTGTCTCCGGGTCCCTTTTCGCATAACTCCATTAATGACCCGAGTCCATGTCATACGGACAGGAAGTAAGAAGCGTAACAATTAACCCAGGGTTTAGGGGTTAATACGTGATCAGGACCCAAAATAGAGACAAACAGTAACATATTACAGGGCCCAAATGGTAAGAAAATATATTTATTTAAAACACATTTCTTCGGTCACAGAACAATTGAAAACAGATAGCTAGACCATTTTAAAGCTGAACTCCAGGCAAATATAAAAGACGCAAATTAACCGCTTCTGGATCACTCGCCCACAAGGTACTGCAGACGGGTAGCCTGTACAGGCACAGAGACGTACCTGTACATCGCTGGCCTCTTCCAGTTACAGGGTGCGCATACATGTCACCATCCTCTGACTCCTGCTGTGGTTGTCAGCAGGTCCCTGCCAATGCTTCATGGCCGGGACCTGCTGATTGACTGTGTCCAATCACAGCCCAGAGCCCTGTGTTGACAATCAACACAGGACTATGTAGAGAGAGAATGATGAGGTATAAGAAAAACAGAGAGATCTTTAGTAAAAAGCGGCACACATTGCACAAATTAACCCTTGTTAGGCATACATTTAACACCTTGTTTACCCAAGATGTTAATCCCTTCACAGCCTGTGTTGTCAGTACAGTGACAGTGTATAGTATTATCACTGATCGTTGTATTAGTGTCACTGGTGATGTCAGTGGCAGTTAGTCAGTTCCCACCCAGTGTCAGTTAGTGTCAGATTTTATATAGTAATAGGTACAGTATCTGCACAAAAATAACGTATGCAGAGAGCTGCGTGTCTTAGCCAGACAGTGTCAGCAAAAAACAAAGATAGAAAATCGCGCTCAACCAAATGCCAAAATCTGTAACATGCTAAGTTAAAATTACATACATAATTTGTAGTGCTCTATAGACAATTAAAAAAAGTGCTGTGCTTATTCTTAGAAAAGTGCTTTGAGCAAAAAAATCATATATGGCACCACAAAGACCATATATAACTATCCATAAAGTCCTTAATAAAGTGCTTGCTGTGACATCCGTGAATAATAAAGTGCTTGCTGTGATAAAAGTGCTGATCAATTGGTAAGCAAAATCCTGACAACACTCACACTTATCAGAAGAAATTGACCTATTTTTTCAAAGAAGGTCAAGAAACGCTTTGGGTAAGTTTGTCCTCAATTAGAAACAAATACACCCATCTGTTAAAATCCAGGGGGATTAGAGCAATGACAGATCAATACTACATCAGCTTGAGATTCATCAATTTTCAAATGATCAATCAGATTGCCCACCACACAGTCACCGCCATTAGTAGCATAAAAAAAAATCTAGTATATATACCCTAGTTTATAGACGCTATAACTTTCATGCAAACTGATTACATACACTTATTGGGATTTTTTTTTTTTTTTACAAAAGACATGTAGCAGAATACATTTTGGTCTAAATTTATGCAGACTTTTTTTTTTTAAATTGAATATGTTTTATAGCAGAAAGCAAAAAATATTGTTTTTTTTTATCACCATTTTTAGTCTTTTTATAAAAAAAAACCCAGTGGTGATCAAATACCACCAAAAAAAGGCATATTGTGAATAAAAAAATTATATAAATGTGGGTACAGCATTGCATGACCGAGCAACTACCAGTTAACCGCATGTCAACCAGCCGCCGCAGTTATACTGCGGCAACATGGCTCGGCTGCGCGAATCGACTTCATGGTACGTCGGTACCATAGACAGACACTAGGGGGTGCGTGCATGCTCCCTGCATGCCCACGGAGCCGATGCGAGTGCCCGGCGGTCGCGACCACCGCCGAGCTCCCACGATCGCTCGGGGCACACCGAGTACCAGGATCTGTGTGTGTAAACACACAGTTTCCGGTTCTCTGAGGGGAGATCAGACAGACTATGTATGAACAGACGATCTGTCATATCCTCTGCACAGTCCCCTCGACCCTTTAGTTAGAACACGTACTAGGACACACTTAACCCATTCACTGCCCCCTAGTGGTTAACCCTTTCACTGCCAGTGACATTTTCACAGTAATCAATGCACTTTTATAGCATTGATCGCTGTAAAAATGCCAATGGTCCCAAAAATGTGTCAAAATTGTCCATCATAATGTTGCAGTCCCGATAAAAATTGCAGATTTCCGCCGTTACTAGTAAAAAAAAAAATAATAATAAAAAAGCCATAAAACTATCCCCTATTTTGTAGACGCTATAAAAAAATATGTAGAAGAATACATATTGGCCTAAACTGAGGAAAAAAGTTTTTTTTTATATATTTTTGGGGGATATTTATTATAGCAAAAAGTAAAAAATATTGCGTGTTTTTCAAAATTGTCGCTATTTTTTTGTTTATAGCGCAAAAAATAAAAACCACAGAGATGATCAAATGCCACCAAAAGAAAGCTCTATTTGTGGGAAAAAAAGGATGTCAATTTTGTTTGGGTGCAACGTCGCATGACCGTGCAATTGTCAGTTAAAGCGACACAGTGCCGAATCGCAAAAACTGCTCTGGTCAGGAAGGGGGTTAAATCTTCTGGGGCTGAAGCTGTTAAAGTAGTGCAGTACTAAATAGCAAAACAAATGGCCTAGTCATAAAGGGGGTAAAACCTTACAGAGCTGAAGTGGTTAATGCAACTATGTAATCATAATTATATAGTAAATGTATTTTTTAATGCAAGCAATGTAATTACTTAAATTTGACCTGGTATCAGCCTCTTGCAGTCTACTGTACATGAGAACTTAGAGGGGGAGGGAGAAACAGCACAAGGAGCCAATCAGGTGTGCTGCAGTGCAAGGAGCATGCTGATATCAGAAGTGAGTTGAGTGACAGAGAGATGAGCTAATCAGTGTGCTGCTTCTCCTGCCACTGTCCAATAAGACATGTAGAGAAAACACAAAAAGCACCTCTAAGTGCAATATTTATTGAGTACAAAGGCAAGCAGTCAAGTGAACACTCACATCCTAGTACAAAAAGAAAGACTCATCTAAGGATGGACACCCGGTGGAATCACTCCTTAACGCCTCTGGTCCGAGGGCATAGCAGCCATGATAGCCACAGTAGATAACAGGAAATGCTGGCAGGTCCTGAGTCATTCAGCTAGATGGAACCAGCTTGAGGCGCAGCCCCAGTAGGCGTGTGAGTTCACCAGGGTGAGGGGACAGAACCACAACGTGTTTCAGAGCATATGTGAAGCTCATACGGAGCATGCGCGCTCCTTTCTCAAGTGATACGGAAGGGAGCCAAGTTTAAATGCTCTACATGGCAATGTCATCTGCCAATTAGCAGGATAGCGCCACTTGATTCAAATCAAGATAACCAAATATATGCAACTCTATACACACATAATAAAAACTGATACCAAACATAAATAAAAATGATTCTAAAAAAATATATATAGGAATGTAAATGTTAAAATGGGGAATAAAAACAGAACTAACACATGATTGGTACAAACTTTATATCAAATCATCAGTAATGTATTACCTAAAATCTAATGTTGTAGGAGATTCTGATGTATAGTAATAAAAATACATGTGCACACATATATGTGAGGACGTCTAACGACGAAACGTACGTAGGGTGTGCTGTTGGAGGCATCGTTATTACGCTACATTGGTTGTCTGCTCGTGTTATCGAGAGATCCAGGATAGACCCATACATAACCCATGCTTTTTTACCATTGTCTGGAGACACCTTTAAAAGCGAGTGCTATTTGGTTTTAATAAAGTAAAGAAACTTTTTTGAAGGATTTTATGCTATGCTGCGCTTCTTTCCTTTATCTCGGGTTTTACCTTTCTGGAGAGACTGATTGCTAAATAGCGGAGGAGAGTCGGGATTCGCTATTTTGGATCTGCAGATTATTGCGCCTTGTAAAGGGAGGATAACTGCTTGCTGGATATCGAGATTGATCAGTAACAATGGAGGAGAGTTGAGATCATCAATTACGGATCTGCAGACTATTGCGCCCTGCTAACGGAGAAATCTTGTTTGCTGGTTCCTCATCGCCAGCCTCTAATATCAGTGAGTGATCTCAATCATAAGCGGTGAAGGATATATCACTTGGGATGGTGTTCATATAATGAAGAAGGAATTGTTATTCACACATGTGGGATTGAATAAAAATATTGAACTTTTTTGACATACACTTGCTATTTTTGTATATATACGGTAATTTTGGGACCCTTGTATGGACTTTTTTCTATACTTTTTTTGGTCTGATATATACGTGCATAGATTTAAGTAGATGCACTTGTGGGTTTATTTATCCATCCTTCAATTACGTGTTGGTGTAGTCATACAACACTGAGTTTTGTTTTATGTTTCTTTTTTTGCTACATATTTTTATATTTGTAGATACAATTATCACTGCTATATTAGTAACAATAGAAAGTATTGGAGAGACACTATATGATTCGTGTTACATTTTGAGTTGTTTTACCCCATTGATTCATTTTGGATTGATTAGTTTAACTCACACCTGGGCACAGCACTGTCTTTTTTACATTTTACACTTGTTGAGGTCCCTCAATCAGATAGCAGGACAGCAGGACAAGTTTATTGAATATGTATGAATGGATTTTATTCATTTTTTATTGCATCTCTTGTAGTATATCTGCAGTCTCTGAACATCTACTGTTGGACATCTGCAGTCTTTGCTTTCTGTAGCAATATAGATACAAAATATGTAGGGCTGTGGAAATTAAATATTAATTCATCGATTAATCGTTAATTTTTTTGATCGATCAAAATTTTTTTGATCGTAGGCTACCTGCCCTGAGGCCGCGCAGCGTTCCACTCCCTCCTCCTCCACTATATGTCATATACAGTCTGCGGGCGTCTCCCGCTGTGTGTCTCGGAGCTGAGTGTGAAAACACTGGCCGCGCTGTGAGAAAAGTCCCACCCTCCTCCTAGATCAGCTCGTGTGATAGACGCAGTGTTTTGTCTATCACACAAGCTGATCTAGGAGGAGCGCGGCCAAAGTTTTCACACTCAGCTCCGAGACACACAGCGGGAGATGCCCGCAGACTGTGTAATCCAGGCACTGACTACAGTGAGGCTGCGATTATGGGCACGGTGAGACTGCATTATGGGCACGGTGAGACTGCATTATGGGCACAGTGAGACTGCATTATGGGCACAGTGAGACTGCATTATGGGCACGGTGAGGCTGCCGTTATGGGCACGGTGAGGCTGCCATTATAGGCATGGCGAGACTGCGATTATTGGCATGGTGAGACAGCATTATGGGCACGATGAGGCTGCGATTATAGGCACGGCGAGGCTGCGATTATGGGCAAGGTGAGACAGCATTATGGGCACGCTGAGGCTGTGATTATGGGCACGGTGAGGCTGCGATTATGGGCAGGGTGAGACTGCATTATGGGAACGGTGAGGCTGCGATTAGGGTCACAGTAAGTCTGAGATTATGGGCACGGCAAGTCTGAGATTATGGGCACAGTGAGACTGCATTATGGGCATGGTAAGACTGCGATTATGGGCACGGTGAGGCTGCGATAATGGGCACGGTAAGGCTGAGATTATGGGCACGGTGAGGCTGAGTTTATGACTTGTGACGTCCTAGCCATGCCCCGCTATGTCCAGCTTCGGCCGTTGCCATAACAATGGTGCTAAATCAGCTAAATGTAGTTGGATCTGTATGTGCGTTATAATTAATCGAAATTAGTCGATTAATCAATTTAAAAAATCGATTAATCGAACATGAAAATTTTAATCGGTAACAATATGAGTGGACATTGGTTATATCAGGGGCTGCACTTGAGGTCCTCTAAATCAAATAAGTTGACCACCACTCCTTTAGACTATCATCATATCCTCTAGCTTCCTGTAACCATTGTAGATTATATAAAGGTTATACTGACTTTATGTACTCATTTCCTTCTGTACTTGAAAAGAACACACTTTTTGACTACATTGTTAATACCTTCCTTTTTCTCCATCCTCACTAAAGCTGGCCATATACTGCTAATAACAGATTCCTCCACATAAACAAGGTGGATGGAGGACTCCTTCCCACCCAAACATTGTATTCTGGCAGCTACACCTGCTTACAGAATACGCTGATCAGCGGCTGAAGCTGACTTGCTGCAACCGCTGATCGAGAACATTTTTCCAACATGTCCCTTAAACAGAAAAGACTTATGCCCGTACACGCGATCGGATTTTCCGACAACAAAACCATGGATTTTTTTTGGAAGGATGTTGGCTCAAACTTGTCTTGCATACATACGGTCACACAAATGTTGGGCAAAAATTCCGAATGTGAGAACGCGGTGATGTACAACACATATGATGAGCCGAGAAAAAGGAAGTTCAATAGCCAGTGCGGCTCCTTCTGCTTGATTTAGAACATGCGTGAACTTTTGTGTGACGGACTTGTGTACACACGATCGGACTTTCTGACAACAGGTTTTGTTGTCAGAAAATTTGAGAACCTGGTGTCAAACATTTGTGTGCGGAAATTCCGACAGCAAATGTTCGATGGAGCATACACACGGTCAGACTTTCCGACAGCAAGCTCACATCCAACATTTCCCGTCAGAAAATCTGACTGTGTGTATGCGGCTTTAGATGTGATTTTATTTGAAATGTATAATTATATCCAAGATCAGTACAAAGCTTATTTGTATGGAATTTTAATGCCAATGACTATGCAAAAGACAAAATACAACAGAGGGGGGAATGTATATCTCCATATACTGGGACTTTAACCTCCCTGGCGGTATGATTATTTCGGATTTTAGGTGCTGAAAGCGGTACAATTATTTTGCATGGAAATTAGGCGTTTTATATTGTAGGTCTGTAAATCTTAACAATAACACACTTAAATCTGTCCAAACCAGAGTCTAGTAGATATCCCGGGTATGATAAAGTTTGAAACACAAAAACATAAATTATAATATAATAAATAAAAATAAATAATTAAAAAAAATTAAAAAAAATAGTAATAAAATAAATTTCCCCACAATTCACTATCGCTCAATTCTGCAAGTGTTCTAATTTACTATCGCTGTTTTCTAGCTGGTTTAAAGCCACTTTTGACGTAAAGGGACACTTTTTGGTTGCTATGGACAATCCCCAGTTTCCAGGCAGAAAGAACAGTGTATATCATGTAAAACTGCATGCAGGGCATGGGCCAGAGCACTGGGGACAAAAGGGATGTGAAATCATTTCATACAGTACTGTAATCTGTAAGATTACAGTACTGTATGTGTTATGATTTTGACATTTTTTTTAATTTGCCGCCAGGCTCCGCCCCCGTGCGTCGCGCCGCTCGCAGGGAACGGAGCCTGGCACGGAGAGGCTTCGGAGGAGGACGGAGCCCTCGGACACTGCGGGGGACATCGCAGGATCCCGGGGACAAGGTAAGTAACGCCGCCCCAGGATCCTGCAATGCGATCCCGAGTGTGGCTCGGGGTTACCGCTAATGGTCCTGAATTTTAACCCCGAGCCACACTTGGGAAAACCGCCAGGGAGGCTACATGAAGCGCACAAGGAAAGGGGGGTAGTGCGCCTCCATCCCTAATTATAAATTCAAAAAATAATAAAAGAGTATGGGACTTTAAATGAGGCAGGTTCAAACACAAATTTGAGAGTAAAAATAAATATTTTTAATGTACATGAGTATCAAGTTGCGTAACGTTATATATAACAAAAAATTGCTCAGTGCATATGCAGACATCTTGGGAAGTAAATTGCATACATATAAACAGAGTGTAAAACATAATTGCCATAACAAGGGGACAATAATACATATTTCATGAGTATAACTTGTAATATACAGTAAAATTCATAAAAATCTTGGTGGAAATGTGAGGGGTTACATCCTCAAAAGCTCGACGCGTTTCGTCGGTAAGCCGACTCATCAGGAGCGGATATTGAATATCTGTAAATAATGGAGATGTTCTAAATCAAAAAATGGGGCCCATGATATGGAAAGTATTATATGTAAAAAGATATATATAGAGCATAGAGATGGTCAAATTCACAAACTTACAGTACCTGACCGCGAGATTGTGTTTCCAGCGCGATACCATTGCGCTGGTTCTCGGCGACAGGGTACTGTGAATGTCGCGCTGGCTCGCTCATCGGGAAAGGAAAACTTTGTTTTCCTTCCGCGATGAGTGACAGGCAGTGCTGACAGCTGTCTAGTATGAATCCTGAGGCGGGAACACCGCGCCAAATTTTAAATGAAAAAACCGGCATGGGTTCCCCCCTCGGGGGCATACCAGGCCCTTAGGTCTGGCATGGATTGTAAGGAGAACCCCCTATGCCGAAAAAATCGGCGTGGGGGTCCCCCCCAAATCCATACCAGACCCTTATCCGAGCACGCAGCCCGGCCGGCCAGGAAGGGGGGTGGGGACGAGCGAGCGCCCCCCCTCCTGAGCCGTACCAGGCCGCATGCCCTCAACATGGGGGGGTGGGTGCCTTGGGGGAGGGGGGGCGCCCTGCGGGCCCCCCCACCCCAAAGCACCTTGTCCCCATGTTGATGAGGACAAGGGCCTCTTCCCGACAACCCTGGCCGTTGGTTGTCGGGGTCTGCGGGCGGGGGGCTTATCGGAATCCGGGAGCCCCCCTTAATAAGGGGGCCCCCAGATCCCGGCCCCCCACCCTGTGTGAATGAGTTTGGGGTACATGGTACCCCTACCCATTCACCTAGGGAAAAAGTGTCAGTATAAAAAAAACAGTACACAGGTTTTAAGAATAATTTATTAGTCAGCTCCGGGATCTTCTTCCGACTTTGGGGGGGTCTCCTTCCGACTTCTCCTGGTGTTCGGCCTCTTCTCCCGGGGAGAGCGTCGTGTCAACATCGGGGAAGAAGAAAAGAAGAGAAGAAGCGGCGAGACAGCAGCGACAAGACAGCGGCAGCAGACCGGGCCCCTCGCTGGCAATAGAGCTGGAAGAAGATAGCGGCGGGGCCCGGGAGAAGAGGCCGAACACCGGGAGAAGTCGGAAGGAGACCCCCCGAAGTCGGAAGAAGATCCCGGAGCTGACTAATAAATTATTCTTAAAACCTGTGTACTGTGTTTTTTTTATACTGACACTTTTTCCCTAGGTGAATGGGTAGGGGTACCATGTACCCCAAACTCATTCACACAGGGTGGGGGGCCGGGATCTGGGGGCCCCCTTATTAAGGGGGGCTCCCGGATTCCGATAAGCCCCCCGCCCGCAGACCCCGACAACCAACGGCCAGGGTTGTCGGGAAGAGGCCCTTGTCCTCATCAACATGGGGACAAGGTGCTTTGGGGTGGGGGGGCCCGCAGGGCGCCCCCCCTCCCCCAAGGCACCCACCCCCCCATGTTGAGGGCATGCGGCCTGGTACGGCTCAGGAGGGGGGGCGCTCGCTCGTCCCCACCCCCCTTCCTGGCCGGCCGGGCTGCGTGCTCGGATAAGGGTCTGGTATGGATTTGGGGGGGACCCCGACGCCGATTTTTTCGGCATAGGGGGTTCTCCTTACAATCCATGGCAGACCTAAGGGCCTGGTATGCCCCCGAGGGGGGAACCCACGCCGGTATTTTCATTTAAAATTTGGCGCGGTGTTCCCGCCTCAGGATTCATACTAGACAGCTGTCAGCACTGCCTGTCACTCATCGCGGAAGGAAAACAAAGTTTTCCTTTCCCGATGAGTGAGCCATCTCGGCGCTGGCTCCTGCGACGGGGCTCGTAGGTGTCAAATCTCGCCGAGAAGTGCGGCGAGATTGACATAATATCGCGGTCACCTACTGTACATCCCATTGGAACACTGAACTCCGAATAATCCCGGTGTGCAGGGGTCACCATATCAAGCCTCCCCGGGAGCTGAGGTATAGAAGTCTGCCCATAAGTAACAGGCCCACACTGAAAACGTCCCCAACCAGGGAACAAAAGTAGTATATTGGGTATTGTGCCAATAATGGCCAGTAAATCTGTAAGATAATTAAAAGTATTGTATATGATACACCCGGCAGCACTGTCAAGCACAGAGAAAATAGGGATACATGGAGGAAAAAAGGTGAAAATAGGGTGACAAAAGTGCAGGATGGGGTGTAGGTAGTGATATGCCTGCTGGATAGTGTGCAAAGCAGAGATAAAGGTGGGATGTAAAAGGGACCAGTGAGAATTCTGAAAGAGTAAGTAAGCAAACACTGGGAGCGTGCTTACAGAGAAGAAACCTATTAGGTGATGTTCATGAGACAACGATACAAGTGTAGAGTGAAAAAAAAGGTGAAAAAGTAGAATATAAACAAGCCGTGACATATAGAATTACCCTGTAGTACCAGGTATAGGTTGTACGTGTGCAGTAAATCAAGCAGTGCAAGCCGGTCATCTGGTCAGTTGTAAATGGGGACTCCCAGGTGGGCCGGTCAAATAGGGCAGACAATACCAACGTCACGCAAGCATGATGACGGGCGGGAAGCGTCTGCCCGCCAATGGCGCCAGACCTAATCCCGCCAATGTATCAGCCAGATGGAGAAACCGCGAAACCAGACGGCGCCAACTAAGGACGTCACTGGTGCGGAATGCCTGGCGTCGATACGCACGAGGCTAGCCGTCCCCATGAATAGCAAGGGCGGCAAGGGGCGGCGCCTGATGCGAATCGCAGCTCCCGGGAAATGGAAGACAAAGGCAACCAAAGCAAAGCAGGCACGATGAACAATATCCACTAGGGATGAAAAGACTGTGGAGCATAAGTCGGTACAAAAAAGGGGGGGAAATATCTAAAACCCCACGTATCGCAAGTGCATAAAAAATAGTACATAACATCCAGAGGTTGGGGATTATAAGGTCCCATCAAACCCTTGGGTAGATATATGAGTATAAAAGGGGTAGCTACATGCTACCCATTGTGTAGGAACTCTGCCTCCATCCCGGTTTCAACATACAACAGAGGGGGGAATGTATATCTCCATATACTGGGACTTTAAATGAAGCGCACAAGGAAAGGGCGGTAGTGCGCCTCCATCCCTAATTATAAATTCAAAAAATAATAAAAGAGTATGGGACTTTAAATGAGGCAGGTTCAAACACAAATTTGAGAGTAAAAATAAATATTTTTAATGTACATGAGTATCAAGTTGCGTAACGTTATTTACAGATATTCAATATCCGCTCCTGATGAGTCGGCTTACCGACGAAACGCGCCGAGCTTTTGAGGATGTAACCCCTCACATTTCCACCAAGATTTTTATGAATTTTACTGTATATTACAAGTTATACTCATGAAATATGTATTATTGTCCCCTTGTTATGGCAATTATGTTTTACACTCTGTTTATATGTATGCAATTTACTTCCCAAGATGTCTGCATATGCACTGAGCAATTTTTTGTTATATATAACGTTACGCAACTTGATACTCATGTACATTAAAAATATTTATTTTTACTCTCAAATTTGTGTTTGAACCTGCCTCATTTAAAGTCCCATACTCTTTTATTATTTTTTTAATGCAAAAGACAAAAGGACATTACTTGTGTAAGAAAGTAAAGATTATTTTACCACCAGTTTATTTAAGAGTACTTTGCGAAAAAATCTTTATTACATATGAATATTCTGTATTTACCAACTGCGGCCAGAGGATCTGTTAATAGAGTCTGCTGACTGCAGGTTTTCTTCATTCTTTTACTTTTATAATGGGAGGAGATTGTGATTTGCTCACTGGTTATTCAGGAAACAAACACACAGCTGAGTCTGAGTCAGAGAGAGGGACACTATAATATGGATTTTCAGTTATAAAATTATTAGGTTGAACTTAAAGGGTAACTTCACTTTCATGGAAAAACAGCAAATAAAAAAATAATAATAATATAGTGTATAGAATTGCGTCACAAATCATATTGTAATTAAATGTTATAAAAAAGTATCTTTTTTTTTACAATCTGCAGCTCTGTAATTTTCTGTAATGGGCAATGCATTATGGCTACCTGAAGGTGTTCTGTACACAGAATGTGTACTGAATGCCCTCCAGAAACATAATTTTTTGTCAAAAACAGGAAGTCAGATTTTTTGCATCCCCTGCAACAAAAATGTCATTTTTGGTAAGATACTCCCAACGGGAAATGATGTCTAAAGGGATGCAGGCCCAGCAACTTTCCTCATTAGAGCCCCAATTCTCTAGCAGCTGATTGAAAATTATGAAACCATCCCCATTAGACTCACTCAGCACAGAGGAACAAACAAGGATTTCTTCAGAGTAACAAAAGTTGGGAATCTGCAAAAAGTTTGCTAAAATCCTTGCAATGCACATAGATCACTCAGGGGGGAATGTTTTTTTTCTCAACAAAAGTGGAGTTACGCTTTAATACAAATGTGTGTTAATTAAATCTAAGGTGATGTAAAGGAGTCATCCACTGTCTTACTGGGACAAAAAGTTATGGAAGGAGCTTATATCAATTAATTAAAAGAAATATGCAAGTAATAAAAACAGATTATATAATTAAAAAAAAAAAAACAGAATGAAGAATATCCTACTGAGGAGGCAGTAATGGCACAAACTATAACAATATGTTAATCCCAACTCCAAGCTCTGTGTTCCCTCCCTTCCCACCAAACGACACACGCTCTCCTTTGGGGGAGACTCAGAAGACTGAATCTTGTTTTAAAGAAGCTGTACAAGGGGTTATCTCTGGAGTGAAGGTGAGTATTGTAGTCAGAGCTGCTTTCAAGTGAAAAAAAAAAAAAAAAACAGGAGACAGTAAAAAATCAAATAGATTAAAGTTGGGCTTTGAAAAAAGGACTGAATGATGTTCTTATACGAGGGGTCTTTAAAAAGTTTCCGCACCTTTATTTTAGTTTAAAAAAAGTTTTTGAAGCGAACTCATATATAATGGTATACACAATTATAAAGTATACTAAAGAACTGTTCATTCAGAACAATAATTTAATCTAAATGCTTTTTAAAGGGAATTTCACTTCAGTATGGAAAACCCTAATAAAAATGTCTGACTTGCCCACTTGAGTGACTGGAGTTTTAACAGATATCTGCACCTTCCCCCTATCGTAAATTCCATAACAATCCACATTCCTGATAGACTGGGTAGCAGCCAACACTCTATAATTTCAGTATATTTCATAACCCATGAAATAATAATAGCACAGCCAGAACAATAACATATTTACCTTCCTCAGTTTACCACTTTCATACCGGGCCTATTCTGGCACTCCTCTCCTACATGTAAAAATCCAAATTTTTTGCTCCTACATGAAAAATCATAATTTTTTGCTAGAAAATTGCTCAGAACCCCCAAAAATTATATATATTTTTTAGCAGAGACCCTACTGAATAAAATGGCGTTATTGCAACTTTTTACATCACACGGTATGTGCGCAGCAATTTAAAAAAAAAATCATTTTATGAATTAAAAAAGAAAAAACTAGTAAAGTTAGACCAATTTTTTTGTATAATGAGAAAGATGATGTTATGCCGAGTAAATAGATACCCAACATATCACAATTTACATTTTTTTACAGAGGAGGTCTTGTGCTAAAATTGTTGCTCTCGCTCCAACATTCTCAACGATACCTCACATGTGTCATTTGAACGCCGTTTATGTATGTGGGCGTGACTTACAAATGGGTTCGCATCTGTGCGCGAGCATGCGGTGACGGGGGCGCTTAAAATTTTTTTATTATTATTGTTTATTTTACTTTTATTTTTACACTTTCTCTTTAATTTTTTTTGATCACTATTACAAAGGAAGTAAACATCCCTTATAATAGGAATAGTGCATTGACAGGTTCTCTTTATGGAGAGATGTGGGGTCTATAAGACCCCACATCACTCCTCCAGGCTGGAAAGACTGAGGCCTTTCCAGCTGCATCCCTGACAATGTTTACTTCCACCGCCTGCACGTGACGTCATGGCATCACACCCGGGCCTCTGAAGGTCATATAGATGACTGGGGACCATCTGGTCACTAGAAATCTCTATGGCCGATTCATTTTCCAGCTCTGATCACACGGGTGAGACGGTAGAAACACTGGAGGGCGGGGTGTGGGGGGGGGTAAACATCTGAATCGGCTACAGCAGGGGCTTAAATTGCTGGGAGGGCATACATGGAGCTGTCGTTTTAACATCAAAGCAAGGAAAACCTAACTGGACTTGAGAGAGCCACTGTACTGTCTTTGCTGATTCATTGGACTCTGTAAACCAAGACATTGTTAAGTATTATCTCTCTCAGTTCCTTTTTATTTCCTTGTTGCCATGTTTTCTCTTTGTAACATCCTTTTCTGTAAATATTTTATTCGTACCATTTTTTACCTTTTCATTATTAAACTATATTTTGAAAAATGTTAAACTGCCTCTATTGCCCTAACACAAACTCGAATAATCCCTGTCTCTACTGTACTATAAATCTCTGAATATACCTGTCTGCTGTGACAGTGTGTGTTAGAGATTAGGGGTGCACCGAATGGAAATTTTGGTGCCGAAACCAAAAATGAAGGATGCACTAGGCCGAAAAAAGGAAACTAATACCAAAAATGACAGTTTTTAAAAAATATTTATATTTTTATATACACTTTCATTATATTCAACTTTTTAATTAATATAATTTATTTAAATTAATATGAATTTATTGTTGGCCATTATTGGCACCTTTAGTGCAAAGAAAAGCTCAAGAAAAATGCAGTCTGCAGTCTCTAACCATCTCTTGTATCATGTCTCAGACTCTAATCATCTCTTGTATCATGTCCTCAGTCTCTAACCATCTCTTGTATCATGTCCTCAGTCTCTAACCATCTCTTGTATCATGTCCTCAGTCTCTAACCATCTCTTGTATTGTGTCCTCAGTCTCTAACCATCTCTTGTATCATGTCTGCAATCTCTTACTTAAACTTAAACACACTGCTAATAGTATTATCAAAATTTCCATTAAGTGCACCTCTAGCAGACATGATACAGGAGACGGTCAGAGACTGCAGACATGATACAAGAGATCAATGCAGCCTCACCAGTGTCTATCAAATGCAGCCTCACCAGTGCCTGTCAGATGCAGCAGCCTGCCTGTGCCCATCAGATGCAGCAGCCTGCCTGTGCCCCTCATGCCGCCTCACCAGTGCCTGTGTCCATCGGATGCAGCAGACTGCCTGTGCCTCGGATCAGAGTGGCGATCTCCCGCTGTGTCACGGAGCTGGATTTGAATTGCCCGGGCTGCAGTAACAATGTCCCGCCTCCTATGATCATGTCACACTGATTCAATATCCCGCCATTGGATCAGTGTGCCGTCTATCACAGGAGGCAGGACATTGTTACTATGGCCCGGGCAATTCAGACCCCTGACACAAGGAGATCGTCACTCTGCAATGAGAGGAGGAGGGAGGGGAGGTGGAGGAGGAGAAGGAGGAGGGAGGGGAGGACCCTGACCAGGATGACACTCTGCAACACGCCGAAAACATAATTTTCTGCAGTTTTTTTTCCACCCGCTGAAATTTCGGTGCATCACTATTAGAAAATATACCTGTGTAAATTGAATCAGCGCAATCAAATCTTAAATAACAATGTAAGATTATCCAAATAAAGTGCTCGTGCTCTCCTCCACCTGTGTTAGGCTGCTCACCTCACAATTTGACCACTGTTTCACCAGCTGGTCAAATAAAGCAGTTCCCCTCTGGGGAGCTCACAAGGGACTGGCGTAAAGCTGACACCGGAAGTCCTCTATTCCATACACTTCCTCTAAGTGGTTGACAAGCTCTCCAAGTATGCAACGATCAGCATGTGTATTTAAATAGAATGGCGAGATCTAGAGCTCTCCGTTTAAAACCAATTTATTCCCATAAAAGATGAGTCAAACATACTCGCAGTGTGACGTCAGCACGTGGGCTTCGTCCCCTAAACTTCTTCAAACCGTACTGAAGAAGTTTACGCCTTGCTGATACGCATATAGGGGACAGAGCCCATGTTCTGACATCACACTGTGGGTAGCCAGTTTGATGGGCATATAAAATGTACTCTTCAGAGTGCCCCTTAACATTAAATATGTCCATCAGAGTGCCCCTTAACATAAAATATGCCCATCAGAGTGCCCCTTAACATTAAACATGCCCATCTACATGCCCCTTAACATTAAATATGTCCATCAGAGTGCCCCTTAACATAAAATGTGCCCATCAACATACCCCTTATTTTATGTTAAAGGGGCATGCTGATGGGCACATTTTATGTTAAAGGCGCACACTGATGGGCACATAAGTTACTGGGGGCACAGTGATGGGCACATATTATGTTAAAGGGGCATGCTGATAGGAACATAATATGTTAAGGGGGTATGCTGATGGGGACACCTGATGTGTAGTGGGAACACCTGATGTGAGGTGGCCCTATGATGGGGACGCCTGATGTAAAGGGGCACTCTGATGGGGACACCTGATGTAAAGAGGCACTCGGATGGGGACACCTGATGTAAAGAGACACTCTGATTGGGGCACCGGATGTAAAGAGGCACTCTGATGGGGACACCTGATGTAAAGGGGCACTCTGATGGGGACACCTGATGTAAAGAGGGACTCTGATGGGGACACCTGATGTAAAGAGACACTCTGATGGGGGCACCGGATGTAAAGAGGCACTCTGATGGGGGCACCTGATGTAAAGGCGCACTCTGATGGAGACACAGGATGTAAATCATGACTCTGATGAGCACACCTAATGTAAAGGAGCAAGCTGATGGGCACACCTGATGTTATGGAGACAGCTGATGTAAAGGGGCAATCTGATGACGGCGCATAATGTAAGGGGGCACTCTGATGAGGACAAATAATGTAAGAGAGCACACTGATGGGAGACACCAAATGTAAGGGGGCCTTCTGATGAAGAAACCTGATGTAAGAGGGCACTCTGACAGGAATACCTGATGTAAGGGGGCACTCTGATGGGGACATCTGATATAAGAGGGTACTCTGACGGTGGCAACTGATTTATGGGGGTAGTCTGATGGGGGCACCCAATGTAATTGATTACTATGGTAGGGGCGCCTGATGTAAAGGGGAACACTAATGGGGACATTTACATTTACAGAGTATTAGCAGAGTATGTGGAGGAAACAGTAAGAAAAGCGCCAGAGAGCACGGCTTGTGCCAAAAAAAGGAAAGTAGACACGTACAATCTTTCATGGCACTGACTTTTTTTTTAGTTACCTTACCTCCTTGAATTTTAATTCACTACCCCTGTTATAGAGATATGATAGCATACTATATAATCCCTGTGACATCATCATTACAGCATCTCTTTAGAAGCAAGTTTGCCAATCTCCCACGACATTTTTTATTGACAAAACATGGAAAATTTACTGACTGAGCACATTTTTTACTGACAACCTGTAAAAGGACAGAACTCCTATTGAAAATTAAAACAATCAATATTTAAACACATTATGGAAACACTGAAAATACCCATAATACATCATTTACTGGTGTTGGCAGGGCTGTGGGTGCCTGGGTGGTCAGTAACAGCAGAGCAAGAAACTCCTCTGTCATGTCTGTAGTATCGTGCTATACAACAACGGAAAACTGCAGTGTTCTTTTATAATAAGAACATCAGATAAGCACAATAAGTTCATAAGGTTTCTTGCTCCCATCCATCATCTTTCACAGTCACACACACGTAAAATAAAACAACTGTCCACTTATCTCCTGCTGTGACAGCATTCAGATTTTGATTCACCAAAGCAAACTTTCCCTCTGGTCAGCTGAACAGAAAGAAAGTTTTCTGTGGTGAACATAGTTTCATAGCAGGTAAGGTTGAATAAAGACAATAGTCCATCCAGTTCAACCTGTGTAGGTGTACGTGTGTCACTGTTGATAATCATTTCCCATATCACTGTATATTGTGTTCACTAGGATGCAGGTCCAAGAGTTTTTTTAAAATATCAATACTCCCCGCTGACATCACTAGCTGTGGAAGAGAGTTCTACATCCTTATTGCCCTGACAGTGAAGAACCCCCTGCGCAGCTTGAGGTTTAACCGCTTCTCCTCCAATCTCATTGTGTGGCCATGTGTCTTCTTACATTCCCTGAGACTGAAAAGTTTCCTTCCTATGCTGGGATCACCATTGAGGTATTTGTATATTGCTATCATATCACCTCTCAAGCGTCTCTTCTCCAGGGAGAACAAATTCAGTGCTTGTAGTCGTTCCTCGTGGTCCTCCAATCTGCCTACCAATTTAGTTGCCCTTCTCTGGACTCTCTCCAGCTCCACCATGTCCCTCCTGTACATGTTCTGCAAACTGTCACGTAGAAGTATCCAGTTGTCTTAATATTGTGTGAGTTGGAGACTGGAAGATTGCTCCAATAGGAGTAAGAAATCTTCTCTGCCAATTGCTGTCAGTGTAAGAAAGTGTAACGTTAGTTGTGCCCAGAATTCAGATTTAAATAATTTTCAGATTTCATGAAAAAAAAAAGGAAAATAAATGTTGCATATTAGGCATATTTGACACTTAGAGCATTGTTTAACACCCCTTTCTAAATAAAGTACAAATTAACTTGTGTATCCACAGCACCACCCTGTGATGATACAAATTTATTTGATTACAAATTAACTATAACTAAAAAAATTTTTGGTAATCTTGAAATGAAACAAAAAATAATAATGCCCTCTTTACACTGATAGCCAGTACAGTGTTACCCTACATTGGTGGTCAGTGGGGAGATGCTGCTTTACATTGAATGTCAGTAAGATGGAAGTGCCCTAAGTGGTCAGTGGATAAATGTCTACTTTTATTGGTTATCTGTCAAGGAATCCCTGGGAGGAGCCTAGTGTCGCAGATATGTGCATGCACGTGGTGTCTGCCACAGAACAGTGACCAGGCATGCTCATGCTGGCATGCTTACGCGCACATGCACATGAACAATTCATATTGGTGCCAGACTATTTAAAGGAAGCTCATGCCCATGTTCTGGGATGACTGGTCTTCAGCTGTTCCTGTGTGCTACTTGTATCCTGTCTCTGACCTCTGCTGCTGACTTGGCTTGGCAGTGAACTTATTTCAGATCCTAATTACTCTTCTGCCTACCTGTTCAGCCCTTGACCACGCTTCTGCCTATGCCCCTGTACTGTGCTGCCTGCCTGCTGCTGACCAATGCTAGGCCTGTAACTTTGCTTCTGTCTTTACTATGGCTCCACATTATATACAAATGCCTGCTGTGGCTGTCACCTATATCAGCTTCAATCATCACAGCATGTTCCTGCCTTCAGTCTGCTGGAAGCTCTGACAAGCCTCATGCCCTGAACTGGCGCTGTATGTGGAGTGCTCCTTTACCTCAGCTGGCTTATCCTGAACAGTTGCAACTCCTAACCTGATGTCCTGTCAGACTGTTCCTACCTGCATCTCCTACTGCAAGTTCTACCAGCAGCCCCTGCCAGCACTCATGTTCCTCCTGTCCTTCAGCACCATCTGTTTCACCCTCAGTGGGGCCTTGGCTGGATATCCAAAAGAGGCTAACCTTGTCACTTCAGTCTCCTATCAAGTCTGTGACAGTACCAATCAGCACAGAACATGGGCATGAGCATCCTTTAAAAAGTCCATCTGGCACCAATGGGAATTATGCAGGTGCGCGCGCACCATTCTGTGGGAAACAATGCACATGTGTATATCTGCGGACCAGAAGTCTCACAGGGATTCCCTGACATTATCAGTGAAGAAATGCCCCTTTTATTGGTAGTTTGTGGAAGTATGCCCCCTTACATTGGCCCTATTGCTGGGCCATGTCAGAGGTGTCCCCTTACATTGTGGTTAGTAGGAAAGAAGGCCCTATTATAGCCTGTCCTACTTCTGTTTTATTTTTTAATTTGAATGTAGTTCATAGGCTAGCAAAATGTTCAAGGTGAACAGGAGCAGGATCGGCCCTCACACCCATTGTATTTGGGGTGACATATGTGAAGAGTGGCTGACTGCTCATTCTGCCATTAACTGCAACCAGTACAGCCTAAGCATCAATGGGCATCCTGCCCGTTGCTTTTATGGTTCAAATAACTCTTATGGTATACATTCTACTGACCCCAGTGGGAAGCTTCTGAATAGGACATGATCCTTCCGCCTTTGGAAAATCAAGTAAGTACAAATTACACCAGTTGCTGCTCATGCTATTCAATTAAACTTTGACTGCTCTAGTTCCTTCTAGAAAGGAAGAACCTAGGAAGAGCCTGGATTCCAGCAACACATGAAAATCTACAAATGACGGGATTGCCAGGATGTCTGATCATATAAAATGAGAGTTAAAGAGGAAGTAAAATCCCCTGGTTTGTTTGTACCTATAGGTAAGCCTATAATAAGACTTACCTATCGGTACTGTAAATATCTCCTAAACTTGCGCCGTTTAGGGGATATTTACTGTATACCCTGCCGATTACGTCATCGGCGCATGCACTCTGAAGGAACGGACACCGGTGACCTCCGTCTGCCGCATGCATGCACGGGAGCGATGTCATCGGAGCTCCGGCCGCTCACAGCACCGGAGCCCGCAAACCCATTCTACCCATATCTATTAAAAAAAGTTTGGATGGGATTATGTGTTATGTGCATCATTGTGACTGCTAACATTGCCCAGTCTATTGTTAAGCAAGCTACTAAAACGTTTTCATTCATCAGTCCTGTATTTTTTCATCTTCTGACCAGCCACAGACAACAAATGAGGACTAATACTCAACTTGGCATCTTTTTCAGTCCTGGTTGGCTGATGGAGAGTAGTACTGACCTTTTACCTAGGATCAATGTACACAGATTGGCATCTACTGCACTATGACGATTCTACTGGGGGCACCCTATGCGGTACTTACTGTGCCAATAAATGTCAGAAAATGTAATGCGACATTTAAACAATGCATTTATCAAGAGTCAGTAAAAGTCATCCAGTCTACATTTCATACAACTGATGTGTAAAAGATCACTAGAGCCAGCTGTCAGTTACTTGCCACCTGTGATGTATTAGGTGACTTATTTGGAGACTTTATTGTGAGAGCCAACAAGATAATCTGTGTCAGAACTGTGGTTGAACAAAGATCAGAGTATAAAAAGAACACTTGTCTACAACCGACCTAAACATAAAAATGTAAAATTTTAATGATGGCATTTCTAAAGGAACTGTGCCATTTAATAATTATATAATAAAAACTCCCATGTGAATTTAGGACAGAAAAGCCAGGAATCTACAGCATTATATTCACACTATTCTTTATTAGCATAAATGTAAAAAATAATTATCATAATAAAAACAGACATAATAATATGGCAAAAGAGGCTATGGCACATTTTGTTCTACTTTCTTATATACTGTATATGGTCTTATTAAAAAAAACAATTCATTTTATAGTATATGGGTGCTTTCACACTGCTCCCTTGAACAAAGTGCATTCAAAATGCATATGCATTTCAAGTTGGCATGCATCTGTGAGACATGAACACGTGACTCATAAATATGCATAAAAAATGCAACTGTGGTGCATTTTTGATGCAACTGTGGTGCATTTTTGATGCATTTTTCCACTCAGTTCAATGGAATGAAGTTGAAAAGGGCACCAACGATGCAGCATGCAGGTCTTTTCAAAACACACTTTACCAGCAGCACAGTGGTGTGAAGAGTCCAATGGGATTTAAAGGGAAATATTTTTCTTGCATTTTTAGCAAAGTAACGCAGCAAAAAAGCATCAGTGTGAAAGGACCCTGTGTTAGATATATTATATCTGTATATATCTGCATTGTATACTGTACATAGAACATGATCGCATTAGTCACACTGCCAAGCCTAAATCCTTCATTTTTAGATCCATGACAGCATATACAGGTGATACTCGAAAAATTTGAATATCGTGCAAAAGTTCATTTATTTCACTAATGCAACTTAAAAGGTAAAACTAATATATGAGATAGACTCATTACATGCAAAGCAAAATAGTTAAAGCCGTGTTTTGTCATAATTGTGATGGCTTACAGCTCATGAAGACCCCAAATCCACAATCTCAGAAAATTTGAATATTACATGCAATCAGTAAAACAAGGATTGTACAAAGAACAATATTGGGCCTCTGAAAAGTATAAGCATGCATATATACTCAGTACTTGGTTTGGGCCCCTTTTGCAGCAATTACTGCCTCAATGCGGCGTGGCATGGAAGCTATCAGCCTGTGGCACTGCTGAGGTATTATGGAAGACCAGGATGCTTCAATAGCAGCCTTCAGCTCTTCTGCATTGTTCGGTCTCATATCTCTCATCTTTCTCTATGGGGTTCAGGTCAGGCGAGTTTGCTGGCCAATCAAGCACAGTAATCCCACAGTCATTGAACCAGGTTTTCGTGCTTTTGGCAGTGTTAGCAGGTGCCAAGTCCTGCTGGAAAATTAAGTCAGCATCCCCATAGAGCTCGTCTGCGGAAGGAAGCATGAAGTGCTCCAAAATCTCCTGGTAGACGGCTGTGTTGACCCTGGACTTAATGAAGCACAGTGGACCAACACCAGCAGATGACATGGCTCCTCAAATCAACAGACTGTGGAAACTTCACACTGGACTTCAAGTATCTTGCAGTGTGTGCCTCTCCATTCTTCCTCCATACTCTGGGTCCTTGGTTTCCAAATGAGATGCAAAATTTGCTCTGATCAGAAAAGAGGACTTTGGACCACTGAGCAACAGACCAGGTCTGTTTTCCTTTAGCCCAGGTAAGACACTTCTGACATTGTTTGTTGTTCAGGAGTGGCATGACAAGAGGAATATGACATTTGAAGCCCATGTCCAGGATCCGTCTGTGTGTGGTGGCTCTTGATGCACTGACTCCAGCCTCAGTCCACTCCTTGTGAAAGTCCCCAACACTTTTGAATGGCCTTTTCCTGACAATCTCTCCAGGCTGCGGTCATCCCTGCTGCTTGTGCACCTTTTTCTTCCACACTTTTCCCTTCCACATAACTTTCTATTAATGTGCTTTGATACAGCACTTTGGGAACATCTAACTTCTTTTGCAATTACCTCTTGAGGCTTTCCTTCCTTATGGAGGGCGTCAATGATGGTTTTCTGCACAACTGTCAGGTCAGCAGTCTTTCCCAAGATTGTGATTGAGACTGAGAGACCATTTAAAGGCTCAGGAACCCTTTGCAGGTGTTATGGCTTAATTAGCTGATTAGAGTGGGACACTATGAGCATAGAATATTGCACCTTTTCACAATATTCTAATTTTCTAAGATTGTGGATTTGGGGTTTTCATGAGCTGTAAGCCATAATAATCACAATTATGACAAATCGTGGCTTGAACTATCTTGCTTTGCATGTAATGAGTCTATCTCATATATTAGTTTCACCTTTTAAGTTGCATTAGTGAAATAAATGAACTTTTGCTCAATATTCTAATTTTTTGAGTATCACCTGTATATTCTTCACTTGACCCCTGCATTTTAGTGTCTATGACAGTTCAGTACGTCATACTGCTTCACATTTTAATCTATGCTTGGCATTTGTAGAAAGCAGATTTCAGGAAAAACAAATTTCAAGGCATTTTTGTTTGAAGTTAACGTCATACAAGCACGACTAACTCAGGCAAACTGGGCAATCTAGGAGAAACAAAGTGAGCCATACCAAGCATTGCATGCAGAAAATCAACTGATCCTTTGATTACGTTCCTTTCCAGGAGGAGGAAAGCACTGTATACCGAGTGTACTCTGCATGAACGTTTATAGCAAATCACGTACAACATTTTATATTCTGTCTTGGAAGCCCATATTACTGAGCTGCAAACATTTTCTAATGCTTGCTTTCCAGCCTTTATTAACATGGCGATTGGCAGGCCCTTTACCTTTTTAGCCCAACAGAAAATCATCCCTTTGGCCTCATAAAACAATCACATGTGCAACACTAAATTTAGATAATATTTAAAACCAGTATTTTCTAAATATGTCCTCAAGTTTCATGTATTGCCTAATTTAATAAAAAGGTTACTAATTGTCGAGAGTTTTTTATTCTATTCTCCAAGTTTGTAAACATAACAAGGCCTTAAGTCCATGGCCTTTATGTTTGCTTGACATTTCTTTTGAATGCACATAGAGAGAGGAGGGGGCGCAATCTAAGTGTAATATAAACATATATAATGGAGTGAAAGATACTTGGGAACTTACACAAACAGTTAAAAGAACTTGATCATCAATAGATTAGGGTCTCTGGTGATAATCTTCAGCAGTGCAGGACACCTTGGTACAAGCAAACACACTAGGTGGGATGGTGGGTAACACATACAACTGTTTCAAATGTCCTCCTTCTTCCCCCAAAGCATGTTGCCCAAATAGCCCAAACAGTTATTACTGATCATCCCCTCCTATAACCACTTTCCATACCTGCTGATGTATAGCTACTGCTGTGCATGGAGCTGTGACATGTTACTGTCACAAAAAGGACAATTGTCTTATGACACCTTGGTTGTGTGACAGCTTGGCTTCACATTCTCTTTGCTGTGTAATAGACAAAATGCTGGCACTCAATAGGGAAACCAAAGAACAAAAGCACTGCAACTGCGATCCGGTGCCATGCACAGGCTCCTGCACTGCATATATCCCAGGTCTGTACGGAGGAAAAAACCTTTTGTTATGGGGCTGAAGAAAGTAAACAATGGACTAAAAGCTTTTCCTCAACTTTCTGAGATGGGAAAGATGGACACAATGTAGCATGAAGTATGTAGAAAAAGGCCACACCCCTACCCCTACACACACCCACAATTATGTGCACCATGAAGAATTAATATGCAAAAATGACTGGTTTTACAGAGTTGTTTTTTTGTTTTGTTTTTAGAGTATTGGTAACTGTAAGCGCAAACACACAAGTCCATATATAACAGGAGATATAAAGGGCTGAGCAACTTAGTCCATAGGGGACAGGCTGGAAGTTCAAGGGTTAAGTGGTAACCGGTAATGTAATGGTTAAAGTAGGCTGGTAGGCTAGGTGGCTGCTGTCCTCAGAGAGCTGGCTCTGTGATGGATGAGAGAGGGGTAGAGAAGGAAGCGCCACCTGAGTGTAGTATTAACAAATGATGTTTAATGACACCAGGTAAAAACACACTTACAGGATAAAAACATATAAAAAGCTCATCTGTATAGGTATGTGGTCCTCGGTGTTCCCTCCGATCCTGTGGTGGTGACGCTGCAGGGATGCTGGGCTGCAGAAGGTGGATTACCAGCCGGGAGCTCCTTCTGTGGCCATCAGGAAGAGACTAGGGGCCGGCGTGGAGCGCACGTGGAGCGTGCATGACGTCACAGGTCGTCCGTCTGCTTCCGGGTTCAGTATTCAGTATCCAGGGGAGGGATCGTCCAGGGAGGAGGGGTAGCAGGGAGGTTGAGAGAAGGCTACGCGCTCGGAGCCACTGCTCCTTCAATAGGCCTATTGAAGGAGCAGTGGCTCCAAGCACGTAGCCTTCTCTCAACCTCCCTGCTAGCCCTTCTCCCTGGACGATCCCTCCCCTGGATACCGAACCCGGAAGCAGACGGACGACCTGTGACGTCATGCACGCTCCACGTGCGCTCCACGCCGGCCCCTAGTCTCTTCATGATGGCCACAGAAGGAGCTCCCGGCTGGTAATCCACCTTCTGCAGCCCAGCATCCCTGCAGCGTCACCACCACAGGATCAGAGGGAACACCGAGGACCACATACCTATACAGATGAGCCTTTTATATGTTTTTATCCTGTAAGTGTGTTTTTTACCTGGTGTAATTAAACATCATTTGTTAATACTACACTCAGGTGGCGCTTCCTTCTCTACCCCTCTTTTGTTTTGTTTTTTACCACTTCGTTTTCATCCTACTGTTTTTTCCTAATAAAAAATACAATATTTTAGAGGTTGGGTAAACGCTTTAGTGGATTATAAGGGCTCATTAAGACATGCCTCCACTGGCAAGAATCTGTGGAAACTAGATCCATGCATACACTTTGTGAGCTAACGGCCATGGCTAGATATGTACCTTGTTCAAACCAATGGCCAGCACTGCCGCTGTTCACATGCAACTGCTTGTATTCGCAGGTACATATGAATGGGCTTTTGACTTGGTTTGGACAAGGCACAAAGTCCTGGTGCATCCAGATGCAGAGTTTGGCCACCTCTGAATGCTGCAGTATAACTACCTCTTGCCTCCTGTCTTATTCAGCCCTAAAAGTTTTGATAAATAGCACATTTTTATTAACAAGGACAACTAAGGAGAAAAGAGGAACAGAGGGACTCATTGTCAAAAAAAGGGGCAGTACCTCTAAATGAGGGACAGTTAGGAGCTATGCTAAAATACAGTGATGTCACCACACTTGTGTTGGCACAATCTGCCAATGGTGGCAGATAGAACTTGTAGTTTCCCTGTACAGACTCCCTGTGAATACAGTAGAAGCTAAATTCAAGAAGCAACGGGATGTTTCCTCCATAGAGAAGCACTACAGGATTTAGGTACATGGCACGGGGGGGGGGGGGTTGTTTCGAGGGTTGAGTTGGGGACTATGACCATTTCATGTTGCTTTGCTGGTCCCAAAGGTGGACTATGCTTTCAACATTATAGAAAAATCTACTGTAAAGCTAGGTCTGCTTTAACATAAAATGAAATGGAAAAAAACAAACTAAGTGAAGTCTTAGACAATTAATTGGAATATTTATGAGGAAAGCTGCATATAGTGTGTTTCCCTTTAAACAATCTAAACCAAACACACCAATAGATGCAATGTATCAAAATTATATCCATCATACTAAGACATATAGATACCTCTTTGGGCTTATAATAGACTTGCCAACACCATATAAGACAGTGTTTCTTCCTTTGTTGTAAAAATCATTATACCTGTAGAAATCCATTTCTGTGCTTGACTGCAGTTTGAAATCATTCATTTTTCTTTTTTTTTTTTTTTGCAATAAAAAAAAACAAATAAAACAAATAAACAAATACAGAAGCTCAGAAGTACTTGAGAAGCAACAAAACTAAACATCATTCTATGCCATGAGCTGCAGCAACATGCTGCTGTATTTGCACATTGTATAATAAATGGGATGCTTCCAACAGTCAGGCCCATGAACAGACTTCTACTTTTGATGGATACCCATTGGTAAGCAGAACATAATAAACATGTGGACCTCCGGCAATATATTTCTCCATTTTACAGGGCCACCCACAGAGACCTGACTTTGCATCTGTAGAATCATTGTTATGACTACTCTTGTCAAACTAAAACAGCATTTCTTCAAAGAATCTGTTTCACAGTGCCTACCAGCTATAGGAGATGGTAGATATTGCTTAAAAATAAATTCAGACCTGAGTGGAATGCTAACTAAAACATTGTTTTAGTTTTATACTGTAGGAAGGGTTAGACACATTTTCAGGTTTCTATTGCTTACTGCGTCCTGTGTGGTCACTTGAGGAGGAAGCAAAAAAATGGGGGCACATAGCAATAGCCCTCTTTTAGTATAATGGGTGAGGGTTTGAACTGCTATCAATACTTATAACGCAGTCTATGTTGCCAAGAGGCAAGTTCTTTTCACTTCCTGTCTGATCACACTGGGACAGAAAGTGAGGAGGACTCTTCTAGGCAAGGTCACAGACACCTTCCTTGGATGTGGGTGGGCATCATTCTAGAGGATTATGGGTCTCATTCAAGGTGAGTGGAGGTAAGCCTGTGTCTTCAAACTCCTCTGCTTTGTTGATCCCCAGCCTCAGCAGGCATTGGACCCAGGGTTGTTAGAAATCATGGGGCCCCTTACAGCCTGTCTGACAGGAACAGTCCAGTAGCACGAACAAAGCAGTCATTCATGCAACCAGAATACCTGTAAGAATGAGCCCTTAGCTATGTTTTTCTTAAATTATTTTATTACAATTTTAGTTTTGTGATTTTTTTTACATTTTTTGAACATCTCTGTAGGGGTTTCTGAAAAATCAGGGGTCTAAACAGACACCCAGCGTCTCGCTTTTGAGACAGAGAACGACATGGAGAACACATATTTCCTTTCTCGGAGCTATCTGCAGAGCGAATTAACAGGAAGTGCTCTACAGAGGCTCCCTGTTCATTCACAAGCATTTGTAAACACAGGGAGGGCCACCGGAGGATTGGTTCCAGTAACTGCTCCCACTCCTGATGCTCTGGGCCCCCCTGTTGAACTTATGGGGCCTGGGCCATATTCAGAAGGAAAGGTGCTAATCCCTTATCAGCAGCCCTGATTGGACATGCCCAAGTGTGTTGAGTGCCTACTTCTTCTGCCGCAAGTTGTGGTTTTCCCCACCATCCCCTATGTCTATACAATAGTCAGGAGTGACGCAGAGGTCACAGAAAGAAATCACAGCACGAAATGTAAAGCTTCAATGCTCACTCTAAGCACCCCCCCCCCCCTTTACCAAGTTGTTTCACAAACCATATGTTCCTAATGATGTTTGCCAGTTTGTAATGTGGCTAACAACACCAGACAGGGGGAAACTGTAATCTACTGTAAACTCTTTCTCATTTGGAATTCTGTTAGAATATGAAATGCACATATCAACCTAGAAAATACAGCTCAGGAGGTTTACCTTAACTAATCAATTTGACTGCTTCTCTTTTCTCTAAAATTAGCATTTTTAGTTCTCAGCTTTCAGCTGACAAAGCAATTTTGTCTTCCAACTTCACATTACTTTGTCCCATGAGAGATAATGGTTGGAATAAAATATGGATCAACATAGCATGTACATCAGCAATGTATATTATGCTGCTTGGGCACTTGTATAATAAATAGCCGCAAGCTTTCAGCAAGGTATTATAATATGCAAACAATAAGCGTATTACATAACTGGCTGAATAGCTGGATTTCTCAGTGTGAATAAAAGGTAATGATGTCAATCATATACAAGCCCTATTATACACTATAGGCCATATGTTTATAGACTGGCAGAGATGTATGGATGTTGCAGTAAGCAATTACCTGGTCTACCGTAAAGCCTTGATATAATTGGGATTTTTACCATCTAAATTACACATAATTATAATAAAAAATAAAAGCAAGCATGTATGTGGGGTAGGGATGAAAATTAATAACCTTTCCTCCATATTTTCCCTTCTCTGTAACTTGCATTTAGGAGGGACACGCTGAGCCTTGTCCACATCCACTCGTCTAGCGTATCACTGCTACCCCACTCCCAGTAACAGTATAGGGTCGTGCGTGGCAACCATAGGTAACAGCAGCTCTTATGGGTTAGCAGCTGGATTGCCCTTATCCACAGCGAGTGTATTACCTGAAGGAGGATCTTCAGTCGGCTGCTTCTACCCCAGGTTTTGCAGGGTGAGGCCAACCCTTGGAAGATGCGTCTGGCAGGTTGGAGGATCTTGGCTGGTGGTTCCAGGGTGGTGGCTCCGTCACCATTGGTGGTTATAGGCAGTCAGAACGCCGCCAATACAGTGCAAATACCTTGTGCAGGAGCCAGTCAGGGAGCAGACATAATCAAACACGTTTTGCAGTAGGGCAAGCCTGGATATGTTCTAACTAACTAGCTAACACCATAGTCTTTCGGTGTATGCAGTAGGTATAGCCCCACATTGGGCACCAAATATTATGTAAGTGGGGTAGGGCTGAAGATGAACCTTTCCTCTTAGTTTTTCAATTCACTCATGGGGCGCCAAGTCTGGGTCACATGTGAGGACTACCCCCAGGGCGGGTTCTTCTGGGCTACGCTAGGCACTTGAGTTAGGATCACTGTATTATACATGGGTACCTTTGTTCTGTGCCATTTTCATCAATGCCCTGGGACCAGATCAAGACCCATGTGGGGGAATACTCAACCTTAAGGCAGGCCATTGCTTTTAGAGATGAACATACATAGTGTACATTTGCACCATAACTGTTTTCCAGTTAATGCTCGGATCCCTGTGACAATGTACACTTTCTCTGTAACTTGCATTTAGGAGGGGCATGCTGAGCCTTGTCCGCATCCACCCGTCCAGCGTATCACCGCTACATCACTCCCAGTAATGGTATGGGGTCCTGCCATGCACCCAGCGCAGCTCCATGTGTGCACTAAACTTCACTTGACTCTTCCGTACCTGTGTACAAGCTGGTGACCTCTGCGGTGTGCTTATGCTTCCATTGCTATGAGAGGCAGACCACTCACGGAGAGAATGCCGACAACAACTCACTCCTGCAAGAGGCTATCCAACCCGCACCAGGCACATGCATCATGACAGGCTGCTTGGTAGACTTATGTTACCATGGGTAGCCACTTGTATCTACATACTACACTAACTTGGATACTGACGTCTTCATAGCCCAGCGTGTCTAGTGACCCAAACTACAGACCAGGTGTGCTGGTTACTTGCATTACACCCCTTGAGTACATTCAGACCAGGCGAGAACAAAGTTTCAAAGCTTTACTTAGAAAAGTGCAAAATGAACATCTCAAAGTTCAACATGCAAGAACAAGATTTTTCTTACATTCCGACTC
Source organism: Aquarana catesbeiana (assembly GCF_042186555.1). Taxonomy (NCBI): domain Eukaryota; kingdom Metazoa; phylum Chordata; class Amphibia; order Anura; family Ranidae; genus Aquarana; species Aquarana catesbeiana. The sequence continues at coordinate 176,676,263 of NC_133328.1, read as the reverse complement.
TTAAATCAGGCTGTGTGCTGCCCCAGCATACCTGCAAAGGCAGAGTCCATGTGAATAAAGAACCATCAGTAGCAAAGTCTATGCCTTGACAGAATCCTTCAGGTGGAATCTCTCTGTAGCAGCTGGAGATTATATCTTGCTGTCTGTGTGTTCTCTCCCATGCAGAGTGCACTAAACAACACTTGACTCACTTCACAGTGTCTGGGCAGTTCCCTCCCCATTCATACTAGGACAGGGAGAGAGAAAGAGCTCAGAGAAAAATGCAGGAAACTGGTTAACCCTCTCCCTCCCGGCCGGAGCAGCAGCTGTCCCACTACCCAACATTTCAACTGGCTTACAAGCACCCCCAGTAGATTAAAATCCCTGTTCAGCTTTAAAAAAAAATGAGCTTCTTTTCATGTCGTACTGTAGACCATGTGCAGCTTCTACCAAGCCTGTCAGAAAATTTCCTAGAGGGAGGTCTGGCTGTACCTGTTTTTTCTTCAATACTTTATGGCAGGACAGTTGGTGCACATAGGTGGTTCTCTTCCCTGCTGGTGTCCTTGGAGGCAGCCACTGTTGACTCCTTGGAGGCGCTGTCCTGTTTGGTCTATCGAGGGTGCAAAGCTCCTTATCCCCTTACAGCCTCAATGCAATCCACAAGGGCATGGGAGGTGACTTGGTGGGCAGAGTCTAATAATGCCCCTAACGTTTTGCCTCATGTGCCTTTATGGAAAAATCCCCACTTGTCCCATTTTTGTACATATCCTGATCCTATTCTCTGGACAAAATTGGGGGTCAAGAAGATTGGTGATGTAGTAGGAAATGGGGTGCTGATTCAATTTGATGCCCTAAAGTCTCAGTATCAGTTGCCTAATTCTCACCTTTTCTGGTACTTGCAGTTCCACCATACATTCTATGCACAATTGGATCTTCTGGGATTGCCCTTCAGGTTGGGCTTTTGGAGGATTTATTACATGATGAGTCTCTATCTAAAGCCTTATCAACCACATACATTGGTATAGTTTTTTTCTGATACAGGCAAGGTCCCTACACAATGTCAAAATGCCTGGTTGGTTGACGTTCTGTACATGGACTGTGATTATTGGGGTGACATATGGGAGGCACCCTTTTCTAGATTAGTGTCCACCAGGGATCATCTCATTCATTACAAATTCTTGCACAAGATATATCTAACCCCACCAGGTTAGCAAAAGTTTTTCCTTCCCAACCCTCAGGATGTTGGCGCTGTAATTCTACTCAGGCCAATTTCATCCATGTTTTCTGAGATTGCTCAGCCATCCAGCAATATTGGCTTGAGGTTATGCATGGCATTATGTCAGTCACAACTTATACAGTGCCTTGAAAAAGTATTCATACCCCTTGACATTTTCCAACTTTTTGTCATGTTACAACCAAAAACGTAAATGTATTGTCAGGTCACCTTGAGGCTAGGTGACAGATGCACTCTGTAGGAGTCAGAAGTGCACCGCAAGGTAGTGGACCCTAGGACTGACTGCTGCGGATTGAACCCTGGGAGGTTCAGGAAGCAGGTCTACTGGATCACTGACACAGATCCCACTGGGAGCTAGAGCATAGATTCCCCAGGGCGCGGAGTCTAAGAGCCAGCAGGTGTTCAGCAGATATCTGTTAAATGTAAAACAAGTTGTAGAGAAAAGTCCCTTGTTGTAAATATAATGATTCCATTCACTGTATGAGTAGCTGGTAAGACCACGAACAAATATGGTGTATCCCCCACAAGGAAGCAGTGCACGCTTACCAGATAGGTTGGACTCATACAAGCGTACGCTTCATGAGTCAATAAGGCTTGTGTTGCCAGCCGGCAATGGAATAGGGTGGTTCAGCCAGACAATGGTGTAATCCAGGTGACTTCAAGGACTTTTACTAAGGACTCCCCAACTTCTTAACTTGGTCTCGGTGAGAATAACCCATAAGAAACAAAGGGGACCATATAGTGTAATAACGTTTGGTGTAACCAATTTATTTAAAAAAGTAGAACACTTACATTTTCCAAGATAAAAAAGCTCTTATAATAAAATTATGGCAGGCACTGCCTGCCATAATTTTATTATAAGCGCTTTTTTATCTTGGAAAATGTAAGTGCACTGCCTGCTCAAGCTGCCTAAAGAACGGGGAGTGCTGGCGTCTTTTTTCCAGGGCCCTCTCCTGAAAGCGAATATCGATCTGGTTACACAAGGTGATGACACCGTCCAGATCAGCAGGAAGGGATCTTCCTGCTAATTCATCCTTCACTCTATCAGAGTGGCCATGTAAAAAGGTTGCTACTAGGCCCTCATTACTCCAGCTCAATTCAGCTGTGAGGATACGGAACCGAAGAGCATACTGTCCCACAGAAGCGGACTCTTGACGGAGACGTAAAAAAGGGCTAGCCGCTGAGGAGACACGACCCGGTTCCGCAAAGATATTCCGAAAAAGTTTCAAGAAATCAGACAGGCTAGAAACCACTGAATCATTCAGTTCCCACAGAGGGGCAGCCCAAGCTAGCGCCTTGCCGGACAGAAGGGATATAATATAGGCTACTTTCGCCCGATCAGACAGGAAGTTTTGGGGCTGAAGTTCAAAATGAATCGTGCACTGGCTAAGGAACCCCCTGCAAGCCTTGGAGTCCCCAGAGAAACGGGCCAGAGCTGGCATGTGTAATGAATGTGTGGCTGCGATAGGTGCAGCAGCAGATATCGGTTGAGTTTGTTGAACGGGGGGTCCTAATGAGGCCTGAACCTGTTCAAAACGGGATGCCAAATCCTGAAGGAATCGCATCACCTGGGTCTGATGCGATTCCTGGGTCTCAAGTCTGCGAACTAAGCCCTGCAATGGATCATCTGCGGGTAGCGGCACATCAGCCGGGTCCATGGCTGATCAAACTGTCAGGTCACCTTAAAGCTAGGTGACAGATGCACTCTGTAGGAGTCAGAAGTGCACCGCAAGGTAGTGGACCCTAGGACTGACTGCTGCAGATTGAACCCTGGGAGGTTCAGGAAGCAGGTCTACTGGATCACTGACACAGATCCCACTGGGAGCTAGAGCTTAGATTCCACAGGGCGCGGAGTCTAAGAGCCAGCAGGTGTTCACCAGAGCCTCCAGTGGTGAGGATGGACTAAGCTGCAGTCTGGCTCCAGGTCGCGGCCCCCAGGGTCTCACAGCTCACGCTCACGGTAGACTACAGGAGAAGAGGAAGGAGGCAGCAAGCTGGAACAACAAGGAAGGTAAGGGACAAGCCAAGGTCGGGGCCACAAGCAGACAAGGACAACAGAGTTCACGCCAAGGTTCAGGGTCACAGGCAAACAGGGATGGTCGGGGACACGCCAAAGGTCAGGGTCACGAGCAGACAGGAATAGTTAGGAACAGGTCAAAGTCGGTAACTGGAATCAGACGTAGGAAACACAGCAAGTACACACGAAAGCTAACACACAATGGTTGATCAGCACTGCTGGCTTGCAGTGCACAAGTTAATATAGGGTTCCCTGATAGGGCCTGGGGTGGGGCCATGCTTAGAAGAGAGGTTATAAAACCAGTCAGGTGAGAGGCAGCTGGTCTTTAGAGATGAACACATGGAGACAGGTAAGCTGACAGAAAACTCTATTGCATAACCATGACATGTATTTTATTGGGATTTTATGTGATAGACCAACACAAAGTGGCACATTATTGTGAAGTGGAAGGAAAATGATAAATGGGTTTCAAATTTTTTTACAAATAAAAATATGAAAAGTGTGGCGTGCATTTGTATTCAGCGCCCTTTACTCTGATACCCTTAACTAAAATCTAGTGGAACCAATTGCCTTCAGAAGTCACCAAATTAGTAAATAGAGTCTACCTGTGTGTAATTTATTCTCAGTATAAATACAGCTGTTCTGTGAATCCCTCAGAGGTTTGTTAGAGAACCTTAGTGAACAAACGGCATCATGAAGGTCAAGGAACACACAGAAAAGGTCAGGAATAAAGTTGAGAAGTTTAAAGCAGGATTAGGTTATAAAAAGTATCCCAAGCTTTGAACATCTCACGGAGCACTGTTCAATCCATCATTCGAAAATGGAAAGCGTATGGCACAAATGCAAACCTATCAAGACATGGCTGTCCATCTAAACTGACAGGCTGGGCAAGGAAAGCATTAATTAGAGAAATAGTCAAGAAGCCCATGGTAACTGTGGAGCATCTGCAGAGATCCACAGCTCAGGTGGGGGAATCTGTCCACAGGACAACTATTAGTCATGCACTCCACAATCTGGTCTTTATAGAAGAGTGGCAAGAAGAAAGCCATTGTTAATAGAAAGCTATAAAAAGTCCCTTGTGCAGTTTGCGAGAAGGCTTGTGGGGGACACAGCAAACATGTGGAAGAAGGTGCTCTGGTCAGATGAGACCAAAATTGAACTTTTTGGCCTGAAAGCAAATAGCTATTTGTGGCAGAAAAATAACACTGCACATCACCCTGAACACACCATCCCCACCGTGAAGCATGGTGGTGGCAGCATCATGTTGTGGGGATGCTTTTCTTCAGCAGACAGGGAAGCTGGTGAGAGTTGATGGGAAGATGGATGAAGCCATCCAAAGACATGCTGGTAGGTTAATTGGATCCTCACTAAATTGTCCCTAGTATGTATGAATGTGAGTTAGGGACCTTAGATTGTAAGCTCCTTGAGGGTAGGGAATGATGTGAATGTACAATGTATATGTAAAAGCGCTGCGTAAATTGACAGCGCTATATAAGTACCTAAAATAAAATAAATAAATTAAATAAATAAATGAAGCCAAATACAGGGCAATGTTAAAAGAAATCCTGTTAAGCTTGATGCAGCACCAGCAGCCACTTATGCAGGCGGAGTTTGCAGCCAGTTGGGATTATTTTTAAATAGAAGCAGGCTGGAGCCAGCAGTGGAAGGAGCAGGCGCTTTCCGCATTTGCTCCTCTAGTTCTGGCTGCTAAGTAATCTCAACCGTGTTCCGCCTACCGCCTCTTCGCATAGATAGGTAGTTGGAACCCGATGCTTGGCCCAGGGCCCCATGTGCCGCACAGCGACACTACATTCTCCTGAGTAACCTGTGCTGCTTTTCTGCAGCTGCAGTTCTCTATTAGGTACTGTAGGAGAGGGATTTGGGGATCAGTGTAGAGCACTGTAATGGGGGAGGGGGTGATTTGCACTCTGTAAGCAATGCACCCCTGAACCCTGCACTTTGTATATACACACCCCTGAAACTTGCACTCTGTATGCAGGGCACCCCTGAACCCTGCACTCTATATGCAGCGCATCCCTGAACCCTGCACTCTTTATTCAGTGCACCCCTGAACCCTGCACTCTGTATGCAGCACACCCCTGAATCCTGCACTCTTTATTCAGTGCACCCCTGAACCCTGCACTCTGCATGCAGCACACCCCTGAACTCTGCACCCTGTACATAAAGCGCACTCCTGGTATTTAATGCCCCTTTAAGACCCTCCTACTCTTAGTGTAGGAGGTGATACTGTTGCCTCCTGAATATGTTTTTTTTTCCAGCCCAATGGGAGTTTTGCATTGAAATATTGTGTCACAACCACAAGCCAAGCATTTGGCTTGTGGGTGCTGCGCAGCTCCATTGAGCTCAAAGAGCAAGTTTGACAGTTGATGCTGCCTGTGAAACTTGACATGTCGAGTTAAAATTGCTGCACTATTAAGCTAAGTATAGAGGGCATGGTAATGGGTACTCACTCAAGCAGCTGCTTTGTTCATTTAGAGGTAGGTGGTCAGGGAGCGGTTCTGTTTAATCAACCTTTTTTAGGCCACTCCCAGCAGGGTGGCTGAAAATTTACCATTCTGTGTCAACTTTTTGAATGTAAACCAGGTCAATTACCTGTTATGGGTATTGTCAGTGTTTACAGAATGTGTTTTTACTGTTTAACTATCAATTGTTTTAGTTTTTGATAAGAGTTTTGTCATTTTCTCAGGTTGTCAGTAAAAAAAGTGCTTTGTCAGTAAATTTTCCATGTTCTGTTAGTAAAAAGAAAAAACATAAAATCAGAAATAGGAGAAAAGAAAAGGGTGGGTGGGTGGGGGGTTATATGCGGTACTTATATACATTTCTCATATATTTGTACCTTCCAAAAAAATTATTATATCATCCAATATGGCTTTGCTCGAATATGGGCTTCTGAATGGTAAATAGATGCGGTGGATGAGTGTGAGTAAAGTCATGCCAGAACGTGGGAAAACCACCAGAGTGTGATGTAACAAACTATAAAGAGCTGAAGAAAAACTGATGCTACCACTAGAATGAATAGGGCTCATCTCTAGCTCAATCAATGAATATAGCTGTAGATAGTCATCCCTGGATGCAGCACTTTCCTTCTTTTCCAAAAGGTAGCTAAACTGTCTGCAACTAAACTTTACATTGTGTGAGTCCAGCTGCTTTTAGAAAAGTCTTGTAAACGCAGCTACACTTTCACTTTTAGGCATCCAAGTAAATGTACCTTCAGGCTCTAGACGCAGGAGAACTCATAGGGCCGGTGGTCCCAAGAAGATAACAAACAGGGAAAAATGCCTGGTCCCCACAGCAGGAAATTAGTTTGGCTCATAGAGGACCTGTGACTTTGATCATTATACTGCAGGATGGCTTAGGAAGAGGTGTTTGGAATCAAAAATGAGGAGTAAGAAAATTGATGCACAATGCACTGTTTACATTTCATTTTTTTCCTACAGTTGGGCTTTACTGAATGCCTCTGAGATTGTTGGACTCCTAAAAATACCAGCAAACTGGCAATGTCTGGCCTTTATGCTTCTGAGTAATTGAGCAGAATATTCATATATAATTACCATATATTAAAATGGATAAATGGATATAGGCCAGATTAACACAGATCTAAATGTGGTTCTATGACCTAGCTGTCTCCATCCACCAAAAATCATACAAAAATACTGAAAGTCAAATTGGCAGTAAGTCACTTAGGCACCGAACAACACACTGTTGGAAGTATGGTGGGATCTACAGGTTGAACTCCTACTGAAATGTTCAAAATAAATGCACCTTGGCATTGTCAAGGTAAGAGCGGGCACCTTAAGCTCTACAGAAGCTGTATTACTTTGTTTAGTTGGTCCTAAATACAGAGTCACTTTAACCTAAAACTATAGAAGTTTTGCTGCCACAGAGTGGCAGCTGTGTACAGGATCATGTATATATACAAAATCCTGCACTTCCGCCTGCAGGGGGCGCATGTCGCCAGCGAGCCACTTCTGCTGTGATTATTCACAGCAGAAGCTGATCTCTGGAGGCCTGGCACTCAATGTCTGCTGGCACCTACCGATTGTCAAGCAGAGACTCAGAACAGAGCTCTACCTATGTAAACAAGACAACGTTCTGTTCTGAGAGGGGGAGAATGGATGTATTCTGTATTCCTCCAAAGCAGGAACTAAAATCCATCACTTCCCTTAGAATTCTTCCACACTGGGGCGGATGGGCGTTGAAAGTAAAACGCCGCTAGTTTTAGTGGCTTCCTTACCATCATTTTAGTGCCGCTATTCGGTTAAAAGAGCCCCACTAGCAGCCGAATAAAGGGTTAAATGCGCCAGTGTAGTGCCAGCTGCTGAGGCGCTTTGCAGCGGAGCCCATTGATCTCAATGGGCAGGAGCGGTGGAGGAGCGGTGTACACACTGCTCCTCCACCGCTCCAAAGATGCTGCTTGCAGGACATTTTTTAACGTTCTGCAAGCACACCACTCCAGTGTGAAAGCATTCAGGCTTTCACACTGGGACTACAGGGGAGATGTTTCTCAGGCGCTTTACAGGCGCTATTGTTAGCCCAAAAGCACCTGCAAAATATCCCAGTGTGAAAGGGATTTAGTAAAAGCAGCACACATAGTAAACACAAACACTGGCTAGGCACACAGTTAACCCTTTGATCGCCCTGGATGTTTAACTCCTTCCCAGCCGTTGTCATTAGTACAGTGGCACTGTACAGTATTAATGTACTGATGTCACTGGTTCCCGCAAAGTGTCCAATTGTCTGCCGCAATATCACAGTCCTGCTATATGTCGCTGCAAAAAGGGGGGATTCTCAGGACTTTGAATGAGGCGGGTGGGAGTGGCTAAATGATCAGTCGGTTTTGAAAAGGACACCTTTATTGTCAAAAAGCATCACAATGTAACATAAATGCAATGAGTAAGTAGTATGCAATCACATGTTAAAAACCACGTATGGTAAAAACAGTAATACAGCATGGCAGGCTTATAGTATGGTAAATGGTAAGATCTTCCATGCGGAGACAAAATAAGATCACAGAAATCTAGTACATACAGTGAATTGAAATCAAAAGATCATCTACAGAATGGGTGCATCCAGTATGTCCGACGCGTTTCGTGTATATAAAATTACACTCTTATGGGGCAGGTGCACTTGGGTCTACAACAAAACATGAAAAAATAAATATGTACTATGGTTGAAACCATATGTGGGAGAAGTATACACATATAGGGAGAGAAATGTAAACTCACCCCTATGGATACCTACAAGCCTGTAGAGTCTGAGTCTATGCATCAAGCAGAAACAAGGCAAAGTTCTGTTCTGACAAGGGGAAATGAAGGGATTCTGTGTTCCTCCAAAGCAGGAACTAAAATCCATCTCTTCCCTTAGTAAAAGCAGCACACATAGTAAACACAAACACTGGCTAGGCACACGGTTAACCCTTTGATCGCCCTGGATGTTTAGCTCCTTCCGAGCCAGTGTCATTAGTACAGTGACACTGTACAGTATTACTGTATTGATGTCACTGGTTCCCGCAAAGTGTCCAAAGTGTCAGTTAGTGTCCGATTGTTTGCCGCAATATCGCAGTCCCGCTATAATTAGCTGATTGCCGCCATTACTAGTATAAAAAAAATTCCAGTATATATCCCATAGTTTGTAGACGCTATAACAATCTCATAAACCAATCAATATATGCTTACTCAGATTTTTATTTTACCAAAAATATGTAGCATGTGTTCTGATAGGAGAGATCACACAGATCCTGTCTTTCTGCTATGCAGGAAGACGGATCTGTGTTTCCCCATGCAGCCCATCCTCCATACAGTTAGAAAACACCTGCAGGGAACACATTTAACCCCTTGATCGCCCCTAATGTTAACCCCTTCCCTGCCTGTCATTAGTACAATACCAGTGCATATTTTTAGCACTGATTACTGTAGTAATGTTACTGGTTCCCAAAAAAGTGTCAAAAATGTCAGTTAGGTGTCCGATCTGTCCGCCGCAATGTTGCAGTCCCGCTAAAAATCGCAGATTACCGCCATTACTGGTAAAATAATAATAATAATAATAAAAATGGCATAAATCTATTCCCTATTTTGTAGACGCTATAACTTTTGCGTAAACCAATCAATATACGCTTATTGCATTTTTTTTATCAAAAATATGTAGAAGAATACATATCGGCCTAAACTGAGCAAGAAATTAGTTTTTTATATATATATATATATATATATATATGTATATATATTGGGGACATTTATTATAGCAAATAGTAAAAAATATAGCTTTTTTTTCCAAAGTTGTCGCTCTTTTTTTGTTTATAGCGCAAAAAATAAAAACCGGAGACGTGATCAAATACCACCAAAAGAAAGCTCTATTTGTGGGGGGAAAAAAGAACATCAATTTTGTTTCGGTACAGAGTTGCACGACCACGCAATTGTCAGTTAAAGCGAGGCAGTGCGGTATCGCAAAAAATGGCCAGGTCATTAAGGGGGAAAATCTTCAGGTCCTTAACTGGTTAAAGTAACGCAGTGCCGTGTAGCAAAAAGTGGCCTGGTCATGAAGGGGGAGGGGAATCTTCCACAGGTCAAGTGGTTAAGCATTATTATTCTACTGAGTCTAGCAAAGTTTGATAACATACATGCTATGCTTTATATGACACGGCTGCCTTATAGCCACCATCTGGACAGCACAGCTATGCCAACACAATTTAAAAGGAAAAAATTCTCAACTAATAGGAATATTGAAGGCCTCTACAGCACTTGCCACATATTCCGACATTGCTAACATTTTTTGCCTCATTAAACTGAAGCCAGACTTCCTTCCCAGGAACAGCTAGCGGAATAACGAAGTCATTATCTTGTTACACAGAAAATTATGCTGGAGTATGACAGTACAAAGCATACTCAACATCCAGGCCAACATTTCCTCAGTGCAGTGAGCAATCACTTGTGACTTCCTAAGAAAATGCCTTAACAAAACAGTCTGACCTTAAATCTTAGAGACACCTTTATTAAGTAATGGCAGATGCAATCAGGCAGTAAAACAAAGATGACATTGTAAACTGGTAAGCATATCCGAAAATGCAGCTTCCTAAAAGGTAAACCCTCTCCGTTTAACCACTTTGTGTCTAGGGCAATTTTTGCATTTTTTTCCATACGTTATAATCTGCATTGTTTGCAAAAAAAAAAAACTACTTAAAACCCCCAAAAAATTATATATTTTCTGAAAGCAGAAGCGCTGTAGAATAAAACGGTGGCAGTTGCAATTTTTTATATTGCTTGATATTTGCACAAATGTTTATCAAATCTTTATTTTCAAGATAAAATGAGTGTACACAAATACAATATAATACCCATTTTTTTGGTAAAATATAAAAGATGGGGGCTGTGTCGAGTAAATAGATACCAAACATGTCAAATTTTAAAACTGCGCATGCCTGTGAAATGTGAAAAAACTATAGCACCCAAACTTGTCCTTTGGTGATGCTTTAAAAGCCTCTACAGGCTCTAAATTAGGAGGTAACTGTGAATAATGGCCCTATAATTATTGCTCTCATTCTGACATTCATACCTCACGTATGGTGCAATTGCTGTTTACATACACATAGGTACACTATACACGTGTTTTCATTTGCGTGTGTGCGCAGGTTAAAAGAGTTGCAGTTACCTTTTTTTTACAGCTTTTGGGTCACTTATTACCCATTTGGATTTTATTATTCATGTATAACGATAATGCACATTCAAACTTCTTTTTAAAACAACTATTTTGGGTGCCATCATGAATGGCCCACCCATGGGCACCCATCTGCTTCCTGTTTGTCCCTTTGGGTTCTCGCTGAGTCGCACTTCCACAGCTCCCGGGTGAGACTCCCCTGGCAGTCACCATTTGGAAATATTGTCATATCTATTCTTAGCTGATTTGTAAGTATCAGAGCCCCTCAGGTGGTTTTTGAGGTTGGAATTACTCTATGTAATACCGTATACCATTAGGTATGTCACATGCCTATATCTTACAGATACTATACATGCATCTACTCCTGAAGAGTGAACAAAGTGATATGAGGTACCATTAGGCATGTCACATGCCTATATCTTACAGATACTATACATGCATCTACTCCTGAAGAGTGAACAAAGTGATATGAGGTACCATTAGGCATGTCACATGCCTTTATTTTACAGGTACTATACATGCATCTACTGAAGAGTGAAAAAAGAGTCACGAAACACGTCGTGTTAATGGATGCAATTTTGTTTTAATCATGTATTGCCAGTTGGATTGTATATGATCAACATTATATTTAATTATGTATGAAATGCAATAACATGGATTCATTACAAATCAGCTTGTTACCATTTTATCCTCTTTTTGTATGCAATATTTGGTCATTTATTAAACAACAGTGTTGGAAACTAGTTATTTATTGGTCATATGTGCTGCGCCTCATTTAAAGTCCCAGCACAAATACATTTGTTGTATGGAGATATTATGAAGGGATGGAGGCACATCACTGGGTGCACTAGGCCACATTCTATGTTGTTACAGTTCATGGTTGCCTCCCACAGTCAGTCTGAAACATAAAAAAAAAAAAGAAGAAAGAAAAAAAGTTGTCACAGTAACAAAATCACTGGTTTGTCTTAAAGCAGGGGTGTCAAACTAAATTTTCATTGTGGGCCACATCATCAGTTCGACTGCCCTCAAAGGGCCGGTTATATCTGGGGTGCAGAGTGCAGAGATCAGGATTACACTACGTACAGAGTGCAGAGTTTAGGAGTGTGTTATATACAGAGTGAAGGGTTCAGGATTACACTACATACAGAGTGCAGAGTTCAGGATTACACTATGTATAGAGAGAAGAGTTTAGGAGTGTGCTATGTACAGAGTGCAGAGTTCAGGATTACACTACGTACAGGGTGCAGAGTTTAGGAGTGTGCTATGTACAGAGTGCAGAGATCAGGGTTACACTACGTACAGGGTGCAGAGTTTAGGAGGTTGCTATGTAGAGTGCAGAGTTCAGGGTTACACTACGCACAGGGTGCAGAGTTTAGGAGTGTGCTATGTACGGAGTGCAGAGTTAAAGGGTTGTAAAGGTTCATGTTTTTTCACCTTAATGCATCCTATGCATTAAGGTGAAGAAATATCTGATGATTACCGGCCCCCCAGCCCCCCGGTTTACTTAACTGAGCCCTCGAAAGTCCCACGCTCGATTGCTCTTCATTGGATAGATTGATAGCAGCGCAGCCATTGGCTCACACTGCTGTCAATCAAATCCAATGACGCGGACGCCGGGGGGGGGCGGGGCCGAGTCCTGCACTCGGCGGCCATGGACCCCCGAATGCAGGACTCCGGACCGCGCCTGCAAGATAAGCCCCCGGGAGAGCGCTTCTCCCAGGGGGTTATCTGAGATGGGGAGGAGCTAGGAGAGTCACCGGGGGACCCCAGAAAACGTCATTCGGGGCCACTCTGCACAGTGGAGGTAAGTATGACATGTTTGTTATTTTAAAAAAATAAAAATCGAACCTTTAGTGTCACTTTAAGGATTACACTACGTACAGAGTGCAGAGTTCAGGATTACACTATGTACAGAGTGCAGAGTTTAGGATTATACTATGTACAGAGTGCAGAGTTTAGGAGTGTGCTATGTACAGAGGGCAGAGTTCAGGATTACACTACATACAGAATGCAGAGTTTAGGAGTGTACTATGTACAGAGTACAGAGTTCAGGATTACACTACGTACAGAGTGCAGAGTTTAGGAGTGTGCTACGTACAGAGTGCAGAGTTCAGGATTACACTACGTACAGAGTGCAGTTTAGGAGTATGCCATGTACAGAGTACAGGGTGCAGGATTACACTACGTACAGAGTGCAGAGTTTAGGAGTGTGCTATGTACAGAGTGCAGGATTACATTACATACAAAGTGCAGAGTTTAGGAGTGTGCTATGTACAAAGTGCAGAGTTCAAAAGTGTGTTATGTACAGAGTGCAGATTTCTGGGGTGCACTAAATACAGAGTGCAGGGTTCAGAAGTCTGTTACAGTCTGTTATATACAGGGAGATTGTTTTCTCTCTCTCTGAATCTGGATATATGTTCCCGTCATGACTGTTTGCAGGGATCTGTTAGTTCCAGAAGCAAAGCTGTCCCTTGTAAACACAGAAGGCTTTTGTGTTTACAAGTGACAGCGGGGAGCAGGCACGTGAGAGACAGAGGTTGGGGGGAATGGTGTTCCGCCATGTTCAGGCTGCAAACCTTGTTGAGAGGGCCACATGACAATTTGGCCCGAGGGCCTTGTGTTTGACAAATGTGTCTTAAAGTATATGTGCCCCCTTACCTTGTAAATCATTTATGTATAAATATAAATATTTAAAAAAATATATAAATACATTTATTCTTTTTTTTTAAGTGATCACATAATCTCTGTTCTTAGCTGCATACGTGCCTGGGGGAGGAGAACCAGCAGGACACTGAATCTTCCCAGTGAATAGTTATGCAGGGGTGTGCCAGCGCAAATCTGACCATTGAAGGACAGGCAGGCTGTCTCCCAGCACAGCAAGAAAACTGACCACGATGAGAAGGATGTGCTATCATGCCTAGTGTGGTCAGTTTGAAATAGGAAAACAGAGGGACTGGCAGAAACACCAGGTATTTCACACAAAGGAAGCAATAAAAAGAGAACAGGACACTTTTTTCAGACAAGTACATGGTACAGCATACACATATCAGGAATATGAAATGTTGGGGTAACATATTCTTTAAAGCTCTGGAGAAAGTAAAAATCCTCCCTTGCAGTGGGGCTCGCCTCCCTGACTGCAAAGGTCAAATGGCTGTTTACATCTAGGGGACTGGGAAAGTAGTTTTACTTACCTGCAGCATCTTCACACCTATCATCTGGCAGTTAGATGCCCCTGAAATCATCAGGGTCCATAGTCCTGAATTGGATGTGAAGACACAGAGGAACAGTCCACCACTGGAGCATAGGTGAGTGCTGTCAGCCAGGGGAGCAGAGGATCTGCTAAATAAAACTAATTTTTTCCAGTATTTAACCCTTGCAGTATGGGGTTAACCCCACTGCAAGGAAGAATTTTTACTTTTGCAGCAGTTGAGCTTTAACCAAATATCTGCGAGTGCTTTGATGGCTGCAAAAAAATGTTTGACTGATGTCAAACTGGAGGACCTTCCAGATGACTGAAGCTTTCGAGGGGGGAGGAGGAAGCGTCAGCCATCTGGAAGGTCCTCTGGCGTGTTGGACACAGTCCTGGTGACCTGGTTGCTTTTTGTCCATTGTGGACTGATATGCTTTTACAATCCACTTGTTTGTGAGTATGTTTCCTTCTTTTTGATTTTAATAAATATTACTTGAGTAATGCGCAAGGTTGGTGCGCCCTCTCTTCATTCTTTTACAGTGTTTCCATTGGGTATCCCCTGACCCTTGGAGGGTATCAAGGCCTGTGCATGTACTGGGAACCATAGGAATTCCAGGCTTCATCCATTGCCATCGCCCTACTGTTGAGTGCAGGAGATGTTTTACTGTGGTTAGCGGTAACTGTTAGGATTAGAATGCATTCTAACACACATATGCATTTTTGCCACGTATCAGTGTGAAAGTAGCCTTAGTTAAGTTATTATGATCATACATTTTGTTGAATTAGGTCTATGAGGTTAATAAATGGTAATAAGGATAGAACTTTGCATCTATATTTTGTAGAAACCACTCTTCTGGGCATCCTCCAGTGCCAGGCACACAATGAAATGCCTAAGTATTGGTTGTTCAATCTTTCCAGAACACCACCTTCTGCAGAAAAGGTACATTTTCAGCTCTTCTATTAATTTTAGTTTTTTAGACTGAATGCTATAGAACAAATGAGCTCAAATAGGCCCACTGCAAAATCTACTGTCCCATCTGTAGTTCTTTTTATAAACAGTGCAATCTGTCATAGCCACTAATGGCTGAAAAATTCCCACAGGGCTGGAAATCACTGTTTGCTGCCATAAATAGCATTTGAATCACTCTGTATTGAAGAACACCATAGGAACACCTCTGCTGGTAAATGCACTTTGCTAGCAAATTCTTAGGATAAGAGTGCTGTAGCCGCAGTCTACAGTACAGGAAGACAATCAGTGTTTAATTCTAGTCATATATAATCACAGCTCATCCGCTGCTGGATAATAGTTGTATTTGGCACTCATTGCAGGACCTGACTCATTCACTATACAAATAACAAACAAAGGTTAATAGCCAATGGTCTTTACAGGAATGCACCTTTCTTTCTTCCCAGCCTGTGACTACAGTACGCTGTTTTTTGAAGATTTGAACAAAAAATTGCACCTGTGTCTAGACTATGGACATTCAATTATTTACATATTCTTAACTACCAGTATAGGATCTTTAAGACAATGCATCACTGATCTTTCTAGCTGCTTGTACTCTGAACTAATTCATTCTCAAAGATCACAACATTGTTTCTAAGGCTGGACTTACACTGCTATGGTGTACATTAAAGCCCATCTCCAGGAATTACTCAAGATCTACCCTTGAAATGGGACCCCCCACTCTGCAAGGGTTTTAACTCAATATGTCTAGGGAATAGAGAAACAGACTGCATTACTTGCCCTGACTCCCCACTCTGGCAGACTCTAGTGCTCTCTTCCTCTCCCCAAAGCTCCAGTCTTTGGATGGTCCCTCTGTGTCACCGTGTACGATGCATGACATTGGCAGGGCAATACATAGAGGAGGCAGGAGTGTGAATGCAGCCAGGAGCATTTTATTACAGACAATTTTTATTAGAGCTCATGATACATACAGAGTCACAAAAAATACATCAGCAATTGTACAAAATACATTGGTATATACCAATTGTTTGGTAATAGGAGAAACCACAAAATGGAGAATGCTACCACCCTACAAATCCCAACAGGGAGATGCAGTGACTATATAGGAAAAATAGAACAACCACAGAAAAGTGGGTACATAGGAAATTATTTCACAATACATTGTTCCAAAAATGCACAAAGCAACATTAGGTACATATCAATTACCAATCAAGGTAATGCAATCCATCCAAAAATTAAGTAGAAAAACTATATCTTTACAAAAAGGCACAAAAAGCAAAAATGTACAATAACGAACTTTAGAAAGAAGACCAATTTTCCCATTTCCTTTCAAAAATTAGCATGATATCCATAATAGTATGATACATCTTTTCCATGAACTTTATAGCCTCCATTCTTTGTAGAACATGAGACCAAGACACAGAGAGAGCGCAGTTGATAGCAATAGCCCAGTGAATTGCACT
Organism: Aquarana catesbeiana; assembly: GCF_042186555.1. Lineage (NCBI taxonomy): Eukaryota > Metazoa > Chordata > Amphibia > Anura > Ranidae > Aquarana > Aquarana catesbeiana. Next base: position 176,659,742 of record NC_133328.1, on the reverse strand, counting down.
GAAGAGGATGTGAACCAATTTCTGGCAGGGAGGCGATACTTTTGGTAGTACAGCAAAAAAAAGACACATCGGTAGGGTCAAAGTGAGTTGTATACCAGTAATTTGGGCTTTCCTAACAGATAGTCCTAGCAGATAGAAAGTTCTACAGCTCCAAAAAGTGTGCATAAACGTACCCCTATCAGGACATCCTCTGAAGCAGGTCTCATAGTCTGTTGGGAAAATGGAGTGTATTTTTGCAGGGGTAAGATACCATCTTGTGTGTAATTTGCTAACTATTTCTTCTACTGCAATGGAGTGTGTACTCTTATGTAGATTAGAAAGCATATCTAATCAATCCTTAGCTGAGAACTCCATCCCGGTCTTTAATTTCCATTGGGACATTGCTGCGGATCTGCTTGACAAAAGCCAACCATTAACGTAACTATATAAAGTAGAGACAACGCCTTTGTCTCTGGGGGAGGACAGACAGATACACTCAAAATCAGTATAGGGTTTGTCTACGTTGAGGGCATATTGGGAGCTATAAAAGTGCCTGATCTGTAAGTATGTAAAGAACTCTGCCTGCGGGAAGCCATATTGTTGTTGTAAATGAGAAAAAGAAAAAATATGGGAGCCCTCTAAAAATGACTTAAGGGAAACTAAGCACGGCTCCAGTCAAGCTGACAAATTCGATCTAGAGAGACATGCTCGTGGGATAGTATGATCTACAACAAAAGAGGCCAGAGGAGGAACCTTAGAGGATAGGTTATATTTGTCTATATATAATGACCACAGATAAACAGACTGGTGTATTACTTCATTCAAAGGGGCTAACTCCCTCGGCTTGAATAATTTTAACCAAAGTAGTCCAGGTAAAAGTGGTTAATAGAGGTGGTTTCAAACCATAGCCAAGGAATATGGGTGGGAGGAGCACGCCACTGGGCAAGTTGAGCAAATCTAGCAAACAAAAAGTTAGACCCTGCGCTTGCTCAGTGATTTAGTAGCTAACACAACAAACAGAATATTTTGCTCAAAGCAACAAGTATATCAAAGTGTAGCGCTATTGTGCCAAATAACCATATAAACAAAAACATTTTTTTTGTACATATAACAAATGCGGTGAAGAAATTTGTTTTAAAGTGAAATAATAAAGTCTCTGGTGATCGCCAAATGTCTTCTCATGTATAGTGATTATTCATAGTTCATATTAGAATGAGGCGGTCCTGTTCACCACGTGAGTAGCCAATACGATAAATAGAAGATCAAAATACCAATGTGATGATACCACCACCCAAGTGAAATGCAGGCTTACCAGAAAGATAGGACTCAAAAGAACATACGCTCTATGAGTCAGATGAGCTTGTATTGCCAACCAGCAATGGAGGAGGGACCTTTGAAGTCGATGGTGATGGAACTCCAGAGTCATCAAGGCTTTAAGAGAGTCTTCTCCATTACACTGACTGGCTTTGTTTATCCAGGTAAAAAGATACAGTAGTGCGTATTCAATGAAACATGTCAGGTAAAGCCATACCATCTGGAGCTTTAGGATTCTTCCCTCCTGGCCGCACACATGACACCCGCTCATGATTTAGATCGCACACAGCCGCCAACTCCTCTCTAGTTCTCCCTGATTTGTTATATGTACAAAAAAATGTTTTTGTTTATATGGTTATTTGGCACAATAGCGCTACACTTTGATATACTTGAGCAAATCTAGCAGCAAGATAATAATGCCAGAGATTGGGTACTCTCGGGCCATCCTGTGACATTGGTCTGTATAACGCCAGGATCATTTTAGAGAGCAGGCTTTGTGGAACCAACTGCACCTCTGGAGGGGCTCTGCGTTACTCTGGTTCATCTGTGCGGTGAATTTTACGCGTGTTATTATTGAACATAACGTGTGTTTTTATGAATGCACAGCAAAGATGCATCAAGCACCACAATTAAGATGCACAAAAAACATGCAGGTGTGAACAGGGCCAAAGCCTTTCCATCAACAACCTAAAAGAAAAGGTTGTGGTTCCAAATAAATTTTAAGTGCAACTAGTCTGCCCACTGATATGCCCCGTACACACGGTCGGATTTTCCGATGGTAAATGTCCGATCGGAGCGTGTTGTCGGAAATTCCGACCATGTGTGGGCTCCATCGGACATTTTCCATCGGATTTTCCGACACACAAAGTTGGAGAGCAGGAGATAAAATTTTCCGACAACAAAATCCGTTGTCGTAAATTCCGATCGTGTGTACACAAATCCGACGGACTATGTTGATGGGGACAAGGGCTTCATCCCCACAACCCTTGCCCGGTGGTTGAGGGGTATGCGGGCGGGGGGCTTATCGGAATCTGGAAGCCCGCTTTAACAAGGGGATCCCGGCCCCCCCTATGTTAATTGGTAAGAGGTACATTGTACCCCTACCATTTCACAAAAGAAAGTGTCAAAAATAGTAAAAAGACAGGAGACACTTAGGGTCCTTTCACACTGGAGCGGGGGCGTCGTCAGCGGTAAAGCGCCGCTATTGTAAGCGGCGCTTTACCATCGGTATGCGGCCGCTAGCAGGGGCGGTTTTACCCCCCTGCTAGCGGCCGAGAAAGGGTTAAAACCACCGCAAAGCGCCTCTGCAGAGGCGCTTTGCCGGCGGTATAGCCGTACCATCCCATTGATTTCAATGGGCAGGAGCGGTAAAGGAGCGGTATACACTCCACTCCTTCACCGCTCCGAAGATGCTGCTGGCAGGACTTTTTTTTACCGTCCAGAGCATCGCTCCAGTGTGAAAGCCCTCGGGGCTTTCACACTGGAATTAAAGCAGCAGCTGTTTCGGGTCGGTTTGCAGGTGCTATTATTAGCGCAATAGCTACTGCAAACCGCCCCAGTGTGAAAGGACCCTTAGGGACAAGTCCTTTATTAAAAGATAAAAAAATAGAAATGTCCCGCAATGTCCATTCATCTTCTATCACGCTGCCGACGAGCCAAAATTTAAAAAAAACACAACAGTTCCGCCTCCATGACGCTTCTTCTTGGTGACAGCTCCTATATAGCTGAGGGCGAGCCACCCGGTGACGTAAACAGGTGACCCCGCCCCCTTTTGCCTGTTCAGATGTCTGGTGCAAACCGAACCGAGGGGTGTTCAGCTCATCCTTAATTCTTATTGATTTTTATAAAAAAATATTATGTGTTGAAATAACTTAGAGTTGGGTCACAGTATATTTCTTGCAATTTTCATAACAGACAGCACAAATCTTCGGGCTACAGGGCCAATCACAGCGGCCCTTTACCCTGTGATCAGCTGTGTCCAATCATAACTGGTCACAGACTTGCTGGTTATCGGCTCTGGTTGCTGGTTATCGGCTCTCCTTTCCTCACCACACAGAGACAATATTTACACTCATAATCAGGGCACTGATCATCGGTGCCCTAAATATCAGTGCAGCCCCATCAGTGCAGCTTTTCAGTGCCCATCAATGGCACCTATCAGTGCCCATCAGTGCAGCCTCATCAATGGTTTTCTGTTTCTAAAATACTCAGACATATCCCCACATCATAATGGCTAATCACTACGTAGCCCCAAAATAAAGACTGGGAGGGCTAATTTCTGTCTACAAGATAGACACTGGATACAAGTTTTGAATTTCCTCACATCAACTATTTTCTAACAGATATAAAAATGTGCTACAATATAACAATACCTAGGAGATGGTATATTTAACAGACCCAATGGAGCATATAAGAGACGTTTAATGTTTGGGTATACATACAATTTAAGCCCTACCCATACCCAATGGCCTCAAGCCACGCCCCCGCCTGTAAGAACCGTGTGACATTAGTACTCCGGTAACTGGTGGCAGCTCACCAAGGTCAGGATCGCTAAAAGAGCAAGATAAATGATCAACCTGCTTCAATTGCTATAATCTCACCTTGTTGGTATTGCTCCCCCATTCAGTACATCTACTTACCAACTATCTGTTATGGTGAGTTAATATCATAAAGCTGGCATAAGAACTAGGTAGGCACCCTTTGAAATCTGTGCCGCAAATGAGGATGTGGCTGAGTGCGGAAACCGTTAAGCTGGTCATACAAGCTTACATTTCTTTTGTTCAACCTGCAGGCTAAAACAAAGAGATCCAATAGATTCTTCCATCCACGTTAAACAGAATGTATGGACAAATCTCCCTTGCTGGCTACTGTATTCTGACAGCCAGCTGTCACAATACCCCAACAGTGACTATAGCTGATTTCCTGAGATTATTGTTCAGTTGACAATCTTCTGCTAGCTCCTTCCATCTTAAAGTGTTACTAAACCCTGCATTCAATATATTTGGTCTCCCACAGTACATAGAACATGGGAATGCAATTATTGGTCCCTCTAAGGATGCAGGACCCCGGACCCTCTGTCTCGACAGTGCTGATTGGACCTGTGTTGATCACATGCACCCTCCCAAGAAAAAAAATAAATAAATAAACTCTCTAGCAATACACATCAAACTGAACATGTGCAGCTTGTCCCCTAGCCTCTGTTCTATCGGGAGATAGTACTGTATGTGGATTGTGGAAAAAGGGGAGGATCAGAGAAGACATGATCAAACAGCCTTTTTATATAATGCAGAGGATTAATCCCTTATGCCGCGTACACACGACCAGACTTTCCGGCAGAAAAGGTCCAACAATATTCCGATCATGTGTGGGCTTTATCGGACTTTTTCTAAAATTCTGACAGACCTAGAAACAGAACATGTTTCTAATCTTTCTCGTCTGTATGCTAGTCCGACGGACCAAAAACGACACAAGGGCAGCTATTGGCTACTGGCTATTGAACTTCCTTTTCTAGTCCCGTCGTACGTCATCTCGTTCTAAACTAACTGACTTTGCTGTGATCATGTGTAGGCAAGTCCGTTTCAGCGGAAATCAGTCGGAAAGACCGTCAGAGTCTACTCTGATGGAAAGTCCGGTCGTGTGTATGCGGCATTAGGTTCCACAGTGAGTATAACAAACATGCTTTAATGCATATACAGGCTGATTTTACTGTTGTGGGTTTAGTAACATTTTAAAATCAAAGATTGTTGAGACCCACAAGTTGAATTTTGGCCAATTCAGCAGGGTGACTTTTGTTAAGCTGGCCATACACTAGTAGAATTTAAGTTTAAAAATTTTGTTTTTAGAATGAGTGTTCCATTTTCTTTTTTTTTAAAGGGTACATTTTATTAAATGTCCAGCGATATTGTACATTTCAACAGTACATGTCAAGATTTTGTGCAATATATCTTAGATACATCTCATTCTGAACACAATATTGTGTAGCTAGACTATGCATATGACAATAAAGCAATATTCAAACTTTTATTTAATAAACAGCAGAAATTCTTTACCAAACTATTACTCCATTCTTGTGTCTCTCATGTGTCCTGTGTTATGTGGAATAATACAGCGTATTTTATACTCATTTCCAGTGTTATTATAGTTCTCTGAGGAGATTGCACTTCAATTATCAATCCTCTACTTCACCTGTTACTCTTTCAATCCATTTGCCCCATAATTTATCGAACTTCTTTGAGCACCCTCTAGCTTGATAAGTTAATTTATACAATGGTAGAGCATTATTGACTAAATTCACCCAGTTTTGTACCGACGGGGGAGACAAGTTTTTCCATTTAAGGGCCAGAGCTTTTTTGGCATAGCAGAAAACTATTTTCACAAGGGTCTTTTGTGAAGTGGATAACTCTTCTTCCTCCAGGTCTCCTAAGAGACACCTAGCTGGGGAGTATATATTTGGGAGTTCCAGGGCCTCCTCTAAATATGTGAGGACTGCCTTTCAATATCTTGTCACCTGGGAACACAGCCATATTGAGTGTTCCATTTTCTAATTGTTGATGGGGTCAAATCTATGTTCGTTTTTGACCATAGTGACAAGAGAATTCAGAGTAGAATGGAAAAAAAATTCTTGAACAAACAGGGTATGTGGTTTTTGTTTGGGAAATTCATAGTTACATAGTTACATATAAGAGTAAAGTGGATGTAAACCCTCACATATACCCAGTGAAGTGAACAGCCGCAGTTGATACACAGGGATGAAACAAATCTCCCTACATAAGTTTTACATGTATATCTGCTCTCCTTCCCTTTCTATATTCTTTAGAATTTTTATATTGTGTTAGAATTTTTACATCCTCGTTCAGCAGTATCAGTGGATTCTTGGCTTACTCTGTGTGACAGCTGATTGGAGGAAAGCCCCCCCCCCCCTCCCCCCACATAGGCAGAGGAACGAAGATACTTTCAGAGCTGTGCTGTGACAAGACAAGCTCTCTGCTAAACTATTTATAGCACCCAGCTCCCAACATAAATTTCGAGCTGCTTTTATCTCCTATCTGGGAGAACTTGTCAGAAATGATCATACTGATAACAGAGGAACGAAACAGCAGAAAGACACGGGACTCTTTGGAGAGACATAAGTAAACACTACATAAATATGTGCCTAGGTCAAATTTCATGAATCGGGTTTACAACCACTTTAATTTACTAAAAGCAAATACACGGTGCAATTTGCAAGCGCAGTTTCTCCAGAGCTTAGTAAATGAGGGGAAGTGCTGCTGACTTCCATCATCCAATCATGTGCAAGTAAAAATGCTGTTTTTTATTTCCCTTGGGTATTTTTTGCAAAGTGAAGCTTCACCGCATTTACTAAGCTCTGGAGCGACTGCACTTGCAAAGTGCGCAGTCTATTTGCCTTTAGTAAATTTACCCCATAGTAACGATGTAGTCGCTATAGTTACATTCCATTCATTCCAAAATTGCATGTTAAAATCAGACCAAATTTTAAAATTATTTTAAACGACAGTCACCAAATCTCTGTTGGCATTATCAAATGCACTGTTGAGATTTTTCGTAGGAACATTCATTTTAAAATCTACCAGTGTATGGCCAGCTTTAATTTAAAACTAAATGGTATCCTTATTCTCCAAAAAAAAAAATCCACTATTTGATGGCCCTGTAATCTGTTTTTCATAAAATTGTTTCTCAATGTCTCTTTCTGCCTCCTTGTAGCAACCTCTATGGGCTTTTTTATCTCTCCTTTTTTCCCCTCACTTTCATTTGTAATGAGTAGTGCACGTTAGTTGTGGACATGCACACAGCTCTATGTACAGTACAAATCCCATAGTCCCTAGTCCATCTCAGGAGGGAGGAAGGCAGAGTGGCTACGTTTGACATACAGTAGGACCATGGAGAAGGAATGTAGCCACCATCTAACAGGAAGTCTGATCACAGAAGCAAAACAAAGAAATGTGAAGATTTGAGAGGAGGCGGCTGAGAGCTAAGAGATTGAATGTACTTTTTTGCATCAGGAATACACACAATAGAGTTTTTCTTTAAAAACCAGTTTGGTGTCACTTTAAGCAATGTGAATGTAATTCTTCATGGTCAAAGTGTTGATGGACAGCCCATGGTTTCACAGACCACCAAATCTATAATATCTTATAGAGCTTTTACTGGTGATAGCCACAATGTCTTGACCAAAGTGTGAATTAACAATTGTTAGCAAAACGTTCCACTTGTGTTGTCTGGGAATGACAGTTTTATTGAACATTGCTTAGACATCATTAGACATGAGGGAACAATGTTTCACATATGGTGGCTATGCCCCACAGTAAAACGTTTTTGGAATAAAGTTTATGATCTTATTTCTTCTCTCACTAATATTGATTTAAACAAATCCCTGAAACAAGCACAGCTTTGCAGCCAAATGGAAAAGATCCCTAAACACTTCAGAAAATTGATAAAGTATATATTTATAGCAGCAAAAATCACTATAGCCAGATTTTGGAAAACAACAACCCTACCCTTTGACATCCTAAAAACTAAATTGTCCTGGATTATGATTATTGAACATCTTTCAGCCATATTAAATAATAAGGTTCAATTATTTGAGAAATCCTGGGATCCATGGACTAAATATAAAATTGATGGTTCTAGAAATGTTTCTCCTCAAAATTACTTCAAAAATAGAAATAGAAAATTACTTCAAAAATAGAAAATTACTTCAAAAATAGAAATAGAAAATTACTTCAAAAATAGAAAAATACTTCAAAAATAGAAAAATACTTCAAAAATAGAAAATTACTTAAAAATAGAAAAGTCGGTACAAGATACATTATATCTTTAAACTATTTCCTTTGTTATCTTTTTTCTCTATTTCCTTTCTTTTTTTTTTTTTTTTTTGGCCCCATAAGGTCTCTGTTGGACCTATTGCAATATTCACCTACATTATTAGGATGACAAACTCATCCTAATTTGTTTACAAAAGCTTATTAGACTTCATGTACATTTCAGGTTTCAGAGTTTAATATAGTATATCTTATATAAAATATATCGATTGGATTTCCATGTTACAGTATATTATTTTGAGAGAGGGGTAGAGAAGGAAGCGCCACCTGAGTGTAGTGTAGTATTAACAACAAGTAAACATGGTGACAATAAAATAAATAAATAAATAAAATAAAATGTATGTGTTTATATTTATACTTACCTCCATTTTTTGCCCCTATTGTTACTCCCATTTTTACTATTGTTAATATTATTGTCTCCATGTTTACTACCATGCACTTTTCCCCATTCATATATATGTTTCCATGCCACTCCCTATTATATAACCCCCTTTTTTTTCTCTGTGTATATTATGTTCCCCTCCCACCCACAGATGGCGCTGTGCTTTCTTTTGACAGACGCTGGGACCTGTTGTCCCACAGCACTGCCATATAAAAGCACATTGCAGACACCTCCCTATTAGGCCTACTGAAGGAGCAGTGACTCCGAGCATGTAGCCTTCTCTCAACCTCCCCGCAAGCCCTTCTCCCTGGACGATCCCTCCCCTGGATACCAAACCTGGAAGCGGACGGACGACCTGTGACGTCACGCACACTCCACGTGTGCTCCACGCCGGCCCCTAGTCTCTTTCTGATGGCCACAGAAGGAGCTCCCGGCTGGTAATCCACCTTCTGCAGCCCAGCATCCCTGCAGCGTCACCACCACAGGATCAGAGGGAACACCGAGGACCACATACCTATACAGATGAGCCTTTTATATGTTTTTATCCTGTAAGTGTGTTTTTACCTGGTGTCATTAAACATCATTTGTTAATACTACACTCAGGTGGCGCTTCCTTCTCTACCTCTCTCTCATCCATCACAGAGCCAGCTCTCTGAGGACAGCAGCCGCCTAGCCTACCAGCCTACTTTAACCATTACATTACCGGTTACCACTTAACCCTTGAACTTCCAGCCTGTCCCCTATGGACTAAGTTGCTCAGCCCTTTATATCTCCTGTTATATATGGACTTGTGTGTTTGCGCTTACAGTTACCAATACTCTGTTTACAGTATATTATTTTACTTGCAAACTTTGATAAAAATATATAATTTTTTTTTTTAAATTTTATTGTTTACAATATATCTGTATAAACTATTTGATACTGTACCCTTGCTGTACAATTCAATTAATTTAATTATTTGTACATTCTTTATTTGAAAAAAAATCTGAATAAAATCTTTGAAAAAGCATAACAATAAAAATATATAAACCCTGCAAAAAAAAAAAAAAAGAAGAAAAAAAAGAACATTGCTTTGTTAAGTCTGATGTCTTACAATGCACACCCATTGACCTCTTAAGCTGGCCATATACTAGCAAATTTCCAATCAGGTGTTTGTCAGTGCAGCTGAAAATGAATATTGATTTGATTTCATTAACGTTTAGAGAATTGAACAAACATTCTAAAAATGAACATTTTTTCAAAAAATTCTACCAGTGTATGGCAAGCTTTAGGACAAATAACTGTATTGCTGCAATTTGTTTTACATGCATTCTGTTCTGAGTTCTGTTCTCAGAGCACGGAATGGAGCTTATTTAGACCTTATGCTTACTGCAGCAAGAAAACACCCATTTTTCAGGTGTTTGACATTTGTTTTCTGCCTTTAAACGCCCCTCTATGTTAGCCCGTGTCCATGCACACATTTAAAGGCATTTCGAGGCAGGGGTGTTTAGGGCCAGAAATCAGAACACATCATTCAGGAGAGAAATGTTTTAAGCACACAAAATGCCTGACGCGCCTAAATGCGTGTAAACAAGTTTAAACACTAGGCGCATTTAGCGCTTCAGCCTTCATCCATTTTAAAGGCTAGAATAAATTAACCACTTGTGGACCACCCACCATACATATACTGCGGCAGGGCGGCCGCTCTGTGCCAGATCATGTACCTAGTACGTGATCTGACACTCCCGGGTCTGGAGCACGCACGTGCGCTGCCGACGAACCGTTACTGCTGTGATCACACACAGCGGGAGCCCAGTGGCGGGCACCATAGACTCGATGTCCCCTGGCACCCGCCGATTATTCAGTACACATGCAGAACTGTGATCTGCCTGTGTAAACAAGGCAGATTGCTGTTCTGTCAGGAGGGAAGGCATTGATCCTGTGTTCCTGCAAAGCAGGGATACGGATCTTTGCCTTTCCTTAGAAAAAACACCTCTCCCACAGTACACAAGCACTGGCTAGGAACACATTTAAATCTTTGATTGCACCTGATGTTAACCCCTTCCCAGTCAGTGTCATTAGTACAGTGACAGCGCATATTTTTTAGCACTAATCACTGTATTTGTGACACTGGTCCCCAAAAAGTGTCAAAAGTGTCAGTTAGTGTCCGATTTCTCCACCACAATATCGCAGTCCCGCTATAAGTCACTGATTACCACCATTACTAGTAAAAAAAAAATACGCTATAACTGTAGGTTTATTACTGTTTAACACTGTACACACTGGTGTTACTTTTGTTGTTGCTAATTGCCATTTATTGCTTTAATAAAAATTGTTTCAACCAAGTCTTGGCTACTTATACAGGACTTGGCTGACTAATATCATTTTAAACCTCTTCTCTTGACCAAGTAAACTTGAGAGAGCTGAACTCTGTGTCTGTGTGTCATTACTCAACTATCCTATTTACCATATTGCTAGGTGTGCCAGTAGGGGCTGAGATGCTTCTTGGGACTGAACAAACTTAAGCAGCTCCTTCGCTACATAACTTTTGTACAAACCAATCAATATACGCTTATTGGGATTATTTTTTTTACCAAAAATATGTAACGTATTGGCCTAAATTGATGAAGAAATTAGATTTTCTTTCAATTTTTTTTATTGGATATTTTTTATAGCAGAAAGTAAAAAACATTGTTATGTTTTTTTCAAAATTGTCGATCTTTTTTTGTTTATAGCGAAAAAATAAAATACCCAGAGGTGATCAAATACCACCAAAAGAAAGCTTTATTTGTGGGGGAAAAAAAGGACATTTTATTTGGGTACAGCGTTGCACGACCGCGCAATTGGCAGCTAAAGTAACACAGTGCCGTATCGCAAAAAAAGGGCCTGGTCATGGGAGGGTAAATCTTCCGGAGGGCAAGTGACTAATAGATAAATAATCAATATCCTGACCAATGAAAAGAATGAACACCCAAATGCTTGACACACCCGAACGCATCTAAATGTGCCTAAAGGCATTTGAAATACGTAGCTTTAGGTGCAATTGTAACGCTGCTAGGAGAAAGACGTTCAGAAGAGCTGGGTAAACGCCCAGTGTGCACGAGGCCCTATAATGCCTCATTGTAAAATTTCTGAGTGTATTTGCCATTAGACTCACTCACACAATAAAATGAATGCACCTAAAGAAAAAGTTTTATGAAAAAAAGCATAATACATTTACTTTAAATTTAAGGTGTTTATAGCCTGCGCAACAAGTCCGAATCAATGCAAATATATATTTATTTCCAAATACTTATTCACATTCTGGAACATGCTGTTTTTCCTCAATAGATTCACAGTGTTAATAGTACATATTTCATAGATCCGCACGAGTTGACTTAGTGGTTAGAATAAGGAAAAGCCAGAGGGGAGCCTTATATAATGATGGATTTGAATTGCATTAAAAATGGAAGCCAGCAGGTATTAAAAGCTCACAAACAGCAGGATACGAGTACACTACTATAGGGCATTTATTTATCAAGGGATAAGAAGTGACTCAGCAGCCTAATTCATGTCGCTATAGCTAATTTTGCCTTGCCAGCTCTTACTTAGTGTTTCGCTCACCAATCAGAAACACATCCAAAAAATAGTAATATTAGCCGTAAACAGGTTCCTATATTGGACTATAATTTGATCTACTTCTGCGTTTTTTTAAGGTGCTACAAATTCCGGACATACATGGGATTTTACAAAAACTATTTAATGGTCATCATAGACAGTTAAAAACTAGATAAATCCTACCTAAATGAATAATGTATTCTTTGATAAAATGTGTGTACCATAAACAATTGTTGGCTATGCTTTAGCAGATTTACCAGTAGATTTACAACCGAATGTTCGTGTGAATATTTGTACTTCATAATTTCTGTTTTCTGAACGCCATAAAATTGTGTTCAGGAGTCGTTTTTCTGACCACACCAAACGCTCATAAACACTGATAAACGTCGATAAACGCTCAAAAACGTGGCTCACCAGCGTTTTTTTTATGTTTTTGATCCATTGAAAAAAAAAAATGCTAAAAACCGCTATAAAAACGCTATTGCAAAAACGTGACTCAGCAGCCTAATTCATGTCGCTATAGCTAATTTTGCCTTGCCTGCTCTTACTTATGCCGCGTACACACGAGCGGACTTTACAGCAGACTTTGTCCGGCGGACTTTTCAACGGAATTTACGACGGACTTTCCGAATGAACGGACTTGCCTACACACGATCAACCAAAGTCCAACAGATTCGTACGTGATGACGTACGACTGGACTAAAACAAGGAAGTTCATAGCCAGTAGCCAATAGCTGCCCTAGCGTCGTTTTTTGTCCGTCGGACTAGCATACAGACCAGCGGACTTTTCGACCGGACTCGAGTCCGTCGGAGAGATTTGAAAAATTTCATTTCTAGGTCCGTAGAACTTTTGGGGAAAAAAAGTCAGCTGGAGCCCACACACAATCGAATTGTCCGACGGACTCCGGTCCGCCAGACCAAGTATGCCGTAAAGTCCGGTCGTGTGTACGCGGCATTAGTGTTTCGCTCACCAATCAGAAACGCATTAAAAAAATAGTAATATTAGCCGTAAACAGGTTCCTATATTGGACTATAATTTGATCTACTTCTGCGTTTTGTTAAGGTGCTACAAATTGCGGACATACATGGGATTTTACAAAAACGATTTAATGGTCATCATAGACAGTTAAAAACTAGATAAATCCTACCTAAATGAATAATGTATTCTTTGATAAAGTGTGTGTACCATAAACAATTGTTGGCTATGCTTTAGCAGATTTACCAGTAGATTTACAAACTAATGTTCGTGTGAATATTTGTACTTCAAAATTTCTGTTTTCTGAACGCCATAAAATTGTGTTCAGGAGTCGTTTTTCTGACCACAAAAAACGGCAAACGCTCATAAACGCTGATAAACATCGATAAACGCTCAAAAACGTGGCTCACCAGCGTTTTTTTATGTTTTTGATCCATTGAAAAAAAAAAAACACAAAAAAAACCTGCTAAAAAACGCTATAAAAACGCTATTGCAAAAACGTTAAAAAACGTTGAAAGACTCATTGCAAAGCTACTGGCATTTTATAACTTTATTTTAATGTCCAGTGTGCATGGAGACTAATTTGTCTTGCAAAGGGACCTTAATAAACAATAATAAACAGTAATGCTTTGCAGAGAGGTTAAGGCCCCTTTCACACTTGTGCAACTTCAAAGTCGCGCGATTTTACCACGATTTCTGCACGATTTTACCGCGATTTTGCTGCGATTTGGGAGCAGTATTACTTTGGCCCCTTTTATACTTATACGACTTCAAAGTCGCGATTTTACCGCAATTTCGTGGCCGCTATTTTGCTGCGATTTTAGCGCGATTTTGCCACGATTTGGGAGCAGTATTACTTTGTACGACTTTGCCACAACTTTGGCATTAACCGTTCTCAGCTTGTGCTTACAAAGTAGTGCTGAAATCATGTCTATATTATTCAGGTACGATTTGCATGCTACTTGAGGGTTTAACATTGAGGTCTATGGAGTAGAAATCATATGGAGGTTGGACCAAAGTAGTGCTGAAATCGTGTCTATATTATTCAGGTATGATTTGCATGCTACTTGAGGGTTTAACATTGAGGTCTATGGAGTACAAATCGTATGGAAGTTGGACCAAAGTAGTGCAGGGACTACTTTGAAGTCGGCACGACTTAAAGTCGTGCCAATATGAATGGTAGTCATTGAAAATCATGGAGAATGACTTGTCATACGATTTTGCAGTACAAAATCGTGGGACAAGTCGTATAAGTGTGAAAGGGGCCTAATTTATACAGGTTAAATTATACAGATAGCTCTTAGGCCCCTTTCACACTTATATGACTTGTCCCACGATTTTGTACTGCAAAATCGTATGACAAGTCATTCTCCATGATTTTCAATGACTACCATTCATACTGGCACGACTTTAAAAGTCGTGCCGACTTGACAGTAGTCCCTGCACTACTTTGGTCCAACTTCTATGCGAGTTGTACTCCATAGACCTCAATGTTAAACCCTCAAGTAGCATGCAAATCGTGCCTGAATAATATAGACACGATTTCAGTACGACTTTGTAAGCACAAGCCTGGCTCACTGATCGGGAAAGGAAAACTTTTTTTCCTTTCGCAATGAGCGACAGGCAGTGCTGACAGCTGTCTGGTATGAATCCTGAGGGGGAATGCCGCGCCAAGTTTTAAATGAAAAAAACGGTGTGGGTTCCCCCCCCAGGGGCATACCAGGCCCTTAGGTCTGGTATGGATCAAAGGGGAACCCCCTACGCCGAAAAATCGGCGTGGGGTCCCCCCCAAAATCCATACCAGACCCTTATCCGAGCACGCAGCCCGGCCGGTCAGGAATGGGGGTGGGGACAAGCGAGTGCCCCCCCCCCCCTCCTGGACCGTACCAGGCCGCATGCCCTCAATATGGGGGGTGGGTGCTTTGGGGCATGGGGGGCACCCTGCGGGGCCCCCCCAACCCAAAGCACCTTGTTCCCATGTTGAGGAGGACAAGGGCCTCTTCCCGATAACCCTGGCCGTTGTTTGTCGGGGTCTGCAGGCGGGGGGCTTATCGGAATCCCGGAGCCCCCTTTAATAAGGGGGCCCCCAGATCCCGGCCCCCCACCCTATGTGAATGAGTATGGGGTACATGGTGCACCTTGTCCCCATGTTGAGGAGGACAAGTGCCTCTTCCCGACAACCCTGGCCGTTGGTTGTTGGGGTCTGCGGGCGGGGGGCTTATCGGAATCCCGGAGCCCCCTTTAATAAGGGGGCCCCCAGATCCCGGCCCCCCACCCTATGTGAATGAGTATGGGGTACATGGTACCCCTACCCATTCACCTAGGGAAAAAAGTGTCAATAAAAAACACAGTACACAGGTTTTTAAAGTAATTTATTAGGCAGCTCCGGGGTCTTCTTCCGACTTCGGGGGTCCTCTTCCGACTTCGGTGGTCTCTCCGGCGTCTCCTCCCGGTGTCCTGTTCTTCTGCCGCCTCCTCCGCTATCTTCTGCAGCTCAATTGCTAGCGGTGGCCCGGACTTCTGCCTTCTTCTTTTCTTCCAGAGATATTGACACAACGCTCTCTCCAGCTGGAATGGTCTCTGAACGCTCCGCAATGAACTTATATAGGCTGTGACCCCGCCCCCTTATGAGGTTACTGTCCCGGAGCATGCTGGGACTGTGCCGTTATAAGGCGGCGTGGTCATCACCCGGTGACCACGCCTCCTAAAACGTCACGGTCTCAGCATGCCCAGGGACTGTGATGGCATAAGGGGGCAGGGTCACCGCCTATATAAGTCCGTTGTGGAGCGTTCAGAGACCATTGCAGCTGGAGAGAGCGTCGTGTCAACATCTCTGGAAGAGAAGAGGGAAGAAGACGATCCAGAAGTTCGGGCCACCGCTGGCAAAAGAGCAGCAGAAGATAGCGGTGGAGCCGGCAGAAGATGCGGACACCGGGAGAAGACGCCGGAGAGACCCCCGAAGTCGGAAGAGGACCCCCGAAATCGGAAGAAGACCCCGGAGCTGCCTAATAAATTACTTTAAAACCTGTGTACTGTGTTTTTTATTGACACTTTTTTCCCTAGGTGAATGGGTAGGGGTACCATGTACCCCATACTCGTTCACATAGGGTGGGGGGCCAGAGTCTGGGGGCCCCCTTATTAAAGGTACGGTCCAGGAGGGGGGGGCGCTCGCTCGTCCCCACCCCCATTCCTGACCGGCCGGGCTGCGTGCTCGGATAAGGGTCTGGTATGGATTTTGGGGGGACCCCCACGCCGATTTTTCGGCGTAGGGGGTTCCCCTTACAATCCATACCAGACCTAAGGGCCTGGTATGCCCCTGGGGGGGAACCCATGCCAGTTTTTTTTATTTAAAACTTGGCATGGAGTTGCCCCTTATGATTCATACCAACTACTGCATGTTTTCATTTGTTAATGCCAAAAATGTGGCAAAGTCGTACAAAGTAGTACTGCTCCCAAATCGAGGTAAAATCGCGGCAAATTGCGGCAAAATCGCGGCCGCGAAATCGTGGTAAAATCGTGCGACTTTGAAGTCGTATAAGTGTGAAAGGGGCCTTAGTTGTGATAGAGTAGAGAAGGGTAATGCCGTGTACACACGGTCGGAATTTCCAACAACAAATGTTCAATGTGAGCTTGTTGTCGGAAATTCCGACCATGTGTAGACTTCATCGGACATTTGTTGTTGGAATTTCCGACAACAAAAAGAGCCAGTTCTCAAATTTCCCGACAACAAAATCCGTTGTCGGAAATTTTGATCATGTGTACACAATTCCGACGCACAAAATTCCACGCATGGTCGGAATCAAGCAGAAGAGCCGCATTGACTATTGAACTTCAATTTTCTCGGCTCGTTGTACGTGTTGTACGTCACTGCGTTCTTGACGTTCGGAATTTCCGCCAACATTTGTGCGACCGTGTGTATGCAAGACAAGTTTGAGCCAACATCCGTCGGAAATAAATCCAGGATTTTGTTGTCGGAATATCCGATTGTGTGTACGCGGCATTAGGGTCCTTTCACATGAGCTGTCTGGTCTTATCCACCTGCCAGTTTTTCAGGTGGATCTGATGGAAAGCTCAATGTTAAGGGTTTAGATCCAATTACCTCCGAGTCCATCTACATAAAAAAAAAAATGAAAACTAAAAAAGGTTTGTGTCCTTTTCCTTTTTTTCTAAACCTAAACATGGTGGATCAGATATAGAAGAACACTCTCTTGCCCATGGACCTAAAATGCGTCTGTTTGCCTTCACTGACAAGCTGGAGTTAAAAAATGAATGGACACTAGAGCTGCACGATTAATCGTTAAAAACATTGTGATCTCGATTCATCCCCCCCTCACTCGATCTTTATGCAGAATTTCCCGATTCATTCATGTAACAAGTGTAGAGAGTTCTCTGCTCACTCAGCTGTTGAAAATAAAAAAACGGGCAGCCTGCCAAGATTTCACAACATTGTCCGCGTTAGTAATTAACTATAACATTGTAAAATTTCTTAGATCAAAGGAATGAACTTCGGTGTGTAGACGAAGGCAGTTTAACCATTTAAAACTAGAAATTAAATGGAAGACACTCATGGGAGAAAAGACAAAAATGGCTGCACACCCCGTATGAGAATATCAGAAAAGGGGATTGTCCCCCGTGGGGTTTTCTAAGCAGCAAAAGATAAAAATGTATATCAAAAAATTATATAATAATTTACATTTTTTATTTGTAACAAAGTATCAAAACTTGCTGCTTAAAATATACAGTCAGGTCCATAAATATTGGGACATCGACACAGTTCTAATCTTTTTGGCTCTATACACCATCACAATGGATTTGAAATGAAACGAACAAGATGTGCTTTAACTGCAGACTTTCAGCTTTAATTTAAGGGAATTTACATCCAAATCAGGTGAACGGTGTAGGAATTACAACAGTTTGTATATGTGCCTCCCACTTTTTAAGGGACCAAAAGTAATGGGAAAATTGGGTGCTCAGCTGTTCCATGACCAGGTGTGTGTTATTCCTTCATTATCCCATTTACAAGGAGCAGATAAAAGATCCAGAGTTCATTTCAAGTGTGCTATTTGCATTTGGAATCTGTTGCTGTCAATATGAGATCCAAAGAGCTGTCACTATCAGTGAAGCAATCCATCATTAGGCTGAAAAAACAAAACAAACTCATCAGAGAGATAGCGAAAACATTAGGTGTGGCCAAATCAACTGTTTGGAACATACTTAAAAATAAAGAACGCACCGGTGAGCTCAGCAACACCAAAAGACCCGGAAGAGCATGGAAAACAACTGTGGTGGATGACCAAAGAATTCTTTCCCTGGTGAAGAAAACACCATTCACAACAGTTGGCCAGATCAAGAACACTCTCCAGGAGGTTGGTGTATGTGTGTCAAAGTCAACAATCAAGAGAAGACTTCACCAGAGTGAATACGGAGGGTTCACCACAAGATGTAAACCATCGGTGCGCCTCAAAAACAGGAAGGCCAGATTAGAGTTTGCCAAACAACATCTAATAAGCCTTCACAGTTCTGGAACAACATCCTATGGACAGATGAGACCAAGATCAACTTGTACCAGAGTAATGGGAAGAGAAGAGTATGGAGAAGGAAAGGAACTGCTCATGATCCAAAGCATACCACCTCATCAGTGAAGCATGGAGGTGGTAGTGTCATGTCGTGGGCATGTATGGCTGCCAATGGAACTGGTTCTCTTGTATTTATTGATGATGTGACTGCTGACAAAAGCAGCAGGGTGAATTCTGAAGTGTTTTGGGCAATATTATCTGCTCATATTCAGCAAAATGCTTCAGAACTCATTGGATGGCGCTTCACAGTGCAGATGGACAATGACCCGAAGCATACTGAGAAAGAAACCAAAGAGTTTTTTAAGGGAAAGAAATGGAATGGTATGCAATGGCCAAGTCAATCACCTGACCTGAATCCGAATGAGCATGCATTTCACTTGCTGAAGACAAAACTGAAGGGAAAATGCCCCAAGAACAAGCAGGGACTAAAGACAGTTGCAGTAGAGGCCTGGCAGAGCATCCCCAGGGATGAAACCCAGCGTCTGGTGATGTCTATGCGTTCCAGTCTTCAGGCTGTAATTGACTGCAAAGAATTTGCAACCATTTATTAAAAAGTGAAAGTTTGATGGATGATTGTTAATCTGTCCCATTACTTTTGGTCCCCTAAAAAGTGGGACGCACATATACAAACTGTTGTAATTCCTACACCGTTCACCTGATTTGGATGTAAATACCCTCAAATTAAAGCTGAAAGTCTGCAGTTAAAGCACATCTTGTTTGTTTAATTTCAAATCCATTGTGGTGGTGTATAGAGCCAAAAAAGTTTAGAACTGTGTCGATGTCCCAATATTTATGGACCTGACTGTATATCAGAACATGAGCCGTGGTACATATATGATAAGTAAAAACAACGTCACCGACATGACGGTATACAATGATATTACACCATAATCAAACACCATAGGGAGAGGTGATACATAAATCTTGTATTTGAAATTCTGACGCGGTTCGACCCCAACGGGTCTTCTTCAGAGGATTTTGTAAACTGTAAAAACGTTAACATATATTGAAATTTTTGATTGATGAAGAAAAAAGGGAGAAAAACAGTAATAAACATTTTCATATATTTACCAATCACAGTGTGTTAGGCCATATTAGATGGTCTCAACGTCTCTCAGTGGTCAGAGCAGTCAGCAAGAGGAGAGCCTACCGCTCATGCGCGCCTTAAGAGGGGTCACACCGCGGGAAACCCCAAAAATTTTGGGAGGCTAAGGAGGGGGACGGCGGCACCTGAAGTCAAGGTATTATATGTAATAAATGAACAGTCTATGCACTGTAAGTGTATTATGTATCAATTATTGCAACTTGAATGGTCTGTGTGGAAAACTCAGAAAGGGAAGAAAAAGAATCATAAAGAAGAAAGACGTGTGGAAAAGGCTAGTGAGGAAAGGGGGGGGGGGGTAAAAAAAAAAAAGGGAATGCAACAAACAGATTGCGCTCTTTGACACGGTAATAACCAATTTGGAACAGGCCTTGGTTCCGTATGCTCAACATACTTTATTCTAGGAACTACAGGCCAACCTCAAAGACAACTTATCTGCTTTCAATCAGGGCATTTTACAAAATAAGGAAATTCAATTTTGGAGGGATAAATCTGTTTTCTCTGAAGGACGAGCTTATTGATGGAATACTCACCCAGTCCAACCCAAAAATTACCCACGTCGGGAACTCAAAACTAATAAATCCAAAAACCCTAAATCCAATACCACCTCTTCCACTGAATTGGGTCGAAATTCTTCCCAACGTAGTTGAGGACGTGGTAAACAAAAAGGAAATCGCAATAATAGAGATTCATTCGTACAAGACCCTAAGAAACATACAGTGGATACAGATCCCTCAGACACACACCCCGTTTTTGCTGGTGCTGATTCTGACCCACCCGCACATATGGATCCATCTGCGGTTTCGGATCAGATGTCCACTCCTGGGACCAATGAAAGTATCCCCCTGTCACAAGAGACTTCTAGACATCCCAACACCTCTTCCTCTTTGGGTCACATTAAGTCGATCTCACAGCAATCTTTAAACCCAGTACGGGGACCTGGGTCCCCACAAACAAACAAAGGAAACAGAGACCTGGACCCCTTTGTGGTCCGGATTCAGCAAACTACTTAAGTGTCATCAATTTATCCGCAGAGATTCAAGTACTATCCCGAACAGACTTCTAATGTCTTTGAAACTATCACAGATATACAACTCTTCGCACGCAGGTTACTACTGAAGTACCTGCATGCGAAGGATGACTCCAATATTGACGCTGTCGATTGGTCAACATACAGCATGAAGGAATTCAAAGCCTTGCGGGATTTAACTCTTCTCTATCAAGAGAACAATACAATAGATTTGATTGATCAAATCGATTTAGATGCTTTGTTAAATGAGATTGAGAAATCAACCTTAAACCCAACTACTATGTTCAAGAAAGCCTCTACCTCATTTCCAAACTCCAATACTAATCCCAATGTAACCATTTTTCTTAAACAGACCAATCCATGCAATTTAACTACTGAAGAAAATCAAGCCCTTAATCGACTAAGTAAAAATACTAAGATTGTAATTAAACCCTCTGACAAGGGTGGCAACGTAGTCATCATGGACAAAAAAGATTACATAACTATGTGCTTAAATATCTTACAAAATAAAGAATGGTACAAACAAATTTCCGTTCTAAATATCAATCAGTACAATTCTGCGTTCTATAATATGGTAGATTGCGCCTTTTACATCGGTGCTATCACTAAGGATCTCTATGAGTTTATTAGGACTCAACACCCTAAAGTGGCTACTTTTTATAGCCTTCCTAAAATTCATAAGAACCCAAAAAATCCCACTGGTCGTCCCATTGTCTCCGGTAATGGGGCCATATCTGAAAATTTGAGTCGAGTAATAGACGCACATCTTCAAACCTTTGTCCTATCGTTGCCATCCTTTGTCAGAGATACCATACAATTTCTAAAAATCATTGACAATCTTACATTAACGGATCATTCCATTCTCATCACCAATGAGGTGGAGGCCCTATACAGCAGCATTCCCCATACCTCAGGTCTTTCTGTTGTGCAGAGGGTTCTTCAACACAATTCACGTTATGATTCTGCACTAAATGCATTTATCCTGAATGGTTTGGAATATATATTGCATCATAACTATTTTAGTTTTGACATCTCCCACTACCTCCAGGTATAGGGCGTGCTATGGGAATATGTTGCGCCCCGTCCTATGCCAACCAGTACCTGGGGGAAAGGGAGCAGTCCCTCCCGGATGACGAGGGCCTCGTCTTATACACTAGCCACATCACCAAGTGGCTTAGGTATAGTATAGGTCATCTGGGAGGGACCTGAGGCCAAACTCATTGAATTCTTCAATTTGATCAACACCAACGATCGGAATCTGAAATTTACCATGACCTATAATCAAGACAGTGTCACATTTTTGGATGTTTTGCTTTCAACCACACCTGAAGGGAAGCTATCTAGTACTCTCTTCCGTAAGAATACCGCTGGCAACACAGTACTCCACGCGGATAGTTTCCACCCTTTACCTCTCAAGAACGCTATCCCATATGGACAGTACTTGCGACTACATCGCAACTGTTCCAGTGATAGCTTGTTTATCAAGGAGGCCGGCAACCTCCAAAATCGATTGCTAGCATGCGGAAACAGTCGATCTTGCCTGAAGAAGGCATATAATCAAACTATAAGACAACCCCGACCGAATCTGCTGTCCAAATCCAAATCTCTTATAACATCTGATTCCAATCCCACTCGCATTGTGATGCGCTACTCACGCCAACATGTGGCCATCAAAAATATTCTACAGCGACATTGGAGTATCCTAACCGACGACCCCAAACTTAGACACTTTGTCCCTAACCAACCGGCCATAACCTACAAACGAGCGACTTCAATTAAGGACAGACTTGTCCAAAGTGAATATAAAAATGAACACAAAAGATCTAAACATTGCTCTATAGTTGGTTCATTTCCATGCGGGCATTGTTCCTATTGCCCATTAATAAGAAAAGAAAACACTTTTCATCTTCCGAATGAAGTATTCAAGCCCACACTTCGTGAATTGCCAGACTTGAGGTGTGGTATACTTCATGGAGTTTGAGTGTGGAGCCTATTACATAGGCAAAACAAAACAGGAATTTTGGAGACGTATATCAAAACATATGTACAGTATGCAAATAGGCAACCCATACCTCCTGGTGGGGAGACATGTCGTCTCTGCACATGGTTACATAGTACCCAAAGTAACGTTTACAGCTCTTTACAGGATGCACATACCAGATAGAGGGGGCGACTGGAACAAGGTTCTATTACAAAAAGAACAGAAATGGATATTCCAGCTACAGGCCACATCATCTCCGGGCCTCAATTAATCTATTTCGGTTGCTCCTTTTCTACGAGGGTTCTCTTCAGGTAAAACACACTGACAATGGCGTGTCCATAACGAGTACCCCCTTAGTTGGGAATGGCTGCTCTGGGGTAGACATGCCATTTCAATTAATATAATAAATGCATTTATCATTTATTATTATTCCTGAACCCCCTGACAATTTTCTGGTATTTCATATGCTCCCATTTATGTTATCTCACTTTTTTCACTTTTTTTATATTTTTATAATCCATAAATATTGGACATAGAGTTAGGATAGGTTCTCCTACCCAACATCTTAATATATTAGTCTTTGGATGTCTTCATATCCCTTTCTCCAATCGGATAAGTAGGACGGCATTGTTTTATGCGGCCCTACTTTTTTTCCTTATGATCGACATAAATCTACTTTGAATAATATCAATTAACAGACCTAATCACTCTTAATGACATATGGACTCTGTATTGCACCCTACAGCTCACAGCTTTAAATCGATTTTTATTTTTTTAATAATTACGCTAAATTTTTTTATCATACCTTTGTATATTTACCATCGGCGGTGCATATATGGCATACATTAATATATGGTGTAGTGATGTTTATATAATATATGTTATGCATTTTTGACCATTGGCCTCTTCTTTTTGTCTTGTTTTGCTCTTCTTCTCCCCCCAACCAGTGATACCATCCGTCCCTGGTCTGCCGGCTTAGCGAGGGTGGGACCTCCGCCAAAGCGTGCCTTCCTGGCAGGGTGGGGAGGCACAAGGGCCCTGCGCCTCCCCATGCACTCACCAGGTGGCAGCACCACCTGGAGTGCACCTTTTTCCCTGCCAGCGGCATTTCGGACTGTTTCTGAGCGCCGTGGCTGTGCCCACGTGCGTGTGACGTCACAGCGGTCATGCAACTGCGGCGGAAGCAACGGCGGAGCCGAGATATCTCCTTCCGGAACGCCGGGGGAGTCACACTAGGAGTGACGCTTCGCGCCACTATCCCCATTAGGGGGGATTATCTGAGGGGCGAATCAGCAGCACCTGTACATTGTTAAGGTAATCTCTTTCATTATACGTTTACCTATATAAAGAGACTGGGCACTATGGGGATTTATTGATATCCCCAATGCTTTATCCGGATACCTACATGTTTGCAGCGTCAATTGAGGATTGGTAAGATCAATTATACTATTTCACCAGACTCCATGGTGTGTGGTCCTCACCATGATTGTCACTTACATCTTACATTATGGAAAATGCATTCACAGTTATAATTTCTGATGTTCGCAGATCGTCTTATATCTCACATTGTGTACACACCAAGGTGGTACACCCATGGGTGTCCCTTCTTCTTAACTGGAATCATTATTCATATACTATTTAAGGTAATCTCACCGCCGTTCACTTCATGCAATTCCTCACCTTTCCAGTCCCACTTTTCTTTCCCTTTCTTTTTTCCAATTCACATTTTCTTGGGTGTTTTGTAGTCGCATGAGGTTCACTGTGTTTTTTGTCAGCGTGGTTTGTCACGGTCGTGTTGTATACTGGTACACTCATTTGCACCCCAATCCCATTTTCACTTTCACATCCCTTCCCTCTTTTTCACTTTTTTTCACTTTCTTAATTGGTTTTCTTACACTCACACAGTCATTTACCTTTAATTTTCATAATTAATCACAATTAATCCTAACATTATACTCAACTTGTTGCCACTGGTTTTGGTCTGTGTTCCCTCTCCTCCCAATTTTTCCCCAAATCCATCTCTCACTCCTTCCATTTCCCTTTCTTTTATTTTATCTCCCCCCCTCTTTTCTTCCCTTTCTGAGTTTTCCACACAGACCATCCAAGTCGCAATAATTGATACATAATACACGTACAGTGCATAGACTATATATTAGCATGTAGATATATTCTTTTATCATCCTCTTGAGCTGTTCATTTACTACATATAATACCTTGACTGCAGGTGCCGCCCGTCCCCCTCCTCAGCCTCCCTAAATTTTTGGGATTTCCCGCAGTGTGACCCCTCGTAAGGCGCGCATGAGCGGTAGGCTGTCCTCTTGCTGATTGTGCCGACCACTGAGAAACGTTGAGATCGAGCAAGGGTTTTTTTTCCATACAGAGACCATCTAATATGGCCTAACACACTGTGATTGGTAAATATATGAAAATGTTTATTACTGTTTTTCTCCCTTTTTTCTTTTTTCTTCATCAATCAAAAATTTCAATATATGTTAACGTTTTTACAGTTTACAAAATCCTCTGAAGAAGACCCGTCGGGGTCGAAATGCGTCAGGATTCAAATACAAGATTTATGTATCACCTCTCTCTATGGTGTTTGATTATGGTGTAATATCATTGTATACCGTCATGTCAGTGACATTGTTTTTACTTATCATATATGTACCACAGCTCATGTTCTGACTATATATGTTTTAAGCAGCAACTTTTGATACTTTGTTACAAATAAAAAATTTCAATTATTATATAATTTTTTGATATACATTTTTATCTTTTGCTGCCTAGAAAGCCCCCACGGGGGACAATCTCCTTTTCTACTAAAACTAAACCTTTTTCTGACACTTGTCTGACACTGTTTCTTACAAAGTTAAAATCCGTATTTTTTGCTAGAAAACTACTTGGAACCCCCAAACATTTTATATATATATATATATATATATATATATATATATATATATATATATATATATATTTATTTATTTATTTATATATATATATATATATATATATATATATATATATATATATATATATATATTTTAGCAGAGACCCTAGGGAATAAAATAGCAATTGTTGCAATATTTTAAGTCACACTGTATTCGCGCAGCAGTCCTTCAATCGCAATTTTTGGGAAAAAATATACGCCGCGAGAATCGTGATCTTTAATCTAAGTAAAAAAATTGTGATTCTCATTTTAGCCAATTGTGCAGCTCTAATGGATACAGATGTCACAAAAGTGACAAATGTGCCTTCCGGCAGGAAATGTGTTCGCAGATCCCCTACTGAACAGAGGATGGCCACATGAAAGAGGCCTTAGAACCTTTGACAGATCTTAATACTGTCTGTTCCCATGAGGGAGATTTCCCATCACTTAAAACAGAAGTTAAGAGTTAAGGATTTATTTTAGGGGCTAGGCTTAATGTTAAAATAATTATATCTAAAAAATGTTGGCTAGAGTAGGGTATGGATAAAACCACATCCATGTATACACCCCTTGTAAGCTGCTATGACAATAATCCTCAAAGAAAACGACCCCTCAGAAGCTCTCACCTTCCCACACTCTCATATAAACGTGTAAAACTAAACTACCCGGAATATTACTACTGCTTTATCCAACTTGCTTTTACTGTTTCTGGATACAAAATCTTGCTGTTTAACCCCATATAACCTACTAATCTAAAAGTTCATATAAAATGTGTTGATCCTAAAGTCTCCACTGCATTATAAATGACCACTCTCACTAGTGTCACTATATATGAACCAATAAAATTGCCCAATCTTTATGGGTGTACATTGGATGAGGCCATTACATTTGGGAAGTGCGGATAGACCAGTATCAATACTGTGTAACTGCTGTGAACTGCTGTGAGTCAGAGCAAAATAAGAGCAACTAAGTAGTTGTGTTGGTTGCTTTGCATGCATGTTTACAATGTGAGTGGCATTTTTTTATATGGGCATGAGTGAATAAAGTATTTAAAGGATAAAGCACTATTTAGCATTTTTCTTTGTATGTGGCGAAGTGCAGGACCCTGTGTCCAGTGATCTTTGATTTCTGCCATGTTGTTCAGGTAGATCTCCACCTCTCTAAGGTTGCCTACCACTGGTTTAGTTGATCAAACTTTAGATTTCCTACTTCCTTCCAAACAAACGTAGTGTCAAGCAGCCCAGGGTTTTTCTGTGCAGCCAGTCCTAGATTCTATCAATCTCTATGAATAAAGTCCAAAACACGAGACTAGTTTTACATAATAAAATCCCACTTAGGGTGTTTTTCTGGGTGTAGTTTTGTTTTCTATCTATAGTGTCCTCTGTATTTGTGTTTTTGATTCCTTTTTTAAGTGTTGTGTGTGTACTTCAAATTTAATTATTTCTTCTTCCCTTTTTTTACTTTTTCTTTTTTTTTACAAAAAGAAAAAAGAAAATTACACTAACGAAGTAATGTTTTTTTTGGTTCAAAAACAGATCCAGGAAAGTTGGAAGGTGTTTTATGTAACTCCCTAGGAGCCATCTAAAACCCATTCCAGGTTAAAAAATATATATTTATTTGAATTTCCTGTTGACTCCAATACATTTTGCCAAAATTTCACAGAAATGTTGGGAAAATTAAAACTTTCTCATCCCTAGCCAGCAGTGGAGTGAGGAAGCATTGGAACCAATGTCTGGTTTTACTGCTCTTTGGGGCTCTTCCCTTACTGACAACGGTTTTACCATATAGGAAGTGAGGGGAAATCTGCAATAAGGGCACAGACAGATAAAACAATGATGGGGGTTCATAGGTCTCTTGCACTCTTGCATAGTAAAACAGTTCTTTTTCCTATATTTGCATGTTCTTTCATATTCTTTAGACCCCTTTCACACTGGGGCGGTTTGCAGGCGCTATTGTGCTAAAAATAATGCCTGCAAACCGACCTGAAACAGCCGCTGCTCTCTCTCCAGTGTGAAAGCCCGAGGGCTTTCACACTGGAGTGGTGTGCTAGCAGGACGGGAAAAAAAGTCCTGCTAGCAGCATCTTTGAGCAGTGAAGGAGCCGAGTGTATACCGCTTCGTCTCCGCTCCTGCCCATTGAAATCAATGGGGCAGTGCAGCTATACCACCGGCAAAGCGCCTCTGCACAGGCACTTTGCAGTGGTTTTTAACCCTTTCTTGGCCACTAGCGGGGGGTAAAAGCGCCCCGCTAGCAGCCGAATACCGCTGCTAAAACATCGGTAAAGCGCTGATAATAATAGCGGCGCTTTACCGCCGACGCATCTCCTGCCCTAGTGTGAAAGGGGCCTTAGTCAATCCATTCTGTCCTGAACAGTTTCTTAGCCCTTGACGATGAAAAGAACCTCATTGCGTGGTGCTCCCACCAGCATGTAAGTCACTGTAAGTCCCTTTTCTTATGTCCATAAAGCGGAGTTCCACCCAAAAGTGTAACTTCCGCTCATTGTACTCCTTCCCCCCTCAGGTGTCACATTTGGCAAATTTCTGGGGGGAGGGGGGGTTCAGGATACCTGTCTTTCACAGGTATCCTGTTCCCACTTCCGGGAGCCTCAGCCGCAGGTATTGACGTCACCGCCCGGGCTCCGAGCCAGTAGGAGAGAGGAGTGGAGCCCCGCGCATGCGCAGTAGGGTTTCACTACCGGGTTCCCTTACTCGCAATGGAGGCGGCATGCACCCGACAGCTGATGGAAACATCAGCTGCGGTGCCGACATCGCTGGACCTCAGGACAGGTAAGTGTCCGATTAATAAAAGTCAGCAGCTGCAGTATGTGCAGCTGCTGGCTTTTAATTTTTGCAGTGGTGGGTGGACCTTCGCTATAAGGTGGAGAGGTGGGGCAGTGACATCACATTCTCTACTTCGTCCAGAGAATGCTTTGCATTCATTCAGAAATCACAAAGCATTCATTGTATTTTTTTTTTTTTTACTCCTCTAAGTACCTTATTCCTGCAACGCTGTTGTGTGGTCACATGATCTTTCCCTGTTCTTTGGCATCTGTAGGGAAAGATCATTGGGAGGGACTTTTATTACTCTACTGATGTATGATCTACAGTGTGAGTCTGTGTCTGCACAGCCCTGATTGGTGCTGTGCTGGTCACATGACAAAAAAAAGCCATTCAAATTAGATTATAAATATCAATAAAACTGTTTTACAGCTCCCAATAAATCTTTATTGAACATCAAATGTGTATTTTTTGTGCATTAATATGGTGTAGGCAAAGTCAGAGATAATTGACACTAGCGTTCACTTTGTTCAGACAGCATCTGCTTCCGGGGCTCTTTTTTTACTTTACTGGTATTAGCAATTATATTTGATATATTTAATACTTTTAAAAGTGTATATTAAAACTAAGCTTTTTTTTAGTTTCTTAGAGAATATCATAAATAAGCATACTATATCCCTTCCCCATGGTGTTTAACAATAGGTGGACATGGAGAAGGATGGAGGGAGGGGGGTGTCATTTACCACTGTGTATACACCCACATGTGTGACTCTATCGTCATGTGGGCAGCACAGATAAGCAAATGGAGGAAATGAATAGCTTAGAATGGAACTGAAATTAAGCATGCTCCGTAGAGGACACCAGCTGTTCTACTCAATCTCAGGATGCAGTGGGGACACAGAGAATATGCAAAGGACAGCTGAATGCAGGATCAATAAGGTATATTTCTCTCTACACAAAACAAATGCTTTAGCGGCTTTGTGAGTATGCACACCCTGCTATATAGCATTTAATGAGTTTTTCATAGTTTGGGTTTAATGACACGTTAACAAACATAATTTACACCAAACTGATTTTTTTTTTACACGCACAGTATACCTTAATAAATAATTTAAAACTCATGCATTTCCTTTAGGAAACAAAAAAAAAACAAGTAGTGAAAACCTTGGCTATGCAGCTTTCATACACAATCCATTATACATGCTTCAATGAGAAGGTCAGATAGTCCATAATGCAGTGCAGGCCCTTTTAATAACATATAAAGGATGACATTTTTATACGGCTAGTCAAATATGTATGAGTGCAACAAAACCTAATTGAAATCTCCATAGAGCGGTTCCTGCCAAACGCAATTTTCACATAACATAAAATTGAAAGCCTGAGAGACTTCTTTTGTTTTTTGCTGCATAATAAGCCAATCTTCCCGCCGAATAAAAACAAGGCCAGATCTCTGGCGACCTTTCGCTTCCAGAGAATGACAAGTTAAAGGAAGTGGGTTGTGTTCCTTTTCTTACTGATCTCTGGGCTGGATGTCTGCGGGACTGGCGGTGACTCCACAAGGAAGGTGTGACTGGCTTCCAGTCTTAGAAAGCCAGCACATCACTGCATAGCCACCTAGCCTGCAACACAGATATATACCAAACAAAGTGTGGATTTCAATTCATATGGGGGCTAATAAATATGTTATTGCAGGAACATGCATCCCATAATCATACAGTGTGTGGCAATGTGACAGAAATTAGACATATGTATAGATGTAAATATTTGTAACAAACTAAAAATCTCAATTACTTCTCATTTTATTTGGAGAAGAATGAGGTAACCTGTTAGGGCCCATTCACACCATGGGGGGAAAATTTATTAACCACTTGGTGCAAATCGCCGCTATTGTACGTCGGTACTTAGACGCTAAATTCCGTTGTTATGGCAACAGATAGCTGCCATAACCCTGGAAGTTTCAACAACGGCGAGGGGCTGGCTTTTGGATAAAAGTGGTCTCTGCGGCAGATTCGCCGCAAGATCACTTTTATCGGGGGCGGGAGAGGGTCCCCCCTCCCGCTGCGTTCCGGTCATCTCCGCCACATACCGGAACCATCGGTAGCGGCGGAGACGAGCGTGTCCTTCCGCCTGACAGTCATGAATCCGAGTGAGTGAAAGATGGCATAACATTGAATTGCGAAGCGACGTCAAGCGTCAGTTCAGCCCAGTGGTCTTATAGGGGTTATTTTTTATTTTTTTTTGCAAAAAAAAAATGACATTTAATTTATTTATTTTTTTATTGCATCTTAGTGTAAATGTTAGTTCTTTTTGACCACAGATCTCACATTTAGGAGGTCCTGTCATGCTTTTCTTCTTATACAAGAGATGTTTACATTCCTTTTAATAGGAATAAAAGTGACCCAAAATGTTTTTTTTTTTAAGGACAGTGTAAAAATAATAAATAAAAAGTAAAATAAATAAGGAAGAAAAATAAAATGTTAAAGTGTCCCGTCCTGCCAAGCAGAAGTGAACACATACGTAAGTCACGCTCGAATATAAAACGGTGTTCAAACCACACATGTGAAGTATCGCCGCAATTGTAAGAGCGAGAGCAATAATTCTAGGACTAGACCTCTTCTATAACTCTAAACATGTAACCTGTAGAAATTTTTAAACGTCGCCTATGGAGATTTTTAAGGGTAAAAGTTTGTCGCCATTCCATGAGCGGGCGCAATTTTGAAGCATGACATGTT
The DNA here is from genome assembly GCF_042186555.1 of Aquarana catesbeiana. Classification (NCBI taxonomy): domain Eukaryota; kingdom Metazoa; phylum Chordata; class Amphibia; order Anura; family Ranidae; genus Aquarana; species Aquarana catesbeiana. The sequence goes on along the minus strand of NC_133328.1, from coordinate 176,628,555 downwards.
GGGTATCAATTTACTCGGCATAACATTATCCTTCACAATATAAAAACAAATTGAGCTAACTTTACTGTTGTCTTATTTTTTAGGTCAAAAAAGTGTATTTTCTCCCAAAAAGTTGCGCTTGTAAGACCGCCACGCAAATACAGTGTGACATAAAGTATTGCAACTGTCATTTTATTCTCTAGGGCGCCTTAAAAAATATATATAATGTTTGGGGGTTCTAGGTAATTTTCTAGCAAAAAAAAAAAAAAAACAGATTTTAACTTGTAAACAACAAGTGTCAAAAAAAGGCTCGGTCCTAAAAGGGGTTGTAAACCCTCGTGTTTTTTCACCTTAGAGCATCTGTTTGTTTACATTGACAGATCCCCGTTCTGGCTCTCTGTGGAGCGATCTTGGGTGGCCCTAATCTGTATACCTCCACTGAATCAGAATAATGCAGTCAAGCAACTGGCATTTTCAGAAAAAAACAGCAATCACAGCCTCCCTGTTTCAAGTTAGGTTTCCTTTAACCTGGCTATTGTTGCTTTAACTGCTTGCCGACCAGCCGCCGCACTGCAGTAGGTTGTTCAGCTGCGTAAATCGCCATGCCGGCAAAGCGGTCCCTTTAATGGTAATAGCAGGCACGCGTGCACCCGTGGTGCGTCGCCGGAGCCGATGCGCGTGGCCGGCAGCCTCGATGTCCCCCGGCCACCCCGAGATCACTCCACAGAGAGCCAGAATGGGGATTAGTCAATGTAAACAAACAGATCCCCATTCTGACAGGGGAGTAGAGAGAGATCTGCTGTTCCTAGTGATCAGGAACAGTGATCTCTCTCCTCCTTCAGTCAGTACACACCCCCCACAGCTAGAAACACCCCCCTAGAGAACACTTAACCCCTTCATTGCCCCCTAGTGTTAACCCCTTTCCTGCCAATGTCATTTATACAGTAATCAGTGGCTAATTTTAGCTCTGATCACTGTAATAATGTCATTGGTCCCAAAAATGTGTCAAAAGTGTCTGATCTGCCTGCCACAATGTCGCAGTCCCGCTAAAAATTGCAGATCACTGCCATTACTGGTAAAAAAAAAAAATTAATAATAAAAATGCCATAAATATATCCTCTATTTTGTAGACACTATAACTTTTGCGCAAACCAATCAATATACACTTATTGTGATTTTTTTTTACCAAAAATATGTAGAAGAATATACATTGGTCTAAACTGATGAAGAAATTTGTTTTTTTTAATATATATACCAAAGAAAAAGGAGCAAAGGGCGGGACTTTAAATGAGGCACACGGGGGCAGGTACAAAAATCAGATATAAAACAGGTTTTATTATATTCAAAATGGTCATATATTCACATGATTTTAAATGTACATAGCTACTATTCTTGCTCTATGTTTCATCAAAGTATACATTCCAACAAGGACTTATAATTACATTGCATGAACAGTTAAATAGCTAAAATCACGAGTAGAGGATATATGACACATTAAAGTGTCAAATAAACAGGTTACAAAAAAGGAAACAATGAGTGGAAATGGAACGTTCATACATAATTATTGGTGAGGTACGCCTATGGGTAGATGTAAGCTCTACGCGTTTCGGGACTTAATAGCCACTCTTCAGGAGCAAAAACCAAGGGTAACCTAGGAATATGGAAAATAGTCGTATTTAAAGAGAGAAAAATACTTTGGGAGAAAATGGTGGGTAAATGTAGAGTATGTTGACCACATAGTACACCTAACCCATCAAACTTACACACATATACTTGCGCACAGGCAGCGGGGCCCCGCAAGTCAGGTCAGCCAATGATGTCATGCTCCGGAGCTGAGGGGGCCCCCTGGGGCGGCACACCACCAACCCAAGCACCACCCCAGATGGGTCACAGAGAGAAAGCATGGTGATGATTGGTGAGATGAAGAAAAAATATTTAAAATAAACGGGGCAGTGATCCCCAGAGAAAGTGGAGAGCCTGTGAAAAATAGGTGACATATATATTAAACTGATAGGCGACGTGTAAAATAAATGATAAGTGGGAATGAAGTGAAGGGAAGGGGAAAGGTGGAGACAAAGGAAAAGTGAAAACAAACAGAGAAGGGAAAGACTGAGGTAGAAAGTGAAGGAGGAAAGAAATACTGGGGGTGGCAAAGAGAAACTTTACCTGCTGCAAAGTGAGTAGGGGTTAGTTGTCAAGATGCATGAAAGTGCCAGGGAGGAGGTGACCAGAAGAAAGCCAGAGTGGGGGACCCGAACCCGGGGGAGGCCCAGGAGGGACCCGCCGCCACAAGGGGGCCCCCAACGTCATGCACCAACGGGAGATGGGGGCGAGGAAGGCGCAGTGGCGGAGATGGCCAGACACACCAAGTCCCTCCACCAACAGCGTTGTGACACGCCCCTCCGACCGCTGGAGATGGGAAGCTCACTGGCCGGCTTTGAACACGCCACGAGGACGCCAAGCCGCCAGCACGAGCGGCATGACGTCGACGTGCAGTGGGGGAAACCCCTCCCCCGGGTCACATGGAGGGGGCGGGGAAACCCACAGTGCGCGTCGCAGCTCCGGAACGTGAAACAAGGCACAACCAAAACAGACGACGGCCCGACCAACCAGGCACAAATACAGCGTGCATAGCTTAACCAAGGACAGTGGGAAGATACGGCATCGAATTAGTAATATGGGGGTAAATTTGCAAAGGATCAACTGGATAAATGGGGGACTGAGGGGAAAAAATCAAAATTGAAATAAAAAATAAAAAAGCATGATAATTATTGTTAGTGCCTACCGTGTGCCTCCATCCCTAATTGATTATGAATTAATTTAAAAACAGAACAGAAAATTTGGGACTTTAAATGAGGTTAGATAGGGGGCGTTCAACTCCCCTCCTCCATCCCGGTTCAATATATATACCAAAGAAAAAGGAGCAAAGGGCGGGACTTTAAATGAGGCACACGGGGGCAGGTACAAAAATCAGATATAAAACAGGTTTTATTATATTCAAAATGGTCATATATTCACATGATTTTAAATGTACATAGCTACTATTTTTGCTCTATGTTTCATCAAAGTATACATTCCAACAAGGACTTATAATTACATTGCATGAACAGTTAAATAGCTAAAATCACGAGTAGAGGATATATGACACATTAAAGTGTCAAATAAACAGGTTACAAAAAAGGAAACAATGAGTGGAAATGGAACGTTCATACATAATTATTGGTGAGGTACGCCTATGGGTAGATGTTTTTTTTAATATTTTTTTGGGATATTTATTATAGCAGAAAGTAAAAAATATTGTTTTTTTATTTCAAAATTGTCACTCTTTTTTTGTTTATAGCGCAAAAAATAAAAAACGCAGAGGTGATCAAACACCACCAAAAGAAAGCTCTATTTGTGGAAAAAAAAGGACCTCAATTTTGTTTGGGTACAGCATCGCACAATTGTCAGTTAAAGTGACATGGTACCGCATCGCAAAAAATGGCCTGGTCATTAAGGGGGTAAATCCCTCCGGGGCTGAAGTGGTTAATTAGTAACAAAAGAGGAATATTTGTTGAGATGAAGAAGCTCTTCAGGAATAGTGTATTTTTTCCATATCTCTATCAGACCCCCCTCCCTGCATTCAACCCCCCACCCCCTTTCTAAAATACATGCTATCAGTCTTTTTTGAAGGAAGCTCTCCTCTGCTGAAATACCATCACCTACATAATAATCGGCTGTAGGACTCACTCCTTTCAGTAACAGCCATAGAGGCCAGTGGCTCAGCTCGGTTCCTCCGTGCTGCTATCAACTTCCAGAAATGCTGCCATTCGGTTGGCTGCAGATTTGTCCCTCCATAGGACACATATAGGCTGACTGTAGAGGTTAGCAGGAGCCCGGAATATGGGGGGCAGTGATTGCACACACATACGTTTTGTTTTTTCCTCTTGTCATTAGCAAAAAGCTGCATTTCTCTGCTCCTTGGAAACAAACTGAAGGACACTTTACCCTCATTCTCCAGTGCTCTATACACAGAAGGAGGTGTTCTCCATGGCTGTCCTCCTCTCTTACACCCACAGGTTGCTATTGGAGGGAGGAGAGAGCAGTCTCCTCCATTCAGCAGCTATCGAGTTCCCTGCCCTGCCTGACAGTAATGACACTACCGTCACTTCTGTAAGTCAGGCAGTTTCAGAACACGCCCCTCCCCCTTCATGTAATACTCCACCCAGGGCACTCGTCCCTTCCGCCCACCCCTTGTACCAGCCCTGCCTACATGTAAGTCTATAATAAGGCTTACCTGTAGGTAAAATTAATATCTCCTAAAGCTGAGTGGTTTAGGAGATATTCACCCTGCATGCCGACACTGACGTAAGCGGGGCATGCGCTCTGAACTGAGGGCTCCCGTGCGCGGGAGTGACGTCATCGTGGCTCTGGCCACTCACAGCACCAGAAGTGCCTGAAAACCTGGGAGAAACGCCATTGGGGAACATGTCAGCCCCCTCACCATTGACCGGGTGCCAATGTGGGGGGGGCTTCGTTCTAAGGTAAGTATTTCATAATGTGCTAGTATGTGATGCATACTAGCACATTATGCTATTGTCTTGCAGGGTTTTGTTTTTTTTCACCGCTTTAAGCTGTTGCACTGCTTTCCTTGCTCTGCTTAAGTGTTGCGTCCAATTTAAAAAAAAACCTGCACCCATTTTGGTTCTGACTGACTCATGCCCTAAATTCAGGTCGTTTTATTTTGCTCCACTTCTACATTGTGGCACAATCCTTGCACCAAATCAAACTAAAGTACAGACAATTAATTTCTTATGAAATTGGAGCTAATTAGGGACAACTTTCTATTTGCATATAGAGAGACAGATCTTGCAAAAGTATTTTGCATACATTCTAAAGCCCCATACACACGATCAGACTTTCCGACGGGAAATGTTCGATGACAGGCTATTATCGGTAAATCCGACCGTGTGTATGCTCCATCGGACAACTGTTGTCCGACTTTCCGCCAACAAATGTTGGCTAGCAGGTTTTAAAATTTTTTGCGGACAAATGTGTGCTATCAGATTTTTCGAGCGTGTGTACATAAGCCCGTCGGACAAAAGTCCAAAGTACAAACACGCATGCTCGGAAGCAAGGACGAGCCAGTCGGTCTTGTAAACTAGCATTCGTAATGGAGAATTAACATTTGTGACGTGTCAAATTATTAAATCTCCAAATGCAGCGCACAATTCTCCTCTTCTTTAATGGGATAATAATGAAGCTGTTTTGCTGGTGATACTGATGGAGTTATTGCAAACAAATTTTCAAAGGCTTTTTTTTTTCTGGTGGTATCAAAAATAATATTATTGTGCTTTTTTTTTTATTTTTATTTGGGCAAGTTACCACAACACCATTATCCTGTAGTTTTTGGGCCTCATGTACACTGCTGCTGGTAAACGGATGTTGAGAGGCAGTTGGATGCTTTTTGCAACTGCCCCCAAGCTCATCCAATGTTATCTTATGAATACATGTACACAGATTAATTTAATTTTGTTTTTAGGCATTTGCATTTATAGGCTTTTCTTTGAAGGCAAAAAAATTAGTTCAGACGCCGACGTTTCTGACGTTTCAGATGCCAAACGCGGCTAAACGCGGTAACATGTTCTACTAAGTTAGGACTTAGTAGAGCCAAAATCTATGAGGATATTACTATGCAACTCAATTGTGAGCTGTCACTTCTTGGGTCCTGTTCCTTGCATATAACTGCAGGATGGAGGTCAAGAAGCTTTGGTTGGCTCCGATTCATCCTAACAACTTATTATCGAATGCCGGCGTAAATGTTGCCCCTTCTTCTCTCCTGCACTCATTACTACAGGGACTGTGGAGACAGTTGAAATATTTACACTCTCTTCAGCGGAAGCTTCTTTGGTGACTGCCTTTTTGTTTAACCCTAAAATGCCTCACCTCTCAAATGTCCTCTTCATTGATGTCAGAGAAATTATTTCATTTTGGTCACTTAGCAGACCCTTGAACATGCAAACTACTTTCATTTGACACATTACGAGAGAGACAGGGTTTACCACAGCGTGCACTATATATATGACCTACAGATCTGCCATTATGCTTCCTCTATAACTCCTATGCTCCAATTTTTTTAATTGACGCATTTTGAGAAATTGGTTTAAGTGGGCCCCTCTCAAACAGGTTTAATATCTGCATACATGCGTAAATGGGCAGGAGCAATTGGTGAAGAATTGCCCTTGGAGGTGTGGCAGGTGATTTGGTCTCAGGCAACTAAGAGTTCCATATGTACCTTCTATAGGAAAAACACATGTAAGGTTCTCTACATTTGGTACCTGACACTTTCATGCCTGTATGTTATTTATCCAAAAGTAAGTGACCAATGTTGGAAATAGCTCAGGGATTGAGGCTTCTTATTACATGTATACTGGCAATGCCGGTCCCCTGGGCCATATTGGCAGGCGGCCCACCATCTAACTGAAAATCTATTTGAGTTGAAACTCCTTTTTCTGCCTAAGGTATTTTTGCTCGGCCTACTTCTACCTACTCTTTCTAAAACCGACAAAATGCTGGCACGCCACATCCTCACTGTAGTGTGGTATCTTGTGGTGCTCCGCTGGAAAAAGAGAGAACCCCCTAACTCTACTGAGCTGTATGCCAGAATCAAAGATGTAGAACTCATGGAATCCCTTACAATACTAGAAAATGGAAAGAAAGAGGGCGCACTAGCCTAGTGCATGATCCTGCATGTAATTATTGCATAATAAAATGATAAAAAAAAAATACTCACAAGCATAAGAATATGAGTTTGCGCATACAAGCCATTTATTCGTAGCTATACAGTCCTGGAATCAACAGTCTCCAGATCATGGGGAGACCACGTGAGGGCCCCTGCTGACTGACGCATTTCAAAGGATTCTCCTTCTTCCTCAAAGCCTCTAACAGCACACCTCACTAAGAACCTTGAAAAGCACAGTAAGGTTTGGGAGCTTTGGCACTCCATTGAGGATCCCCTGTGATAAGATTTTCTGGATAGTTCCAGTTATCTCCTTTTTTTTTCACCTGTTGTTTTTTGTATTGATAATGTATTGAACTTTGTACTATGCTTCTAGTTCAGATGGACTTACCGTCTGTATAATTGACTGCCCATAGGGTGGAGTTTTTTGTTATCTATAACATTATTGGTCCAGGTTTGTATTCTCTATGTTGAACTTTTTATAACTATTGTTGACAAGACTACTGACTGGTGGACATTATTATGCACTTGTATGTCTCACCGCGGTGTTTATCTATTGAGATTTTGTAGATTACATGGTGCTTACTTTTGAAACTTAATAAAAATTGTTAATTATAAAAAAAGAAAACTGACCATGCTGGGATGGATGTGCTCTAATGCCTAGCGTGGTCAGTTTGAAATAGAAAAGCAGGGGGACTGGCAGGATCACCAGGTTTTTCACACAAATGAAGCAATGAAATGAGAACAGGACGTTTTTTAACAAACAAAAAAAAAAATAGTACAACGTACACATATCAGGAATATGAAATGTTGGGGTAACATACACTTTAACTGCTATAACTGTTTATATACCTGTTTACTTGCAGTTCCTTTTGAACACTTTTATAAATACAAACTGCTCCATTGCCCTCACCCAAACAAAATGAGTTGTTTTCGGGAGATATCTTTAAAGGAAACCTGAGCTTTCATATGAAATTGTTATAACATATAAATTTGCTACACAAGCCATGCTGTGATTTGATATTACCAGACATTCCACTTTCATTCCTATCAGCAGTCAGCCATGACATTCTAAACCTGAAACCATTTTTATTGTGCAGATATGGCATCTGGAGGCACTATCTACACTGTGCAGAAAATTCCTCTAGATATCTCATGTCTTGCTGTGTCAACTGTCTGGCCTCACAAACTGCACACTCAGAAGCTGGGAGACAGTATATGAGTTCTGGCAGATGGCAAGGCAACTACTGTCTGACTTCTAATGACTTCTCCTTCCTAACTCCAGCTGAAGGATCAGACAAGCAGAGAGATTAATGTACAGTAAATAAGGGAGAAAACATAAACCTTCTATCAAGCAGCCGGCAAAATGATTCATTAAAGGTATTATAAACCTTCCTGCCTGCGCCTTGTATTTTTCATCTGCATAAAGTGTGCATTGGTCATGTAGTTTCACAGTTGTTGTTCTGTATATACAATCTATAGCAGAGTAAATCTTCACATTCCAGTGTCAGCAATTTGCTTTTGTACAAACATGAGGCATACAGCAGAGCACTGCACAGTATAACTAGCCCCTCTCCCTAGTCTAAGAACTGATACTTCCTGTGAAGAAACTACATATCCCGCAATCCATGGGTCTCTCAGTCTAGTGCTGGTGCAGGTGGGAGCTAACAGTAATTCGATCTGACAGACACACAAGCAGGCAGAGCAATACACAGAGAGCTTACCACGCAGATGTTTATTTTTTATACATTAGCGCCCCCACATTTATGACACGGCAATGTATGCATTGGAAGCTATGTGACCTAGAACGAGAATTTGTCTTATCCATGGCAATTAGGAACAAAGTAGCTGTAGCAAACCATGGACAAAGGGGAATTGATCAGCCAAGATAAAAACAAACTTCAGCAACATGTGAGTCCATTATTACAAGGTAAGGCAAAAAAGAACACAAGGAATATAACTACACTTATAGCTAGTTAAAACAACAAAAACATCTGAAATTGTACAATGCCTTTAACATGCAATGCTCAGATTCTCCCATAACCCCAATTATGTCTCCTTTCCATAAAGCTAAAATTTAATCTGCTTATATTAAGCCCCCCCCCCACACACACACACACACACACACACACACACACACACACACTCTCATTCCTCTCTACCCTCCCCTCCAAATTAATATAAGGTAAGCATAAAAACTTTTCTGTTTTGATTATATCCCTTACTTTACACACAGTGATCTTATCAATAGGTTCCTCTGTTTCGCTATGCAAAAAAGGCAGATCATGGCGCTGGTGGGAGGGGCCTGCAGGATGCTGTACACAGCTATCTGAATATATCATTAGACTTGCGGCAACTTCTAATGCAATCTGTGAGAAGCTCACAGTGTGCAGTGAAATCAGAATAAGCGGGTGCCTGTACAACTGTGCAAGCCTGGAGTTCAAGTGGTTCTAAAGGCAGATTTTTTTTTTTACTTTAAAGTGATACCAAAGTCTCAATTTTTGTTTTGTTTTTTATAAAAAAAAAAAAAACTTAATACTTACCTCCTCTGTGTAGTGGTTTTGCACAGAGCAGCCTGGATCTTCTCAGGTCCCTCGCCAGCGCTTCTCTGTGTGTCCATTCAGACGTGGAGCCACAGTTCGGCACCGCCCCTCTCCTCATTGGCTCATTGACTTTGATTGATAGCAGCGGGAGCCAATGGTTTCGCACTGCCGTCTCAGCCAGAAGGGAGAAGGAGAGTCCCGGGCAGCCAAGACACTCCTGCAACATCGCTGGATAGAGATGGGCTCAGGTAAGTATTGGGGGAGGGGGGGGAGGGGGGCTGCTGCACACAGGTTTTTTATCTCAATGCATAGGATGCATTAAGATAAAAAAAAAACCTTCTGACTTTACAACCACTTTAATGCATTCTTTGCATTAATGTAAAAAAACGTTCTGTGTGCAGCCCCCCCCAAGCACCCCCCTGAGCCTGATCTTTATACAGTGATTTTGCAGGAGTGTCTCAGCTACCTGGAACTCTCCCTTCTCATTGGCTGAGACAGCAGCGCGGCACCATTGGCCCCCGCTGCTGTCAATCAAAGCCAATGAGAAGGGAGTGGTGGCGGGGCCGAGCCATGCTCTCAGTATCTATGAACACACTGAGCCGGCTCAGGAGCAAGCCCACACAAGTGACCTCACACCAACTGGCTTGCTATGGGGGCACTCAGCGTGGGGGAGGAGCCAGGAGCACCAGCAGGGGACCAGAAAAGAGGATAATCAGGACATGCTTGTTCATTTTTTTAACCGCTTGCCGACCAGCCACACGATCCTGCGAGCCGTCGTAGCTATATCTCGGCTCGTGGAATCGGGATAGCAGGCGTGCACGCGCCCGCTGCACTGTGGGGGTGCCGATGCTCATGGCCTGTTCTGTTCTGTGAGGAGTGACAGATCGTGAGTTCCTAATAGCTAGGAATCACAATCTGTCATTTCCTCTAGGTCAGTCCCCTCCCCCTACAGTTAGAAACACACACAGGGAACACAGTTAACCCCTTGATCGTCCCCTAGTGTTAACCCCTTCCCTGCCAGTGACATTTTTACAGTGATCAGTGCATTTTTATCAGGGCCGCCATCAGAAATTTTGGGGCCCCTTACTTAGTTTTAGGCCTGCCCCCCCATCCCAGGACCTGACCATCACCATTCCCCAGGGCCCCTCAGGGTTACCAACCTCCCGCAGAATTTTTTACTGACAAAACATGGAAAATGTACTGGCGGAGCACATTTTTTACTGGCAACCTGAGAAATTACAGAACTCCTATTGAAAATAACACAGTGAATATTTTAACAGTATAAACATGATATGGAAACACTGACAATACCAATAACAAAGTAATTTGCTTGATTACACCTGATGGCGGCCCTGCTTTTTATAGCACTGATCGCTATATAAATGCAAATGGTCCCAAAAATGTGTCAAAAGTGTCCGATGTGTGAGCCATAATGTTGCAGTCCTGATAAAAATCGCAGATCACCGCCATTACTAATAAAAAAATAATAATAATAAAAATGCCATAAATCTATCCCCTATTTTGTAGACATTATAACTTTTGCGCAAACTAGTCAATATACGCTTATTGCGATTTTTTTTTACCAAAAATATGTAAAAGAATACATATCGGCCTAAACTGAGAAAAAATGTGCTTTTTTTAAAAAAAAATGGGGATATTTATTAAAGCAAAAAGTACAAAATATTGTGTTTTATTCAAAATTGTCACTCTTTTTTTCTTTATAGCGCAAAAAACAAAAACCACAGAGGCGATCAAATACCACCAAAAGAAAGCTCTATTTGTGGGAAAAAAAGGATGTAAATATTGTTTGGGTGCAGCGTCGCACGACCGTGCAATTGTCAGTTAAAGCGACGCAGTGCCAAATCGCAAAAAATGCCCCGTTCATTCAGCAGCCAAATCTTCCGGGGCTGAAGTGGTTAAATTATACCTTTACAATCACTTTTAGCTCTAAAACCCATGTGATTTTGTAAGCACATTTGTACTAACTATTAGTACAAACAAACGATTCTTGGAACTGTCTGCACATGGATGTAAATGTGAAAAAAAAAGTTATCTGCCACAGTTGGAACTTTTTATAGCATAGTACCTAATAGGAATTTTCAGTTCTAATTATTTAAGGGCTCATGCACACTGCAGCTCAAAAAAAGCTGCTTTTACAGGCATATGACCTTTTATTTCAGCTTGAAGAACCTTACTTTTTTGGGCTCTTTTATTTTTATTGAGCTTATTTGTGCTTCTTTAAACACTTAAGGACTGGAAGGATTTGCCCCCTTAATGACCAGGCCAATTTCTGCGATACAGCACTGCGTCGCTTTAACTGACAATTGTGTGGTCGTGCAACGCTGTACCCAAACAAAATTGACGTCCTTTTTTTCCCACAAATAGTGGGAAATAGAGCTTTCTTTTGGTGGTATTTGATCACCTCCTGTAGTTTTTATTTTTTGCGCTATAAACAAAAAAAGAGCGACAATTTTGAAAAAAAAACAATATTTTTTTACTTTTTGCTATAATAAATATCCCCCCAAAAAATAATAAAAATAAAAATTTCTTCATTAGTTTAGGCCAATACATATTTTTGGTAAAAAAATCGCAATAAGCGTATATTGATTGATTTGCACAAAAGTTATAGAGTCTACAAAATAGGGGCTAGATTTATAGCATTTTTATTATTCTTTTTTTTTTTTACTAGTAATGGCGGTGATCAGCGATTTTTAGCTGCGACATTGCAGTGGACAGATCAGACCTAATCTTTAGGAGCAGCAGATCTGTCTCTCCTCCCCTGACAGAACAGAGATCTTATTATTATTATTATATAGGATTTATATAGCGCCAACAGTTTACGCAGCGCTTTACAATATAAAAGGGAGACAATACAGTTATAATACAATAAGATACAAGAGGATTAATAGGGCCCTGCTCAGAAGAGCTTACAATCTAATAGGGTGGAGCAGGTGGTACAAAAGGTTGTAACTGTGGGGAATGAGCTGATGGAAGTGGTAAAAGATTAGTTAGAGACGTTATAGGCTTTCCTGAAGAGATGAGTTTTCAGGGATCGCCTGAAGGTAGCAAGAGTAGGGGATAGCCGAACAGGTGGAGGTAGCAAGTTCCAGAGGATGGGAGAGGCTCTGGAGAAATCCTGGAGACGAGAGAGCTTGAGAGTAGGAGGTCTTGAGAAGAGCAGAGAAGACAATTTGGGTGATACTTGGAGACAAGGTTGGTGATGTAGCTCGGGGCAGAGTTGTGAATGGCTTTGTATGTTGTGGTTAGATCTGTCTGTTTACATTGATTGTTCTGTCTCTGTGGAGCGATCACGGGTGGCCGGTGGGGCATCGCGACCGTCGGCCACACACATCGGCTTCGGCCTCCTCCAGCTCTTAAAGCAGCCGATGTACCATGACAGTGATTCGCTCAGGGGAGCCAACCTGCTGCAGTAGAACTGCAGCGGCTGGTCCTTAAGTGATTAAACTCCTTTGAGCTTCTTTGGGCTTTTTTTTCAGCATAAGTGTTTTTTTTTCACAAACTCTCCCCTCAGTCTATTTTTCCTATTTTTATGTGTGTGTGTTTTCAAGCTTCTTTGAGCTTTTCCATGCTTTTTCATGCTCTTTCGTGCTTTTCTGCGCGTTTTGGGGCACTTAGGCGTCTTTTCTGCTTGAAAGCTTCTCTCAAAAATGTGAGTTTGATGGGGTTTTTTTTTCTGCCTGTAAGAGCCTATGCCGGTAAACGCCTATGAATTGCACCGGCGTCATGTAATTAATTTAGCTGCCTCCAGTGTATTGATTTTGGGATTCATGTGTATTAGCACACACATACAGACTTCTTGTGTGCATGAGGGTTATTGATGAAAACATTGATAAACCCTCTCTGGCAAACACAATTTATAATCCAGCAATTTGATTTTTGCTGCAGCTGCTACTTAAGCGATGTCCCCACATGTTTAAACTCATTTCTCCTGAATGTATTTCTTTCCATGGAAGGATTTTAAAGGTTAAGCATGTGGTGGTTGAAGCTAATTGACTTGACAATTGTAGCAGCATGGCCACGTTATCAACTAAATGTACATTTAAGTAATAAGAAGCTGGAATAAACTAGCCATTAAAAATACCACAGGATCCTCTAATAGGTCACCGAAGCATATTCACACAAAGAAAAAAATGAAGAAAAAAATGAAGTATATATGCCTTTTAATATGTTATATTAAAATAGACTTGTGTGCTCCTTTTGCTTGTCCTTGATCCTTTCCACGCGGAAAACAGACTGTTATGTAATATTTAAAGTGAATCAGATGAATCTTTGACTCCCAAGCTACATACCAGTGGTGGGCAACAAAGCTGAGCTCATTTCGCTTCATAGTGATTTCACTGCCTGGTAACTAGCATTCAGCACAGTAAAGTGGGAATGGCATCTTATATCTTATGCCGCGTACACACAAGCGGAATGTCCGACAGAAAAAGTCAGACGGAAGCTTTTCATCGTATATTCCGATCATGTGTATGCCTCATCTGACTTTTTTTTTTTCGAAAATTCTGACGGACCAAGAAATAGAACATGTTCAAAATATTTCCGACAGAACCAATTTCTATCGGGAAAACCGCTCGTCTGTATGCTGTTCCGACGGACCAAAACGCAAGACAGTTTCAGCGGCGGAATTCCGGAAAACTGGTCGTGTAGACGTGGCATAAGGCTTGCCTCTTGCCTACTGACTATGGGCCCTGGCGTTTGAGGGGCTCTATTCTTTGGGAGATGTGTGCCTGGGGGACCTTTGGAGTAATTTTACTTTGGATTTAAGTCCATGTTTCCCCAAAACACACAGACTCTGGGAACTTGAGGACCAGATACATATTTGGGGCCTCTATGTCCAAACCAGCATTAACTGCTTTAGACTGTGAGACTCAGAGCAGATGCTAATATAATCAGCTCAAGCAACCTGATGCTGGGGATCTCCTGCTATAGTCTGTTTATTAAGGTGATATGTGTTTATTAAGTGTGTCTCTCCCATTGTTAATTGAGTTAATTGAGTCACCTGTTGTTTCTGTCTGTTGGTTAATTTGGCTAACTCTTGGAGGTTCCTATGATGGGATTAGCCTTGTGTCAAATCTACTTCGTTAGCTAAGCCATTGTTTGATGTTTTTGGTAAATATTTGTTCTTGTAGTTACTGACATACTTTTGAGGTGTAAAAAAAACTGTAGTTCTGTTTGATAAACAGTCATTCCTTCGGTTCTACCTCAACATTTTGTCTGTGTACAATGCTTGGGGTGAAAGGGCTAAGGGTATTAGCTCACGGTCTACTGGAACGGTTTGGAGGGCAGGAGGCACTGTTTGGTGGAAGCACCCAGACTGGGTGACAGGCATCCTGTCACATTTGGTGGCAAGCAGAGGGATGCTTCCTGCAGTCTGGGACATGCAAGCCACCACCGGGACACGAGGTCCAGATAGCTGAAAAGGATAGGTACAGATACCAGCCGCCATAGACGAGGAATTTGGAAGGAGGCTGCGAGAGATGTGGATACAACAGTGTCAGTGCGGGTCCTGCTGGGAGGGTATTACTCTGTCCACCATCAACTCTGGAAGGAAGCGCTAGCCCGTGAGCAGCGCCACCAGGGAAAAATTCTTACCTCTTTCCAGGAAAAATACTGGTCGCAGTATGAAGTGCGAATGCTGTTATTGGGGGATCAACCCCACAAGGAGTGGACAGCTCAGTTAAGCAGACTGTTCCAGGCAGAGATGTGGCTGTACCAGAGCTACAGAGCCCTCTGCTGGTATGTAGCCCAAGTGTGTCAGTGGATAGCAGACAACAGTCTGACGGAAGGCTTTGGCTACAGCGGCCTGGGGCTGTTTTACAGGAGACTGTCCCAGGACCCTGGGACCGATCTGGAGTGGCGTTTGGAGAAAATCATGGTGTACAGAGACAGGATCCTGATGTCTCGGAAGTGCTCTGGGCACAGGAAGATTTTAAATTTTTAGCCATTCAGAAATGGGAGTTGGCGATCGCCTACAGGTGGCTGCTAGACTCTGTTTAGCAGCAGAGCTGGGCTCCCTTTGCCTGGCACTATCAGGAAGTACCAGCCAACAGCTCTGAAATCCTGGCTGAAGTGTTAGCAATGGGGCAGAGTAGCAGTGTGCTTTGTTCACCTCCACCTGCAGCTATGGAAGCGGAGCTCTTATGGCGGATGCAGCAAGTGTTGACTCACCTTGATGAACCTGTTTCTGCGCAGGACGAGCTTAGATGGAGGAATGCATCCTTCCAGCAGTCGAATAAGGGTACAGGAGATGGAGCAGCCAGCTCCTCTCCCCAACAGCAGTTCTACAACCAGGGAGGAGAGGATGCAACCTTCACTCCCCAGCCACAGATCACGGAAAGCATGGATTTGAGTTTTTGGAGGATGTAACATTTACTGACATTCCAACTGAAGTGCTGGCATCGGAGCAGAGCATTGCGAACCTCTGCTTAGCACCTTCGGTGGCTCTGGGGATCCAGTGAGAAAAGATCGTGAACGTCTATCCCCCACCACCAGCTCCAGAGACTGGGGCTTTAATAGAATTTTTTATGCTGAGGTGGAACAACCCAGTAAACCTCCAGAAAAGGTGCTGACATCTGGGCAGAGCGCTGCAAACCTCTGCCCAAAACAATTGGTGGCCCTAGGGGATTTGTGCAAGGCCACAAACTTTTCATTTTACTTCCCAGTGGAAGAGCTGGCATCAGGGCAGAACATCACTGAGTTCTGCCCAGCACCAACAGCAGCTTCAGCCTTTCTGAGAGAAGAGGAAGCCTGCCTCCCTCCCCAACAGTTAGCCGGAGCAGATGATGTGAGGTCCCCAGCAGAAGCGCTGGCACCAGGGCAATGTGCTACCAACCTCTGCCCAGCACAGGCATCAACTTCATAGTTCCAGGGAGCAAGGGCAAGTGGCCCCTCTCCACAGTGACAAGCTGATGTAGTGAAGCCCCTACTCCCAGCTGAAGCGTTGGCAACATGGCCCCTCTCCCCAGCAGGAGACTGAGCCCTGGGAATGGTAAAAACCAGCCAGCTGAAGCACTGGCAACAGGGCAGAGTGCCGCTGGCCTCTGCCTAGCACCTCATGTGTCTTCATGGCTCCAGGGAGCTGTGGCAGTAGGCCCTTCTCCCCAGCAGCAGACAGAGCCCCAAAACAGTAAAAACCACCTAGCTGAAGATATTTCTGTTTTTTAACATGCTAATATTCTTCCCTCCTCCTATAATCCCCCCTTGCCATTTTGACTTGTAGACATCATTAGTGGAAAGTTTCACCTTCCTTGTTCTGTAGGCCCGAACCCACCAATGATGTCCACTCGAGATCTAGCCAGCCAAGTTCCATAGCTAGTTTTACTGTTCAGCTATAGGCCTATTAAGGCAGACCCCCCCCCCCCCTCCTTCTCATATAAAACTGCTACCATTAGTGTAATAATGATAATTTCTTGCCTCCTTTGTTTCTGTTTTCACACATGCAAAGATTCTTCCTATAATTCCCCCACCGCCATTTTGCCTAGTAAACATCATCAGTGGACAGCTTCTTCTTTCTTGTTCTTTAGGCCGGCCCACTAATGACATTCACTCCAGATCTAACTAGTCGAGTTCCAGAGCCATTTCACTTTTCAGCTACAGACCTATTAAAACACACTTGCTCCCCCATCCTCATTTAAAACTGCCACCATTAGTTTAATTACTATACTCAAATAAGCACATCTAACTATAATTTCTTGCCACCTTAGTTTCTGTTTGCACACATGTTATTACTCCTCCTATAATCCCCCACCACCATTTTGACTAGTAGACATCATTGGTGGATAGCCTCCTCCTCCTTGTTCTCTAGGCAGGCCCACCGAAGACATCCTCCCCAGCTCTATATATAAAAAAAATGTGATAACTCGCAATATCTCACATTTTATCTATGAGTGTTCCCTTGAAGGTACTAGTGACATTGCCTTTCCAGGGGGCAGCGGGGGGGCACTGGTTAGGTGCCCTATGGCTCAGGAAAGGTGGAAGCTTAAAAAATCAAATTGTAAAGTATACAGAAAAATACCTTATTTTGAAAACCAGTGTTAACTGAGTACTCTTCAGTGGCATGCATCTGTGCTTTTTATATTTTGGAGGGAAAGGCCTGCTTTGTATATACCAAATACTGGTTTATATTTTGATGTCTGTACTGCTTTGAGGATCTTTTCATTCACTTCCTGTCCCACAAATTAAAAACAAGCTGAGAGAAAGGCTACTTATTGAGAAGTATAGTAATGGAAGGTGGTTAATGCGCTAAACCTAAAAACTCAAAAGAGAACTGCTACAAACAATGTGACAAACATAAATATATAAAACAGATAAATTGTAGCGCTAATAGAAAACACAACATAAACACCATGTGAAGTGATGTATAAATGTCTATCAAAACGTGTGACAGTACACCACAAAAAGGGCGTACTCAAAAAAGTCTAAGGAAAAGGCTGTGAAAATGGTGATGAGGTGAACTGGGTCAGGGATAAAGCTCCATCAACAATCTAAATATCCAATATGGGGTCATCAAAACACTGGATAGGTGTGGGTACACTTACCGGAACCGGTGGACTCTAGTGCCGGCAGCATAGAGTCTATCGAGCAGTGTGCCACCACGGGCAGATGTAAAGATGGTCCAGGGAAGATAGATGGCTTCCAGATCACCCAAACCACGAGCCACACGGCTGGATCTCGGTGGAGAAAGCAGGGATGGACTCAAGATGCGGACATCTTCTCGTATCCGGGAAGTATGTGGAAAAAAGTAAAATGCCTCTACATAGTGCAGATCAAGGTTGTTTATTGCTAAAAAACCACTGTACATAAAAGTGATCACAAAGATAAAAACAGAGTGGCAATGTAGAGAGTGGTAGCCGCCCTTTTATTTTTTTTACAATTTAGATTGAATAAATTAAATATTTCACTGAAATCATTCCACTCTTGAAAACGCGATTATTACTGGCCACAATCTGTGCAGTGTAAAAACTCTAATTGAATCATCAGTATTTAAAACTCTTACAGAGTACATTGAGAAGCAAACATGCAGCTTGAGCAATCAGTGCTGGGTGGCTACCACTCTCTACATTGCCACTCTGTTTTTATCTTTGTGATCACTTTTATGAACAGTGGTTTTTTAGCAATAAACAACCTTGATCTGCACTATGTGGAGGCATTTTACTTTTTTCCACATACTTCCCGGATACGAGAAGATGTCCGCATCTTGAGTCCATCCCTGCTTTCTCCTCTGAGATCCAGCTGTGTGGCTCGTGGTTTGGGTGATCCGGAAGCCATCTATCTTCCCTGGACCATCTTTACATCTGCCCGTGGTGGCACACTGCTCGACAGACTCTATGCTGCCGGCACTAGAGTCCACCTGTTCCGGTAAGCGTACCCACACCTATCCAGTGTTTTGATGACCCCATATTGGATATTTAGATTGTTGATGGAGCTTTTTCCCTGACCCACTTCACCTCATCACCATTTTCACAGACTTTTCCTTAGACTTTTTTGAGTACGCCCTTTTTTGTGGTGTACTGTCACACGTTTTGATAGACATTTACACATCACTTCACATGGTGTTTATGTTGTGTTTTCTATTAGCGCAACAATTTATCTATTTTACTTATTGAGAAGAATCCCTATCTTAGACAGTTGCCACTGTAAAATGTTTGACTTCCCATTACTTTGGGTTTCGGTAACATTTGTCAACAGGACAATTATAGAAGGTGAATCCCCCTATGAGGCAGGCAGCAATGCACAGTTGGTTAGAGTAGCGAAGAATTGGACCCCTATTAAAACTAAGAAAAAAAAGTTCAGCTATACATTTACAGCCCCAATTCCAAAAAAGTGGGACACTGTGTAAAATAAATATAAATACAGAATGCAAAGATTTTCAAGTCTCATAAACCCATATGTATTAGCAATAGAAAAGAGAAAACAAATTTTGCAATTGATGGTACTAACAAGGAAGAACTGGAAGAACTGGAAGACATTTTACAACTAATTAGGTTAACTGGCAACAGGTCTGTAACATGATTGGGTATTGAGCATCTTAGAGAGTCAGAGTGTCTTAAAAGTAAAAATGGGCTGTGATTCAATCTGCATCTAAAAACCATTGAACAATTTCAAAATAATGTTCCCTAATGTAAAATTGCAAATAATTTAAATATATCATCATATACAGTACATAATATCATCAAAAGATTCTGAGTATATGGAGAAATTTCTGTGTGCAATGGGCAAAGCCGAAACGCAATATTGGATGCCCGTGATCTTCGGACCCTCAAACAGCACTGCATTAAAAACAGGCATAATTCTGTGATACAAATCAAAAAACAAACAGACAGAAATTCCCAGCGCTGCCCTAGCTCGTCTAGTAAAAATGATAAATGGAATGTCCAAAATTGTAGAAATAAAAATAAAAATAAAGATCGATGAAAATGAAAGACAAAAAAATCAGTGAGAAATGTCTGTGGTATCCATGGGAAACAGGCAGCCTGCTCTGGGATCAGGGAACCCAAACTGAAACAGAAGAGGGAAAGGAGAGACGGGCGCCAGGTGACCTATAGTGTAAAACGGTTTATTGAGTATATATGAGAAACACAGTGACAGGTTTTACTCACAGGGTTGTCATGGGAAACTGTCTGTGCCTAGGTGGGCTGTGTGGAGGATCCCCACGGGATCGTGGGATAGTCCTTGCTGCAGTGGCGGCTCCATGGAGACAGGAGGAAGGACACTGGAACCACGAGCTGCAGTGAGTTGAAGGACAGCTTGATCGGCTGAGGAAGGAGGTGTAACTAGCCTCTAAAACACATTCTGATTGGTCAGTTCTACTTTGGGTTTTGATAGCTGTCATTCGGCTCCCTGCAGCTCATGGATCCAGCGCCCTCCCTCCTGTCTCCGCTGAGCCACCGTTGCAGCAAGGACTATCCCAGGATCCTCCATATAGCCCGTCAGGGCACAGACAGTCTCTCATGACCATCCTGTGAGTTGAACCTGTTACTGTATCTCCATATATACTCAATAGACCGTTTTACACTATTGGTCACCTGGCACCCCTCTCTCCTTCCCCTCTTATGATTCTGGGATGGACATCACCGCATGGGATCAGGAATACTTTAACCACTTCACATCCAGGCCATTTCTGACACTTCGCTCCTACATGTCAAAAATCATCATTTCTTTGCTATAAAATTAGATAGAACCCCCAAACATTATATATGTTTTTTTAGCAGAGACCCTAGAGAATACAATGGCGGTCATTGCAACTTTTTATCTTGCACGGTATTTGCGCAGCAATTTTTCAAACGCGTTTTTTTTGAAAAAAAAACAGTTTCATGCTTTAAAAAAAAACAAAACAGCAAAGTTAGCCAAATTTTTTTGCATTGTGTGAAAGATGAAGTTACGCCGAGTAAATAGATACCTAACATGTCACGCTTCAAAATTGCACACGCTCGTGGAATGGCGCCAAACTTTGGTACTTAAAAATCCCCATAGGCGACGCTTTAACATTTTTTACTGGTTACATGTTTTGAGTTACAGAGGAGGTCTAGGGCCAAAATTATTGCTCTCGCTCTAACGTTCGCGGCGATACCTCACATGTGTGGTTTGAACACCGTTTTCATATGTGGGCGGGACTTACGTATGCGTTCGCTTCTGCGTGCGAGCTCACGGGGACAGGGGCGCTTTAAAAATTTTTTTTTTTTTTTTTATTGTTAATTTTACTTAAAAATTTTTATTTTTACACTTTAAAAATTTTTTTTTTTTTTTGATCACTTTTATTCCTATTACAAGGAATGTAAACATCCCTTGTAATAGGAATATGAGACGATCAGTCCTCTTTACAGTGAGATATGGGGTCAATAAGACCCCACATCTCACCTCTAGGCTGGGAAGCCTAAAATCAAAAAAAAAAATAAAACGATCGCCGCTTCACAGCTGAAGCGGCGCCGTTTTTTTTAATGCAGAGGCCGGGCGTGACGTCATAACATCGCGCCCGGCCTCCGAACGATCATAGAGACTCCGGCGACCATCTGGTCCGCCGGAAATCTCTATGGTGAACATCCGGCGCCGGCGGATCCGCTATCCGACTCACCGATCGCTGAGGTGAGTCGGTAGTAGCACCGGAGGGCGGCGGGAGGGGGGGACGTCCCCTCCCGCCGCCCGTAAGAACGATCAAGCGGCGGAACAGCCGCTATGATCGTTCTTATGGTGTACGGAATCGCCGGCTGAAAATGCCGGTATCTGAATGATGTCTGTAGCCTCAGACATCATTCAGATATAAGCCCCGAAAGTCGAGGACGTCATATGACGTCCTCCGGATGTCAAGAGGTTAAAAAATGTGTCATGCAACGGAGAAGCCATATCTGAACATGATCCAGAAAAACAACTGTCTTCTCTGGGCCAAAGCTCATTTAAAATGGTCTGTTGCAAAATGGTAAACAGTTCTGTGGGCAGATGAATTGAAATTTGATATTCTTTTGGCAACCAAGGGTACTGCGTCCTCTGGACTAAAGTGGAGAGGGACCTTATGGCTTGTTTTCAGTGCTCAGTTCAAAAGCCTGCATCTCTGATGGTATGTGGTTGCATTAGTGCTTATGAAATGGTCAACATCCATATCTGGAACCATCAATGCTGAAAGATATATCCAGGTTTTAGAGCAACATATGCTCCCATCCACTGTCTTTTTTCAGGGAAGGCCTTACATATTTCAGCAGGACAATGATAAATCGCATACAGCACCTATGACAACAGCATGGCTTTGTAGTGAAAAAGTCGGGTGCTTTACTGGCCTGCCTGCGATCCATACCTTTCACTAATTGATATTTGGTGTATCTTTATATGAAAAATACCACAAAGAAGACCCAAGACTGTTGAGCAGTTAGAATTCTATATTAGGCAAGAATGGGACAACATTCCTCTCCCAAAACTTCAACTGGTCTTCTCAGTTCCTAGATGTTACAGAGTGTTGTTAAAAGAAGATAGGATGCTACACTGTAGTAAACATGGCCCTGTCTCAACTTTTTGAGACCTGTTGCTGCCATCAATTTCAAACTTACCTTATTTTTTTCTTAAAGTGGTACATTTTCTCAAACAAAACTGTGTTTTCTATTTTCTATTGTGAGATTTGCAAATTATTGCACTCTGTTTTTATATGGATTGTACACAGCATCCCAACTTTTTGGGAATTAGGGTTGTATGTTTGTGAAGCAAAACATATTGTTTTTTTTTTATTGAGTTGACAAAGAAAATGGTCATATTTTCTTTAAAGATGCATTCTTTCTTTACTTTAAAGGCTAAAAGAAGCAAAAATTTAAAAAATAAGATTTTTCCAGTTTAAATAGTGATAGTTTGATACCAAAATAATGAATATATAGGATTTTTTTTCTAAATCTTATGTTAGAATTTAGGGTTTGAAGTACGATAAAAAACGCTAACCTATGAAACAAAGAAAAATGAACCGTAAAAATGACAGTATAAACAGTAACAAAAATTGGCACAAAAAGCTAAGGAGAACAGGAAAATAAAGGAGTTAATTAGATCTAATTAGGTGTCACAAAGGATCAAATATTAAAGACTTTTGTTTAAAAACAAAACCTAAAAGATACCTTTTGAGGAAAAAATAATAAATGTACCCTTTTTTTGCAGGGAAAAAAATGTGCATTTAATATTTTTTTTACTACAGGAGCCTGCAGAACATTGCACCTGTGATCAGTGGATCATGGGTGCAAAGTCAGGCTCCTGCAGACAAGCCTTATGCCGCGTACACACGAGCAGACCTTTCGACCGGACTGGTCCGACGGACCGAATCCGGTGGACATTCCGACCGTGTGTGGGCTCCATCGGACCTTCAGCTGACTTTTTCGTCTGAAAATCTGACGGACTTTAGATTTGGAACATGTTTCAAATTTGTCCGATAGACTCGAGTCCAGTTGAAAAATCCACTCGTCTGTATGCTAGTCCGACAGACCAAAACTGAATCTAGGGCAGCTATTGACTACTGGCTATCAACTTCCTTATTTTAGTCCGGTCGTACGTCATCACGTACGAATCCGTTGGACCTTGTTTGTGATCGTGTGTAGGCAACTCCGTTTGTTCAAAAGTCCGTCGGAAGTCCGTCAAAAGTCCGTCGGAAAGTCCGTTGGACCAGTCTGGTCGAAAAGTCCGCCCGTGTGTACGCGGCCTTATGCCCTGTACACACGATCGCACATTGATCGGACATTCCGACAACAAAATCCATGGATTTTTTCCGATGGATGTTGGCTCAAACTTGTCTTGCATACACACGGTCACACAAAGTTGTCGGAAAATCCGATCGTTCTGAACGCGGTGACGTAAACATGGACATCGGGACTATAAACGGGGCAGTAGCCAATAGCTTTCGTCTCTCAATTTATTCTGAGCATGCGTGGCACTTTGTGCGTCGGAATTGTGTACACACAATCGGAATTTCCGACAACGGATTTTGTTGTCGGAAAATTTTATAGCAAGCTCTCAAACTTTGTGTGTCGGAAATTCCGATGGAAAATGTGTGATGGAGCCCACATACGGTCAGAATTTCCGACAACAAGGTCCTATCACACATTTTCCGTCGGAAAATCCGACCGTCTGTACAGGGCATTACAGTTTTCAGCCCATACCTCTGCATGATAAAGAAATTGCGCCACTATTCAACCAAAACAATTCTAATAAATATAAAAAAATGTGTGCATATATAAAATCTCTAAATGCACAGCTGCTGTTTGATTAATATAAAATCAACTGTAATATCTACTGTGCTCAAAAAAACAGTGCTAGTGCCACTTAAATGTGCAAAAATGTATGCCCATAGTTAATCCTATGAGTAAATCTGGTAAAACATAAATAACAAATGTAAATCAATACTTATGTGATCAAAAATAAAAGTGCAAAACTCCTAAAACTCATGTCAACGCATGAAAAAGTGCAAACTTATCCTATATATCAAAACTTCAAATAAAAACATATAGTGCAAAAAAGTCCAAATTCATGTTAAAAATTATTACAAAAACCTTGAATCAATCTTGAAACAATGTCAATCTTAATAAAAATCTTCAGACAATCACTATGCCACCTCGTGAATCCACCACCAGCTGAATTTAATTAACTCACCAGAGGTATATGCTGGTAAGAAAGCCAGCCAGTAAAGCCTTTCCCTCTGGGAAAAAGGCTGGCCATACATTATACAATTTTCTTATTCAATTTCCTGTAGATTTACCTTCAACCATGTAGTGTAAGGGTCTGCCTGTTTGCATACAACTGAAAGTGTTTAGGTTTGACCTCATCTTATATGGTTTTGGTAAATCTCAAGGAAAATTGTACAAGAAAATTGTATAATGTATGGTCAGCCTAATATTCTGCATAATCTGCAGTTATCTCCTTCTAATACACGCAGGATCATCAATCTATACATCCATATATCAGGGGAGAATAGAGAAGAGTTTCCATAGCATAAAACCATTTTAAAACATGTTTATTTAAATACTCATTAAAATCACTCACATTTCAGTGTGTCTACACTGACACAAGTATATCCTGCAGTCTGTTTAAAACCAGGTCAGACTCAGACCACAAACTCTGGCGGCATACTCCAAGCTGTCAGTACGTGGGGACGTCACATCCAAAGCCCCGCCCTACCTGTTTTATCAATTGACGTCTTTCAGGGGCGAAAGGGGAAGGATCACGGGTGCAATGTCAAGCTCCTGCAGACAAGACCTATAGTTTTCAGCCCGTACCTTTGTATGGGCTTACGAATGAATTACAAGAGTGCTCATCAGTGCCTTCACAGCTCATTGTGAACTACAAGCCGTCTGCTGTTTTTAGAAGTATATTTGGTTGCCAATGTAAAGCTTTTGGGATCTCTGAAATAATAAATAGTTCTCCAAGAAATAGAAATATCATGGTTAACGGTAAATAAGCACATCCCAAAAGCCAACATAGTTAAGAGTTTATCAAAAATTTTCCAAGTGCTCAAAATGCATTGCAGTGGGTATTTTAAACAACGCATATTGATGCTGTTTATCTCATAAATGTTTGTGTGGATGCTTATGTAGCGGGTGTCTCACTTTATAACCCACGACCCCGACAAGCTGGTCAGAACAATGTACACAAGCTTTCCAGCTTGAGTTAGGGAGAGCTGCCTGCCAGCAGTACCAAGGGGGATTTTTCACCCCCCCTCCTTCCTGTTTCACTGACTGAGTTAATGTAATGTGAGCTAACACACACAGAGCTGTGCATTCAGTAGCCTCTCTTGTGCCCCTATTGGCAGGAAGAAGTAAGACAATTAAATGCACAGTTACAGCAGCCAATCAGAGAGATTGTACTAAGCTGCAGGAAGCAGCTGCAATGGATTCTGGGACATGCAGTTCCCTCGCTCTATCAACTGGTATTCAGGAAGGAACTACAAAAAGCCCGGGATGCTCTGTGACAGGAAAGTAAAGATTCAATTTTGTGTCCTGAGGAAAAAGTCAGTCAGCCTTGAGGGAGGGAAGAGACCAGACCTGAGGGAGAGGTGCTGTCTCTCAGATGATCTCCCCACACGATTCAGGCCTCCACTGCCAGTTGGGACGTCCAGCCTGAGAGAGGGGGATCCCAGGTGTATATCGAGGCACACCTACACCGACAGTGAATCGTTCCAGTGTGAGGTAACCAGTTGGGTTGCCAGGAGAGCTTGTCTGTTCCGGGACGTTCGCTTGGGCCTTGATCGCAGGATTTGGTGAGAGGGCATTTCTGCCCATCTGCAGGGAACAGAGACACTGCACTACAGGAGTTATTTGAACACTGTATACAGACATCATTGCTGGTAGTCATCTTGCTGACACTTGTAGTACTACAGGGATAAATGATAAGGCTCTCCATTTCTGGGACATTGTATACAGACATCATTATCCTCTCACCTTGTTGAACAAAACCCCGTCAGTTTTCACTTGCTAATCTGGGCCAGGAGTTAAAGTGCACCAACGAAAGTGGCTAGCTGAAGACACCAAATCTTATCTTTGCTTCAAAAGGACTGAAGCTACTAGTGTTATATGGAGCCGCACACACATACTCAGGGCTCTGTATATGCACTGGGTGTGCGGGACAGTTTATCTAAGAAGTTAAGCCATTACCTGTTGATTTGTATAAAGTGTTTCAGGTTGGGCCTGTGGTGTCAGGGGACAGGAGAGAGAAGCCTGACACAAAGGGAGTCATTCCCCTGCACTCCTCCTGCCTGGACTCATATAGATAACCTGAGTAAAGGTAACCAATCCAATTTAAAGTGTCATATTGTGCATGGTTTGAGAGGCCGAGTAACGGACTATTAAAAGTATTGACATTAGTTAATGATGAGCTTTGAGGGAGCTCAAAAATGCTTTGTAATAACACCTGTGTATATGAGCACTAATAGCTGTTTATAGCAGCACTAATACCCAGAGAAAAAGCTCACTGGCTGAGCAAAAAAGGACTCTAGGTCCTTAGCTTCTTAAGGCTCAGTTCACATTGCTGCAATCTGATTTTGATCTGGTTTTAGTGAGATTATGTAGTGCAACTTGGATGTGGTTTGCATATTCTATGAGGTCAAAATTTTGCTGGAACAGCACCAAAGTACTACAGAAACCTTTGATTGCATTAATGCTGAGTTACATTGATGTGAACGGGCACCACTGAAAACAATGTGATTTCCATTGTCATGCAATTCTGTGCGACTTAAGTTGCACCTGAAATCGCACTAGTGTGAACTGAGCCTAAACCCCAACTCCTCTAAAAACTTTTTTTTGGATCACATGAGAAAGTGTTAGAACTTCTTTCCCTAGTTTGAAGGAAGAGTTTCTTTTTGGATACAAACGTTCTACAACTGTTCACCTTCTAGATCCGATGTGCAGATCTACACATATAAACACATTATTTAAATACCAAACTTACTAAATGCATTTGAATTATTCTTAACTTTCATATAGCCTATCATGCAAATGTATGGGTTTGGTTGATTATTCCCAAAGGAAAACTAGCAGTTTTTTTTTTTTTTTTAACTTGCTCAAAAATCATGAAGGAGTTTGCTTGCTAAGCCCAAACATGTTTTTTTTTAACAATTGCCAGAGGGTTTTAATTTATATAATTATATTTTTGCTGATGTCGATTTTTGCAGATGTCTGTAAATGCATCTAATCAAGTCTTTTGCAAGTTGAGTGATAATAGTTTATATAACATGAAGAAAAGAGTATTAGAACGTGAGGCAAGGACATGTTTTATGCCTAATGCCGCGTACACACGGTCGGACTTTTCGTCTACAAAAGTCCAACGGACGCTGACGGACTAAAGCTGGCTGGTAATCCGATCGTGTGTGGGCTTCTCCGGACTTTCAACGGACTTTTTTAGCCTCAAATCCGACGGACTTTAGATTTGAAGCATGCTTCAAATCTTTACGTCGTAAGTACGACGGACCCCGAAGTCCGCTCGTCTGTATGCTAGTCCGACGGACAAAAAAACGACGCATGCTCATAAGCAAAAACTAAACGGAAGCACTCGGTCTAGTAAAACTAGTGTTCGTATTGTAGGTAGCACATTCATCACGCTGCAAAATCTGTGATCGTTGAATGCAGCGCATTTTATTTCTTCTTTACGAAGGCTCTATAAAGAACGAAGGTGTTTTGCTGTTCATAATCAGAGTTCTCCCAAACTGATTTCTGGATTCTTTTTCTCTTTGATCTCATGAATGATATAGTATGCATTTTAAAAACAATGTTTCCATACTAATAATACTTTTTCCCCTTTTTTTTTTTTTAGGTTTGTAAAGTTACCACAAAGAACCCATTATTCTGTGTTTTTTTTTTTATAGTGATTATTTTTTAGTTTTTAGATAAAGTTAACCCAAAGCACCGTTTTTGGTTACGTAAATTTTTGGATTTTCAAGACTTACCACTTGAACATTATTAACATTAGTAATGTATTTTTGGTGTGTTTTTTTTCTAACTCAATGAGATTGTTGTCCCTTGTTAATTTAACATTGTGTGTAAAATCAATGATTTCAAAGAAAAAACATAAAAAGTCTTTTGCTAAACTCAAAAAATGATCCATTTATTCATGGTCAAAATAAAATAAAGAGGAAGTCAACGCTGGAAAAAGTCGGTGTACCAGAAAATTGGGATCTTGCGGAGTCCATATAAGAGGGAGCACAATCTGGTCCAAGAATCCCAGAGATCAACAGCACCAGCAGATGATCTAGATGTCCCCAGACTGTGGTCCTACAACAGCCTGCGTCTTCTGTCAGACCAGACTGAACCCAGGTCATCATTTTCTTCTCTTCCCTGCAGCCTTTCCTCCACGCTGCCCTGCAGCCTTCCCTGTAGCCTTCTTTTGAGGCTGTGGCTCTGGTGTTTCAGTTGTGGCAGGAGGAGGAGGAGGAGGAGGAGGAGGAGGAGGAGGAGGGGGGGCTGCCTCATGTAGTTGGGTGTTTTGTGTTAGCGTGCCCTGCAGCCCCTTATGGATTGTTTCCCCAAATAGGCGCTCACAAATGAGGCGCTGCTCCCTATTCATCTGAAGAAGCCTGCTGGCTAAGTAGCAGCCATAGGATTCTTCCGCTTCGGGGGGGCTCCTTAAAAAACGGGTGGCCTCTTGCATGAGGCGCAGGGATGCGTCCTGTGTGACCATCCCCTTCCTGGCCCTTTTTTTGGGAAGGTGGAGGGGAGGCACTTGGGATTCGGTCAGGCTCCTACTGGGCCCAGCCACCTCACTTGGCCCAGCCACCTCACTTGGCCCAGCCACCTCACTTGGCCCAGCCACCTCACTGGGAGCAGCCACCTCACTGGGAGCAGCCACCTCCTGCCTGACACTGGGCCCAGCCTCCTCCAGGATGATGGTGAATCCGGCCTCCTCCAGGCTGTCCATGGGCCTGGTCTCCTCCTGCCTGCCACTTTCCCCACATTCCTCCTGGATGGACTCATCCTGTGTATAAAAAAAGGACAATAGTTTGAGTATATTTTTTTGGGTTCATCAATGACACACAGTTTGCTTCTCATGAATAGCAAATTCAATGTGAATACTTCTCTTTAATAAAAGAGTCTAATCAGACACCCTAATTATTTCAAGCAGGTGCCAAACATATTTAGCCACTACTGTCAATTGATATGTATACACAATTTTGAGTGCCAAATTATTTTAGACAATTATAACATCCAGTTAACATCATTAATATTAGTACAGTAAATATTTGTTAAAATAATTTACCTGACTCCAGATGGTCATATCTGGTTCATCCAGGATGGAAGACCCAGCTTGCTCCTCATCAGCCTCTGCTGGGGTGGAGGGAAGGGTGGAGGGAAGGGTTGAAAGTGATGGCCTGGCTTCATTCTGGTCATCCAGAAAACGGAGTTGATTATAGTACCACAGCCTGGGTACATAAACATCATCTGCTGATGCTCCTGATCTCCTTGATTCCTGGATCTTCTTATGCTCCCTCTTATACATGTTCCTCAAGACCCCAATTTTCTTGAGCAATGTCTCCATTGTTGCTTCCGGGATGGTCGCCTGGACAAAGGCCAGAAGTCTCTCCAGCGTTGACTTCCTCACATGCTTAGCATAATACTGAGGGTGTTTCACCTCCCACAAATTCCTCATCTCTCGATATTTGGAAATAAAAGATGTAAGGAACTCTGGATCCTTAAATAGGGGATTCATTATATCTGGAAAAGATGAAGTCACAAGACAAAAAACACTTTTATTATAGGTTTCGGCTAACCCCTCATCATCTTCTCCCTATGTAGGCCTCATCAATCTATCAAGCCATATAGGCCGCTTGCTACAAAGTCATGACCATAAAAACCCAAAAAAAATATATTTAAAATTACCTTCGTTTTGTAACGTCCTGGTCCACTATCACCTACGCACAGAACGTACGTACGACACGTGCGCAAGGCCCCTCTTTATACACTACGCATGTGTGAAACTCCGCCTGCGTCGCCCGCCCCTGACGTTCGAAATTAACTCATGTTCTCCGCCCCCTAATTCGACGCACAGAACGTACGTACGACACGTGCGCAAGGCCCCTCTTTATACACTACGCATGTGTGAAACTCCGCCTGCGTCGCCCGCCCCTGACGTTCGAAATTAACTCATGTTCTCCGCCCCCTAATTCGACGCACAGAACGTACGTACGACACGTGCGCAAGGCCCCTCTTTATACACTACGCATGTGTGAAACTCCGCCTGCGTCGCCCGCCCCTGACGTTCGATTTTAACTCATGTTCTCCGCCCATTTTTTGTTACGGCGCGTAGTGGAGTTAAAGAATGGCGGAGACACCTGAAATGTTGACGACCTCAGGTAGTGGAGACAGCCCGGAGGCTGGAACGTCAGCGAAATCTATGAGGCCTAGATTTAAGGCCTCTAATATGAGTTTTAAAGAGATGGTGGAGATGGTGGCCATTCTTCACAAAGACGACTATGATGGCAATTATGGGCCGTACGCACGGCCAAATTTGCGCAAGGCCAAAATAATGGCGAAGGTCGTGGAGACTTTGCAGGCATCTTTTGGGGTCCAGCGCTCCAAAGATCAACTGCGAAAAAGATGGTCTGACCTGAAACTCAGGGAGCCGGATCAATACCGACGTATCCGGAAAGTTCTTAAAAAAAGTAAGTACTTGTCGTGTTTTTCTCTTGTGTTTATTACCTTGTATACTGCTCCATGTGCTTTTCCTTCCTATCTGATTTTTTGTTCATCGTTTTAAACGATCTTTTAAGAAACCTCGTTACATATCTATAGATATATATCTATATATACATATACACATATATATACATATATATATACATATATATATATACATATATATATATATATATACATATATATATATATATACATATATATATATATATATATATATATATATATACATATATATATATATATATACATATATATATATATATATATATATATATACATATATATATATATATATACATATATATATATATACATATATATACACATATATATATACATATATATATATATACATATATATATACACATATATATATAACTATATATATATATATATATATATATATATATATATAACTATAGAGAGAGATAGATATATATATATATATATATATATATTGAGAGATAGATATAGATATAGAGAGAGAGAGAGAGAGAGAAAGAAATATATATAGAGAGAGAGAAATATAGAGATAGGTAGATAGATAGATATAGAAATGTAAAACATTATTTTTGAAGATTTGAAGTTATCTTAATTTTTTGGCTTTACATTTAGTTAGATATTTAGAGATTTTGTTCCAGATATAGAGAGAGATCAAAAGATTATTAACTATATTTTGAGATATTGATATCTATCTATCCGATATGTCTTTCTAATTTTAAATATTGAGGTAAAATAGGAACTCTACACAAACCACTTCATTACAAATGTTGGAAAATTACTATGTACTAAAATATCTGTGTGCTAATTAGATTATTAATTTTTTGTTTCACATAGGGGAAAAATCACTCAGCCAACAACCAGAAGACAGTCCACCCCAAGCAAAACATGATTGGGAAATAAGCCCAAGTCCCATTGAGGATGTGGAGGAAGGAGAGGTGGGCGACATGGGCACCCCACCAGGTGAGTGTCTGACACACCAGCTTACGGTAATCTATGCATGGCTGCCTTTTATTTTATGTAATTTTTCTACTCTATTTTAGGTGATCTGGTTGTGCTTGAGTCAAGCAACAGTGCCACCCCCGAGGATGTTCATGAAGTATGCGACATGGGCACCCCACCAGGTCAGTGTTTGAGACACCAGCTTTATGGTAAGGTAAACTTATGTGTGCATATTTCTAAACATATTTTTTTTTTCATTCCACTTTAGGTCCAAGTGACTATTTCACCACAGACAGTGCCCAACGGCTAATTGCTCAAATCATGGCCTGGAATGGGGAGATCGATCAAATGCGGAATCGGCTGGATTGTATGCAGCAGGAAATGAAGGACATGATTGATGTTTTGGGTCGAATCTAAATGCCCTTTTTTAAACCCCAAAACATCAATCATGTCCTTCATTTCCTGTTTTGCTGACCCCATTCTGGGCCTTCTCTTTTTTTTTTTTGGCAGAACATAAATGGCTGTTTAACCTAATGTAAAAAAGGAGGGCTGTTTCTCTTAAATACCTCAAAAATCCACAAAAAAATAAAAATTGATTTTCAAAAAAACACAAAAAAAAAAAAAAACTTGATTTTAAAAAACCAAAAAAAATAAAAAACTTGATTTTAAAAAACCAAAAAAAAAAAAAAACTTGATTTTAAAAAACCAAAAAAAAAAAAAAAAACTTGATTTTAAAAAACCAAAAAAAAAAAAAAACTTGATTTTAAAAAACCAAAAAAAAAAAAAAAAACTTGATTTTAAAAAACCAAAAAAAAAAAAAAACTTGATTTTAAAAAACCAAAAAAAATAAAAAACTTGATTTTAAAAAACCAAAAAAAAAAAAAACCTTGATTTTAAAAAACCAAAAAAAAAAAAAAAAACTTGATTTTAAAAAACCAAAAAAAAAAAAAAACTTGATTTTAAAAAACCAAAAAAAATAAAAAACTTGATTTTAAAAAACCAAAAAAAAAAAAAAACTTGATTTTAAAAAACCAAAAAAAAAAAAAAAAACTTGATTTTAAAAAACCAAAAAAAAAAACAAACTTGATTTTAAAAAACCAAAAAAAATAAAAAACTTGATTTTAAAAAACCAAAAAAAATAAAAAACTTGATTTTAAAAAACCAAAAAAAAAAAAAAACTTGATTTTAAAAAACCAAAAAAAATTAATATACAAACTTTATAAAAAAAAAAAAATAAAAACAAAAATTACTTGATAAAAAAAAAAAAACATAAACCAAAAAATTGGTTAAAAAAAAAAAAAAAAAAAAAAAAAACTTGATTTTCCCAAAACAAAAAAAAAAGCCTGTTTGTGAAAATCAAAAAGCCAAAAATATTTTTTTGTGGATTAGGTATAAATATTTAGATATAATTATATTTTGCTACATTATTAAGATATCATTCTATTTTTGTCTATGAACATTTTATACTAAATGCAGAACGGAATGCATAACAACCATTAATAAAAACATCTCCTTATAGGAATTAAATAAATGTGTGGTTTGTTATTTCAAGGCTCAGTATCATTTTAGTTATAATTGTAAAAAAGTTGTTTACAGTGGCAATGGAGCTTATTTAGACATTTAAAATTACAATACAGTTGGCACTACAACTGCTCGACCATAACCTAGGAGACAGCCCAAAAGAAAGACAAGCAATAAATATAATGCAAGATTTCATCAATAATTTTTTTATTGTCAAAAATTATATATCCTGGCCCATTGCAATGGCCCCCCTACCCATAAAATAATTAACATATTGCTGTCTAACTTGACGGGCACTTTGGGGGGCCAAGCCAGTACGGACAGTATCCAGGCCTGTAAGGTTGGCTTCTATTTGTCCGGCCTCAGGCCCAACTGTGCCTATATAATTTGGAGAATGCTTATTTAAAAAGTTGTGCAGAATGCAGCACGATAAAACGATAAAATTAAGTTTGTATTCCGCCAAATTAATGGCTGTTTGAAACAGGCGGAACCGGCTGGCCAGAATTCCAAACGCATTCTCAACCACTCTTCTAGCTCTGGCCAGCCGGTAATTAAAAACCCTCCTCTCCGGGGTGAGGGTTCTTTGGGGGAATGGCCTCATGAGGTGCTTGCTGAGAGCGAAGGCTTCATCGGCAATGAAGACAAAGGGGAGTCCTTCCACGTTATCCTCATCAGGTGGCAATCCCAGGCCACCACTCTGGAGACGCTGGCAGAACTCCGTCTGGGCAAATACTCCTCCATCCGACATCCGGCCATTCTTCCCCACGTCCACATATAAAAAATCATAGTGTGCCGACACCACCGCCATTAAAACAATACTGTGGAACCCCTTATAATTAAAATAATATGACCCCGAATGGGGTGGTGGCACAATGTGGACATGTTTCCCATCTATAGCCCCTCCACAATTGGGAAAGTCCCAACGGCTGGCAAAATGGGATGCCACAGTCTGCCATTCCTGTGGCGTTGAAGGAAACTGGGAAATCAAACAAGAAAACCAAAATCAATTAATTTGGAAGCTAACATTGCAAGAAAATTAGACAATTAAAAACATTATTCCCCAGCATCAGTATAACATTCAATAATTTAATTGTTCTGGAATAACTAATATGGAAAGGCACACTTATCAGATTGCTCACCCCCTCTGATGGAACATTGATTACATTTTAGGGGGTTGTGAAATCCCTAAAAAAAATTACTTTTAGGACACGCAGGAATTTAGGGACTAAAAAGGCTACAAGACTGCAGTTGTCGCACTCTGCAGGTGCAGTTGCTAACCAGCTTACAGTAAATGAGGTAATGTAAAAAGGCATTCATGTTGCAAGGAGTACACAATCACATGCAAGGGCAATTAATGAAAACACTTTGAGGCTTGCATATGATTTGATGATGGAAATCAGCAGAGCTTCTGCTCATTTACTAAAGCACTGGAACAAATGCACTTGTAGAGTGCACATGCATTTTGCAAAGTGCAACATATATTTGCTTTAGACAAATCAACACCACAGAACATTCCAGCAAATTTTAACGAGGGTGGGGGTGGGGGGGTTGTGAAATCTAGATAATTGCTCATTAGCAGCACACTATTTGGAGTGAGTTTAGGTGGGGGGGGGGGTGGGGGGGTTGTGAAATCTAGATAATTGCTCATTAGCAGCACACTATTTGGAGTGAGTTTAGGTGGGGGGGGGGGTGGGGGGGTTGTGAAATCTAGATAATTGCTCATTAGCAGCACACTATTTGGAGTGAGTTTAGGTGGTGGGGGGGGGGGTGGGGGGGTTGTGAAATCTAGATAATTGCTCATTAGCAGCACACTAAATACACTCAAACAAAATACATTCCAAATGAGTAGACTAGGTGGATATGTTCCCATCACTTCATGCTGGGAAGGTTATTGAAGGAAAATATACATGCATGACAAAAAATAACAGTAAAAAATTCCAGCATGTGTGAGGATAAAAAGGGGACATTCACACTATATTGCAATGATGGTAAGTAGTGTTTGAAGCAAGAAATACATCACATTATCAAACATTACATAAAAGAACATGTGATGCTAATAAAAGAAAAATATCTTACCTTAATATAGTCCTTCTGCAGGACCTGTATGATGGCAGAACAGGTCTCTGGGATAATGATCCCCAGAGCCTGGGGGGAGATGCCTGTCGAGAACTTAAGGTCCTGCAGGCTTCTCCCTGTGGCCAAATACCGCAAGGTAGCGACCAGCCTCTGCTCCGGAGTGATGGCTTGCCTCATGCAGGTATCCTGCCTGCTGATATAGGGGGTCAGCAAAGCCAACAAACGGTCAAAAACGGGGTCCGTCATCCGGAGAAAGTTCCTGAAATCCTCAGGATTATTCTCACGGATCTCACGGAGCAAAGGCATGTGACAGAACTGGTCACGCTGAAGCAACCAATTCTTGGTCCATGAACTCCTCCTCGCCCTGTTCATGGACTGGTCTTGGGCTGAAGAATAAACTACAGCACCAAGCACATACAATGCACGAGCTCTACGACGAGTACGTACAGGTAACATGGCTTCAAAACGGTCGGCTGGTCAGAACGCACTAAACAGAACGCACTGAAGAACAGCAAGGCCTGTGAAGAACGACCTGAAAATCAGGAACGAGCGGCCAATAAAACAAAGATTTCTCAATGCCAACTGACCAAACGCACTGAAAAGCAGATACAAACCTCACAAGCACAGACTGAACAACAGTTAAAACGAACTGAAAAATACGAGTCTCACAAGCGCGAATCGTCTCTCACCAAACTTCTACTAACACGAGATAAACACGAGATTAGCAGAAGGAGCCCAAAGGGTGTCGTACGGGCTATTGAACTTCCGTTTTATAGTCTCGTCGGACTTGGTGTACGTCACCGCGTACTAGGCTGTCGTACTTTTGTGTGGTCGTGTGTGCGCAAGTCCGTTCGTAAGAAAGTCTGCCGCAAGTCCGCCGAAGGTACGTCGGAAGTCTGTCGGACAGGCTGTCGGACTTTTGTAGACGAAAAGTCCGACCGTGTGTACGCGGCATAAGCCTTGCCATAGAAACAATTTTTCCTCCAAACTGATGAAAAATAGAAAACTTGAATCAACGTTGGTTTGTCAATTTTGCAACAATAATTACAACAATGCTTGCAAAATGACTGATATATTGAAAAATATATTGTAAATGGATTTTCCAACAGAATGTAAAATCTTTTTTTTGCTTGGCATATGATAGTTAAGGATCAATGTTCACCATGTGAACAGTTGTGATGGGCAGTGAAGTTACTGGGACATCTGCCTAAAGAATAAGTACACTTTTAAACAACACACACTAATCTTTTTTGCTCATCCCTCTCCACCCAACCTAAACTACCTTAACTTTCCCTAATAAATAAATATACTATCTGGTTTCGGTTGGAGATGATTCGGATCTAGAATCACCCAATTTTGACAACCCAAAATTGAATATAAGCTGTACAGATAATGGCAGTACTTTTAAGGTGCATACATAATTTTTTATTTATTTTTAAATCAATGTATTAATACCATTTTATAAAATATATGATAAAACCTATAATCATATCAAGGTCTTGTTAAGCATTATTTGGTTCAATCAACATATATCATACTACAGATGTTACATTTTCAAACCAATAACCATAATATGGTCTCATTTAACAATAGTTGGCTCATTCAACAATTATGAAGCTGCAGATGTTACATTCTCAACATATTATACCAAAAAATGTGGCTTCTTCAGGAGTTATTGTAACAAAGGAGACTGTATACAAAACAAAATAGTAAAAATCCAAACAAGGTACAGTATACTGTATATTATAATACATGAGTTTTACAAAGAATACAATTTAATCATTTGCATTTCCACAGGTGGTCCACGTTTAATAATTCCTATGAATGTAGCTCAAGGTAGGTTATATAAATATATATATTATATATACTGTAGTTGTCCTTGATTATTAGCTCTTCATACTTTAAAATTTATAAAAGAATAGCTGGAGCTCATAACGTAGGTTGACTCGCATTTGCTGAATAGCTGGAAAATTGTAGACTAATTATCTATTTAGAAAGGAGGCTACAAAAACAAAAGCTGCTTCTTGGTCTCATCTAGTATGACTCATGGACATATGATGCTATCATATTTTTCTCAGCATTCCTGTTACCCATGGAGAGCGCTAATCAATTACCGTCTCCACAGGAGTTATAATACGGTTACACCATCATTTATTACAGTGAAAATAATGCATGAATTGTTCGACAGGTATAAAAAAATTAGTTACTTTTGTTTACTAGTGAAAAGAAATTACCTTTTATCAGCATAAAGGTCTCGACTCTTATTAGATGTAAGCCCTGCTGCTGCGATTCTGCCTGCAATTTGAAAGCGCCGATGTGTGAATGACAAATCGTGGGACTCACATTTGAGATGCCATTCATTTGAATGACACCTAAAATTGCGCTGCGGGTCTGCCGCGATTGTCGTGTGATAAATCATGTTGCAATCGCGGCAACCCTCATCGCCTGAAGCATATCACCCAAAGGTAGCTCCTGAACTTTTTTTGGGTGACATGCTTCACGCGAAGTGAGTTGCCGCAATTGCAGCGCGATTTATCGCGCGACAATCGCGGCAGACCCGCACCGCGATTTTAGGTGTCATGCAAATGAATGGCATCTCAAATGTGAGTCCTGCGATTTGTCATTCACACATCAATGCTTTCAAATCGTGGGCAGAGTTGTTGCAAATCTGCCCGCGATTTAAAGCGCTGAAGTGTGAATGCAGCCTAGCCAAACAAAAAATTTGTTTGCTGAAGCACTGTGTATCATAAACAATTCAATTTTTTTTTTTTTACAAATTTTTACCTTTTTTCATACTCTGTACCATCTTGGTGCCACTGACCTCCTGCAACCTCTTTAAACCTACTTACAGTCTACATGTAAGCACTCCAGAAATGGCTGCATGGCCTTTCTCAGGGTGGTTTCCCTAGTGGTTATAACAGCTGACATTTAGTCTTAATACAGAGCCCATATGACAGGGTTATAACGAATTATATTAATTGGGAGACAGGGACAAACAGAAAGTGGCTGAACAGGGACATGGCAGGATTGCCAGTTATAAATGAAAGTCGATGATCTGCTACGTTAAATAATAAATTGTGATTCTTCCAGAAAGTCTGGGATCCATGACAACAATATACTTCTTCCCATATGAAACATGTCGGAGTCATGACCCCAAGAGAAACATACCTTAATATGTTCATTCTCACTCTAATTCTCTTTTCCCTTTCCTTTATATCTAACTATAACTACATCTCATAAACCAAACTGGGCTGCAGCCACATGCCTAAGTTGAAGGTACATAAAGCGCCAGGCATTAGAGATTAAATTAACAAATGAATGTAGGCCCAAATATGTTTTTAAAAAACATAGGTCATGTAGGGCTTTTCTATGGAAGCAAAAGCTTTATGAGTGTCTAATGCTAAAATGGCCTTGGTTAAGGAAAAAGGAGGAGAGATTGGAAGATTAGTAAAGACACTGCAGATTGTAATGTTTGTGAACCCTGTCCAAGTTCATATGAGTGGTAATAGCAAAATTTAGTCTACAGGCTAAAATTTTAGCCAGGATTTTGACATCCATATTGATCAGTGACCCTGATCTATAGGATTTGCTATAAGGGGCAGGGGTCTCCAAACTTTCTAAGCCAGGGGTCCCCAACCTCCGGCCCACGAACCGCTGTTGCTGACCGAGCCACACAGCAGGAGATGAGAGGCAACCGCGGTCTGCACAGGGCTATCACAGACCATGGTCGCCACAGATCTCCTGCTGTGCGGCCATGCTTATGTGTCCTGTCCCGGCTCCTCCGCCCGCCCGGCCGACAATGTCACTCTATCAGCAGGGCAGGGGGTGGGAGGAGCTGCAGATTGGAATAGAGAGAGCTCCTCCCACCCCCTGCTGATAGGATGACATCATTGGCCAGGCGGGGGAGGAGCCGGGAGAGGACAAATGGACTGTTAACGAAAGAGGAAGGACACAGGGAAGGGAAGGGAGTGCTGCTCACCCCTAATGTTCAGAACAAAAAAAAGGAAAAGATTCCCCAAATGGGGTTTTTAGGCAGCAAAGGGAGGATATTAGGCCAATGTATGTAAAAATACATTAG
The DNA here is from genome assembly GCF_042186555.1 of Aquarana catesbeiana. Classification (NCBI taxonomy): domain Eukaryota; kingdom Metazoa; phylum Chordata; class Amphibia; order Anura; family Ranidae; genus Aquarana; species Aquarana catesbeiana. The sequence continues at coordinate 176,589,041 of NC_133328.1, read as the reverse complement.
TTTTATTGTACAAAAATAGCTTCAAAGGTTAAAAAAGGTTAAAAAATGAGCTCCAATACAGAGTGTTAACAAATCTCATGACACTCAGCACATATAATGTAAGCACGTTTACATAGCAACATTGTATATGTATTGACAGTATCAGAAATGTAGACCTGACGCGTTTCGACCTATATGTTCCAGGTCTTCTTCAAAGGTCAGTCTGCTAAAAATATACAACAAAGGTGCATATGTCAAAAGTTGATTACGTAGATTTCAAAACAGGTATACCATATATTGACATGACATAATTACCCAATGATGAGTGTCCTAGAGCGAGAGGCTTTCTGTAAAAGAGGTCCCCTTAAAATCAAAGAATTGCCTGTTCACTTTCCCCCAGAGATCCTATGGCATCACCGCTGCAGCCTCCAATCCCAGGGGAAGATCCCAAAGATGTGGCTTACGAGAGATCACACTATAGAGCGCCCCCTATCTATAGGCACGGACTCCACGGCCAGTCAGGTGGGGAGGACACCTGCAGCAACAACCCAGGAATGAAAATACAATTTGGAATTATATGCATTGTATGCACTCCAACATTGAGTCTAAAAATGTATGTATATTTGCTTGGTTGTAAGATACCATAGATATATGTGTGCACCCAATAGACAGGCCATAGCCTTATTGTACTGGGTGTATGTGTGTGTGTATAAAAACCCACATACATATGTATATACACATGTATATACACACATACATATATATATAATTAATATTTTAATATAGAAAAAATCTTTAGGTGCATGCATAAGGTATAAAAATAATAATAAAAAAAAATAAAAAAATAATAATTGATTTTGTAAAAAAACCCCAACCATGTAGTTAGGGGGTGAGTAGACTAATCTATGCTGCTGGTGGGGAGTGACACTTGGGAGTGAAATGTTGTAAAAAGTGTGAAAAACCGAAAAAACCGTGAATCCCTAATGTGAGCAGCAAAAGTGTGTGAAAAGTGAACACACAGGAAGTGTCATGCAAAACCAAAATAAGTGATAGGTGAATGAAAATGGAGAAAAAGTGGTGAGAGAGTGCCCACATATGGGGAAAACCTAGTGAACTGAGTATATTACCTAATAAACAAGGTGAAGATAAGTGTAGGACCGCACTGTGTTGCCCTATGTGCTTGCACTCAATTGTGACCTGACCCGGGATTGGTCACAGCCTTGAACTGGGCTCAGTAGACGCCCGTCCAAGTTGCATTTAGCAAGTCTGAAAATATAAAGTAGGAAGATATTGTATACATTCAAGCATTTAAAATATATATATGGTCATTGTAATAGACCAAGCATTCCATATAGGACAGCAACAGTGCGAAAACATTCTCATAGAGTGTACTTACAGAGTGAAACTGCAGAGGAAGCCACCAGCCAGACGGAAAGATTCTCAGTGTGATATGGATGAGAGGGTATATGTACTCTTAATTTTGGGCGTGTATCCGACGAGGGTTGATTGGTGACAGGTGCGGACGCCTCCCCCACCTGATGAGACCGATCTAAGGAGACCGTTTTGGTTTTGCATGACACTTCCTGTGTGTTCACTTTTCACACACTTTTGCTGCTCACATTAGGGATTCACGGTTTTTCGCTTTTTCACACTTTTTACAACATTTCACTCCCAAGTGTCACTCCCCACCAGCAGCATAGATTAGTCTACTCACCCCCTAACTACATGGTTGGGGTTTTTTTACAAAATCAATTATTATTTTTTTATTTTTTTTTATTATTATTTTTATACCTTATGCATGCACCTAAAGATTTTTTCTATATTAAAATATTAATTATATATATATGTATGTGTGTATATACATGTGTATATACATATGTATGTGGGTTTTTATACACACACACATACACCCAGTACAATAAGGCTATGGCCTGTCTATTGGGTGCACACATATATCTATGGTATCTTACAACCAAGCAAATATACATACATTTTTAGACTCAATGTTGGAGTGCATACAATGCATATGATTCCAAATTGTATTTTCCTTCCTGGGTTGTTGCTGCAGGTGTCCTCCCCACCTGACTGGCCGTGGAGTCCGTGCCTATAGATAGGGGGCGCTCTATAGTGTGATCTCTCGTAAGCCACATCTTTGGGATCTTCCCCTGGGATTGGAGGCTGCAGCGGTGATGCCATAGGATCTCTGGGGGAAAGTGAACAGGCAATTCTTTGATTTTAAGGGGACCTCTTTTACAGAAAGCCTCTCGCTCTAGGACACTCATCATTGGGTAATTATGTCATGTCAATATATGGTATACCTGTTTTGAAATCTACGTAATCAACTTTTGACATATGCACCTTTGTTGTATATTTTTAGCAGACTGACCTTTGAAGAAGACCTGGAACATATAGGTCGAAACGCGTCAGTTCTACATTTCTGATACTGTCAATACATATACAATGTTGCTATGTAAACGTGCTTACATTATATGTGCTGAGTGTCATGAGATTTGTTAACACTCTGTATTGGAGCTCATTTTTTAACCGGTGTGTTGAAGCTATTTTTGTACAATAAAACTAATTTATTTTTACATACATTGGCCTAATATCCTCCCTTTGCTGCCTAAAAACCCCATTTGGGGAATCTTTTCCTTTTTTTTTTAAATGGACTGTTAACAGCCTCTGCCCTGCAGGTAGGAGTCCTGAGCGGGGGAGGCAGAGATTGATGTTGGAGAGGAAAGGAGGGGAGGGGGTAGACTGCAGGGACACTGTAGTGAAAAGGGGGGCTGTGATGTAAAGGGGGCACTGTGACATAAAAAGGACTGCACTGTAAAGAGGCACTGTTACAGTGCCCCTTTACGGTGCAGTCCCCTTTACATCACAGCCCCTCTTTACATTACAGTGTCCCCTTTACAGTGCAGTCCCCTTTACATCACAGCCCCTCTTTACATCACATTGCCTCTTTACAAAGCAGTTCCTCTTACATTAATGTAAAGGGGACTGCACTGTAAAAGGGCAATGTAATGTAAAGGGGGGCTGTGATGTGAAGGGGAACTGAGGACATTGTGGGACTACTTTAAAGGGGGAACTGTGATGTAAAGGGGGACTGTGGACACTGATATAAAGGGGGGACTGTGCTGTAAAGGGGGGTTGTGGTGTGAAGGGGGCTGAGGACAGACTTTGTGAATATCCCATCCCCCGACCCGTCCACCACAACCACCATCCCTGTCCCTAGGAAAATTGGCTGCCATGAAACCTATCCCTGGAGCCAAAAAGTTTGGGGACTGCTGTTCTGAACAAAAGGCCTTTTCGCTGTCTTTCAGGCTTTAGAGGGGCCGGACTGTGACCAGTGGGAGTAGAACATGCCCTGGCATCAGTGCCCCATCATTGGTTTTAATGGGAGGAACAGTGCACCATTGTTGATATCAGTGAGAAGAATACTGCCCCATTAATGGTGTTAGTAGGAGGAATGGTAGTCCATCATTGGTGTCAGTTGGTGGAATAGTGCCTCAACGGCCAGATAAAGGCAAGCAAAGGGTCACATTCGACCCCCGGCCCACAGTTTGGAGACCACTGGTTTAGGGAACAGTACAATTAATGCTTCCCTATAGAGGGTGGAAAAAGCCCATTTTACTGTATCCCTTTATACAGAGATAATAAACGTGGAATCAACCTGTCTTTTTACTGAATATACCACTCTATAGGATAGCCAATAAGACTTTTTTTGTTTAGGGAAGGAATAAAGGACATGCTCACTATCTTCTTTGTATCGACAGGTTTACTTCAAATGTTTGCTGTACAGTACTTCACATTCTAAGATGAGGTGCAAATCATCCTCATGCATATTCCTTCAAATGAGGCTATGAAAGAAAACTGAAGCAAAAATGAAGCAGCTGCCAATAGAATCCAATTGTATTCTTTGCTTCATCTGAAATATTAAACCTGACTGTTTCCTATGTGCAATTGCTTTCCTTATCATCTGGTTCTCTGAGTCACATTCAGTAGGCTTTTAAAACTGTTCTTCAGAACAAACCAACAAGATTTTGTCTTTTACCAGTTTCTTCAAACTGGAACAGTTAAAAAATAATTTTACATAGTTACATAATTAGTCAGGTTGAAAAATGAGTCCATCTAGTTCAACTATAAAAAAAAAAAAAATCATACAATACCATATACCCAATCCTATACCCACAGTTGATCCAGAGGAAGGTGAAAAAAAAACAGAAAAGCATGATCCAATTTGCTACAGCAGGGGAAACAATTCCTTCCTGATCCCAGAGAAGCAATCAGATTTTCTCTGGATCAACTTTACCTATAAATGTTAGTACCCGGTTATATTATGTACATTTGGGAATGAATCCAGGCCTTTTTTAAAGCAATCTACTGAGCTGGCCAGAACTACCTCTGGAGGGAGTCTATTCCACATTTTCACAGCTCTTACTGTGAAGAAACCTTTCAGTATTTTGAGATGAAATCTCTTTTCCTCTAGGCGTAAAGAGTGCCCCCTTGTCCTTTGTGTTGACCATAAATTCACTATATGGACCCCTTATATATTTATACATGGTGATCATATCCCACCTTAATCTCCTCTTCTCAAGAGTGAATAAATTCAGTTCCTCTAATCTTTCCTCATAGCTGAGATCCTCCATGCCTCTTATAAGTTTGGTTGCCCTTCTCTTTTTCTATGGGTTTCCATCTGCATGCTGTGCTTTGCATGAAAATAACACCAGAAAAAAGATTCTTTATAACCTATATGAAGAATACATTAGTCTACTACGGTCTATGCAGTAACAAACAAGACTGGCCATAGCCTTTTTTTTTTTAACATGTTTGAGAATAATGCAGTAAACACACATTATTTTATACTAACTTGTTTTGGAATTAATGTTTTTACATCAATGACTTTAATGTCAGCTTGTATAAATGTCAAACATAGATCTCCGTGCAGGCTATGTGGATGTAAGTGAAAGTTCAATGAAAAGCAGAGAAGCACATGAAACTGAACTGATGACACATCTAGAAGTCACATCCTAGGCCCTCAGGTCATACAGAGCTTCACTCAATGTCTTCTCTGTAATATCGGTCAAGTTTGAATACTATCAAAAATACTCTGAAAATATAATCTTTCTTATTAAAGAGTGTTCACTTAGATTGTGTAATATGACTACCCTGCTTATTTATATGTTCTACATTAATAGATTTATATTCTGAAATTAAAGAAGAACTCTCACGATGGTGAAAAACAAATATAGGTCGGTGAATTGAAGTATAATAACTTCCCTTAGGCTTTCCTATGATCTGCTAATGTTTTATAAATATATGCATATACCCAGGGAAGTGACATGCCTCAGGTGATATACAGGGATGATCCAAATCCTCCTACATAAGTTGTACCTATTTATCTACATAAGCTCTCTTCTCTACAGTCATTCAAAGCAAATTTATAGCTTGTCTGAGCTGAAATTACACTCTGCATGGATCAGTGAGGAGAGCTCTGAGAAACTTCACTGGAGGGAAGGGACACATCCCCTTCACACAGTACACAGGAACAAAGCTGAGGTTGTCAATCACAGTCTGCGTGCTCTCCTTTCCCTGTCACCTTTTTTTTTTCCTGGTGTCTGGTATACTTGTCAGAAGTGACTGATAGCAGAGGAATGAAGCAGCAGACAGAAATGACACTTAGGGGTTGATTTATTAAAACATGGGGAGTGCAAAATCTGGTACAGCTGTTCATGCAAGCCAATCAACTTCTAACTTCATCTTGTTCAATAAAGCTTTATCCAAAAAAAAAACCTGGAAGCTGATTGGTTTCTACGCAAAGCTGCACCAGATTTTGCTCTCTCCAGTTTTAGTAAATCAAATTGGAAAATCAATCAATCATTTATCGAAGCAAGTATGGCAACCCTTATTCTTACTTACTGTACATAGTACGTAATTTTTTATTGACTTTATTTACTTTCACATTCATTGAAGAATGACTTACTATGTAAAGAACAACTAAAACAATTTGATTGGACTGATTTGCAAGCTTACATAGAATAAGTAGAATTATCAGGTGTGTACCAATCCATAGGAGAAGCAGCAGTAAGCTTATGAAACGCAGGGAAGTGTAAATCCAATTTTTCCAGCCACAATGCCTGTTGAATAAATTCATGAAAGCTTACAAGTTAATCTCTTTGACAACTCCAATACTAGACCTGGTTAACTTGAGAGACACAAGCTGGCAGCAATCAAGGATGTGTGCCATACTGTGACTGGGTAAAAATGATACCTCTTATGTATAGTCTTGGACCTCACTTATTTATTCATTTATTATAGGTACCTTTTTCGCGCTGTCAATTTATACAGGGCTTTACATATATATTGTATATTCACATCAGTCCCTGCCCTCAAGGAGCTTATCTAAAGGTCCCTAATTCACATTCATACAAACTAGGGTCAATTTAAACAGGAGCCAATTAACTTTCCAGCACGTCTTTGGAGTGTGGAAGGAAACTGGAGCACCTGGAGGAACCCACGCAGGCACAGGGAGAACATGCAACTCCAGGCAGGTAGTGCCATGGTTGGGATTCAAACCAACCACCCTGGTGCTGCTAGGCAGAAGTGCTAACCACTTCATAGCAGATGAACATTTTTTTATTTTCAGAGGAAGATATCTTTCTTCAGGCAGTACACGCCTTAAAATGGTAAAATTTAGAATCAATATTGTGACAGCTTGTGCATCTAGTTATGGCTGAAAAATGCAGGTCGACACCGAGAAGCCATCAGGTAGTACAGCTGGAAAGGGTGATGGTGTATGTGTATGAAGGCCTTCAAAGTCACATCCCACAGACTGGTAGTGGAAGTAAAATAGAAGCAGCTGATCATGTTCGGGACTGTGAGAAAAAAGAAGCCGTAGCTTCTTGAAGAGCCTTTGACTGTGGCGGAAAGTCCAGTGAAGACCTGTGAACTCCTCGAAGTTTGTTTTGCACTGTGTAAAAGGATGCATCGCTAAACAGCAAACAGGATACAAAGCCTCAAATGTTTTCAGACTACAACGCCACCAAAATGGACAATGTTAAGTAACAATAAACAGCTGCTAGTGAAATGCTGCAGGATATTGTGATCTTCCACTAAATTGTTGATGTTTCTGTATACAATATATATGTCCTCTGGACAGATATCAACCTGATGTGGAATGACTGTAAACTGTATTGGCAAATGATATTCCTGGAGGAGCTTCTCAATCCACTTATTAAGAGACAGGCTGAGCTACCACAGTCACCTGCTGCTCCAACCATTGTGAGAGAGTTCAGGCTCAAGTCCCTGAGATCTCCTCCATATCAGCTCCTATAGATATCTATGCTGGCAGAAAATGTGCAAGATGTCAGACCTGCTCATCATGTTTCAACTACCAGACCAGTACAACAGTGCCTGTCTGAAATGCAAGAAACACATTTTTAAAACCCACAATCCCCATTTCAGATCTCTTGACATAGAAGTCCCCTCCTACCATACCTATGTGGTTTGCAAAAATAACTAACTACAACATATGAAAAACTCACAGCCTCTTTGAAAGGTAAAGAGGAAAAATTCTGACATACTTGGTTCTTTTGGATGGAGTATGCCTGTTCCCTGGGGTATAAAGCCATTATGGATCAGAAGGATAAGGTGCTCTTAGTTATCCCCTTGGCATAAATGCTGACTCTCCCCAACACCCCCTTACCTACTACTTCTTCTTCTCCGTCACTTTACTACTGTATCGCTCTTTCTTTTTTTTCTCATCCCTTTCCCTATTTCTAATTGGAATATGTTATACTCTATTATATTTCACGTTCCTGTTCCCCAATTCCTCTGATTTATAAGATTTGTAGGAATGTTTAACTTCTTCCTTTTTAGTAGGATGCAGACATACCATTCCTTACAGGATATACTGAATCAGGGTGCTGCCATGTGGTCATTATTAAAGTGGTAGTAAACCGCATAAAAAAATTAAAAATTGGGCCCCTGCAGGATAATTGCATGCATCATTTACTAGCACATTATAATAGACACACCTTAAAAGGAAGTCCTCCAGTGGTGTGCTGTCACTTCTGACAGGACTTCCATTTGCTTCTTCCATCCAGGTTCACAGGCTCCTCCGGTCATTCAAATGGCCGAGCCACGATGACGTCGCGCCAAGGCAGAGCTCCTTCAATGGACGGCATGGAGCGCAGTGCGCATGCACCGGTGACGTCACCGGGTGCTACTAAAGTAAATATCCCATAAACAGTGCATGTGTAGAAGATATTTACTGTACCTACAGGTAGTTATTATAGGCTTACCTGTAGGTATAATTAAAAAAAAACAGACTGTACTACTGTTTTAACTCTGTGCTCTATGCCTGTAGAATTGTTGCATGTAACTTGTCTCAAACCTGCGTTAGTATTTAAATAAGGAGTTAAAGTATTTAAAGTATTTAAATTAAATTATTAAATAAGTAAAGTATTTTAGGTATTTAAATAAAGTGTTACATAAAGAATAAAAAAAAAACACAATTCCAATTACTGCCCAACTTGTAGGCTGTAAAAAGTGCCCACAATGTAAAGAGTTGCAAGTTGCATGTTTGGAGGAGGAAGACGTCCTCCATTTATAAAGTGCTTTTAATTGTGTGAACCAATAGTACAGCTTCTGTAAATGGAGTGCAGGAGCAGAAAGCATGGGCATAGTTGGCATTTGGCGAGTATATGCCCCCCTCTCTTCATATCCATAGCATAGTGAGATGTTCTGCAGTCCACAGGCAAGATGAACAGGCAGGGTTTATATTACTGCCGGAGATACCAATGTAGCATGCACAGGATCATAAAAGCTCAATAGATTTCTGGCAGGATCAACAGGTATTTTTTCACGTATTGAACAGATATAACAAAATGCTTTTAGTGCTAAAATTAGCAAGCCAAAGAGTGCAAATAAGAAAAGTTCATTGTGAGAGCTTACATACACTATAACAGATAGCCATTATGCAAATATGCATCAATCTTCCAACTTCAGCAAAGCCAGTACAACTGTTTTTAAAGGAATGAATTGCACACATGTATTCAGATCAACTTGTCTGATTCATAGGAATCTGCACACTATGTCAGTGGTAGCACAATAAACCCAGTTATTTGGAGCTTGTCTAACCATGTTGTTTTTTTTTGGTTTTTGTTTTTTTAGTTGTGCTAATGCTTGCCCATGAATTGCATTTCTGCCACTTTCACTTGACTAACTGATGGGTTTTGTCACTAAATATAGTGATTGCGAGATGCAATCGTCAGCACATATTCTGTTCTAGATGTAGAATGTGGATATATGAAGACTAGATATCAAAAGAGCTTCAGGGTGCCTCTCCAAACATCATGGAAAAATGCATAAATACACATACTCTACAAATTCAAGAAACCCCAAAGAATACATTCAAAATGCTTTATTTGACTGAAAACCCAAGGCTTAGAAACCCCTTAAAAATGAAAACCAATTAAAAAAGCAGAAAAAGTCAAATGACTCTGAATTTACAAAATAACCTCCTACTAGGATGATACAAACAGCAAAGAATAAATAAATAGCAGAGGCTTTACTTTTACATGAAGATGATTGAAGATACCAAGCCGAGACTAAAAAGACATTCCTATTACCTTTCTATCTGAATTTTCAGCACTGTAATTATCTGTAAAATTCAAAAGAATTTGGCAACCTGGAGGCCTTTTGTACACAGCTGGTATACAGAACATCCCCAGAAATGTAATTTCCTCTTTGTGTGATTGTCTCACTGATTTTCCCAGAAGTCTGCACTAAAATATAAGTTAGATATTAGGCATCCTCTGCAACAAAAATGTAATTTTTGGTAAGATACTCCCCAAGGGTTAATTACTTCTAAAGCGATGCAGATCCTTCACCTGTCCTCATTAGAACACTGCAAATGCATCAGCTGAGTAATAATGAAAAAGTCACTCCCATTCAGATTCACTTTGCACACAACAAACAGCTATTTCTTCAGACTGGAAACAGGTAGGAATCTGTAAAAAAGTATGCCAAAATCCCTGCAATGCTCATTGATCAGCCAGAGGGGATTATTTTGTTTCGTTTTCTCAACAAAAGTGGACTTACTCTTTAAAGTTAGCCTGTTCTGTGCTGACCTTCATGCCTTTACAGGAGAAATGGTGGTCAGCAGGAGGAACTAGTGACAGCTACTGGGTGACCCAGGAGATCAACTCAAACTTTCTTTAACAGGTATGTCAGGATCTCTTTAACAAAAAAAAAAAAAAAAAAACACATCCATACCTATACTTCCTCAGTAAATGTTTAATTTGATTGTTGTTAATCCATTGGAAAAAATGGCTAATACTGTATACATAGATACTATTTACATATATTCAGAGTACAAGAAAATACACACACAGTGAGGTTTTTAGTCTTTCTTTGGCAGCATGGTAGTGCAACAAACGTTGCAAAAAAAAAAATGTGCTGTACGTATATGAACCATTCTTTCCCTGTTAGGGCTCATTTACATTTGCTTTGTCATTAACACACATTAATGGCTAGTTTACACTTGCTTCAAATCAGACCCCCAAACATTATCTATTTTTTTTCTAACACCCTAGAGAATAAAATGGCGGTCTTTGCAATACTTTCTGTCACACCGTATTTGCGCAGCGGTCTTACAAGCGCACTTTTTTGGGAAAAAATACACTTTTTTAAATTAAAAAATAAGACAGCAGTAAAGTTAGCCCAATTTTTTTTATATTGTGAAAGATAATGTTACGCAGAGTAAATTGGTACCCAACATGTCACGCTTCAAAATGGCGCCTGCTCGTGGAATGGCAACAAACTTTTACCCTTAAAAATCTACATAGGCGATATTTAAAAATTTCTACAGGTTACCAGCTTTGAGTTACATAGGAGGTCTAGGGCTAGAATTACAGCTCTCGCTCTAACGATTGTGGCGATACCTCACATGTGTGATTTGAACACCGTTTTCATATGCGGGCACGTATGCGTTCGCTTCTGCACGCGAGCTCGTCAGGACGGGGTACTTTAAAAAAAAAGTTTTTTTTTCTTATTTATTTTACTTTTAGTTTTTTATTTTGACAGTTTTTTTTTAAAAAATAACTTGGGTCACTTTTATTCCTATTACAAGGAATGTAAACATGACAGAACCTCTTAAATATGAGATCTGGGGGTCAAAAAGACCTCAGATCTCATATTTACACTAAAATGCAATAAAAAAAAATAATAATTGAAAAAATAAATAAATAAATCATTTCTCCTTTAAGAGCTATGGGCGGAAGTGACGTTTGAAGCGCCCTCCCATGCCATTGAGCCGAGCAGGGGCCATCTTCCTCTCAATCGGCAGCCAGGCATACACGGGAGAGGACGTGACTGTCTCCGCCGCTACTGGTGGGTCCGATAAGCGGTGGAGACAAACAGAGCGCGGCGGGAGGAGGGGGGCACCTGCCGCCAATAAAAGTGATCTCGCAGCGAATACCCTGCGGAGACCACTTTTATTTTAAAGAGAAACGCACACCATTCCCGCAAATACTGGGGTTATGGCAGCTAGCTACGGGTACAGGGATTTGTGTGAAGTGGTTAAAGCTCTCTAAAAGATAGTCAAAGCTCCTGTCACTAAATAAAATGGTTAGAAAAACTTTTCTGTTAAAAAAATAAAAATAAAATAGTTAGCTTACAGTCCTGTTTACACCTTGCTTTTGCTTTGCTTTGGCTTCACTTAAAAGATCACCGTATTTATCGGCGTATAACACGCGCCGGCGTATAACACGCGCCGGCGTATAACACGCACCCCAAGTTTAGGAGGGAATTTTAAGGAAAAAACTTTTAGGCGGGAAGTTTAAAGAAAAAAACTTACATTTAAATGCCCATCAATGCAGTCTTATCAGTGTCCATCTGCAGCCTTCCCCAGTGTCTTTGCAGCCCTGTGTCATTGCAGCCTTCCCAGTGTCTTTGCAGCCTTGTGTCATTGCAGCCTTCCCAGTGTCTTTGCAGCCTTGTACCATTATTGCAGCCTTCCTTGCGTCATTGCAGCCTGTGTCATTGCAGCCTTCCCAGTGTCTTTGCAGCCTTGTGTCTTTTAAAATTGGCGCTGATCGAGATACACAAAGCCGAGTGTACTTCGGCTAGACTCGGCTCTGCTCACAGTCAGGGGTGGGACTGCGAGAGGAGAGAAGCGAGCGCCGCTGACATACACAAAGCCGAGTGTGCTTAGGCTAGACTCGGCTCTGCTCACAGTCAGGGGCGGGACTGCGAGAGGAGCCGAGTCCAGCCGAAGTACACTCGGCTTTGTGTATGTCGGCGGCGCTCGCTTCTCTCCTCTCGTAATCAGTGGAGATGGGCGGGACTGCGAGAGGAGCTGAGTCCAGCCGCAGTACACTCGGCTTTGTGTATGTCGGCTCCTCCTCCGCTCGCTCCTCTCCTCACAATCAGCGGAGATCGGCGGGGATCGGCGTATAACATGCACCCACAATTTTCCCTTGATTTTAAGGGGAAAAAAGTGCGTGTTTTACGCCGATAAATACGTACCCCATGTAGCTTTAGTGGTGCTTCAAAGCATCTTCAAAGCCTCCATAAAAGTCTATGACAAAGCTCGCTTGAAGGCCAACTGAAGCCCCACCAAAGCCTCATCGAAGCCTCATGGAAGCCCCACCAAAGGTTCATGGAAGCACCATCAAGGCTCCACCAAAGCCTCATCGAAGCCCCACCGAAGCCTCATCAAAGCACCAAGCAAAGCAAGGTGTAAACAGGACTGAAAGCCAACCATTTTATCTAGTAAGCTAACTATTTTAAAAATAAAATAGGTAGCTTACAGTCCTGTTTACACCTTGCTTTTGCTTTGTTTTGGCTTCACTTAAAAATTATACCCCATGTAGCTTTAGTGGTGCTTCAAAGCATCTTCAAAGCCTCCATAAAAGTCTAAGGCAAAGCTCGCTTGAAGGCCCACTGAAGCCCCACCGAAGCCTCATCGAAGCCCCACGAAGCCTCGCGGAAGCCCCACCAAAGGCTCATGGAAGCACCATCAAGGCTCCACCAAAGCCTCATCGAAGGCCCACCGAAGACTCATGAAAGCACCAAGCAAAGTAAGGTGTAAACAGGACTGAAAGCCAACCATTTTATCTAGTGACAGGGGCTTTGACTGGCGTTCAGAGAGCTTTAACAAAGCCTGTCCAAAGCCTTGTTTTGAAGCAAGTGTAAACTAGCCCTTATTCTGTGATCAGGAGGATTAAGGAAATTGGCAAAGCCTCATATTTCAATACAAACATGATCACACTATGAATTCAGTACAGTGCCCACAAATGCATCACTAACATACAAATATATTTACAAGCACTGACAAACAAAAAAGATTTTACAACTTGTGTGCCTAAGCTATAAAAATGTCCAGTATTTATTATGTCATATATTATTGCCATTTATTTAAAAAATAAGGAGATGCGAGAGCATTTTCCTACCTTAATCGCTCCTCTTCTTTCTTTCTGAGGCTGAAGTCTCGCTGGACAACCTGAAGGACATGTTCTGCCTCATCCTCAGTCAGACCAGAAAGATCCAGTTTCCTTCCCATGTCTTTCTTGATTCTAAAAGCAATTAAAAGAAGCTGTAAATCACATAGATTCCTCCAGCACTTCCCCACCTGGAAAGGCACTAATCGTTTCTGCTAATTATAAACATTATAAATATTTCACATGAGGTATATGTACAATAAAAGCCATTAGCATCTGTAAAAAAAAAAAAAAAAACTTTAATGGTTAGTCTCTGTTTGTGAGAATCTAATTTACAAGATAAGATGGATGTATTTTAACTTGTAGAATAAAAAAGAAAATCCTACCAATACAACATAGCCATGCATAAAGCAATGTGTGATAGTAACATATTCACACCTTATCTGCTACCATCAGCCAGAGTATCATAACATTAGTCATTGATTAACACAGAAAAATAGAAGAATGGAATGATGTTTTTACGCTAACATTTGCTGTCACCTGCAGGCACTTGGGGACAAAACACCATGGCAACTAGAAGACAAATTGTAATATTTCAGAATGACATCATTTGTATTTCAAATGTATGTACAGGTATGCCGGAAAAAGTGGTAATGAGTGTAATTTACAAAATTTGTTACCTCACTGCCATACAGTATCAGATCTGGCAGACTGCTGGTGTTTTTAAAGTTTTTGAAATTCTGTGGGGCTCTTGAAAGAACATTATGTTGTCCTAATAAAAAAGAAATCACCTTTTGCAATGTGATGCCGCGTACACACGATCGGAAATGCCGCCAGCAAAACTCCGATGACAGCTTTTTGTCGGAAAATGCAACCGTGTGTATGCTCCATCAGTTTTTTGCTGGCGGAATTCCAACCAGCAAAAGATTGAGAGCATGCTCTCTATTTTTTGGTCGGGGAAAGTTCCTATCCGAAAATGCGATCGTCTGTATGCAATTCGGACGCGCAAAAAATCACACATGCTTGGAAACAATTCGATGCATGCTTGGAAGCATTGAACTTCATTTTCTCGACTCGTCACAGTGTTGTACATCACCGCTTTCTTGATGGTCGAAAGCTCAGAGAACTTTTGTGTGACCGTGTGTATGCAAGGCAAGCTTGAGCGGAATTCCGTCGGAAAAACCATCCAAGATTTTTCCAACGGAAATTCCGCTTGTGTGTACGGTGCATAACACTAGGTACAGACAGATGCGATGCGGGAACTGGCGCAATTACAGCGCCGGTTCCCGCATTGCATCTCTCCCGCAGGAAGTTCACACTGCCCTCTGCGAACCACTGCGGGTGTCAATACAATGTTAATGACAGCCCCAGATTGGTTCACAGATCGCACTGCAAACTGTAAACTCACACAGTAATCAGATCACATGGGTGAGAACACCCATCCCATGTGATCCGATTCCAGTGCGGGGAAAAAAAAGTCCCTGCACCTTTTTTGTGCGAATCCAATCCGAGTTCAGCCATACAACTGTATGGCTGAACTCGTACTGCACAGACATCACATGTGATCGGCCCCGCAGTGCGAGTGCAAAGCACATGTGATGTTTTATATCGCACAAGTGTGAACCGAGGCTAAAGCTGAAGTTTAGTTTTTAAAAAAAACATATTTTTTTCTGGTATAGCTTTAGTTACATTAGTTAACTGTAATGAAGTACACCCCATGATGTGCAGGCTGCTTGATTCTAAAGTCTTCACTGCAGGGCTATCCTGTCCTCTGCCTGCTGCTGAACTTCTGGCAGTGAGGAAAGCTCTTTGATTACACTACCTGTAACATGATTTGTGAATTGGGGAGACAATTCTGTGATAGATCACACCCGAAGCCCCACTTCACTGGTATTCCACAAATGGGAAGAGGACAGGCTGCCCTACAGTGGAGATTTCTGAAGACTCCAGCAGCATACACATCATGGGACATGCTTTATTACAGAGAAGTAATGTAAGGAAAGCTGTAGCCAAAAAAAATGTTTTAAGCTAAACTTGAGCTTTATGCTGCTTGCGGGACTTTTTTGAGAGTCCTGCCAGCACACCACTGGAGTGAGAGGAGAGGCGCTTTACAGGCGCTATTTAGTGCTATAGTGCCTGTAAAGCGCCTCAGTGTGAAAGGGGTTTTAAAGGAAATGGATAGAATTCTGTATCCATTATCTTCCTTTAATACATTAAGGACTAAAACATAAAATATTGCATATGAATATTGTGTGGTCCTCCATCTAGCTAGCAAGCAGGTGCAGCTTTAGGCTCCATTTTAAGTTTTCTTTTCTCTTACTACCACCTGCTGCTAAAAAGCTTGTTTTTACAGACCTCAATAGCTCAAGGTGAAATTTACACTCATAAGTAAATGACTTATAGCAGTGACTTATCCATGTGCTTCCAAGCAAACTGTTTCCGCTATTTGGTCTCAGTAACTAGCCTAAAATGTTCTGGAAGTCCCTTGTCATTGTATTGTATACATACAGTGTAGGAAAAAACAATTGAAATTTTACAAGATATAATAAAAAGAACAAAAACAATTTATATAAATGTCCCTTTAAAGTGAAGTGATGGCAAGACTATTGGCAGAAAAGGTGTAAAACAAGTTCTGCCTGATCTATGTAGTTGCAGACACAGTGCAACAAGCCATCCTCAAAGTTCACTGCAGATCCACTGAATTTTTTTAGTTTATGCCAGCTGAGCTTTCCTTTCTTCTGCCTCCCAAATCATAGGAAAACATGTTTCTGCACTGTGTTGGATTGTCTTCTCATGAGATTTTGGATCCTCAGCTTTCTCGGTTTCTTCCCGGAAGGCCTTCTGCATCACCCTTGTCTAGGCATTGTGGGCAGCAGCCCAATAAGGTAAGTATTTTTTTTAATGTGTAAAGGCTGTGTTTTATCATGAGGTTTGTTTACTAAAGAATATGAGTTGCAAAAGAATGCAAAGTAAGCTAGAGTTCTGCTGTATTTGTTATTAAACTGGTTTCTTAAAATAATAGTGATCAAAGGAGGTGAGTGTAAAAGAGCGCCCAATGTACAATAAATGTAAATAAAAATGTTTTATTGGGAGTACAGATGATAGAAATAATGCCAACGAGTTTCGGGGGGACGGCTCAATGCCTTTTTTTTCCAATAACATTTAATAGTAGCACTGAGGAAGGGGGAGTCCTCTGTCCCCAAAACATGTTGGCCTTATTTCTATCATCTGTACTCCCAATAAAGCATGTTTATTTACATTTATTGTACATTGGGCACTTGTCAGGGCTGGGCTCTGCCCTTCCTTCTCTGAGCTAGCCGCTCAGTTGTCGGCTAATTGCCAGCTCCTTTCTCTCCACAGTTACTCAGCTGTTGATGATATCCTGCTCATCAGTCCTGCCTACTTGAGCTGTCCAGCCCAGAGGATCTCTGCCTTCGCCTTAGTCAACATCACAGAGACGCTCTCCTGCATTCCTGTTAAACCGGAGTTCCACACAAAAATGGAACTTCCGCTTTTCGGAACCCTCCCCCCCTCCGGTGTCACATTTGGCACCTTTCAGGGGGGAGGGGGGTGCAGATACCTGTCTAAGACAGGTATTTGCACCCACTTCCGGCATAGACTCCCATGGGAGTCTACGCCTCTTCCCGTCCCCACCGCGCTGTCTCCTGGGAAACACACAGCTCCCAGGAGAGAGCGGGGACCACTTGGGACGCGCAGCGCGACTCGCGCATGCGCAGTAGGGAGCCGGGAAGTGAAGCTGCAACGCTTCACTTCCTGATTCCCTCACCTAGGATGGCGGCGGCAGCTGCCGAGAACCGAGCGGGTTCTCGGCGTCGCCTGCCGACATCGCTGGACCCTGGGACAGGTAAGTGGCCATGTATTAAAAGTCAGCAGCTGCAGTATTTGTAGCTGCTGGCTTTTAATATTTTTTTTTTGGTGGTGTGGGTGGACCCCCGCTTTAAAAGACTTGCTTGGCTGACATCCCTTTTGGCTCCAGATCCTGCTTGCTGTTTTACTACGCTCATCTCCGGCTCCCTGACGTTTGGCTTGTCTGACTATCCGTTCCGGTTCCTGAATTCTGGCTATGTTTTGACTACGTTTGTTCTGTTCACTTTTATTATTAAACAAGTGTGATTTAACTGCCCTTCTGTCTCGGTCTGATTTCATGGTTTCTGACAGCGCTCCTTTACACTCACCTCCTTTGATCACTACGGGAGCGAACACTAGGCCACACCCCGAGGTAGCAGCCCAGGCCCATAACAGGGCTCACCACCTCTTCAAAACAAGCCAGGCACCAATTCTTGGAAGGAAACCTTTCCTATCTGCCCTTTTGACCTTTCATTCACAAGCAGTGACCGATCAAGTCAGTACAGTGCAATCTCCATCCCTTTATAGTGTATGCTTATGTCAATCCAGAGAAATGTAATTTCTGCTGCCTCGTTCCTCTGCTATCTGCATGAGTCACTTCTGACAAGTTTTCCCGACACCAAGAGGTAAAAAGATGACAGGGGAGGGAGCTCCAACACATCCTGCAAATGACAGCCTGAGCTCTGTCCCTGTGCGCTGTGTGAAGTGGGGTGTCCTCCAATCAGCTCTCATCTCTTCTAAGTATAACTTCAGTTCCCCGCCACCTGCTTTCTGACAGCTCAGACAAACTGTATAAATTCTTGACTTTGCACAGGTGTACAAAAAAGTAGACTGCAGAAAAGCAAGTACAGGTTAAGTAGGAGGATTTGTTTCATCTCTGTGTATCACCGGAGGCCAGTCACTTCAATGGGTGTATGTAAGGGTTTACAACCACTTTAGGCAAAAAATTCTTCAAAAAAGCAGTCAAAAATTTTCATCCTGTTTGAGATCCCTAGCTATAGCTAAATCATAATGTTTTCACTGTAACACAAACTTGCATGTGCCTCCACCTTGCTACCTACCAACCTCGCTACCTACCAACCTCAAACTCAAAAGATACTAAACTTTTACAGACTGACTTTCTAGAGTTTCTTCTAGCTGCCTCAGTATCTGAAATACATGTTTCCAGCATCTTGCAAACTTTTGTTTAACTTTGGATTGTGTGGGGGAGAGTAAGAATATCAGATTTTTATTGTTGTGTCCACTCTGGGAAGATTCACCCTCTTTGGTACCGGGCCATTTGTTTCCCTTATGTAGGAGCTCTAACTCCAATTAATACAGCAACCTAGCTTGGCCAAGTTCTCATTCTATGAATGCTCTAACTCTGAGAAGTAGCATCCTGGGGAGAAATGATGAAAAGTAATGTCTTGTATTTTATGTGCTTGTACATTTCCTACATAAAGTATGGATTTCCTTGTACCAGCCCTGCCAGTAAAAAAATATAGCAGCAAGCTAATGCATTTCTGTTTTCACCTTGTTAACAAGATACCTCTGAATGACAGATGCAATGTGTGATATAAACTTCTGACATTTTATAGTTTCCATATTCATTCAAAACTTCTACGAACAATCTGCTTGCCAGAACTAGGTGCTGCTCAGGGTCACTAAATAGCTACATTTCTTTTTTTTTTTTTTTTTTTTTTTTTTCCTTGTCAAAAGAAGTTTATTGAGTATACAATGTTATAAAGATACATAAAGTAAGTTTACAAGGATCTATAAAGTAAGCTCATTGTTTTACAGTAGGGTTTATATAGGTAAATATCATGAAATTTCAAATATTAAACATTGGGTTCACGTAAACCTAAATTAAAGATATATATCATTTCCTTAGTTACTTTTGTAGGTATTTAAATGATTTATACCTACTATACATATTGTTTACAAGTAGAGTGTATATAGGTCAAATAAATTCTGATAATGAGCTTTAATCGTAAGGTGGAGAAAAGGAAAGAGAAAGAAGAAAAAGGGTTGAAAGGTAGAGGTATGGTCCACAAGGTTGTCCCGTTCGTCAGTTTATTATTCTTTTTAGTTCTCTTTGAAGCCTTAGAATGGGTGTCTCTGTAAGTCATTTAATCTGTTACCATGGCAACAGGACAGAGTCATTGAAGTTTGACAGGAACTGTTGTTTTATCCAAGGATGCCAAAGTTTTTCAAATTTTGGAATTTGATTTTGATCGATGGCTACCATCTTAGCATGGGACATTGTATTATTCATTCTGTGAATTGTTTCTGCTAGTACCAATGTAGGAGATTTCCATGCCTTGGCCACTGTTTGTTTTGCAGCCGTTATTAGTTGGATCATAAGTTTGAATTGAGAGAGTGTTAACCATTCCGGTTTTAGATTAAGTAAAGTTAAATATGGATCTGGTTGTATTATTTTTTTAAATATTTTAGATGCAATCACGAAGACTTCCTTCCAGAAGGTTTGGATTACTGGGCACGTCCACCATATGTGTAAATATGTGCCTATTTCTGGGCATCCTCGAAAACAAAGAGCTGAGGTATTAGGTGAATATTTTGCCACTCTAGCGGGTACAAGGTACCAGCGAGTTAGGACTTTATAATTTGTCTCCAGTGCTAAGATGTTGGGTGAAGATGACTTAGATGTGAGCCATATGTTAGACCAGTCCGTGTCTTCTAAAGTTCGTCCCAGGTCCTCCTCCCACCTCTGAACGTAAGAGGGTCTATTAAGATTTGCTACTCCATATAATTGATTATAAAGTGATGAAATTGTACCTTTAGCAAATGGATCTTTTGTACAGATTGATTCAAAAATGGATAATTGGGATAATGGTGTATCCCCCTTTAGGAATGGTGTATAGAAATTTTTGATTTGGAGATATCTAAATATCTCAGAGTTTGGTAGATCATATTTTTCTCTAAGCGATGGGAATGAAAGGAATGATTTAGATGCTATGAAGTCATTTAGTGTCTGAATGCCTGATGTTGTCCAAGCTTTAAAAGAATTTGGGTAGATCCATGCCGGATAAAAGGCCGGATTTCTGATAAAAGAAAGGAGAGGATTGTGTGGAGATTGTAACTGATATTTGGTTTTTAGTTTATCCCAGAGAGATAAGAAGTGTTTGGTTATGGGATTATGAATTTTAAAGCGGTCTTTAGGATTAAGCCATAATAAATTTGATATTAATAGAGGGTCATTTTCTGAAGCCTCTATAAATACCCATAATGGGATTTCCTGTTTTGCATGGTATTTGGACAGACTGGCCAAATGTGCTGCTCTGTAGTAGTTAGTAAAATTAGGGTATCCCAGGCCTCCTTTATTTTTGGGAAGATGTAGTGTGTGTATAGGTATACGTGGTTTAGAAGAGCCCCATATAAACGAAGTTGCTCTTTTTTGTACTATTCTCAAAAAATAGGAAGGAATTGGAATAGGGAGGACTCTGAATAGATAAAGCAATTTGGGTAGAATAGTCATTTTGATTGCATTAATCTTCCCTATCCAGGATAAAAGAAGTTGCGACCATTGTTTTATTAGATTTGTGATCTGTCTTAATACAGGAGGATAATTGGTTGAGAATAAGTCAGAATGAGATGCTGTTAAATGAATTCCAAGATATGGGATTGATTTTTCTGCCCATGTGAATGGGAGTGCAGCCCTAGCCGGGATCAATTCCATGTTTGTGAGTGAAATATTAAGCACTAGGCATTTCTTAGGATTAATCATAAGGCCGGATAGGGCTGCAAATCCATCAAGAGCTGGTATTAAGTTAGGACCAGAGACCTGTGGTGATGATAGAAAAAGTAATATATCGTCTGCAAATATACATAATTTGTGTGTAATACCTCCTACTTCAATGCCAGTTATAGTTTGGTTTGTTCTGATGTATTGGGCCATGGGTTCGAGTATAAGGGCAAATAATAAGGGAGATAATGGGCAACCCTGTCGGGTACCTCTTTCGATATTAAAGGCTTCAGATTTGTATCCAGCATATTTTATATAGGCTTTGGGTTTATTATATAATGCTTTGATCCATGTTAAAAAGTGGGGTCCAAAACCCCATTTTTGTAATGAATATTGCATATATTGCCAGGATACTGTGTCAAATGCCCTCTTAATATCGAGAGATAGAAAACATAAAGGGATTTTCCGTTTTTTAGCAATATGTGCCAATAACACTGCCCTGCGTATATTATCGCCTGCCTGTCTATTTGGCATGAAGCCTACTTGATCTCTATGTATTAATTTTCCTATAATGCTATTGAGGCGTTTTGCTATTATTTTTGCTAATAATTTAATATCGAGGTTTAACAGAGAGATAGGCCGATAATTCACACAGGAAGTATCATCAGAAAGGGGTTTTGGGATCATACAAACAATTGCCATTAGTGTTTCTTGCCGAAAAGAATGTCCATCTAGAAGTTTGTTAAAAGTTTCAGTGAGAATGGGAGAGAGTATTTCTGAGAATGTTTTATAGTATAAAGCCGAGTAGCCGTCTGGGCCTGGTCTTTTGTTAAGTTTTAGGTCTTTTATGGCATTAGCAACTTCATCTATAGTTATAGGCTCATCCAAACTGGTTTTTTGATTCTGAGATAACTCAGGTAAGGTTATTTTTGAGAAGAAGGATTCAGCCTCTGTAGGATTAAATTCATTGTTTGTCTTGTATAAAGTTGCGAGATGTGAGTGAAATTTATGGACTATTTTAACTGGATTACAAGTGTAAACATTTTTTGATAATTTCAAACGTATTGGTTTGAAAGATTTGTTAGTTGAATTTAATGCCCGAGCCAAATATGTACCTGGTTTGTTTGTATTCATGTAGAAATTGTGTTTGGAGCGTTTGAGGGATTTATCAACTGACTCAGTGAGAAATAGATCGTATTCCAATCTAGATTTTTCCAGATGAGATTTTGTACTTTGAGATGGATTATCTTGAAATGATATGTAGGCTGCATTAAAATTGAGTTCTAGTTTTTTTGCTAGATTTTTGCGTTCCCGTTTAAATAGTGCCATTTGTCTTTGTATTGTACCACGCAAGACAGGCTTATGAGCTTCCCACAGTGTTATTGGGGAGATGTCTGTTGTATTATTAATCGATATGTATTCCTTTAAAGCTTGTTCAATGGCCATCTGATGTAGTGGGTGTTTGAGCATTATGTCCGGTAAGTACCACGTTGGGTCATGCGCTTTTGGTATGGCTGAGGCTATAGTAGTGTATACTGCATTATGGTCAGACCACGGAATCGGAATTATATCTGATGCAATAATTTCTGGTATCATTCCTATTGTTAGAAAAATATGATCTATTCTGGTGAAGGTTTGATGAGGGTGCGAGAAATAAGTGAATTTCTTTTTCATTGGGTTACTTTCTCTCCATGAATCTACCAGATTGTATTTGGAAAGAAGTTGAGAAAAAGGTAATCTAGAGGTTATTTTGGATGGTGTAAAAGGTGATTTATCTAGAAATGGGAGGAGGACCTGGTTCGAATCCCCACACATTATCACTGTTCCTATTTTGTGTGTATTAATCACTTGTAATATATGTGAGAGGAATGGTGTAGGTTGTTTGTTAGGAGCGTAGTAGGAAATCACTGTGATTGCTGTATCCATTATATAACCCATGAGTATCAGGTATCTACCTTCTGGGTCTTTAATTTCTGATGATAAGGTGAATGATGTGGATCGGTGAAATGCAATTAGAGTTCCCCTTTGCTTGGTACAGGCAGAAGCCGTGTAAATTTGTTGATAAAAAGGAGAAATATATTTTGGAGTAGAATCTTTGGTGAAGTGTGTTTCTTGGAGGCATACTATGTGAGCCTTCTTGTTATGGAAAGTACGGAAGGCTTTGGTCATTCAGGGAAAGTATATTCAGTGGTGCCATGGCAACAGATCAAATAGTTTTGACTTACTTTTTGTTATGCAGAGCTGACTGCGCAGATCAACCTGTGTGGACTGAAGAGATGAATAGATAGAAAAGAAACCAGTGAATTCTGGAGTAAAGAGTAAACAAAAAACATATGAGATTAGATGATACATTGTATAAATTATTTTTTGCAAGTAATCACAATTTACCCGTGAAAGAGAATAAATATCTCTCTCAGGGGAATAAGTGCCTTCGTCACACTCCCACATAATATGGTTGGGAGAATGAGGAGGGCTAATGGGGGTACACGGATCTTCCGCTTACAGGAGAGAAGTGCTATGTCAAAAGACATCAAAATGATGTTTCATCAATTGGAGTGCTGAATATAGTTTTTGTTGAAATTATTTATTCCAGGGTGGTTGTATATGGTTAGTTTTGCCCTAGGCTAAATAATTCAGTTAGAAAGGTACTGTTAATAACTTTGGTATTGATGAAGATAGTTTGAATTATTTTGGGATTTTAACCCTTTTAGAGTAAACAATTACATATTTTATTCATATGTAACTGTTTAGATATGTTAACTCATAAAATTGAGGTTGTATTGCTTCAGATTAGAATAAACAAAAACATAATTCTAGGAACTAGTTAGGTAATAATATATTTGTTTTAAGAAAAGAAAGAAAAAGCTTCCATTACTTCTGGATTATTGAACATATTTGTCCTAAAAAGTAATAAATCTATTGTTATTACCTGATAATATATAACTGAACAAGAATTTCCTTATTTCACTTATATATTCTAAGGCTATATGAATCAGAAGTAATAAGAAATATAACTGGAATGTAACATGATCCCACACAGTGTGTGACTATCAGAATGCAGTTACATTCAGTTATAAATATAGGTTTTTTATAGAGAACCATCTCTTAGTATAATAAATGAAGAGATATCAGGAATTAGGATGTCAGTCCATTTGAATCTTCTTGGTCCATAGATGATGTGGCATAACGGCCTCTTTTGTGAGAATGATGATTCCCATTTTGTTCTGAAATTTTCTGGGTGCTGCCTGAAGGTGAAGATGATGCCATTCTTCTGCGTATGGGAGAGTTGCTGCTTGTGGGTTCTGTCAGAATTAATTTTAAAAGGGTTTGTTGTAGTTCATCTGCTGATCTGCTTCTGTAAATTGTACCTTGGTAGTTAAATCTGACTGAAAAGGGGAAGCCCCATTGATACATAATGTTGTGGCGTTGCAGTTCCATTAGTTGGGGTTTCATGGATCGTCTTTTAGTAATAGTAAGTTGGGATAGGTCAGCAAAAATTTGATAATTGTGTCCTTGAAAATTAAGTTCCTTTTTTTCTCTTGCAGCAATTAGTATTTGTTCTTTCGTTCTGTAATAATGAAATTTTGTGATTATATCACGTGGGGGTCCATCTTTCTTTTTGGCTGTGAGGGCTCTGTGTACTCTGTCCAGTTCTAAACGTTCAATAGGGATATCTGGCTTTAGTTCTTGTAATAGAGCAGTAATAGTAGATTGCAGGTCTGTCACAGATTCAGGTATTCCCCTTATGCGCAAGTTTGAACGTCTGGCTCTATTTTCGTAATCTTCGAGCTTAGTTTGAAGTATTAAATTCTCTTTTTTTAAATGTTCCAATTCTGTTATATTTTCTTGCGTTGTAATTTCAATTTCATCCATTTTTATTTCTAAGGCTGCGGTGCGGTTTCCCAGCTCTCTTATTTCTTTGGTTAGGCTTTTTGTTATTTGGTCTGAGGTTTGTTTTAAAGCCTTATGAAGCATCTTTTCAAATTGTAATAATATTACTGGGGATACTGAGGAGGCTTGTGGAGAAGTTTGAGAGAGGATTTGTTCAGTATCTGACTCAAATGGAGAGTCTTGCTGTGACATTTTCTGTCTGTGAGAGCGCCCTGATGCTGTATCTTGTGAGGTGACTGGAGCTGCTTCAGCTGCAGTGAGTGCCTGTGAGCTCTTTGTGAGGTGATTTTTATTTCTGCCACGGTTTCCTCCCAGTACCATATTTCCTGCCCAAACTTTCACAGTTTGTTCCCTGGGGCAAAAAGGTTCAAATGGATACCTTTTGAGCCTGCAGGCTCCGCTTTGTCCTTCTCTTCTCTCCTCAGCGGTGTGGAGCTCTAAAAATGCATGTCTGCTCCACTAGGCTCCGCCTCCTGCCTCCCGCTACAAGTACTTCTATATGCTTTATAAGATACACTGGATGCTATTCGTAGGTGCTCAAATATTTTTGAAAATGTCTTCTTTCAACTCTCTTCTGGATAAAAGAGCTATACAGTTGTGTGCATAAGTTTACATACCCTGGCAGAATTTATGATTTCTTGCCCATTTTTCAGAGAATATGAATGATAACAAAAACATTTTTTTCACTCATGGTTAGTGTTTGGCTGAAGCCATTTATTACCATCAACTGTATTTACTCTTTTTAAATCATAATGAGAACAGAAACTACCCAAATGACCCTGATCAGAAGTTTACATACCCTGGAATGTTTGGCCTTGGTACAGACACAGAAGGTGGCACACGCAAGTTAAAATGGCAATTAAAGGTTAATTTGTGGCTTTTTAAATCACAATTAGTATCTGTGTATAAATAGTCGATGAGTTTGTTAGCTCTCACATGGATGCACTAAGCAGGCTAGACACTGAGCCATGAGGAGGTAGAAAAGAACAGTCAAAAGACCTGTGTAACAAGGTAATGGAACTTTACAAAGATGGAAAAGGATATAAAAAGATATCCAAAGCCTTGAATATGCCAGTCAGTACCGTTCAATCACTTAATAAGAAGTGGAAAATTTGGGGATCTCTTGAACTGTTCGGGATACAAAGAAAAACCCACAGGTAACCTCAGGAGAAATACAGGCTGTTTTGGAAAAAGACGGTGTGGTTGTTTTTAAGGAGCACAATACGATGATACTCGAACAAAAAAGAGCTGCATGGTCAAGTTGCCGGAAAGAAGCCTTTACTGTAAAAGTTTCACAAAAAAGCCTGGTTACAATATGCTCAACAACACCTTGACATGACTCATTGGCTTTTTTGTGGCATTGGCGCAGTAAAGGCTTCCTTCTGGCAGCTCAACCATACAGCTCTTTTTTGTTCAAGTATTGTTAAATTGTGCTCCTTAAAAACAACCACGCAGTCTTTTTGAAGAGCAGCCTGTATTTCTCCTGCGGTTACCTGTGGGTTTTTCTTTGTATCCTTAGCAATTCTTCCGCCAGTTGTGGCTGCAATCTTTCATGATCTACCTGACCTTGGCTTGGTATCATAAGAGCCCCTAATTTTCCACTTCTTAATAAGTGATTGAACAGTACTGACTAGCATTTTCAAGGCTTTGGATATCTTTTTATATTCTTTACCATCTTTGTAAAGTTTCATTACCTTGCTACGCAGGTCTTTTGACTGTTCTTTTCTACCTCCTCATGGCTTAGTGTCTAGCCTGCTTAGTGCATCCATGTGAGAGCTAACAAACTCATTGACTATACACAGACACTAATTGTGATTTAAAAAGCCACAAATGTGGGAAATTAACCTTTAATTGCCATTTTAACCTGTGTGTGCCACCTTCTGTGTCTGTACCAAGGCCAAATATTTCAGGGTATGTAAACTTTTGATCAGGGGGTAGTTTGTCATTATAATTTAAAAAGAGTAAACACAGTTGATTGATAATAAATGGCTTTAGCAAAACACTAACCATAAGTGAAAGAAATGTTTTTGTGTTATCATTCATATTCTCTGAAAAATGGCCAAGAAATCATAAGTTCTGAAAGGGGATGTAAAATTATGAGCACAACTGTAGCTTGAACTGGTGTGCCGATACTGCTTGTTGAGCTGAAAAACATTATTGGGAAGACAGGCTGTGCTTTTTTAAGTATCTGGTTTGAATGTTCCAGTGTAGCCTTTCAGAACTTTACATTTTTCATTAGAAATAAAAAAAAACACCAGATACCAGTTTTATGTCAAATTTTTTACCTGTTTTATTTTAGATAATGGAGTTGTTTCTGTGTAGACAATGCTTGCTGGGATGAAAAATGTTGTTGGAAAGACAAGCTATGTTTTCCTAAGTATCTAGTTTGAATGTTCAAGTGTAGACTTTCAATATTTCATTAGAAATAAACATAGTTAACCTACCCATTGGGAACATACTCAAATCAAGCATATTTTTATGACGACGAAGCAAACTATAGCGCGGTCATGGAGGACACTGCTCCTTAGCTTTGAAGCGGTTAAGGCCCGTTGCATTGTACGCTCGCCAATGAAAGGTTGATGGCGATCCTTGAGGACAGGTATGACAAATTCCAACAGATTGGCAGCAATGGATAGACCACTTCCCGCCCTCTCAACTGACCTCCCAATTTTTAGACCTATAAAGGTTCCATGTGATACAGCTTAAAAAACCCAGTGGAGTACCCATTTCCCTTTACTTCCCTCCCCACTCCTGCTCTCTTTTTCTGTTTTCTTCGCAGCTCACCCTCTCTCATTGCTCATGTAGGCTCCAGTTAAATAGGGTAGGCCAAGGCCACCTAAATTGTATTTTTTTTTGTTGTTTTTTTGGCCAAGCCCCCCCACCCATATCTCTCATTTGTGTCATGGAACCATGGAGACATCTGTGGTTTTGAATGCACAATATTGCCTTGATAGTTTGAATGTTGTTCCTTCTTTGTCATCCTTTTGCGCACACATGATCCTAAAGCCTTAGATGACCATCTCACTCTTATAAATTGATGTTCTGTAAGTTTTATGTTTCCTATATTCTATTACAGTATCGTACTGGTGTCGTTCTTACTTTGTGCTTGGGGAGCAAAATTTGCTGTGTACTGCTATTTTCAGTGCACATTTAGTTTTTTGTATTGCTTTATTTGTCTTGTTATACTGGAAAACTTTAATAAAATTTCAGTAAAAGAAATACACATAGTTATGTGAAGCCTCCTGCATTTTTTTTCATTAATAAAAATAATAATAATATTATTATATATAAAACAATATATAATTATATTTATATATAATATATTATTATATATAAAACAATATACTCACCCACTGATGTCATCACACCTGTCCAATCTGAGCTCACCTGAAAAAAAGAGGCTTTCGAGTTCTGAGCGCCCGGCTCCCCATGGTCTTATCTCCTGCAGTGTCTGGGCAGTGAGGGAGGGAGGAGCCCATACAATAGGGAGAAGAGCTGGTACATCCCACCTGCTGCTCAGGATTCACCTGAGAATGCTGGGCTTTTGAGTTCTGAGAACCTTGCTCCTTGTGTATACAGCCCCATTCATCTCAGTCTTCTCTCCTGTGGTGTCCAGACAGAAGTGGAGGAGCCTTTACATTAGGGAGAGGTGCTTGTACATCCCACTTGCTGCTCAGCACTCACCTGAGAACGCTGGTCTTTCAAGTTCTGAGAGCCCCACCCCTTGGGCATACAGCCCCCGGTCACCTCTCCAGCGGTGTCCAGGCCGTAAGGGAGGGTACAATGGCTGTACACAAGGTTCCTTCATCATGGGGATGGACACGGTGCTGCTGTGTAAAACCTAATTTAATAGAATCCGCCAATGGTGCACGGGTGATTAGGGTGTGTCCAGGTACATCCGGCACACCCTGTGTGCACACCTATGGAAATAAAGTACTTCAGGATTTACAATATATTGGGTAACTTCTATATGGTTAAATTAATCTACAGTATGACCACCAGCCAACTTTCATAACTTTTCTTTTACTTTGTTTCTAGACTTAAAGATACTTCAATTAATTCTGTTTGGTACATCATTATAATCAATGACAGATTGGTGTATTGTATGTACCTATGTTTCTTAATTCTGATGTGGAAGATTCAACATGTCATTCTATTGAAGGCAGATCTGTTGTTTGTGGATCTGAAGGCGTGATGGATCGTTGCTGATGTACTGATATATAAAAAAAATTTTGATGTGAGATTGTTTTACAGTTTCTTTCCTCCTTTTTCCACTTGCAGATCGCTTCATATTTGTCATTGACAGGATGTTTGTGAAGACATAAACATCTCATTACTGATAAAAATGGAGGTGTCATTTTTCTATGCTGCTTTTCGCACAGTGAAAAATAGGCAAAAAATCCCCTAATTATCTGTACTCTATACAAATTTTGTGTGAAAATAGGACAAGATTAAAGAGATAATCTAGGTGGGAGGTGACCTCAACGTTCAAGGAGGCGACCATATGGTCACAATTCATCAGAAAACTTTCATGGACTTCTTAAAAAAGAAGACTTACACAGAACCGTACACACGGGCCGAATGACGGGAGACATCAGTTTGGCCGGCTTCTGTTGGACAAACATGCTGGAAAACCAGCAGCCGACTGACTCCCGATCAGTGCTCTCAGCCAATGATAGATAGTGCTGATCTGAGTGTTCTGGCGGGGGGGCGTCCCTCTGTCAGAAAACAACAGCTCAGTGGGGGAGATCGCTGTACTAACTTCGGAAGAATTGTAAAGCAGCTCCAAATGGAGCTGTCAGGTTTTTTTTTTTTTCATTCAACCTGCTGGGTTGAACGAAAAAAAAAAACTTGTGTGTACCAGGATTATTTCAGTTCCTCATCAGGACAATAAATGGAGGATAAAAGATGTCCTAGTTGACCCCACACTGCATAGCGCTAGACTATAAACATGAAGGTTCCTGTAACAGGAAAGAACATCTCAAACACACAATTACTGTGACTGTACAACAACAAAGAATAGCGCCCGCGGAACTTTAAATGAGGTGAGAACAAACAGGTCAATAAGAGTATACAAAGTAAACATCGTTTATACATTTATTAAAAATGTATAACATTCATCGTATATAGGATACATAAACAAAGGTGCCAAGCCACTTGGCAGTGATAGATACAGCATACCAAGCGGCCACATACATATATTGGAATTGTTGCTACACAGTAATACACAGGCATCATAAACTCGATGCGTTTCGCGGGTCACTGCTCGCTTCTTCAGAAGCAGATGTAAATGCAGTGTATCTACAGAATAAAAATATCAATGAGAAATATATAACATAAAGATAAATGTCATAAACCAAATATGGGGGACCTTAAGGAAAGAGATCCCATACTCACATATGGACTAAGCCAATGTCTCAAAAGCCAATTAACCAACAGGCGGCAGTACAGCACGTCACATATAAAATATAGTGGGACAGCACGGCACTTGCTGGAATGTGTATATAGACAGTACATGTATCAAAATGACCAATCAGAATTAATGTAACATGCTCTGCCCCTTAATGATTCAAAATTGTATGCTTTTTGTTCCCTATCTTCAGGAGGAAGGGGCTCATGACAGCTGAACTGCCTCCCGCTGCTTCTGCAGCCAATGGGTGCTGTGGCATATCACAGGATGTGACGTTCAGGGTCTGACTAAGAGGAAGAAATAGCTTCTCCCAAGCGCTTTGGCCGGTGCTGCCATACTAAGTCTGCTGTGGTGTTTCTATGCAGCAGCAGGGAAGCCAGAACTCCCAATCCAGAAAAGAGTAGGCTTAGGTTTTATTTAAACATACTTATTTAAACCCCTCCCACTGCAATTTGGCCACAACCACCATTCAGTTAAGTGCGCTAGGTGCTCTGCATCATCCTCCCTACCATCAGGACCCAATACTTACTATAGTAACAGCAGTCTCAGCCTGCCTCTGTCCAGGCCATGCCCCCAACACATTTCACCCCGCCCACGAGGCTTAGTCATAGAGGTGAGGTTTTCAAGTGACAGGGGAGACCACCCTCATTATGCCTCTATTTGGCCCAAAAAAAGGTGGCAAACCTAAATCAGAGTACAAATGGTTATTACACCTGCAACTACACTGTAGAATGGCATAGACAGGAACATTTAAAGTGATTGTAAAGTGTTGGGTTTTTTTTAAACAACAAACATGTCATACTTACCTCCTCTGTGCAAGGATTTGTCACAGAGCAGCCCCAATCGTTTCTGGGGTCCCCTAGCAGCGCTCCTGGCTCCTCTTCTTCATTGGGGGCCCCCACAGAGAGCCACATTCCACGGGCTCACTTGTGCAGGTGCCTCCCGAGTCCTGCTGTTGCGCCCATTGACACAGACAGCAGGACTTGGCCCACCCCCCTGGCTCCCTTGTTCCCGGATGTGATTGCCATTGGCTCCTGCTGCTATCAATCTATCCAATGAGGATCTAATACAGCGGCTGGAATGGATGGGCTCAAGTAAGAAAAATGGGGCTCTGGGGGGGTTGCTGCAGCACAGAAAGTTTTTCACCTTACGGCAAAGAAATGCATTAGTCACCTTTCACACTTGTGCGACTTGTCCTGCAACTTGGGACTGCAAAGTTGCATGAAAAGTTGTACCCCATTATTTTCAATGAGTACCATTCATATCTCTGCGACTTCAAAGTAGTCCCTGCACTACTTTGTTCTGACTTTGATGTGACTTGTGGCCCACAGACCTCAAGATTACACAGGCGTGAAGTGTGAAAGGGGCATGAGACTTTACAACTCCTTTAATTATACCATCCATTTTGCCTAAAGCAGAGCTCTACCCAAAAGGGGAAGCGTCACTTCTTTGCCTTCTCCCCCTCCGCTGTCACATCTGGCACCTTTTTAGGGGAAGGGGGGTGAGTACCTGGTTTTGATACTCCCTCCCG
Organism: Aquarana catesbeiana; assembly: GCF_042186555.1. Lineage (NCBI taxonomy): Eukaryota > Metazoa > Chordata > Amphibia > Anura > Ranidae > Aquarana > Aquarana catesbeiana. Next base: position 176,557,236 of record NC_133328.1, on the reverse strand, counting down.
CTTCCGGCGAACTGAGCCACAAGTTGCCCCCCTCCTTCTCCACAGCCGGCCCATTCACAAAGCGAAGCGCGCTTCGCACATGCGCTGTATGAAACTGGCTGTAAGCTGCAAGGCTTCACTGCCGATTTCTCTTAGTCAAGACAGTGGTGGCAGCACCCGGTAGGCGATTAAAAAAATCGACTCGGGTGAAGACACTGCTGGATTCCTGGACAGGGAAGTGTCCTAATATTAAAAGTCAGCAGCTACAGTATTTGTTGTATGTTATAAAAAGAAAGCTGATCACCAGCTTGTGTTTTTCATCATGATCAGCTGTCATTAGACACAGCTGATCACGTGGTAAAGGGCTGCTGTGATTGGCCCTTTACTCCGATCTGTAAACAGGTGAGTCTGAAGGACTCAGCGATCACAGAATGCACTGATCATGGCGAGAGGAAGTCCATGTACACCATGTGTGCTCAACCTGTGGCGTAAGGTGAAAAACTTTCAGTACTAGATCACTGTTTCTCAAAACCAGCCTCTAATATACAGTGCCTCGAAAAAATATTTATACCCCTTGGAATTTTCCACATTTTGTCGTGTTTCGTCCAAAAACGTAAATGTATTTTATTGGGATTTTATGTGATAGACCAGTGATGGTGAAACTTGGCACCGCAGATGTTTTGGAACTACATTTCCCATGCTGCTCAACTACACTGCAGAGTGCATGAGCATCATGGGAAATGTAGTTCCAAAACACCTGGGGTTCCAAGGTTCGCCATCACTGTGATGGACCAACACAAAGTGGCACATAATTGTGAAGTGAAAGGAAAATGATAAACAGCTTTCAAATATTTTTTTACAAATAAATATTTTTGAAAAGTGCTGCGTGCATTTGTATTCAGCCCCCTGAGTCAAGAATCTGTAGAACCATCTTTGGCTGCAATTAAAGCTACAAGTCTTTTTGGGTATGTCTCTACTAGTTTTGCACATCTAGAGAGTGAAATTTTTGCCCATTCTTCTTTGCAAAAATAGCTCAAGGTTTGTCAGATTGGATGGAAAGCATCTGTGAACATCAACTTTCAAGTCTTGCCACAGATTCTCAATTGGATTTAGGCCTGGACTTTAACTGGGCCATTCTAACACATGAATATGCTTTGATCAAAACCATTCCATTGTAGCTCTGGCTGTATGTTTAGAGTAGTTGTCCTGCTTGAAGGTGAACCTCCACCCCAGTCTCAAGTCTTTTGCAGATCGTAACAGGTTTTCTTCTAAGATTGCCCTGTATTCCCACCTAACCTCCTGCCCCCTGGACCCTATTTCTTCTCAAATACTACGGTCACCATCTGAATCAATCCTACACTCCTTAACTCATAACTTCAACCTCTCCCTCTCTACTGGCATCTTCCCCAACCCTCTAAAACATGCGCTAGTCACTTCCATACCAAAAAGGCCTCACTAGACCCCACCAATCTTAACAACCTAAGACCCATCTCTTTACTCCCTTTTGCCTCCAAACTCCTTGAATGTTTAGTCTACAATCGACTGAGCGATCACCTCATTGAAAATAACTTTCTTGATCCCCTTCAGTCTGGATTTCGCCCACAGCACTCCACAGAAACTGCCCTCCTAAAACTCACAAACGACTTACTAAAAGCCAAAACCAACGGTCATTATTCCATACTCTTACTCTTGGACCTTTCTGCTGCCTTTGATACAGTTGACCACCCCCTCCTCCTCAAAAAACTCAATTTGCTTGGTCTCCATGGCTGCACTCTCTGTTGGTTCGAATCTTACCTATCTCATCGCACTTTCAGTGTCACTTACAACTCCACTTCCTCTTCTCCAACTCCTCTTACCGTTGGGGTCCCTCAAGGTTCTGTCTTTGGACCTCTACTATTCTCGATCTACACGTCCTCCCTGGGTCAGCTGATAGCCTCCCATGGCATTCACTACCATTTATATGCTGATGACACCCAAATCTATCTCTCTGCCCCTCAGCTCATCCCATCAATCTCTTCATGCATCTACTAACAGACATATCAGCCTGGATGTCAAACCACTTCCTCAAAATGAAAACTGAGCTCTTAATATTTCCTCCCCCACGTGCCCCTTCCCCTGACTTCTCTGTCAAGATCAATGGCACATCTATCAGTCCGTCCCCGCATGCCAGAGTGCTAGGGGTAACCTTAGACTCTAAATTGTCCTTTTAGGCCCACATACAATCCCTGTCCAAATCATGCCGCCTTAGCCTCCACAACATTTCCAGAATACGCCCCTTTTTAACTAATGACACCACTAAGCTTCTAATTCACTCCCTGGTCATCTCTCGCCTCGATTACTGTAACTCCCTCCTTATTGGATTACCTTTACATAGATTATCCCCCCTTCAGTCCATAATGAATGCTGCTGCAAGACTCATCCACCTTACCAACCATTCAGTGTCCTCCACCCCTCTCTGCCAATCCCTCCACTGGCTTCCACTCACCCAATCAATAACATTCAAAGTACTAACAATACTTTACAAAGCCATCCATAACTCTGCCCCCAGCTACATCACTAACCTAGTCCCAAAATACCAACCAAGCCGCTCTCTTTGGTCATCCCAAGAGCTCCTACTCTCTAGCTCCCTTGGCACCTCATCCCATGCTCGCCTTCAGGATTTCTCCAGAGCTTTTCCCATCCTTTGGAACTCCCTACCCCAATCTGTCCAACTGTCCCCTAATCTATCCATCTTTAGGCGATCCCTGAAAACCCTTCTCTTCAAAGAAGCCTATCCTGCTACTAACTAACACTGTTTTACTTCCTCCATCAGCTCATCCCCCCACAGCTATTACCTTTTGTATCAATTGACCCTTCCTTTTTAGATTGTAAGCTCCAACGAGCAGGGCCCTCTGATTCCTCTTGGACCAAATTGTAATGTAACTATAATGCCCTCATGTTGTAAAGCTCTGCGCAAACTGTTGGCGCTATATAAAACCTGTATTATTATAATAATAATAATAATAATAATAATATTTGGCTCCATCCATCTTCCCATCAACTCTGATCAGCTTCATTGTCCCTGCTGAAGAAAAGCATTCCCACAACATGATGCTGCTACCACCATGTTTCACGGTGGGAATGGTGTGTTCAGGGTGATGTGCAGTGTTAGTTTTCCACCACACATAGTGTTTTGCTTTCAGGCCAAAAAGTTAAATTTTGGTCTCATCTGACCAGAGCACCTTCTTCCACATGTTTGCTGTGTCCCCAACATGGCTTCTCGCAAACTGCAAACAGGACTTTTTATGGTTTTCTTTCAACAATGGCTTTCTTCTTGCCACTCAACTATAAAGGCCAGATTTGTGGAGTGCTCGACTAATAGTTGTCCTGTGGACAGATTCTCCTACCTGAGCTGTGGATCTCTGCAGCTCCTCCAGAGTTACCAGCGACCTCTTGGTTGCTTCTCTGATTAATGCTCTCCTTGCCCGGCCTGTCAGTTTAGGTAGATGGCCATGTCTTGGAAGATTTGCAGTTGTGCCATACTCTTTCTATTTTCGGATGATGGATTGAACAGTACTCTGTGAGATGTTCAAAGCTTGGGATATTTTTTTATAACCTAACCCTGCTTTAAACTTCTCCACAACTTTATCTCTGGCCTGTCTGGTGTTTGGCCTTCATGATGCTGTTTGTTCACTAAGGTGCTCTAACAAACCTTTGAGGGCTTCACAGAACAGCTGTATTTATACTGAGATTACGTTACAAACACAGGTTAATTCTATTTACTAATTAGGTGATTTCTGAAGGCAATTGGTTCCACTAGATTTTAGTTAGGGGTATCAGAGTAAAAGGGGCTGAATACAAATGCATGCCACACTTTTCAGATATTTATTTGTAAAAAATGTTGAAAACCATTTATCATTTCCCTTCCACTTCACAATTATGTGCCACTTTGTGTATGTCTATCACATAAAATCCCAATAAAATACATTTACGTTTTTGGTTGTAACATGACAAAATGTGGAACATTTCAAGGGGTATGGATACTTTTTCAAGGCACAGTAACTGTCTATACCATACTGTCTCATTCTGTACTCTCTGCTGTATGTTCCCTTTTTCACATGCCTCATCTATACACTGTGCTGTACATTCCCTATTCTGCACAACCTGATTCTTTACTCTTTGCTGTACATTCCCTTCTCCATTCCACACTGCCCCAGCCATATACAGCGCTGTGCTTTCCCTGTCCTGCAGAGCCTCATTCTGTACGCTGTGCTGTACATTCCCTAATCCCCACAGCCTCATTCTGTAGGCTATGCTGTACATTGTATATTTCCCACTGCCCTGTCTATGCACTGCACTATAAATTACCTATTCTGCACAGTCTTATTCTGTATGTTGTGCTGTACATTCTCTATTCCACATGGTCCCATCTATACTTTTGTGTACTTTCCCTATTCTGCACAGCTCCATGCTGTAAGCTGTGCTGTGCATTCCCTATTTTTACACCACCTTATTCTGCATGCTGTGCTAAAAATAACCCATTCCGCATCCCCTTTTCCACTGCACTGTACATTCCCTATTCTGCACAGGCTCATTCTGTAAGCTGTGCTGTACATTATCCCAGTTTTCCTATGTGATGGAAGGATATCAGAAGCCAAGATTCCAGGATGGGTTACCATACAAACAGGATGTTCATTAGTGGGCTCAGCATAAGGGAGAGACAAAGAAGGAACTCATAGGGGGTTATTTACTAAAGGAAAATCCACTTTGCACTGCAAGTGCACTTGAAATTGCACTGAAAGTCCACTTGGAGGTAAAGTCGCTGTAGATCCAAGGGGGATAAAATCAGCAGAGCTTCCACTCATTTAAGATCTACCCCTTAGATTTAAAGCAACTGAACTTCCAAGTACGCTTTCAGTGCACTTTCAAGTGCACTTGCAGTGCAAAGTAGATTTGCCTTTCGTAACTAACCCCCATAGTGTAGTAATTAAAAATCCTACCAATTATCTCCAGAAGGTGTGTGTTGCTCACAGCCATCAAAAGTAAAAAAAAATAAAAAAGGCAATGGTGGCCATGTTGCTGTGGTATAGACTAAAGGCCCATAAAGGAATAAAGGAATAAACTGTGGCCATACTATTGAAGACTGGCCTGGAGTATGTACTACTTGCCCCTGTCAAAGGCAGAAAAATCACCATAAACCAGGGATATTCACTTAGCGGACCTCCAGCTGTTGCAGAACTACAAGAGCCATGAGGCAAAGCAAGACTCTGACAGCCACAAGCATGATATCCAGAGGCATGATGGGACTTTTGTTTTGTAGTTTTGCAAACAGTTGGAGGTCCGCTAATTGCATATCCCTGCCATAAACCATATTGCTGTAGTGTGCACTAGAGGCTCCAAGCTGTGTATAGTTTGGCCACAGTTTATTTCTTTATGGGAAATAGTGTTGGACCTCTATCTATACCACGGCAACATGGCCACCATCTTTTTTTCATTTTTATACTTTTGATGGCTTTGAGCAGCACACACCCTCTGGAGATAATTGGTAGGATTGTTAATTACTTCACTATGAGTTACTTCTTTGTCTCTCCCTTTTGCTGAGCCCACTAATGAACATTCTGGTTGTATGGTAACCCATCCTGTAATCTTGGCTCCTGATATCCATCCATCCCATGGGAAAACTGGTATAATGCACAGCACATCTTACAGAATGAGCCTGTGCAGAATAGGAAATGTAAAGTGCAGAGGTTGTTTTTATACATATAACTCAGATTGTATCCACCACTATACTCCTTTATCCCTTGATAATGTTCTTTTGAATGCAACTAGAGGGGAAGAGCTACAGCAGTGACTTTATTACACCCGCTGGGGTGTCTGCATGTAATTGATTGTTTTAGATGCGATTTTACTGCTGCCTTCATGTAAGTAGTTTAAACCTACATTAAAAAGCCTGGATTTTTAATTACTACACATAGGGGGTTATTTACGACAGGAAAATCCACTTTGCACTACAAGTGCAAAGTACAAGTGCAAAGTGCACTTGAAATTGCACTGAAAGTGGACTTGGAAGTGCAGTCACTGTAAATCTAAGGGGTACATCTGAAATGAGTGGAAGCTCTGCTGATTTTATCATCCAATCATGTGCAAACTAAAATGCTGTTTTTTTATTTTCCTTGTGTCTCCCTCGGATCTACAGCGACTTTACTTCCAAGTGCACTTCCAGAATGGATTAACATGCAACCAGGATGTTCAACAGTGGGCTCAGCAAAAGGAAGAGGCAAAGGGACATAGGAGGTTATTTACGAAAGGCAAATCCACTTTGCTCTACAAGTGCAAACTACAAGTGCAAAGTGCACTTGAAATTGCACTGAAAGTGCACTTGGAAGTAAAGTTTGCACTTGTAGAGCAAAGTGGATTTGCCTTTCGTAAATAACCCCCTATATCCCTTTGTCTCTTCCTTTTGCTGAGCCCACTGTTGAACATCCTGGTTGCATGTTAATCCATTCTGGAATCTTGGCTCCTGATATTCATCCATCCCATAGGGATACTGGCATAAAGTGCAGCTAGACCCACATCTTGGGGTCAGCAGGAGTAGCTGGTAAGCGCCTTGAGAGTTGGGTGTGCACTTTTAGGTGTGAAGATTTTACTATCCACACTGAAATATGGATTTTTGCTGTTACACAAGTATAAATTAACTTTTTGCACAAGGGCACTTCTCCTCTTCTTTTTTTCTGATGGATGTTACTGGATTATTTATGAATTTTTTTTAAACACATTCATATTTACAGTTTTTGATACATATGAATAATTTACTTGATTGATGAATTGTTATGAATTTATGCACTTTATATTGAAAACGCAACATGTTTTTCAGTTATATTAATATGTATAATTTTTTGTGGACATTTTGTGAGTGCAGCTGTCACTGAGAAATGATTATTTTTTACTACTTGGTGACACTTTTTGCGCAAAACCAATTTTTTGGGTTTAGCTTGTGCTGTACATTCTTAAGTCCGGACGACCCCATCTAAACGCTGTGCGGTCCATTCCCAATTCTGAACAGCCTCATTCAGTATGCTGTGCTGTACATTCCCATTTCCACACTCTCTCATTCCATACTATGCAAGTCATTTCAGACTCCTTTAACCACACCACTTTAAGCCACACCCAATTTTCTTTGCAACTACTTCAACTTACTGCCACAGCGCGCCGCAGTCTCCTTCTCCTGGAAGGGGGCCCAAATTAGAATTCTTGTCCACTGCATTCAGAAATTCCCCTGTTTGCACACATATTTTATGTATGGTCATTTTTTTAAATCGTATTGTACCTCTTTCTTATTAAGGCAAATAACCAAATTACAAACATGTATTTCAATATTCATTTTCGTTATGTTTGAGAAACGCTATACTCAAATTTCCTCTTTTTAGTTTATAGACTTGTAAAGTCTGTTGAGATTTAGTGTAACATCATTAACCAATTTGTTTTTCAGCTTTAAACTTTGCTAACTTGATTTCTTTTTTGCAATTTTTATTACATCCCTTATATTTCATTAATGTGGTTTCAGTACCCACATCCTTAAGGGATTTAAATGCTTTCCTTTTATGCTTTATCACATCTAAAACCTTGCTGTTCAGCTATCTCTTTTTCCTTTTATTCATATAAATTTTGTTCCCATAGAGAATGTTCTCGTTTTTATTTATTTATTTATTTATTTTAAATGTCCCATTTGGCTTTGGTGTGCTTCTTCAACAGTGCATGTTCTCAATCTACAAGATTCATGCTTGCCAGACAGTCCAAGTGAAGTTTCATTTTGATGAAAGAATCATATCTTTTAGAAATTGGCTACATTCAGTCAATCATTTCATAAAATGAACTACCGTATTTATCTTAGTGGAAAATTCGGTGAAATTCAACTAAATCGTTTTTCTTAAAACAATCGAGTCTTTGATCAGTCGGTTATCTTTATGTGTACAGTCAGCAAAAAAAGTTTACGCTAAGTTTCTGTAATTGTATGTTAAAACTTTAATGTTTTTATTTTTGGATATAACAAAGAACGCCAAAACCCCTGTCAGGTTTCTTATTGCTGTCTGTGTCCTCGCTGGTGTAACTGGGGCAAAAAAGAGATGGAACATCCAAACTTTTATGCCCTGTACACACGACCGGTTTTGCCGTCGGAATAAACTCTGAAGGTTTTTCCGACGGAATTCCGACGGAATTCCACTCAAGCTGTCTTGCATACACACGGTCACAACAAATTCCGACCGCCAAGAACGCGGTGACGTACAACACGTACGACGGGACAACACGTACGACGTCTCGTATTTGCTTCAGAGTATGCGTCATTTTTGGTATGTCGGAACAGCATACAGACGAGCGGTTTTCCCGATAGGAATTTGTTCCGTCTGAAAAATATAGAACATGTTCTCTATCTAAGTCCGTCTGAATTTTCGACTTAAAAAGTCCAATAAGGCATACACACAGTCGGAATATACGATGAAAAGCTCCCATCAGTCTTTTTCTGTCGGAAATTCCGACGGTGTGTACGGGGCATTACAGTTTTTACCAGAAAAGTGGGTAAGAGAAAACCTTTCAAATGGAGATGCCTAGTTTTAAGACAACTCTCTATGGCTTAATGTACACAGAACGTTTTAAAACCTCTCCTGAATGATTTAACTTGACAGTTAGTAACAGACGTTTAAAAACGTCTGTTTTGCCGCGTTTACATGCCGCGTTTAGCCGCATTTGCATTTAGAAGCTTTTTTTTTTTTTTGCAAATAGTCAAAAATGTATCTCCATTAACCCCCCTGGCGGTATTCCCGAGTCTGGCTCGGGGTGGATTTTACATACCAAAAGCGGTATCCCCGAGCCAGACTCGGGCTTGCATCGCAGGATCCAGGAAGAGATTACTTACCTTGTCCCCTGGTTCCTGCGATGTCTCCCCGCTGTGATCGGCGAGCCGCTGTGTCTCGCTCGATTCACAGTGCCGAGCTCCGTTCCCTGCGAGCGTTGCGACGCACGGGGACGGAGTTCGGCGGTAAATTCAAAAGTGAAACACATAGTATAGATACAGCATACTGTAATCTCACAGATTACAGTACTGTATCAAATAACTACACATCCCCTTTGTCCCTAGTGGTCTGCCCAGTGTCCTGCATGCAGTTTTATATATATAAAACTGTTCTTTCTGCCAGGAAACTGGAGATTGTCCATAGCAACCAAAACTGTCTCTTTACATCAAAAGTGGTTTTAGACCAGCTAGAAAAAAGCGATAATAAATTATAATCACTTGCAGAATTGAGCGATAGTGATTTGTGGGGAGATCCGTCATCAAACAATAAAAGTAATAAAAGCTAAAATTCTGCAACTGTGCAAATTTCAGTGTTTTTGATTTGATTACATTATTATATAATTTTTATTATTATTATATTATTATGTGTTTTAATTATTTATAGTTATTTATTATATTATAATTTTTTATTTCGTTTTTCAAACTTTATCATACCCGGGATGTCTACTAGACTCTTGTTTGGACAGATTTAAGTGAACTATTCCTAAGAATTACAGGCCTACAATATGAAACGCCATATTTCTGTGCAAAATAATTGTACCGCTTTCAGCACCTAAAATCTGAAATAATCATACCGCCAGGGAGGTTAAAAAAGCCTGTAAACAAATAGCGGCTAAATGTGAGTTACCACGTTTACACACGTTTACAAGCTGTTAAAGGCATTTGGCGTTTCAAATGCCTATGAACATCCTAAGGCCTCGTACACACGGTTTGATTGTTGGACAACCGAGCATCTGATTTTTGTCAAAAGTGCGTGTGCAGGATTTTGTCTAGCATACTAATTATCCACAAATTGTCCTTTGACAAACACGAACTTAGTGACATACTATGAGAGTATAAAGAGGAAGTTCATTTCTCAAGCACCACCCTTTGGGCCCCTTCTGCTAATTTCGTGTTAGTAGAAGTTAGTAGAATTTTGGAGAGTGTCGATTTTCAGATCATACAAAACAAAAGCCTTTTAAAATACGTTTGGCATAAATACATCAGTATCACCAGCAAAGCAGCTTCATTATTATCCCATTAAAGAAGATGAGAATGTGCGCTGCATGTCGACATTTCATCAACTGCCGCGTCACGAATGTTAATTCTAGATTAGGAATGGTAGTTTACAAGACCAAACTCTTCCAGCTCGTTCCTTGATTCCGAGCATGCGTGTTTGTACTTTTGACTTTTGTGTGGCGAACTGTGCTGATCATCCGAAAATCAGACATTGAGTTCACATCCGACAAAAATTTATAGCCTGCACATACAGCTTTTGTCTGATGTAAAAGTCAAATCGTCTGTCAAATGCACCGTACTAACGATCCGAAAATCCGCAGACAGCTCGTCTTATGACTTTTCTCTTCTGATTTTCGTACGAGGCCTAAGAGGCATATATATATATATATATATATATATATATATATATATATATATATATTGCTAAACTTGTCAGGCTGCACAAGTTTGTTGCACAATTGCATTGCATGTCTCTAGATCAACTTTCTTGGCAAACATTCTTCAAGTTATGGTTCAGTCATGTTTTCCAATAATCATCCCACCAGATGTCACTGTAACAAATTTGCTACAAATTGGAAAAGTGTCAACTAGAACTTGTGCTTCAGGTGCTCTGCAAGTGTACAATATATATATATATATATATATATATATATATATATATATATATATATATATATATATATATACATACAGTGCCTTGAAAAAGTATTCATACTCCTTGAAATTTTCCACATTTTGTCATGTTACAACCAAAACATTTTATTATTTTATTGGGATTTTATGTGATAGACCAACACAAAGTTGCAAATAATTGTGAAGTGGAAAGTAAATGATAAATGGTTTTCAAATTTTCTTTACAAATAAACATGTGAAAAGTGTGGTGTGCATTTGTATTCATCCCCAGATTCAATACTTTGTAGAACCACCTTTTACTACAATTACAGCTGCAAGTCTTTTTGGGGATGTCTCTACCAGCTTTGTACAGCTAGAGTGACATTTTTGCTCATTCTTCTTTGCAAAATAGCTCAAGCTCTGTCAGATTGGATGGAGAGTGTCTGTAAACAGCAATTCTCAAGTCTTGCCACAGATTCTGAACTGGATTTAGGTCTGGATTTTGACTGGGTCATTCTAACACATGAATATGCTTTGATCAAAACCATTCCATTGTAGCTCCGGCTGTATGTTTAGGGTCATTGTCCTGCTGGAAGAACAAATTGGGCAATTCAGGCGCTGTGCAATGCTACCCAGTTCATAAAATAGTGGAACAAAAACTGAAATCCCCCACAGCTGGGAGGTAAATTGTGACCACCAATTAAGATGCCCAAGCATAGCAATATAACCAACAAAGATCCTCAAGGAAAGTGCTGAAGGATTCTATAAGTCTGTACAGCAGGTTTGTGGCTGTACAGACTTATAGTATCCCTCAGCGCTTTCCTTGAGGATCTTTGTTGGTTATATTGTCCTGCTGGAAGGTGAACCTCTGCCCCAGTCTCAAGTCTTTTGCCGACTCTAACAGGTTTTCTTCTAAGATTGCCCTGTACTTGGCTCCATCCATCTTCCCATCAACTCTGACCAGCTTCCCTGTCCCTCCTGAAGGAAAGCACCCCCACAACATGATGCTGCCACCACCATGTTTCACAGTGTGGATGGTGTGTTCAGGGTGATGTGCAGTGTTAGTTTTCTGCCACACATAGCGTTTTGCTTTTAGGCCAAAAAGTTCAATTTTGGTCTCATCTGACCAGAGCACCTTCTTCCACATGTTTCCTGTGTCCCCCACATGGCTTCTGCAAACGGGACTTCTTATGACTTTCTTTCAACAATGGCTTTCTTCTTGCCACCCTTCTCTTTGTGTAGTGCATGACTAATAGTTGTCCTGTGGAAAGATTATCCCACCTGAACTATGATCTCTGCAGCTCCTCCAGAGTTACCATGAGCCTCTGGCTGCTTCTCTCCTTGCCTGGCCTGTCAGTTTAGGTGGACGGCCATGTCTTGGTAGGTTTGCAGTTGTGCCATACTCTTTCCATTTTCGGATGTTGGATTGAACAGTGCTCCGTGAGATGTTCAAAGCTTGGGATTTTTTTTAATAATCTAGCCCTGCTTTAAACTTCTCCACAACTTTATCCCTTACCTGTCTGGTGTATTCCTTGGCCTTCATGATGCAGTTTGTTCACTAAGGTTCTCTAACAAACCTCTGAGGGCTTTACAGAACACCTGTATTTACGCTGAGATTAAATTACACCCCGATGAACTCTATTTACTAATTAGGTGACTTCTGAAGGCAATTGGTTCCACTAGATTCTAGTTAGGGGTATCAGAGTAAAGGGGGCTGAATACAAATGCATGCCACACTTTTTAGATATTTATTTGTAAAAAATAATTGAAAAACATTTATCATTTTTCTTCCGCTTCACAATTATGTGCCACTTTGTGTTGGTCTATCATAAAATCCCAATAAATTACATTTACGTTTTTGGCTATTACATGAAAAAATTTAGAACATTTCAAGGGGTATGAATACTTTTTCAAGGCACTGTATCTATTTATAGTTCTGGACAACACAGTGCTGCCTTCTCTATAACTCTATACACTGCAGTTCTATCTGTTTTCTCCCAGAATGCTGCTCTCTCTAGCCACATATGCCCACCTGATGCCACAGATCATTTACCAGTCAAGTTATACACTTTGTCAATTACGGTGAAGGACAAACACAGCCTGCAGGGTCAGAACTAGCTATAAAGTAGGTAACGCAAGCAGGTCATGGCCAAAAAATTCTGAAGAGGAAAACTAAAAAAAAACTCAAAAAGGCAGACACTGTTAAATAAGGCAGAGATACAGTACCACACTTATGCCCTGTACACACGATCGGACATTGAACGGACATTCCAGCAACAAAATCCATTGGATTTTTTCCGACGGATGTTGGCTCAAACTTGTCTTGCATACACACGGTCGCACAAAGTTGTCGGAAAATCCGATCGTTCTGAATGCGGTGACGTAAAACACGTACGTCGAGACTATAAATGGGGCAATAGCCAATAGCTTTCGTCTCTTAATTTATTCTGAGCATGCGTGGCACTTTGTGCGTTGGATTTGTCTACACACGATCAAAATTTAAAGGATCGGATTTTGTTGTCGGAAAATTTTATATCCTGCTCTCAATCTTTGTGTGTCGGAAATTCCGACGGAAAAAGTCAGATGGAGCCCACACACGGTCAGAATTTCCGACAACACAATCCGATCGCACTTTCTCCATCGGAAAATCTGACCGTGTGTACAGGGCATTAGAAATGCAGTTAAGCAAGGCACTTGGTAGAAAAAGCCTAGGATAAATACTAAATACTAAATTTTTAATACATTTACACAACTGCTACTAGTGAATCACTTCTTTTTACAAACTAAGAAAAAGCAATGCCCTAAGAGAAGGACAATACAGCTGTGTCCTGGTTTTTATACTTCACTTATGCTACCTTAGCTAACTGACATATGGGAATGCCAAAAATGGTCCATAGAAAGCTGATGTAATTAAGAGAATCTGACATTGCTACTGCCACAGCTAAACGGATAGCGCGTTCCCTAAAGGCAGAAGTGATGCAGGGCGGAAATATGGCATTCACCCGTATATCTGTTTATCTACAGAGCTGGATTACTCAGATGTCTTCAATTGGGTCCTACTACTACTGTATATGCCACATCTTAGAGGAGAAACAAATACTTTGAGGTACAAAATGAAATGTCCACTTAAAAAACTTCACATTTCATTATAAAACTACAAATATTCATACTTGATCAACAGCTTCTATAAGTTTTTGATACAGATCCTGTACGCAAATGAAATACTCTTTTATTGCAATGACCTGATTGTGTATAATATATGTCAGTGTTCCATGCTGTGTTTCTGTTGCTGGAATAAATTAGAACTCAACTACATCATTATTTTTCCCATATGAGTAAAACTGATGTGACATATAATATCATAGCTATTTTTAAGCTGGCGTTTAATTAACCCAACCCAGCAAAACAAGGGCAGGTCAGGTGCTTGCAGTTCACTGTATTCAAGGAAAATATAGATATGTATTTATAGAAGAACTCTGCTATGTATATCATTTACACCTACCATACTCTAGAAAAGTGCTTCTTGACGATCTAAGCTTTGTTGACCACTTGGAACCAAGTCCCATATGCCATGGACCACCATAGCCTACATTGGTTCCTTTCACTCTCACCTTTTTCCCACTATTACCGTATATACTCGAGTATAAGCCCGAAAAAAAATACTGCGCTATCCCTATAATTGTATTATCATGTAAATATGCAAAAAAATATGTGAATAATAAACCAGAAGTAAACCTAAAAACTCCTAAAAGACAGCTGCAACCTCTAATGTGAGACAACCCACACCTAAATAACTATGTAAATAATAGGCTGCGCTTCCAAGAATTAGACGTGGTCATAATTGATAAACCAACTGAGTGACATTCAGCATAAACCAAATATAATAATAGAAAAAATTTATATCAGCAAAGTGGAGATCACACTGATGGAATGGTGGGGATACAAGAGTTCAACAATCAAATGCAATTATAGTGAGTCCATATATTAGAAAAATAAAGTCCTTGAAGATATAAAAAATTAAACAAAGAGAAGGAGAAAAACACCCGTTCTTCCAGTGATAAAAAACATGCAAAAAAAGGGACTGTCTCCCTAAGGAGCGTGATGTTGCTGGGAGATCCTCCACCTCAAATAGAAAGGGCCCCTTACCAGATCCAAAGATCTCCTGTCACAGAGATCTTACGCACAGGTGGCTGTGTTCTTACGTGGTCAGCCACCTGTGCGTAAGATCTCTGTGACAGGAGATCTTTGTGTGATCTCCACTTTGCTGATATCAATTTTTTCTATTATTATATTTGGTTTATGCTGAATGTCACTCAGTTGGTTTATCAATTATGACCACGTCTAATTCTTGGAAGCGCAGCCTATTATTTACATACTCGAGTATAAGCCAAGTTTTTCAGCACTTTTTTTGCGCTGAAAATGCCCCCCTCGGCTTATACTCGAATCAAGCACTTTTCTGCAGCAGAGAATAACATTTTCCAAACCGACTTTGGGGCCCCTAGCACCAAGTGGCCCAGAGATATGGGGCCCCAAATTCGAGCAACTGTGTCCATCTGCAGCAATGTCAATTCGGGACCCTTTGGGTCCAGAGACCCCAAATTTTTGCTGCAGCTAGGGGGCATATAGAAACCCTTAACTACCGAGTGTGAAGTTCGAGGGACCTATGGCTGCAAATGGGCACAGTGAGACATGCAAATGGGCACGGTGAGGCTGCAAATGGGCACAGTGAGGCTGCAAATGGGCATTGTTGACCCTCTTTTCCACTTACAGTAGCTGTGCATTTCTCACCCTAGGCTTATACTCGAGCCAATACGTTTTCTCAGTTTTTTGTGGTAAAATTAGGTGCCTCGGCTTATATTCCGGTTGGCTTATACTCAAGTATATACGGTATATTCTAAGTGAATTGTATATTTTGCCCACCTACTGTCCACTAGGCACTGTTTGTACTGTACCTGAGCACCATCTAACCACTCAGGTTCTGCTCTGCTACATACAACATAAAAGAGCATTAGGATTTCCAGTATGATTTATAATATCTGCTGTCAGATACTGCTCCTATCACTAGGGTCCTGTGGACCTCATGAGCTACTGAGGTTGATCTACTAAGGGCTTGTCTATGTAGGCAACCAGGAGGTAAATGGGGGGGTCAGGTGGTAAAAGCAGGTGGTTGAGCGCTTATTTTACCAAACCACCACCCATCTAAACAAGGGGATGCAGCTGCTAAGGGTTGTACACATGCCCCCGCCACCATTGTGCTTCATGGGCCAGTTAAGTTAAGACAGCACACCACATTTGGTGGGTGTTACCACTGCCAAATGCAATCCATTTAACTGTATTAGGTCACACTCAACTGGCCTGCAACCGTGTATAATGCAGGCAGTTGCAGTGCAGTGGTCTGACATTTACAAGGTTAAAACAGGCAGTTAGGAGCTGGCATCTCACTTCCTCACCGCCTGTCAAACATCTCTGTAAAGTGATCCAACCACAAATCACTTTTAATAGGGGTGGCAAGGGTTGCCCGACAAATGAACAAGCCTTAAATGAAAATACACTGTTCACTTTGCAACTGCATTTCCCCAAAGCTTAGTGAATATAGTGAAATTTTACTTTGCAAAGAATACCCAAAAAAAAAATAAAACTGCATTTTTGCTTGCATATGATTGGGTAATGGAAGGCAGCAGAGCTTCACCTCATTTACTAAGCTCTGGGAAACATTCCCTTGCAAAATGAACATTCTATTTGCATTTAGTAGATCAACCGCATTGTGTCCAGTGGTCAGGAGCACTAGTTATGAGAATGGTGCCCTAGCTAATGAGCCTGATTCAGGATAATTGGGATTCCCAATGCTACAAATCAGTAATTACTTCTTCAGGCAATATCTTAGCTACCTGTTCCATCAAAGAGGGGCATTAAGCTACCTTCACCTCTTACATAATGACCATAATGATGTTACCATTTTGCCACAATTGGAATACTTTGATGAACTGAGCATCCTACTTGGAATTTACTCTAGCTTTGTACAAATCAATAAATAAATGGGCTGACATGCAGCACTATATCACAATTTCAAATGCTTGCAAATAAGTATAGTACATCATTTTTTTGCGAAACAGTCTGTCATGCTGGAAATTTGAGAGGCTGAATAAAGAATTACATCCATTGTGTCCACTGACAGGCATTAGAAAATGTCAAAAGCAAACTAAATAAAAACAGTTTCCAGTTCATGTACACAACACAGTCTAAGGTAATGATTTCCCATCAGCAAATGACCATATGCCAATTATACAATCATTAACAAATCTTCTACATTTCATGACTTCATTGAACAATGATAACTGATCTAAGGCTGAGGTCATAAACAGACCTTTGGTACACAGCCAGCAACATGCAGACGCTACCGCTACAATGTTAGTTATAAGGAAAGTAGCAATATGAGTAGGTGACAATGACAAGAAAAAGGCACCGACATCCCTGTAAATAAATGTAAAAGAGGGGGATTTTTAGCAGGACTTTTAAGGTGCCAACAAAGAGAAATAAGTAGTTTCAATCCATAATAGGTATAGAAAATTAACGATGATTAACAATAAAAAACTTGTAATTAATTTTCTATACCTATTATGGATTGAAACTACTTATTTCTCTTTGTTGGCACCTTAAAAGTCCTGCTAAAAATCCCCCTCTTTTACATTAATGTTAGTTATATAATTTGCACTATTTTCTTCTCTCTTAACCACTTCAGCCCCGGAAGCATTTACCCCCTTAATGAACAGGCCATTTTTTGCGACTGCGTCGCTTTAACTGACAATTGCGCGGTGGCGCGACGCTGTACCCAAACAATTTGATCACCTCTGCGGTTTTTATTTTTTGTGCTATAAACAAAAAATGACAGACAATTTTTTTTTTTTTAAAAACTGTGTTTTTTACTTTTTGCTATAATATATATCCAAAAAAAAAAAATAATTTCTTCATCAGTTTAGGCCAATATGTATTCTTCTAGATATTTTTGGTAAAAAAAATGGCAACAAGCGTATATTGATTGGTTTGCACTAAAGTTATAGTGTCTACAAAATAGGGGATTTTTGGCATTTTTAATATTATTCTTATTTTATTTTTATTATTTTTTTTTTTTTTACTAGTAATGCCAGTGATCAGTAATTTTTAGTGGGACTACGATTATGCGGCAGACAGATTGGACACTTTTGACATTTTGGGACCAGTGACATAATTACAGTGATTAGAGCCAAAAATAGCCACTGATTACTGTATGAATGACACTAGCAGGGAAAGGGTTAACACTAGGGGGCGATCAAGGGGTTAAATGTGTTCCCTGGGAGGTGTTTCTAACTGGGGGAGTGGACTGACAGGGAGTACAGAGAGATCGCTGTTCCTGATCACGGGAATCTGTTTACATTGACAGATCCTCATTCTGGCCCTCTGTGGAGCAATCGTAGATGGCCGCCAGGCACGTGCATCAGCTCCAGCGACGCGCCGCGGGGCGCAAGCGCACCTGCTATAGCTATTAAATTGACCGACGTACAGCTATGGCGATTTGCGCAGCCGAGCCAACCTGCCGCAGTATAACTGCGGCGGCTGGTCGGCAAGCGGTTAAAACATAGGGTAACTGGATTTGATAAAATTTGCCTTATTGTACTAACCATGCATTAATGCCTTAAAGTCTTGTTTTTTTTTTTTTCATTTAAAAATAACAAACATGTCATACGTACCTGCTCTGTGCTGCACCTTCTGACTTTAGAACCACTTTAAATCTGTAATCCTTACAGACAGTGCGGGGAATTTACTAAAACTGTAGCAGACACAATCAGGAGCAGCTATGCATGGCAACCAATCAGCTATTTTTACCTTGTTCTATTAGGCCCCTTTCACACATGGTGGATTCCATTCTGATCAGCAGGGAATCTGTGAACTGATCCCCTGATGATCGGAACAGAGTGGGCAGATGACACCATCCATTCTGCTCTATGGGCAGCCAGGAGTTAACAAACTCCGCTGTCCATTTATACCCAACTACCCTCTAATCCACTCCGCCTAAATGATAGATGATGGTTCCTCTTCAGTTTTCTTTAGCGGATCCAATAGGACCCAGAAGTAGGTGCATGTAAACGGGCCAAAAGCTTTGAAAATTAAAGCTAGAGACACAAATTAGTTGTAGTGCATAGCTGTTCCAGATTCTGTCTTAACAACTACAGGGGGGAATTGAATAAAGCTGCTGAGCCACTTTTCTGGCATTAATTCCTCTTGTTGATGTGTTGGGACTAATTAATGTAGCATCTGCAACACTTTTGGTTCTGACAGTAACTCATGCACCAAAATCAGCTAGTTCTTGTTTGCACCACTTTAGCATTGTGGTGCAACGAATGTGCCAAATTCAAAATAAAATACTGACATTTCATATCTTACAAAAGTGGAGCTAAATAAAATCTACTCTCTTTTGGCATGCAAAGGGGGTTATTTACTAAACCTGGAAAGTGGCAAAATCTGGTGCAGCTCTGCATAGGAACCAATCAGCTTCCAGGTTTTTTGTCAAAGCTTAATTGAACAATCCGAAGTCAGAAGCTGATTGGCTACCATGCACAGCTGCCCCAGATTCTGAGTGCTCCAGTTTTAGTAAATTTCCCCCAAAGAGTGACTCTGGCGCAGACAGATTTAGCAAAAGTATCTCGTGTGCATTCCAAAAGTGGCACCGTGTGCACCAAATTCAAGTACAAGTTCTAAACAGGGACATTCATTTGGCTCACACTGTGACACTTTTAGAACCCACGCGAGACAGTTTTGCAAAATCTGTCTGCAGCAGTCTTCATGAATTCCAGGGTATATGATTTCTTTTTAATGGTGATTTTTGTAAGCATCTAATACACAGGGGAATAACTACAAATCTTGGAGCCACTTAGCAAAACTTTCAGGCTGCATTCACAGCTCATAAAGCGCCTGGAAAACGCCCGAAAAAACACCTGAAAAACGCCCAACATGCAAAATCCCATTCATTTCAATGGCACATCTGATCGTTTTGTCACCTGAAACAAAAAGCATGGAAAACACCCTAAGCTCCAAAAAGAACATGAGCTTCTTTGGGGCAGATTACAGGCGTGTTTCTGCCTTTTTCATTGGTGACCTGAACAAAATCGCAGCAAAAATATGGCAAATCGCTGTAAAAATGCAGGCAAAATTGCGGTAAAAACGCAGCAAAAATGCACGACTTTGAAATGCTCAGGTGTGAATGCAGCCTCATGGTGCACTATAGTTCATGGCAGTTGGTGTATAATACCCGCCATTGACCTGAGCCCAAAGTATGATAGAAGTTAAAGCAGAGTTCCCCCCATTTAAAAGTCAGCAGCTACAAAAAGTGTAGCTGCTGACTTTTAATAATCAGACACTCACCTGTCCAGCGATGCGGGTGTACAAAGCCCCGCTCCTCTCCCCCCCCCCTCTCTGAGGCGCTGGCATTCTAACTGTGGGCACCCGGCTGTGGCTTCACAGCCAGACGTGCACTGCGCATGCGTGAACCGTGTTGCGCGTTGTGAATGGTCAGGCAATCTTTTGGGACCTGTGACGTGTCCCAGAAGATTGCAAGGAAGGAGGGAGGAGAGGTTATCTTCCTTCCAGCGCCACGGAGTAAGGGGAGGAAGTGGGAGCTGGGTGCCTGTAAAAATAGGGTACCCACTCCTCCCCCAAAAAAATGACATGCCAAATGTGGCATGTCAGGGGGTCACCTGCATTTAAAGCGGAAGTTCCACTTTTAGGTGGAATTTCGCTTTAAACTAAAGATCTAAGGGTAACCCAAATTATGTTTTCCCCCTCATCAGGGCTGAATATATGTGTAAACAGAGAGAACCAGGAGAAGATAACACAGATAACAAAACAGCATTTTGGTAGAGACCCAGCAGGGAAAAATGTAATGGTTGACTAGCCTCCATGAAGTGATCACTTCAAAAACACGATTGTGATTATTAGCAAGAAAAGTCCTTCTAAATAGAATTGACCATTCAAGATTCCACGTTTCTCCTCAGCAATATTCTTGTACAATTTTCCTTTACATTTACCAAAATCATTAAATATAAGGTCAAACCTAAACCCTTTTCATTTGTGTGCAATCAGGCAGGCCCTTGCACTACAATAGTTAGGTAGATAGGTAAATCTAAAGGAAATTGAATAGGAACATTGTATAAAATGTATGGCCAGCTTAAGTCTCCCCATTTTACACAAACATAGTTTGGTTTTTCAGACATCAATGTTGCACTTCTTTCATTTGGATTTGTTTGGATTTTTTTCAACATTTTTTTAAAGCTTTTTTGCCATGTTTTTCTGTGTTTTTTTCAATCCAAATTACAACTGTAATGTTCAGTCTCAACATTTTTTTATTCAATAAATATTTTTTTTTTCTGAATGCACCAAAAAGATCAGATAAAAAAAAATAACTAACCACACACACCACAAAGCATCATGAAAGATAATAAAAAAAAAATTTCAAACCTATTCCAAGCTTCGTTCTGAAATGCACACGGTTCCATTATTAATACTTATTATCTGAATATTTAAAACAGAACTATAGGCAAAACTTTTTTTTTCGCTAAGGTAAGGGAAAGTATAACCCCCATCAATTTTTTTTTTCCTGCCCTCTGTGTCCCATTGGGGGGATGAACCTTCATTTCCTGTCGCATAGCCAAAACAGGAAGAGAGAGGAAATTCCTCCAAAGTGAGAAAATCCCGTGTTGTCATCAGGGTCACCAGAACTAGCGTCCCAAGATTTCCTTTCTAATCCTGTTCTGTGGACAACCCAACATTTGGAATTTTCTTTTACTTTCAGTTTTGATGATAACATGACAAATAGAGAAGGTGAATCTCCATAATGGGGACGCAGACAGCAATAAAAACCTGACAGGGGTTCTAATTCCCCTGTACTCTATTTGAAACGTAAAAAAAAAAAGTTTTGTCTCTAGTTATACTTTAACCAATTGCCGACCGCGCTGTAGCCAAATGACAGCTACAGCATGGGTGGCTAGTTCTTGGATGCCATCATATGATGGCATCCCATGATTGTGCCCGCTGCAGGGGGCAGGTAGTGTGCGGGCAGTCGCCATTCATACCCCAACACCCCTCCGACACACCAGACCTCACCGCTAGAGCACGAGGTAATACCGAGAGCAGGACTATCCTTTGCTCAGGCCTTGCACCGGCGTTCCAGACGTAGCGCAATACCAGTAAGTACTAGCCTAGGTCAACCCTAGTCCCCGCTCCTTGACCCGACATCCCCCCCTCCCATCACCGACCAACCCGGGTCAGATAAGTTCGCGGGACCCCCAGCAGTTGATCCAGGGACCTCGGTCCGATCGCCTCTGGGGTCAGGAAGGAATTTTTTCCTCTGCTGCAGTAATTGGCTAGCTCAGCTAGAGGTTTTTCGCCTTCCTCTGGATCAACAGGAGACCGGTAGGCCCGCGCGGCCCCCCTCCACCACCACAGTCCCATCGCACATTCATCTACACCACCCCGAAGCAGCGGCATTCTCCAGACCATCATCTTCTCAGCAACAGAAGCAGCGGCACCCTTCAGGACCACCAATTCCTAAACAACCTAACCATCGCCACTTCAGTATCATCACCGAATCATCCTACCATCACCAATTCTCTTACCATGTGCAACTTCAAGTACGCCCTCCACAAGCTAAGAAATACCACCGCAACATTAACAACTTCCGTTCATAAAATACTACAGAAAGAACAGCTTCTAAGGACCAACCTACAATCAACCATCAAATACAGGAAGACAACAATTCAACCACAACAATTAGATTGCGCACTGATCAACACCAGATCTGCAGTCAAGCACAGACTGGAGGTACACGACTTCATCACCCAAAACAACATAGATTGCCTCTTCATTACGGAAAGTTGGCTAACACCCGACTGCAACGCCATCCTAACTGAATTAGTACCTGAGAACTACAAGATCCTAACGGAGCACAGAACAGGAAAAAAGGAGGAGGCCTAGCAGTGATCTTCAAATCTCACCTCGCGCTCACCAAACCAACTGTACAGAATTCAGTGCCTTTCATGGAGACACTCACCCTACATCTTCAATCAACACCCCAAGACACTATTCACATACTTCTATGTTACAGACCACCAGGACCGAAGACCAATCTCCTTACACCCCTCACAGAACTCATGTCAACGCACACCCTGAAAGCCAAAAACTTTCTGGCACTTGGAGATTTCAACCTCTGGGCAAACTCCACCCAAGACCCTATCGCCACCGCCTGCATTAACCAACTGAAAGAATTAGGTCTTCAGCAACTGATCAATGCTCCTACACATGGTTCAGGACACATTTTGGACCTCATCTTCAAACAAAATATGGACGTCAACATATTCGATAACCTACCGCTACCATGGACGGATCACCACGCTATCAAATTTAAAATCGCCACCAACACCACTCTCCAAAAACGGAAACAGGCAAATACAACACGCTGGACAAGATCTCAGAAGAAACAAACTCTTCAAAACCACATTGTCAAACAAAATAGCAATGCTAAACTTAAACCACTCAACGGAACAAACACTCAACTCCTTAAACAAGGGATTACTACAAACATCGGACTCAGTGGCTCCAAAACGTAGAACTCACAACCGCAAGTTAAACTCTGGATGGTTTAATGGCACTCTTACTTTACTAAAGCAGGAACGAGCTGGTGTCCCCCAGAAGAGCTGAAAGAGCCTGGAGAAGAAACTCCACAAAGGAAAACAACCCAAACTACAAAACACTCACGGATAAATATCACAAAGCAATCTTCAAAGCAAAAAAGGAACACTTCTCAAACACCATCTCAACAGCCTTAAACCGCCCTCGGGAACTCTTCAAAATAGTCACCAAGACTATGAACCCTACCTGCCTAGAGCCCCCAGGAAACGAAACCCAAGAATTCTGCAATGAGCTATCAGATTTTTTTATCGACAAAATCGAAAACATCCAGAAAACAATTCAACAGAAAAAAACAACTAACCTCATGCAACTAAAACAAAAAGAAAAAATCGATACAATCATCACACAAGCACCAAATTTTTTGCTGATCCCAATCACCACTGACACCACCAAAAACATCATCAGAAGCCTCAGAGACAGCACATCACCAAACGACATAATTCCCACAAAACTCCTGAAAGAATGTTCCAACATCTTGGCTCCTACTATAACACACCTCATAAACCAGTCATTCAAAGGACTGTCCCAACTGCCCTCAAACACGGCATCGTCAAACCCCTCCTAAAAAAACCCAACCTCGACCCTAAGGACCCTAACCACCGCAGACCGATAACAAGCCTCAACACCATCTCCAAGATTATGGAGAAAGCAGTAGTACAACAGCTACAGCACCACCTGGACACACACAATCTCCTGGATCCTCTGCAATCAGGCTTCCGCCCAGGCCATGGAACAGAAACGGCACTCCTCAAAATATGGGACGACGCCCTTGAAGCAGCTGATGATGGAGAATCATGTCTCCTGGCACTGTTGGACCTCAGTGCAGTGTTCGATACAGTGGACCACAATACTCTACTCATCCGCCTCACAGAAGTAGCAGGAGTCACAGGTTCAGATCTACAATGGTTCGCATCCTTCTTAGGGAATCGCTCTCAGACAGTGAAACTAGGAGAATTCTACTCTGAAACCTGCGAAATCTCTTGTGGAGTCCCTCAAGGTTCACCCTTGTCACCAGTGCTCTTCAACATCTACATCCGCCCACTCCTCAAAATCATCAGAAAATCGGACCTCTGCTTCCACTCATGATGATACTCAACTCTACCTCCGCATCACCGGAGAAAACGACCACCTTCAGCAACTAGAAAAATGCCTCACTCTGATAGACGACTGGATGACTACTAGCTCTCTCAAACTCAACGGATCAAAAACAGAGCTTCTTCTCCTATACGGAAACCAAAATTCCAAAACTAAGACCCCATGGACACCTCCCACCATCTTTGGACAGACCATCTCGCCAAGCACCAAAGCCAAGAGTCTCGGAGTCATTTTTGACTCAGAAATGTCAATGGATGCACAAATAGGATCAGTAGTCAGCGGATCTCACCATCTTCTCCGCCTGCTACGTAGACTCATCCCATTCGTGCCAGAAGAGGACAAAGCAGCAGTAGTTGGAACAATCATCAATTCCAGACTCGACTACGCAAACTCCCTCTACATAGGACTACCCCAATAACAGCTTGCGCGCTTACAACTCATCCAAAACACGGCGGCAAGACTGTTAACAGGAAAAGAACCCTGGGAATCCATCTCCCCTTCCCTGAGGAGCCTACATTGGCTAACCGTAAAGAATCGGATTACTTTCAAGACCCTCTGCCTCACCCACAAATGTATACATGGAAACGCTCCTCAATACCTATGCGATAAAATAAAACGCTACACACCCAGTCGCAGTCTTCGATCTTCTAACCATAACCTCCTCCTTATTCCAAAAACCCGCTACAAAACAAAGGGAGAACGAAGATTCGCAGTCCAAGGACCACGGCTTTGGAATGCTCTACCTACACACATTCGCATGGAAGAAAGCCATCAGGCCTTCAGAAAGAAACGCAAGATCTACCTCTTCTAAGAAGCTTGACTACTCAGGACGGATCCAGCGCTTTGAGGCGATTCAGTTCGCAACTGCAGCGCTATATAAATCATTCATTCATTAATTCATTCATTTAGTGTGTGGCAGCTGTCTGGGGCAGCATGAACGGCCCTAACACATGGATTAGCATGGTCATAAATGGCACAATTTATTAGGAAGGGTGGGGAGGACAGGGAGTTTAAAACGAGATTCCTGCTTTATGTTACCCTACTGTAATGAGTATGAATATGTATTCTGATAATTCTTTACTAACATACAGTGGCGGCCCGTCCATAGGGGGGACACCTGCTGTGGGGGGGCTCTGATAGGGACACCTGCTGTGGGGGGGCTCTGATGGGCGACTCCTGTTTTGGAGGGACTCTGATGGGGCACCTGCTGTGGGGGGACTCTGATTGGGACACCTGCTGTGGGGGGACTCTGATGGGGACACCTGCTGTGGGGGGGCTCTGATAGGGACACCTGCTGTGGGGGGGCTCTGATGGGCGACTCCTGTTTTGGGGGGACTCTGATGGGGACACCTGCTGTGGGGGGACTCTGATTGGGACACCTGCTGTGGGGGGACTCTGATGGGGACACCTGCTATGGGGGGCTCTGATAGGGACACCTGCTGTGGGGGGACTCTGATTGGGACACCTGCTGTGGGGGGACTCTGATGGGGACACCTGCTGTGGGGGGGCTCTGATAGGGACACCTGCTGTGGGGGGCTCTGATGGGCGACTCCTGTTTTGGGGGGACTCTGATGGGGACACCTGCTGTGGGGGGACTCTGATTGGGACACCTGCTTTGGGGGGCTCTGATAGGGGACACCTGCTGTGGGGGGACTCTGATGGGGGACACCTGCTGTGGGGGGACTCTGATGGGGGACACCTGCTGTGGGGGGCTTTGATAGGGGACACCTGCTGTGGGGGGCTCTGGTGGGGGGCTCTCATAGGGGACTCTGATGGGGGACACCTACTGTGAGGGGGCTCTGATGGGGACACCTGCTGTGGGGGATCTCTGATGGGGACACCTGCTTTGGGGGGACTCTGATGGCGACACCTGCTGTGGGGGGACTCTGATGGGGACACCTGCTGTGAGGGGGCTCTGATGGGGACACCTGCTGTGGGGGAGCTCTGATGGGGACACCTGCTGTGGGGGGGCTCTGATGGGGGACACATGCTGTGGGGGGTTCTGATGGGGGACACCTGCTGTGGGGGGACTTTGATGGGGACACCTGCTGTGCGGGGACTTTGATGGGGACACCTGCTGTGGGGGGACTCTGATGGGGACACCTGCTGTGGGGGGCTCTCATGGGGGACACCTGCTGTGGGGGGGCTCTGATGGGGGACACCTGCTGTGGGGGGGCTCTGATGGGGGACACCTGCTGTGGGAGGACTCTGATGGGGACACCTGCTGTGGGGGGACTCTGATGGAGACAACTGCTGTAGGGGACACCTGCTGTGAGGGGGCTCTGATGGGGACACCTGCTGTGGGGGGGCTCTGATGGGGGACACCTGCTTTGGGGGGCTCTGATGGGGACACCTGCTGTGGGGGGCTCTGATGGGGACACCTGCTGTGGGGGGCTCTGATGGGGACACCTGCTGTGGGGGGCTCTGATGGGGGACACCTGCTATGGGGGCTCTGATGGGGACACCTGCTGTGGGGGGCTCTGATGGGGACACCTGCTGTGGGGGGCTCTGATGGGGACACCTGCTGTTGGGGGGCTCTGATGGGGACACCTGCTGTAGGGGGGCTCTGATGGGGGACACCTGCTGTAGGGGGCTCTGATGGGCGACTCCTGTTTTGGGGGGACTCTGATGGGGACACCTGCTGTGGGGAGACTCTGATTGAGACACCTGCTGTGGGGGACACCTGCTGTGGGGGGCTCTGATGGGGAACACCTGCTGTAGGGGGCTCTGATGGGGGACACCTGCTGTGGGGGGACTCTGATGGGGGACACCTGCTGTGGGGGGCTCTGATGGGGGACACCTGCTGTGGTGGGCTCTGATGGGGGACACCTGCTGTGGGGGGCTTAGATAGGGGACACCTGCTGTGGGGGGCTCTGGTGGGGGGCTCTGATGGGGGACTCTGATGGGGGACACCTGCTGTGGGGGGACTTTGATGAGGACACCTGCTGTGGGGGGACTCTGATGGGGACACCTGCTGTGGGGGGACTCTGATGGGGACACCTGCTGTGGGGGGACTCTGATGGAGACACCCTGCTGTGGGGGACACCTGCTGTGGGGGGCTCTAAAGGGGACACCTGCTGCTGGGGGCTCTGATGGGGGACACCTGCTGTGGGGGGCTCTGATGGGGGACACCTGCTGTGGGGGACACATGCTGTGGAGGGCTCTGATGGGGAAACATGCTGTGGGGGGACACTGATGGCAACTCTGATGTAAGGGGACAGAGGCTGTATTTGGGGGGGGCAGAGGCTGCATTTGGGGGTTGACAGAGGCTGCATTTAGGGAGACAGAGGCTGCATTTGGGGGGGGACAGAGGCTGCATTTGGGGAGAAAGAGGCTGCATTTGGGGGGACAGAGGCTGCATTTTATGTGACAGAGGCTGCATTTGATGTGACACAGGCTGCATGTAAGGATGGACTGCTGGGGACACCTGATGGCATCTGGTTGTAGGGGACGTGGCTAGTGACACACTCGGGGCTCCCACTGATTCTGCATTATGGTGAGTTGAATGATTTCATTTTATATTACAGCAATAATGCGCTTCAATCATCCTGACACCATAACAACCATGGTGCCGGGATGATTGAAGCGCTAACACCAGGTGTTTGGAGTATCTTTATCTGCTGATTGTTAAACTTTCTAGAATACACATTTCTATTGTTGTGTAGGATCTAGGCCTGCTGTCCCTCTCTCCCTCTCCCTCTATCCCTCGTTCATCTCAGACGCTAACCACACCACCTTAGAGCCACGCCCAATATTTTGCTGAAACCACGCCCATTTCACCAAGTGGGAGGGGTCCAAAAGGAAGGGCGGGGTCTGGCGCCCCCCATCCTAAAACTTCACCAGCCGCCACTGCTACCATATCGACAGATTCTGAGACTTACAGCTGCACGGGGCATGGAAGCTAAGTCAAATACTTTATAAGAAAATTTTAAAAGTTAAATAAGCCTGAAGTCAGACAGCCAGTGGAAAACTGCCAAAATGAAGTAAGTTGAGTGATTATCTGGTGCTAATCCCTATGTTTCTAAACAACCAATTTACTAAATTATTATCGAGAGACAAGATAACAGCCGAGATCTTCATCTGGGGCTTTATAGCAGCTAGCTAAAAAATACTTAATTGTTAAATGTGGATGCAGATATTTGCCTATACATATACAAGCTATAGACATACAGTACTGTTTACAGTTGTGCTCATAGGTTTACATACCCTGCCAGAATTTATGGTTTCTTGGCCATTTTTCAAAGAATATGAATAACACAAAAACTTTTCTTTCACTCATGGTTAGTGTTTAGCTGAAGCCATTTATTATCAATCAACTGGGTTTACTCTTTTTAAATCATAATGACAACAGAAATTACCTAAATGACCCTGATCAAAAGTTTACATACCCCAGTTCTTTATACCGTGTATTGCCCCCTTTAACATCAATGACAGCTTGAAGTCTTTTGTGGTATTTGTGGATGAGGCTCTTTATCTTCTCAGATGGTAAAGCTGCCCATTCCTCTTGGCAAAAAGCCTCCAGTTCCTGTAAATTCTTGGGTTGTCTTGCATGAACTGCACGTTTGTGATCTCCCCAGAGTGGTTCAATGATATTGAGGTCAGGAGACTGAGATGGCCACTCCAGAACCTTCACTTTATTCTGCTGTAGCCAATGACAGGTTGACTTGGCCTTGTGTTTTTGGATCATTGTCATGTTGAAATGTCCAAGTACATCCCATGCGCAGCTTCCTGGCTGATGAATGCAAATGTTCCTCCAGTAATTTTTGATAACATACTGCATCCATCTTGCCATCAGTTTTCACCAAATTTCCTGTGCCTTTGTAGCTCGCACATCCACAAAATATCAGCGATCCACCTCTGTGTTTCACAGTAGGAATGGTGTACCTTTCATCATAGGCCTTGTTGACTCCTCTCCAAATGTAGCGTTTATGATTGTGGCCAAAAAGCAAAATTTTGGTCTCATCACTCCAAATGACTTTATGCCAGAAGGTTTGAGGCTTGTCTCTGTGCTGTTTGGCGTATTGTAAGCAGGATACTGTGGCATTTGCATAGTAATGGCTTTCTTCTGGCGACTCGGCCATGCAGCCACACTACATGTTTTCAGAGAGTCCTGTATTTCACCTGAAGTTATTTGTGGGTTTTTCTTTGCATTCCGAACAATTTTCCTGGCAGTTGTGGCTGAAATTTTAGTTGGTCTACCTGACCATGGTTTGGTTTCAACAGAACCCCTCATTTTCCACTTCTTGATTAGAGTTTGAACACTGCTGATTGGCATTTTCAATTCCTTGGATATCTTTTTATATCCCTTTCCTGTTTTATACAATTCAACTACCTTTTCCCGCAGATCCTTTGACAATTCTTTTGCTTTACCCATTACTCAGAATCCAGAAACGTCAGTGCAGCACTGACTGATGAACGATGCAAGGGTCTATCAGGAGTTCAAACTCATTGACCTTTTATACACAAACACTAATTACAAGCAAACAGATAACAGGTGAGGATAGTTACCTTTAATAGACATTCAAACCCCTTTGTGTCAACTTGTTTGCATGTTATCAGGCCAAAATCACCAGGGTATGTAAACTTTTGATCAGGGTCATTTGGGTAGTTTCTGTAGCCATTATGATTTAAAAAGAATATATATATATATATATATATATATATATATATATATATATTCTGTATGTGAGAGGGGCGTGATACAGCTTGTGACTGGCAGAAATCCACGCCATGTTATTGCCAAAAATAATATATATTATATATATTTGATTTCATATATATATTTGTATGCCAATTTAAAAATATTGATTATTGATAATTATTTATTTTTACTCTGTATTCCAAAGGCTGATCAGCAGCAGAGGATGTCACAGAGCAGGTCCAGGCTCGGCCAAGATTGCAACAATGAAGTTGGGATCCTCCCACATGCCTGGACTGGCCCCCAGCTCAGACTCTCAATGATCTGCTGAGAGCCTGAGCCAGAGGCTCCCACCCCCTCCACAGCCCAGCCCTCCAGTGAGCGTGGGGGGGGGAGCAGACAGCTGGTGACTGTCACCAGCTGTCTGCTTGGAGGGCACTTATGCCGCGTACACACGGTCGGACTTTTCGTCTACAAAAGTCCAACAGCCTGTCCGACAGACTTCCTGCGGACTTTCGGCGGACTTGCAGCAGACTTTCTAACGAACGGACTTGCCTACACACGACCACACAAAAGTCCGACGGATTCGTACGTGATGACGTACACCGGACTAAAATAAGGAAGTTCATAGCCAGTAGCCAATAGCTGCCCTAGCATGGGTTTTTGTCCGTCGGACTAGCACACAGACGAGCGGATTTCGGGGTCCGTCGTACTTACGACGTAAAGATTTGAAGCATGTTTCAAATCTAAAGTCCGTCGGATTTGAGGCTGAAAAAGTCTGCTGAAAGTCTGGAGAAGCCCACACACGATCGGATTACCAGCCAGCTTTAGTCCGTCGGTGTCCGTTGGACTTTTGTAGACGAAAAGTCCGACCGTGTGTACGCGGCATAAGAACCGAGCAATCAGCGGTATTTGATTGATCCGTTCTCAGTGTTAGTGCTGGCGGGGGACAGATGCAGCATCAGACATATGCTCCATCCACCTAGGTAAATATGAATCAGCAAAAAATATAAATAAAACATACTTCTCTTTTAAACAGGGTGTGTTTAGTAGCAGTTTAAATTCAATCTGCTTATATTTTGCCTTCCCTAGATCCTCTTGGTCCAAACTTCCGATGGTGAAAAACTTCAGATGCTCTGTTGGATTATTGATTGGAAAGCCCTCTTTTGGGGAGTGTAGGTATGTACATAATAAAGAAGAAAACATATACAAAACCACTTTACATGTCCCCTAATTACAATTAATCTACCAATTACAAATATTTTTTTTCCATTACTGATGTAATTCTCAATAAAAACTTTCTGTAAAATATCTGATCCTATGATAACATTCCATCTCTTGAAGCCTTCATTACTCATCTTCCCATTTTACTATTCAGCAGTTTTCATGCCTGACATACTGGCGATGCACAGTGCACGCTTGACAAGCTGTGTGACAGACTTAAAGCGGACCTTCAGTCATTTTTTCATCTTTCCATCTAATAAATCTTCTGCCCTTGTTGTTTTAACTTTGGATAGTAAAACATTTTTTTCTGCCAGTAAATACCTTATACAGTCCAGTTCCTGTTTCTTGTCTGGTCATTAGCCTAGGCTTATGACATCATGCACAGCTCTCTCTCTCTTACTCTCATGAGAGTTTACCAGAAAGGGAGGGGGGTGGGTCATAAGAGGGCCAATGAGAGCTGCAGGGCTGCAGAGCTGGAGGTGTGACTCTGTGTGTCTGTGTAAATCCAGGAAGTGAACAGGCAACAGCTTCAGCTGCCCACAGTTAAAATGGCTGCAGCCAGACTTAGTGGAGGGAGAATTCTGCAGCATATTTGGCAAGTACAGAAACACAGTATATATAAAATAATATGCAAAGTGGTTGGAGCATTGCTTGTGCCTAACTACATGCTATGTACGTTATGAGAACAGTTACAATGAACACAGTGATGAGGCAAATTCAGAAATGCAAGTCACGTAAAACTTAAAGGGTTTGTAAACCCTCGTTTTTTTTGTTTTTTTTTAAATAACACACATATCATACTTACCTCTACTGTGCAGTTTGTTTTGCATAGTGTGGCCCCGATCATCATCTGCTCTGGTCCTCTGGTGGCTCTCACAGCTTCTCCTTGCATCGGTACACCCCCTGGGAGAAGCGCTCTTCCGGGGGGTTACCCTGCGGGGGCGCTCCCGAGTCCAGCATTTGCGTCTATAGATACAGAATGCTGGACTCGGCCCAGCCCCCCCGGCGCCCGGGTCATTGGATTTGATTGACAGCAGCGGGAGCCAATGGCTGCGCTGCTATCAATCTGTCCAATTAAGAGCCGAGAACACTGGGCAGAGGGGAAGAGCGCGTCTCCGGCAAGGGAAAAAAGGCTTAGGTGAGTAAAACAGGGGGGCTGGGGGGCCGGTCACTGTCAGTGCATAGGATGCATTAAGGTGAAAAAACAGGAGGGTTTACAACCCCTTTAAAGTGGTATTCAACCAAAACCAAAAACGTTATATATATTGCAGCTTAGCAATCAAGAGAAGTGGTGGCTGCATCAGTTTTAAGCTTTTTTGCCTCTGTTTTCACCCCCCACTCTGGAAGAAGGAGCACAGGAGCACCTTTGAATGGCAGCATTGTCAGTCTGGGAGGAGGGGACTTTTAGATGGACTAGCAGATTTAAATACACTAACAAATTGAAGCCAATCTCCAGCTAATACTTTATAAGCAGTTACAGCAATGTTTTACATAAATATATAAATTCTGATCTTTGTAAGCACTCTTGTTAGAGTTAGGTGGTTTGGCTCATCTTCGTAACTGATACATTCTGCTGGAGAGCATCTTTTGAAAAACAACGGACTTAGTGGCGGAATCATCAGATCAAAATACAAGAAGGAAAGCCTAAAAAAGAAAATGAATGCAGCCATCACATCTAAGAATTGGTAAGCTGCAATATAATAAATGTTTGTTTTTGGGTTACTTTAAACTATATCTAGACTCAAGAACAAAAATGTTATATGTTGCAGCTTACCAGATGTGGTGGCTGCAATAGTTTTATATTTTCATCCATTTCTCCTTTATTTTTACATTGTGATCCTGTCAGTAATGTACTTTCTGTCCTGACATTGCTGACTCACCATACTCTATCAATCTATAGAGAATTAGCAATGTCACATAAGGATAAAAAAGTATTGTAAAACTACTGAACATCTTTCCCTCTGCCTATCTCCAAAATATAGGTGGGAGGTGTTTTTCAGTCAGGTTACTGCTGGCCCTGACACATGCTGGGTGTTATCATTGCTGACCCTGACACATGCTGAGTGTTATCTTTGCTGGCTCTGGCACATAATGGGGGTTATCACTGCTGGCCCTGACACATGCTGAGGTTTATCATTTCTGGCCCTGACACATGCTGAGGGTTATCATTGCTGGCCCTGACACATGCTGAGGTTTATCATTGCTGGCCCTGACACATGCTGAGGGTTATCATTGCTGGCCCTGACACATGCTGGGGGTTATTATTGCTGGCCTTACCACATGCTGGGGGGATATCATTACTGGTCCTAACACATGCTGGGGGTTATCACTGCTAGTACTAACACATGCTGGGGGTTATCAATGCTGGCTCTGGCAACACTAGGGGTTATCATTGCTTACCTTGACACATGCTGGGGGTTATCATTGCTGGTCCTAACACATGCTGGGGGTTATCATTGCTGGCTGACACATGCTGAGAGTTATCATTGCTAGTCCTAACACATGCTAGGAGTTATCAATGCTGGCCCTGACACACACTGGGGTTTATCATGGCTGGCCTTGACACAAGCTGGGGGTTATCAGTGCTGGCCCTAACACATGCTGGGGGTTATCATTGCTGGCCCAAACAAATGCTGGGTGTTATCATTCCTAGTCCTAATACATGCTGGGGATTATCATTGCTGGTCCTAACACATGCTGAGGGTTATCAATGCTGATCCTGACACATGCTGGTGGTTATCATTGCTGGCCCTGACACATGCTGGGGGTTATCATTGCTGACCCTGACAAATGCTGCGGGTTATCCTTACTGGCCCTGATACATTCTGGAGGTTATCACTGCTGGCACATGCTGGAGTTCTTCTTGATGGCCCTGACTTATAATGGAAATTATCATTGCTGGCCCTGACACATGCTGAGAGTTATGATTGCTGGTCCTAACACATGCTGGCAGTTATCATTACTGACCCTGACATATGCTGGGGGTTATAATTGCTGGCCTCAACACACCCTGGGGGTTATCAATGCTGACCCTGACACGTGCTGGGTGTTATCATTGCTGGCCCTGACA
Source organism: Aquarana catesbeiana (assembly GCF_042186555.1). Lineage (NCBI taxonomy): Eukaryota > Metazoa > Chordata > Amphibia > Anura > Ranidae > Aquarana > Aquarana catesbeiana. The sequence continues at coordinate 176,522,856 of NC_133328.1, read as the reverse complement.
CATGCTGAGGGTTTGTGATTGCTGGCTGACACATATTGAGGGTTATCATTGCTGACCCTGACACATGCTGGGGGTTATCCTTCCTGGCTCTGACACATGCTGGAGGTTACCACTGCTGGCCCTGACACATGCTGGGGGTTATCCTTAGTGGCTCTGACACATAATAGGGGAAACACTGCTGGCCCTAACATATGCTTGAGGTTGTCGTTGCTGGACCTGACACATGCTGGGAGTTATCCTTGCTGACCCTGACACATGCTAAAGGTTATCATTGCTGACCCTGGCACATGCTGGGTTTATCCTTGATGGCCCTGACTTATAATGGGAATCATTGCTGGCCCTGACACATGTTGAGGGTTACCATTGCTGGTCCTAACACATCCTGGCAGCTATCATTACTGGCCATGACACACTCTGGAGGTTATCATTGCTGGCCCTAACACATTCTGGGGTTTATTATTTCTGGCCCTGACATATCCTGGGTGTTATCATTACTTGCCTGACACATGCTGGGGGTTATCATTGCTGGCCCTGACACATGCTGGAGGTTATCGTTAGCCACTTTTTTTTTTCCATACATAAAACTCCACACTGCATTTTCCTTCTCAAGCGACAGGAAGCCTGCATAGCGCATTGAATTTTTCTTTTCAATCTTTTCAAAGTGCTGCTCCTAATTCTTTACAAACAATGGCAAGTAGGGTCTATTTTTAAGCCCACTGACACCAATTATAGAACTGATTTTTGTGCTTGCTGACCAGCGATGTAAGGGACACTGTTATATAATTCTGATCCTGCACTCTATACTTCAATGTGCTAAAAAGAGAGTATAGTCTGTTTTTTTTTTACACTGCGCATGGTTTTTATATAACATTGCAATTTTATATTAATACTAAGTATTTCTCCTCATGTTATTTCTGTTTTTATTATGACACAGGGTTATTTTCCCAACACAGCACCACCAAAAAATTGTCTAGAACTACCCCTGTAAAACAAAAAATTACCTGGCAACACTACTTGCAATATGGGCACTTGGATCTTCCATGTAACTCAAGAAAGGTTTGTCCATATTTGGCCAGCCCGAAGTGTTTGAGCTGTTTTGCTTATGTAAGTTATCACTAAGAAACACCGAAAATGGCTGTGGATGGAATCTTTGAGTGCTGTTTAAAGTTTCCCATGAGACAAATACATTTCTAAAATTATAGTTAAATTGATGCACAAAAGGATTTCAATCACTTTTACCTATCAATAAAACAACATCAAGCAGAAGATGGAAATTACTTTTACTACTGTAATTTAGAAAATAAATGTGCATTGGAATAACATTGTTGTTATATGGCGGTAACTGTGCTTTGAAAAATCTATCCCTGTCAAGGGTCTCTCTGTAAGCAAATTTAACATATTGTCACATAAAAATCTTTATTACTGAGCATCTTGAAGTTGTAATGCAATTTACATAACATTGTAAGCGCTAACGAGCAGGACCCTCTGATTCCTCCTGTATTGATTTGTATTGTAAGTGTACTGTCTACCCTCATGTTGTAAAGCGCTGCGCAAACTGTTGGTGCTATATAAATCCTGTTTATTAATAATAATAATAACCGATTCTGTAGTTTTTTAATTACTAATAGCCCATTTATTCTCTATATTATGAAGTTCTATATTAATACTGTTATCAGTATCATCATGTATATGTAATTCCTTCTTATATGCTTTAGAAAACATTTTTTTTTTGCTTGCAATGTAAAATACTTTTCTTCATTAGCCCAATGGGGACACAAGAGTTCCACAGATGAATGCTGAAAGAAAGTCTGTTTTGAATCAGACCTATTGTAGTCTTTCTGAATTCAGAAATCCATGAATATTATAATTACTACTGTCTATTTTGTCAAGAATTCAGCATGATTAGTGTATATGTACACACACACCTGTCAATCTAAACTAGACTAAAATAATTTCTTATAAGAAAACTGAAATGTTGTTTACATGCCAATTGAAGCGCTGTTGGCATATAGCAGGTACCCTAGATACCTTCATATCAGGTCTCCCAATACATATAAACTTTTCTCACTTTTGACTTTTCATTTGACATGATTTTCTGATTTGTATTTACCTACTGTGAGCTTTTAAATTATATTTTGCAACAGACATCACTCCACTGGAAATAAAGAGCGTTTGTCAAATTTTTGCACGAAATTTTCTGGACATTCTTCGCAGGTTCATCACTCTACTGGCCACATGCTTGTTGACATTCCTCTGGTAAAACACTTCCCAACGAAAAACCCAAATTATCGTCATAGGTAAAGTTGCCAGGAAATGTACAGATTATAGGGGAAAACCCAGGGAGGTGAATATTTCTGGATTCTAAAATTTTTAACAACAAGCTTGGTCTTTATTTGAGAAATTGAAGTCTAGTACATTGCAAGTCACGAAAGTAGTACAGTTGATACATAAGTGGAAAGACAACATAAATGCAGTAATCAATATACAAGGTAACAGTAAGTTGTCATAAATATACATTTCTCAGGGCAAACTGTAGGGAAAAACTGTCAGCGACATAATAACATGGGAGATGGGGGGGGGAAGGGGGGGGGCACATCTATACACAACCCATTGTGTGGAGGCAAAAAGGGAGGCAAGGCCTCCATGGATGGGCATTTCATATGGGGTCAGTCCATGGCTGCCATACCTTTGTGTACTTCTGGGGACAACCTCTACTCATGTAGGTCAATTTATACATCAGCAAAATGGTATTGATCGAGTTCTCCCATGTCCCCAACGTAGGAGCTGGATTATAAAATTTATAAACAGGCCATATACATCTTTTACTTACAGTCATTTTTATTTGAAAATTCAATGACAGAGACAGAGGGACATATCATTTGTTACAACAGCCAGAGCCCAGACCCAGGCTTACAGAAACAACAAGTAAAATACACATCCCAAGTACTATAACAAGAAAATAAAACTTGAAAAGGCACAATCTGTTTCAAACCAATAAGCTGAAGAGATAAAAAAAAATAGAGATATCATTACCCACCTTGTGAGGAGAGCAATTAAACCGGGCTAGACCTCTCACTGTTCTAGATTAACACAAGAAGAGTGTTATTATTGTAACAAGTCTGAATAAGGGTACCCCAGTTATAGGGAACCTCAGAGGACAAAAGAGGGTGAAAGAAAAGTGGGAAAGGAAAGTATAAGGAGGGAAACAAAGCAGAAAGAGGAGAGAAAAATGATACTCCCTGGGGATGAGCCTAACAAGGTTAGGTCCCCTACAGGTTCACATGCATATATTAAGCCCAAGGGCTCCAGATGGCCTCAAATCGACTTGTGTTGTCGTTAACCACACTTGTAATTTGCTCATTAAGAATATTCCAGGATACCTTTTGCCTATATAATGACATACACAAAGAGGTCTATTTCCAGGATCGGGCTACAAAAAGCTTAGCCGATAGAAGCATAAAAAAAAAAAAATCAAACGTTTCTTAACGCGAGGTAGGTTCTCAACTGGTTCATTCAACAAAGCAATAAGAGGATGTTGGGGGACTGTGATCTCCGAACATTTTTGTATTAGGCAAAAACCTTGTTCCTGAAACCCCTTAGATATGATACATGACAAATGGCAGCCTCAGAAGCACAGGGGTGAAGAAGACGGATAAAGCCTTCGACAAGCGGAGAGGAACCATATACCATTGAGTCATTACCTTGACATTAGCTTCCACTAGGGAAACATTCAGTATACCTTTGTAAGCTCGATGGAAGGCCAAATGCCAGTGATCCCTTATCTATCTTTTAATAAAGTAGTGGGATCTCTACACCAAAGTTTACATTTTGAGTTTGCGTGTTGTGGCCTTTACAAAGAAAGTTTCACTTTCCCTGTTGGATTGTTCATCTATTTAATATTATACAGAGTATACAAAAATACCCTCATAGGGTCGTAACTTAAACACCAATTGGACAAACAAAAGGTGTGTAAAGTCTTACAGTATATTTTCTTTAAAAAGCAGCCACAACCTGAATAGAAACATCTGACCCCTGCCAGCATGCTGCAGAGTGGGGTGACTGCTCTCTATATGGTAGCAATGGTCTCTCTGCAGAGTTTGGACACACCCCTGCCAAATCAGAGTCAGAGCCCTCCAATCAGCAGTGTTTTGCTGATTGCAGATCTATAGGTCTAACTTAGGGGGCTGCACTGCTCCCCCTCAGAGACCAAGGGTGCCACATTAAAGCTGTTAGCTGGGATGAGCTTTTCTTTTTTTGTTTACAAACTATTTTTATTATTGTAAAAGGTCATAGTTTAGTACAAATGTGTAACAGAAACATAGGTACATCCAATATATCAAGTATGTGTTTAATATGAGGTGAATATGAGGTAAAAAGAACAGCAATACAACATAAGAATAATAATGGTGAGATCTAAGTATGAATTTTTCCCATCAGGTTATACAATTTAAAACACAATTTTATTCTATAATGATATTATTCTTGGGCTATATAAAGTGATATTTAAGGAAGTGGTATGTCCCAAGGAGATCATTTTTTTTTAAATGTGCATGGTGTCAAAGAGTGTATTGTGGATACGCTCTAAGAGTTTTATTTGTTCCATTCTACTTAATACCTAGAGCCAATGGACTGTTGAAGAATGCCAATTAAAAGCTATCATCCAGTGGATTAAGTTAAACAGTGTGTGTATTAGTCTAATATGCGTTGTGGGTACATTAGGTATAGGTGCAAACAATAAACACATTTTAGGGGTGAGGAGAATTGTTTTGCCTATAATATGTTCAATCTTAGCAGCTGCTAGTAGCCATATGGGTTTCAAAATTTTGCAGTTCCAGAAGATGTGTAAGATGGTACCTTGATCTGGGTAACCCCTGAAGCATATGGGAGAAACCGATGGATAAAATTAATTTATTTTATCCGGGGTTAGGTACCATCTGGTGTGTATCTTGATGGCTGTTTCTCTTGCCGAAATTGAGCGAGTACATTTCATAGATTTTGGATCACAGCGGTCCATTCTGGTAGTGTAAAAGATTGGTCCAAGTAAATTTCCCATTGAAGCATTGGTTTGACTTTTCTGAGAGGGAAAATTTGTTTAAGCAGCGGTATATACAAGAGATCAATCCCCTATATCTTTGTGAGGAGATGCAGATTTGTTCAAATTGGGTATAAGGGGGTCTTCATGTTAAGAAGTATTTTTGGTAGACTTTTTCAATTTGAGTATAATGAGGTAATTCTGATATTGGGAGATTGTATAGTTCACATAAATCTGAAAAGGGGGCGAAACTTATTATTTAGAGATAGAGATTTCAAAGTAGTGAGGTTGCATAGTTTCCATATACAGAAAGTGCTCCTATTTCTAAAGGCCAGATAGAAGCGGGGGTCTCCTATAAAGGATGCTGGGGGTGGAAGAAATCAAGTCAAATTTATCTTTATATCTGTGCCATAATTTATATGAGTGAGCCACCACCAAATTTAAAGGACAGATCTCACAGTGGGTGGACTACCAAGAGAAATTGGCAAAGTGACAGAGTCCCTTTAAATCAGGAAACCACTGGATTTACCCTAATCTGAGTTCTGTGTATTACCTTGCTGAATAAGCATACAAACCATTTTACAGGGTTAGTGGCAGAGCACTTGTTATCTCCTGAAGTCTGTAGTATGTTCTTTTTTTCTCCAACTTCCAAGAGATGTTTAAATCTGATTGGCGACTATAGGAAATTACTTAGCACTGGCATTTTTATACATCAGGCTTTCTGTGTGTAAAAGGCAGACAGTGGGAAGAGATCCAACATCATCAGAAATTGCATCTAAAATCAATAATTATGGACAAAAGAAAATGAATATCCCAGTGCTCTGTAACAATGCCTAGATGAAAAACCAAACTGCTCATCCAATAGACCAGCCTGTCCCAACATTTTAACATTATCAGAACTCTTCCGTTTTTAGCTCTCCAGGAAACCCATGGTATAAATATATTCACCGATTACGGTGCATTAGAGCAATATGACATAATTATTTTCAATCATAATCATGAAATGAAATGCATACCAATAATAACAATGTTTAAAAAATAAACATAGACTGTGAAAATTGTAGTGTGCTCAGTGGCACATTAGGATTGTGGAAAATTCTCCCTTAAAGTGTAGGTGGGAGATTAATATCCAGCATTGCTCACTGCTCAAGGAACCTTTAGGAACCTCTGGAGGAACTCTAGGGTTCTATGGATCCATGGTCAAGAAAAGAATGTAGTAGACCATGCATCTCCTTATGCACATTAAGGCTTTATTTTCAGTTTTGATTGGAATGGTATCTTTAATTGAACCAAAGCACATACAGTATCTCACAAAAGTGAGTACACCCCTCACATTTTTGTAAATATTTTATTATATCTTTTCATGTGACAATGCTGAAGAAATAACACTTTGCTACAATGTAAAGTAGTAAGTGTACAGCTTGTATAACAGTGTAAATTTGCTGTCCTCTCACAATAACTCTACACACAGCCACTAATGTCTAAACCACTGGCAACAAAAGTAAGTACACCCCTAAGTGAAAATGTCCAAATTGGACCCAAAGTGTCACTATTTTGTGTGGCCACCATTATTTTCCAGCACTGCCTTAACCCTCTTGGGCATGGAGTTCACCAGAGCTTCATAGGTTGCCACTGGAGTCCTCTTTCACTCCTCCTCGACGACATCACAGAGCTGGTGGGTTCTTAGAGACCTTGTGCTCATCCACCTCCCATTTGAGGATGCCCCAAAGATGCTCAAGGTTTAGGTCTTGAGACATGCTTGACCAGTCCATCACCCTTACCCTTAGATTCTTTAGCAAGGTCGTCTTGGTGGTGTGTTTAGGGTCGTTATCATGTTGGAATACTGCCTTGCAGACCAGTCTCCGAAGGTAGGGGATCATGCTCTGCTTTAGTATGTCACAGTACATGTTGGCATTCATGGTTCCCTCAATGAACTGTAGCTCCCCAGTGCTGGCAGCACTCATGCAGGCCCAGACCATGACACTTCCACTACCATGCTTGACTGTAGGCAAGACACACTTGTACTCCTCACCTGGTTGCCGCCACACACGCTTGACACCATCTGAACCAAATAAGTTTATCTTGGTCTCATCAGACCACAGGACATGGTTTCAGTAATCCATCTCCTGTGGTCTTCTTGTCTTCAGCAAACTGTTTGCAGGCTTTTTTGTGCATCATCTTTAGAAGAGGCTTCCTTCTGGGATGACAGCCATGCAGACCAACTTGATGCAGTGTGCGGCGTATGGTCTGGGCGTTGACAGGCTGACCTCCAAACCCTTCAACCTCAGCAGCAATGCTGGCAGCACTCATACGTCTATTTCCCAAAGAAAACCTCCGAATATGATGCTGAGCACGTGCACTTAACTTCTTTGGTCGACTATGGTGAGGCCTGTTCTGAGTGGAACCTGTCCTGCTAAACCACTGTATGGTCTTAGTCACTGTGCTGCAATCAGTTTCAGGGTCTTTGCAATCTTCTTATAGCCTAGGCCATCTTTATGTAGAGCAACAATTCTTTTTTTCAGAGCCTCAGAGAGTTCTTTGCCATGAGGTGCCATGTTGAACTTCCACTGACCAGTATGAGAGAGTGAGAGCGATAACACCAAATTTAACACACCTGCTCCCCATTTACACCTGAGACCTTGTCACATGACACCGGGGAGGGAAAATGGCTAATTGGGCCCAATTTGGACATTTTCACTTAGGGGTGTACTCACTTTTGTTGACATTGGTTTACACATTAATGGCTATTTGTTGAGTTCTTTTGAGGGGACAGCAAATTTACACTGTTATACAAACCGTACACTCACTACTTTACATTGTGGCAAAGTGTAATTTATTCAGTGTTGTCACATGAAAAGATAATAAAATATTTACAAAAATGTGAGGGGTGTACTCAATTTTGTGAGATTCTGTAAATGTATTTTAAACGATGGTGCTTATCTGTTTAAAGAGTATAATGTTTCTTCACTTTATAGACACATTGAATGATTTAATTTTAACAGTCAACACTTTGTAAGCAATGAATGGTGCACTATGTACCCCATAATTAAACCGTGATTTGAATAATTGTCACAGCTTGGCATCGGGTATGCCAATCAAAACAATTCCCCAGGTAATACCTACGGTAGGCTGATGTGTGTGCATGGCCATAGATATAACTTAATGCTTTGGGTTGAGAAAAACATTCTATTTTATTTCTTACTGATGCACTAAAGGCTGAAGGAAAAAAGTTCTATTATGTGTATTCATTGGCATTTCAGGCAAGTGACAGAACATACTGTCTATATATCCCTGCTTGCCTGTACTGTGCCTGAAATAAATGTTGACAGATCAGTCACAAAAGATAAAAAAAATCCAGATCATTGAAATGCTTTAAATTAAATGCTCCATTTATTAAAAACAACCTTTTATGCTTAGCCATACTAGAAAACTTTTCTAACAAAAGAAGTTAGCTCGGCACAAGTCACAAGTATGCAACCATTGTACCATTGAGGCAACTGTGTATGCTACAGCATTTAAAGGGACTTTATGGTATTTTACATTTTTTTATACAGAAATAAATCAGCTTCATGTAATATTTTTATTGACACTCACAGGTTAGTTAAGCTTTTTCTATGCAATGCTTTATAACTTTATATTATTTACTTATTACCTATTTGCTTACCGTTTTGGCTATGGTTGTGTGTTACTTCTCCTTCTCATAGTTGATAATCGGAAAGCAGTGATTGCACTAAGCTATAAAATTACTCACAATCAAAAATCTGAAGGTTTCAGTTATGTTAGTTATGTTGCTGGAAGATGGTCTGTACAAAAGAGATGGCCTACTTTTCTCACACAAGAATACTGAGCTACTTAGTATGGAATTCAGGAGTTTTTTTGGACATGCATATACATTTAGAAATGTGAGGATGTGTGTTTCTGAGAACTTAGTAGGATGGGTAATGCAGTAAGAGATTCTGGTTATAAAAATCCAACAGTAAATATTTTTAGTTGTATAATGTTCCTGGCAAGGGAGCAGAATTGAAATAAACATGTTGAAATAAAAGCTTGCATCTTATCCTATATTGTCATTTTACTTTAGATCCAAGCGCTCCACAGCGACAACTAACAAGAAAGCTGAAGAGGAAGCAGGGCCGATCCTGGGTGGGTGCGAGGGGTGCAGCGCACCCGGGCGCCGCAGAGGTGGGGGCGCCGAAGCTCCAGAGTGCTCCCCTTACTCCTCCTCTCCTTGTCTTTGTCCAGAGGCGGAGCGCATGTAGCGGGTGCTGCGGATCCCCATCCCGCTTGCTCTCTCTGCTGGCAACTGACAGGAGCAGATCAGAGGAGGAGAGATTGTGCCGCCGCTGTTATCAATAGAAAGAGGGCGCTCTGTGTTTCCTGCCAATCCCCCCTCCCTCCTCCTGCCGGAGGAGGAGAGCGAAGCAGCCGGAGATCAGAGCGGTCGTGTCTCTGAGTGGAGAGAGAGCAGCCATGGCTCTTCTTTCCCCCCTCCCTCTCCTCCTCGCGCTGCTGTATTAGTGAGTGGCGCTAGCCAGCACAGCCGCCCACTATGTTTCTTCTCCCTGCTTCATAGCTGGGGGAGGGAGAGAAAGAGCCAGGAGCCTGGGAAATCTTTCAGGGAAGTGCACCCAGGACTCCAGGGAGAGGAAAGTGCTGAGGGGACACCATCAGAGAGAGAACCCCGCTGCCTTGCGCCACCAGAGGGAAAGCCACACAGCCTAGCGCCATCCCTGGTGAAGAAAGGAACAGAGTCATTGCCAGAATCTAGATCTAAGCGCTACCCTGCGGAGTCGCCACGGGCAACCGAGAGTGAGCCAACTTCTGATCAGAGGAACCGTTGTTGCTGTATCGCTGGGTCAGGTGAAAGGGCCAGTCGCCCTATATCTACTGCCATCCATAGGAACTGCAGTCTTTGACCATCGCCTGTAGTATGCCCACAGTCTCTGACCATGTCCTGTAGTATGTCCACGGTCTCTGACCATCACCTGTAGTATGTCCGCAGTCTGACTATTGTCTGTAGTATGCCCGCAGTCTCTGACCATCTCCTGTAGTATGTCCGCAGTCTCTGACCAGCTCCTGTAGTATGCCCGCAGTCTCTGACCAACTCCTGTAGTATGCCCGCAGTCTCTGATGGTCTCCTATACTATGTCTGCAGTCTCTGACCAGCTCCTGTGTATGCCCACAGTCTCTAACCGTCTCCTGTAGTATGCCTGCAGTCTCTAACCGTCTCCTGTAGTATGTCTGCAGTCTCTGACCATCTCCTGTACTATGTCTGCAGTCTCTGACCGTCTCCTGTACTGCAGAATGTCTGGGGGCTCTTTCTAACAGACTCTCTAACAGAAGCCCTCTCTGTGTGCATCAGAGAGACTCTCCTCCAGGTTCCATTAGTGCAGTGGTTCTCAACTCCGGTCCTCAGGACCCACTAACAGGCCAGGTTTGCAAGATAACTAAAATACATCACAGGTGATTTCATTTACTGCTCAATGATTGCAGTATTCTTGTCTGCATCTCCCCAAGGTAATACTTAAAATCTGGCCTGTTGGTGGGTCCTGAGGACTGGAGTTGAGAACCACTGCATTAGTGTATTCTCTTCCTGTATTTTCTTGTTAAAAGATCATGGGAGGATCCCAGGGTAACAAAGACTTCTTAGGGGAGTATCTCTGTGTTTGAGTCGTTGCCATAGAAACATTTGTAAAGGGGGAGTTAGTAAGATGACCACGCCCATGTTGGGGCACCAGAAATATTTCTGCAACCAGGCGTCTGTGGCCCTAGGATCGGCCCTGAGAGGTAGCCCAAACTGGAAGACAGCTATCCAAGCACTCCAGCTATTGCTTCTTGCTACACTCCTAATGACAGTGATTTGAGAACTTCAGCCCTCACTATATGCTGTGTTCTGGTGTGTTCCATAATACAAGAGAGTACTCTAGTATACCACATCAAATGACTATTTAAAATTAATGTTCCTAAACTGCCACATACTGCAGGGTAGTGAAAGCCACCGGGTAATGACAACCACCTCCATAGGTCAGAAGTGAACAATATGTCATTTGGCTACACTGAGGCTCTATTCGCACCTAGGCATTTTTGGGCGTTTTTCTGCAGGAAGCCTCAGCTCTAAAAATGCCCAACAAGACAAATCCCATTCATTGCAATAGCCCCTGTTCACATCTGAGCGTTTTGTCATCTGAAGCAAAATGCCTGAAGCTCAAAAAAGTACAGGAGATTCTTTTTTGGCAGATTACAGGCGTTTTCTGCTTTTTACATTGGTGATGATTTGACCTGTACAGAATCGGTGGAAAATTGCAGCAAAACCATTTTCTGCCTGAAAACAAAATGCCCAGGTGTGAACAGAGCCTTAGAGGCACTACCCTTCTTTTGTTTTTTTAGATTCTGCAATCTCCTCATCAAGAGATTAATCTGGGTGCAGCTAAGAGAGTTCCCTTACATATCCACAACATTATCTGATTAAATTTGCCCCATATTGGCATATTGGCACTCCCTTACACTAGCAAGGTGGTTATATGTATACAACAGTGGATAACAGTGTTTGTTTCGTCATGTGCACTAATTCTTATAGTTTAACCCCTTCACGCGACCGTATGCAAAAATTCGGCCCAACTGGACTAGGCTTTATTTCTGTGGGGCTGCATATATGCGTAGCTCCCTTTGCGCTGGGAGTGCGCCGCATGGCGCACTCCCAGCACGGAGACCAGGGTCTCACTCGAGCGCTGTGATAGCCACTGATTGGCTATCACAGTAAATAGTCACTGTGAAGCCCTCCCCCGTGTCTTCTTTCTCTGTGAATGGAGGAGAGAGATACTTAGTATCTCTCTCTTTCCTTGCAGAGAAAAAAAAAGTGTGTAAAATAATAATAATAATAAATACCTAGATCAAGGTTTGATCTAGGAAGGTCAGGTTCAAAGGTCAGTGTCAGTTATTTACTTATTTTTGGGCAGGATTTTATTTTTTAGTATCGGTGTCAGTTAGTGTCAGTGTCAGTGTGTTTTAGGTAGGTCAAAAAAAAGCAAAATGGGCACTGTTGTTTTTGGGCTGTATTAGGGGTACTACGTGGTGTCGCTGCGATCGTCAGGAGCAGGAGAATGTAATTTGGGTTGGTCTTTGGTGGAAGGTTATGGTAGTAGCAAGAAATATAAAGCAAAAAAAAAAATATTTTACTATTTTGGGCCAGTTTTCCCTTGATAATAATAAAACATCAGGAGATATCAATTACCATTTACCACTAAATGAAAACCCAATTTGTCTTGAAAAAAAAAAACGCGGTATAATCCACCTGAATGCACAAAGTAGTTGTGATGATATGTACAGTTTTACTAACACGTTTCAAAATTGTGCTTAGGCATTTAGATTTGTTTTACCCTTAGGCACAAGTAAGTAAGGAATTTTGTCTAGGGATAACTTGGACTTTGTTCTGATTACAAAGACATGGTTCAGGGACTCAAATGAATAAGAAATAACTATATCAGGCTTTGCATTATACAAGAAAGAAAGAGTAGGAAAGAAAGGAGGAGTTTGTATTTATGTCAAGAACAGCAGAAAACTAACAATAATTCAGAAAACAAATGGGTCAGCCTACAAACCAGAGAGTGATCTTCTTAGTATTGGTGTAGTATACAGGACCCTAGGACAGTTGGTGGATTAGGATAACCTATTGATTGACAAGATAACTCAAGTGACAATGAAGGGAGAGGTTTTAATTATGGGTGACTTCAACCTGCCTGCCTTTACCTGGAATATTTAAACTGCACTTACAAGTAGCAGCAAGAGATATGCAGGAAGACTTAAGGCTAGGTTTCCACGATTGCAACCCAAAAGTCGCGTGATTTACAGTGCAACTTTGCAATGCAATTTTTGATGCATTGAGTCGCACCATTTAGAACAGGTACCATTGAAATACATGGGTTTTGACTTGTCATGCGACTTCACATGTGTCAAGTCACACAACAACTCGCAGTAGTGGAAACAGAGCATTAGAAAGAAGTTTCTCTAAAACAGTTAGTAAAAAGCTGAACCAGAGAACATATTCTAGACCTGCCACTGACAAATTTTAATCAATTGTTTGATGTTGAGATGGAAGAAAACCTGGTTCTAGTGATCACCAATATATTTGGTTTGTTATGGTAACAAAATCTGGAAAATCTTTCAAAAGCAAAGGTTTTAGGCCTTATGCACACGGGCGTTTTTACAGTCACTTTTAGGAACCTCAGGCGTTTTTTTTTTTTTTGCAGCTTAAAAACGCCTCTCCATGTTGTTCTATGGCCTCATGCAACACATGCTTTTAGGAGCTGTAAGTGGCATAGGAGTTTTTAAGCCCAAAAAAAAACCCATGACCAGCATGTTCTGATGACCGGCGTTAGAGCTGTAAAAACGCCCAATGCTGGTAAAAGCTGCTGAACGCAGATTAACGCTGGATACAGCCATGTTAAGCCTCGTCAGGTGTTTCTCATTCCTCTAATCAAAATCAATGGTTCCCTATGGGAGTCCATTGATTTGAATAGAAGTCGCACCAGAAGTCGGATCATGATGATCCGACTTGCGGCGCGGCTTGTGTGCTGAGGATCTTGAAGGGGAACCCCTCGCCTAAGATCCATACCAGACCCTTATCTGAGCATGTAGCCCGGCAGGTCAGGAAAGGGGGGCACGAGCGAGTGCCCCTGAACCCTGAATACCAGGCCGCATGCCCTCAACATGGGGGGGTGCTTTGGGGCAGGGGGGCCTGCGCCCCCTCACCCCAAAGCACCTTGTCCTCATGTTGATGGGTTTTTAAAGAAATTTATTAAAGCAGCTCCGGCGTCTCTTCCGATTTCTTCTCCCTCCGGGGATGTCTTCATCCTCCAGTTCTTCTCCCTCCTCTGCTGATGTCTTCTTCCCCTCTCGGGTTCTTCTCCTCTCTGCGATGTCTTCTGCCTTTGCCGGGCCGCCTCTGCCGGGTCGCCTCTCTCTGCTCCGGGAAAAGAAATCGTAAAAGACGCCAGAGCTGCCTTAATAAATTACTTTGAAAACATGTGTAGTGTTTTCATTCTTGACACATTTTTTGTTGGGTGAATGGGTAGGGGTACAACGTACCCCATAATCATTCACATAGGGTGGGGGCCAGGATCTGGGGGCACGTTGTTAAAGGGGGCTTCCAGATTCCGATAAGCCCCTCCCACCCGCAGACCCCGACAACCCCCAGCCAGGGTTGTCGGGAAGAGGCCCTTGTCCCCATCAACATGGGGACAAGGTGCTTTGGGGCAGGGGGCGTCCCCCCCTTTTCTGACTTGCCGGGCTGCATGCTCAGATAAGGGTCTGGTATGGATCTTGGGGGCGCCCACGCCATTTTTTTGGAGTGGGAGTTCCCTTTAAAATCCATACCAGACCGAAGGGTCTGGTATCGTCTTGGGGGAGAACCCCTTGCCAATTTTTTTTTTCATTTTGGCGAGGGGTTCCCCTTCAAGATCCTCAGCACACAAGCCGTGCCGCAAGTCAGATCATCATGATCCGACTTCTGGTGCGACTTCTATTCAAATCAGTGGGCTCCCATAGGGAACCATTGATTTTGAATATAGGCATGAGAAACGCTGCTAAAAGCTAGCGTGGCTAAACGCGAATTAACGCCAATGCAAAAAGCTTCAAAAAGCATGTTTTTACAGCCGCTTTTTCCTGGCGTTGGTAGTGGCTTTGCAGCTCGTTTTTTCGAATGCCCGTGTGCATGAGGCCTTAAGTTTCAAAAGGACACATTTTGCTGAAATGGGTAATCTTCAAAAAATGTAATAAAAAGATTGCAGTCCATAATCAGTGGGTACTTATAAAGTCTACCATCCTGGAGGCAACTAAATTTTCTGCCAGGCAAATTAGTAAGCGTAAATGGAAGAGGAAACCATTATGGTTTGATACAAAAATAAGTAGAATAGTACAGTAAAAAAAAATCAGCATATATGTAGCCTGGCGTGGCCCAGTCCTCCACTCCCTCCTCCTCCCCTACCTCCTCCCTGTGTCACGGAACTGAATTGTCTGGGCCGTAGTAACAATCTCCCTCCTCCTGTGATCGACGACACACTGATCCGATGGTGGGACATTGAATCAGTGTGACATGATCACAGGAGGCGGGACATTGTTATTGCAGCCCAGGAAATTCAAACCTTGCTCCGTGACACACGGAGATCGCCACTCTGATCCAGGCACAGGCATGCTGCTTATGATGGACACTGGTGAGGCTGTTGGGCACAGGCATGCTGCTTATGATGGACACTGGTGAGGCTGCTGGGCATAGGCAGGCTGCATATTATGGGCACTGCTGAGGCTGCTGGGCACAGGCATGCTGCATATGATGGGCAGTGGTGAGGCTGCTGGGCACAGGCAGGCTGCATATGATGGGCACTGGTGAGACTGCTGGGCACAGGCAAGCTGCATATGACGGGCACTGATAGGCTGCATATGACGGCCACTGGTGAGGTTGCAGGTCAGTGGAACGGGGGGGGGGGGGGGCAGGAGGGGATCCTCTGTAAGTTCACCTTACAGATTTTTCTGTATTTGTGAACTTACACTTTAAGCAGAGTTCAGACCCCTTTATGGTAACAACATTAGTCACTTCTGAAGGTGAGGAGTGAATAAAAGGGGTTAATTGTAACTCAGTGGAATCCAGAAAATCTTCAACTAGCACTTAAAGAATAGTGGAAATAATCCTGGATGGTGAAGCAGAGCAAATTTAGCCAGTATGTGGTTAACCAATAGAGGATGCTGATTTTTCCTGTATAGCCTAAACACAAATGGTCATCATATATGGCGGTTCAGTGGTATTGTATCCAGTAGGACTACAGATGCCAGGGATGTGAGCGAAAGCACAGGTGTCTGCATACAGTGTCTATGGGATCAAATAAACTTGCATCCAGTAACATTTCAAGTGTCAGAAATGTGAACAAAGACAGTGGTGTTTGTATGCAGTGTCTATAGGATCAAATGGTCAGCTGCCCGCTCACCGACAGTGAAACTGAAGTTGCTGGTAGCGATGCAGATGATGATGGTTCTTTCAGGATCTCCCTCTGGGTCCTAGCTCAGGGAATGGCGTCTGACCTCCTGCAAATTATGCAGTGGCCCACCCGGATCTGAAGTGCAGGTAGCGTGGAATGATCAGGAATAGCCTTCGGATTACTGAGATGCTGTCCGCAGATGTTCCTCTGGGTGCCGCTGGATAACTCTCTCCTATGCAGGCCGCGACTCGGTCGCAATTTACACTGGTACAGAGTTCCTGCTGGCAGATCCAGGCCAGGGTCCCATGAGAGGGATCTAGGCCTATACCAGCCTTTTTTATACCCTCTCCCAGCAGTCTGTTATTCTCTCTCCAGCAGTCTGAAAGTTGTAGTCCTAAAACAGTGCACTCTCACTGTGAAACTTGAGTCCTGGAATTACAATTTCCTGTATGCTTTGCTTCCTGGTGTTGATCACTCTGCTGACAGGATGTGATGACACAGTCTTTGCTGCCATTAGAGGGAAACAGTCTCACTGCAGCAATGTTGCAGAGTGTCTTCTGATACTGCAGGTAAGATAGCTAGCTCCTGGCTAAATATAAAGGGTACAAGAAAGTGTTGTTGATAGAGAAGTGTATAAAAACTAACAAAACTAAGCTAAATAAAATATCAGCGCTGCTAAAGAACAGAATGGGCAGAGAATGGGCAGAGATAATCCATTCAGAAATTAAACAAAACCTTTTATAGGTATATCAGTGACATAAAGAAAAGAACACTACGTACAACACTTATTTTGTTTAACCACTTCAATACAGGGCACTTTCACTCCCTTCCTGCCCAGGCCAATTTTCAGCTTCGCATTTTTGAATGACAATTGTGTGGTCATGCAACGCTGTACCCAAACAAAATTGTTATCATTTTGTTCACACAAATAGAGCTTTCTTTTGGTGGTATTTTTACTAAACAAAAAAATAGACCGAAAATTTTGAAAAAATATAAAAGTTTTTCTTCATTTCTGTTATAAAATTTTGTAAATAAGTAAGTTTTCTCCTTCATTGACGAGCGCTGATGAGGCTGCACTGACTGGCACTGATAAGGTGGCACTGATGAGGCGGCACAGATGAGGTGGCACTGATGAGCACTGATGATAAGACACTAATATGCAGCACTGACGGGCACTGATAGGTGGCACTGACATGCAGCACTGATAGGTGACACTAAAGGGCACTGATGAGCAGGTACTGATGGGCACTGAAAGGTAGCACTGACTTGCATCACTGATGGGTACAGAATGGCCTCACTAATTGGCACAAATTGGCATCACTGATGGGCCAAGATTGGTGTCACTGATGGACACAGATTGGTGTCACTGATGGGCGCAGACAGGCATCACTGCTGGGCACTGTTGGGGCTGCACTAATAATCAGGGCACTGATGATCATTGATCTGATTATCTGCAGAGGTCTCTCCTGTGAGGAGATGCCGCTGATCGGCTGTCCTCTCCTCACACTCTATCAGTGTGAGGCGAAGAGAGACGATCACCAGCACTGCAGTGTTTACATGTGATTGGACACAGTGGATCACATGGGTAAAGAGCTGCATCATCTGCTCTAATTGGCTTAAGAAAGGTTGCGCTTGGGGCACAGAGCACTACGCCCCGACCCCTCCCACTTGTGATACTAGCGAATCAATATTTTCTATCGGTTTCCAGCCAATCAGGACAGGAGGTAGATTTAAAGAAGACTGTGTTAGTCGGAAGGAAAACCCGTGGTGCCATGACCGCTGGAGGGGTGAGTGTGGACCTGGGGGGGGGTTTGTTTGCTGCCCCCCTAAAAATGTTTAGTACCAGCCGCCACTGGATCTTGCCCGCCATCATTTGTCTATACGCGGGCGGGATGCGGTTAAACAAAATATCCCATCTAAGAAGGATAGCACAAGGTACGTTGTTACATAGTCTGGTACAATGTAAAGTAGTGGGTGTACAGCTTGTATAATTGCTGTCCCCTTAAAATAACTCAGCACACAACCATTAATGTTTAAACCACTGGCAACAAAAGTAAGTACATCCCTAAGTGAAAATGTCCAAATTGGGCCCAAAGTGTCAAAATTTTGTGTGGCCACCATTATTTTCCAGCACTGCCCTAACCCTCTTGGGCATGGAGTTCACCAGAGCTTCACAGGTTACCACTGGAGTTCTCTTCCACTCCTCCATGACAACATCATAGAGCTGGTGGATGTTAGAGACCTTGCACTCCTCCATCTTCCATTTGAGGATGCCCCCCAGATGCTCAATAGGGTTTAGGTCTGGAGACATGCTTGACCAGTCCATCACCTTTACCCTCAGCTTCTTTAGCAAGGCAGTGGTCATCTTGAAGGTGTGTTTGGGGTTGTTATCATGCTAGAATACTGCCCTGCGGCCCAGTCTACAAAGGGAGCGGATCAGGCTCTGCTTCAGCATGTCACAGTACATGTTGGCATTCATTGTTCCCTCAATGAACTGTAGCTCCCCAGTTCCGGCAGCACTCATGCAGCCCCAGACCATGACACTCCCACCACCATGCTTGACTGTAGGCAAGACACACTTGTCTTTGTACTCCTCACCTGGTTACTACCACACACGCTTGACACCATCTGAACCAAATCAGTTTATCTTGGTTTCATCAGACCACAGGACATGGTTCCAGTAATCCATGCCCTTAGTCTGCTTGTCTTCAGCAAACTGTTTGTGGGCTTTCTTGTGCATCTTTAGAAGATGCTTCCTTCTGGGACAACAGCCATGCACATCAATTTGAAGCAGTCTGCGACAAATGGTCTGAGCACTGATAGGCTGACCCCCCACCTCTTTAACCTCTGCAGCAATGCTGGCAGCACTCATACATCTATTTCCCAAAGACAACCTCTGGATTTGACGCTGAGCAAGTGCACTCAACTTCTTTGGTCGACCATGGCGAGGCCTGTTGTGAGTGTAACCTGTCTTGTTAAACTGCTGTGTGGTCTTGGCCACCATGCTGCAGCTCAGTTTCAGGGTCTTGGCAATCTTCTTATAGCCTAGACCATCTTTATGTAGAGCATCAATTCTTTTTTTCATATCCTCGGAGAGTTCTTTGCCATAAGGTGCTATGTTAAACTTCCAGTGACCAGTATGAGAGAGTGAGAGCGATAAAACCAAATTTAACACACCTGCTCCCCATTCACACCTGAGACCTTGTAACACTAACGAGTCACTTGACACCGCGGAGGGAAAATGGCTAATTGGGCCCAATTAGGGGTGTACTCACTGTTTAGACATTAATGGCTGTGTGTTGAGTTATTTTGAGGGGACAGCAAATTTTCACTGTTATACGAGCTGTACACCTATTACCTTACATTGTAGCAAAGTGTCATTTCTTCAGTGTTGTCACATGAAAAGATATAATAAAATATTTACAAAAATGTGAGGGGTGTACTTACTTTTGTGAAATACTGTATGTATTTATACATTTTGATTATATCCCCCTTAATCTCCTCTACTCAAGGGAGAATCAATTCAGTTCAGCTAATCATTCCTCATAGCTGAGCTCCTCCATGCCTCTTATCAATTTGGTTGCCCTTCTCTGAACTTTCTCCAGTTCCCTAATATCCTTTTTGTGAACTGGTGTCCAAAACTGAAATGCAAATTCTAGATGAGGTCTTACTAATGATTTAATAACACAAGGTATCTACTTGTATATGTATTCATGTTTAAAGGGCTATGTTCTCTAAAGAGTTTCACTTTTTAAACTTACAGGATAAGCCAATGCCTGTGAATGGAGCCACGGCAGGGGATGCTACAGGTGGTGTTAGAGTGACAACTATTAAAGAAGATGTAAACCCAATAACTAAAAGTTGATATAACATGTTAACTTATTAATGCCAGCTGTATGCATATACTGTATGAGGGAGCATGGCAGTGAGCCTTATGCCATGCTGCCACATATACAGTGATGAAAATTAAATACACCCCGGCAGGAGGCGGAGCCTAGCAGAGCAGACATGCATTGTTAGAGCTCCACACCGCTGAGGAGAGAAGAGAAGGACAAAGCGGAGCCTGCAGGCTCAAAAGATATCCATTTGAACCTTTTTGCCCCAGGGAACAAACTGTGAAAGTTTGGGCAGGAAATATGGTACTGGGAGGAAACCGTGGCAGAAATAAAAATCACCTCACAAAGAGCTCACAGGCACTCACTGCAGCTGAAGCAGCTCCAGTCACCTCACAAGATACAGCATCAGGGCGCTCTCACAGACAGAAAATGTCACAGCAAGACTCTCCATTTGAGTCAGATACAGAACAAATCCTCTCACAAACTTCTCCACAAGCCTCCTCAGCATCCCCAGTAATATTATTACAATTTGAAAAGATGCTTCATAAGGCTTTAAAACAAACCTCAGACCAAATAACAAAAAGCCTAACCAAAGAAATAAGAGAGCTGGGAAACCGCACCGCAGCCTTAGAAATAAAAATGGATGAAATTGAAATTACAACCCAAGAAAATATAACAGAATTGGAACAATTAAAAAAAGAGAATTTAATACTTCAAACTAAGCTCGAAGATTACGAAAATAGAGCCAGACGTTCAAACTTGCGCATAAGGGGAATACCTGAAACTGTGACAGACCTGCAATCTACTATTACTGCTCTATTACAAGAACTAAAGCCAGATATCCCTATTGAACGTTTAGAACTGGACAGAGTACACAGAGCCCTCACAGCCAAAAAGAAAGATGGACCCCCACGTGATATAATCACAAAATTTCATTATTACAGAACGAAAGAACAAATACTAATTGCTGCAAGAGAAAAAAAGGAACTTAATTTTCAAGGACACAATTATCAAATTTTTGCTGACCTATCCCAACTTACTATTACTAAAAGACGATCCATGAAACCCCAACTAATGGAACTGCAACGCCACAACATTATGTATCAATGGGGCTTCCCCTTTTCAGTCAGATTTAACTACCAAGGTACAATTTACAGAAGCAGATCAGCAGATGAACTACAACAAACCCTTTTAAAATTAAATCTGACAGAACCCACAAGCAGCAACACTCCCACACGCAGAAGAATGGCATCATCTTCACCTTCAGGCAGCACCCAGAAAATTTCAGAACAAAATGGGAATCATCATTCTCACAAAAGAGGCCGTTATGCCACATTATCCATGGACCAAGAAGATTCAATGGACTGACATCCTAATTCCTGATATCTCTTCATTTATTATACTAAGAGATGGTTCTCTATAAAAAAACTATATTTATAACTGAATGTAACTGCATTCTGATAGTCACACACTGTGTGGGATCATGTTACATTCCAGTTATATTTCTTATTACTTCTGATTCATATAGCCTTAGAATATATAAGCGAAATAAGGAAATTCTTGTTCAGTTATATATTATCAGGTAATAACAATAGATTCATTACTTTTTAGGACAAATATGTTCAATAATCCAGAAGTAATGGAAGCTTTTTCTTTCTTTTCTTAAAACAAATATATTATTACCTAACTAGTTCCTAGAATTATGTTTTTGTTTATTCTAATCTGAAGCAATACAACCTCAATTTTATGAGTTAACATATCTAAACAGTTACATATGAATAAAATATGTAATTGTTTACTCTAAAAGGGTTAAAATCCCAAAATAATTCAAACTATCTTCATCAATACCAAAGTTATTAACAGTACCTTTCTAACTGAATTATTTAGCCTAGGGCAAGACTAACCATATACAACCACCCTGGAATAAATAATTTCAACAAAAACTATATTCTGCACTCCAACTAATGAAACATCATTTTGATGTCTTTTGACATAGCACTTCTCTCCTGTAAGCGGAAGATCCGTGTACCCCCATTAGCCCTCCTCATTCTCCCAACCATATTATGTGGGAGTGTGACGAAGGCACTTATTCCCCTGAGAGAGATATTTATTCTCTTTCACGGGTAAATTGTGATTACTTGCAAAAAATAATTTATACAATGTATCATCTAATCTCATATGTTTTTTGTTTACTCTTTACTCCAGAATTCACTGGTTTCTTTTCTATCTATTCATCTCTTCAGTCCACACAGGTTGATCTGCGCAGTCAGCTCTGCATAACAAAAAGTAAGTCAAAACTATTTGATCTATTGCCATGGCACCACTGAATATACTTTCCCTGAATGTTCAGGGAATAAATGTCCCTCAAAAAAGGACCAAAGCCTTCCGTACTTTCCATAACAAGAAGGCTCACATAGTATGCCTCCAAGAAACACACTTCACCAAAGATTCTACTCCAAAATATATTTCTCCTTTTTATCAACAAATTTACACGGCTTCTGCCTGTACCAAGCAAAGGGGAACTCTAATTGCATTTCACCGATCCACACCATTCACCTTATCATCAGAAATTAAAGACCCAGAAGGTAGATACCTGATACTCATGGGTTATATAATGGATACAGCAATCACGGTAATTTCCTACTACGCTCCTAACAAACAACCTACACCATTCCTCTCACATATATTACAAGTGATTAATACACACAAAATAGGAACAGTGATAATGTGTGGGGATTCGAACCAGGTCCTCCTCCCATTTCTAGATAATTCACCTTTTACTCCATCCAAAATAACCTCTAGATTACCTTTTTCTCAACTTCTTTCCAAATACAATCTGGTAGATTCGTGGAGAGAAAGTAACCCAATGAAAAAGAAATTCACTTATTTCTCGCACCCTCATCAAACCTTCACCAGAATAGATCATATTTTTCTAACAATAGGAATGATACCAGAAATTATTGCATCAGATATAATTCCGATTCCGTGGTCTGACCATAATGCAGTATACACTACTATAGCCTCAGCCATACCAAAAGCGCATGACCCAACGTGGTACTTACCGGACATAATGCTCAAACACCCACTACATCAGATGGCCATTGAACAAGCTTTAAAGGAATACATATCAATTAATAATACAACAGACATCTCCCCAATAACACTGTGGGAAGCTCATAAGCCTGTCTTGCGTGGTACAATACAAAGACAAATGGCACTATTTAAACGGGAACGCAAAAATCTAGCAAAAAAACTAGAACTCAATTTTAATGCAGCCTACATATCATTTCAAGATAATCCATCTCAGAGTACAAAATCTCATCTGGAAAAATCTAGATTGGAATACGATCTATTTCTCACTGAGTCAGTTGATAAATCCCTCAAACGCTCCAAACACAATTTCTACATGAATACAAACAAACCAGGTACATATTTGGCTCGGGCATTAAATTCAACTAACAAATCTTTCAAACCAATACGTTTGAAATTATCAAAAAATGTTTACACTTGTAATCCAGTTAAAATAGTCCATAAATTTCACTCACATCTCGCAACTTTATACAAGACAAACAATGAATTTAATCCTACAGAGGCTGAATCCTTCTTCTCAAAAATAACCTTACCTGAGTTATCTCAGAATCAAAAAAGCAGTTTGGATGAGCCTATAACTATAGATGAAGTTGCTAACGCCATAAAAGACCTAAAACTTAACAAAAGACCAGGCCCAGACGGCTACTCGGCTATATACTATAAAACATTCTCAGAAATACTCTCTCCCATTCTCACTGAAACTTTTAACAAACTTCTAGATGGACATTCTTTTCGGCAAGAAACACTAATGGCAATTGTTTGTATGATCCCAAAACCCCTTTCTGATGATACTTCCTGTGTGAATTATCGGCCTATCTCTCTGTTAAACCTCGATATTAAATTATTAGCAAAAATAATAGCAAAACGCCTCAATAGCATTATAGGACAATTAATACATAGAGATCAAGTAGGCTTCATGCCAAATAGACAGGCAGGCGATAATATACGCAGGGCAGTGTTATTGGCACATATTGCTAAAAAACGGAGAATCCCTTTATGTTTTCTATCTCTCGATATTAAGAGGGCATTTGACACAGTATCCTGGTAATATATGCAATATTCATTACAAAAATGGGGTTTTGGACCCCACTTTTTAACATGGATCAAAGCATTATATAATAAACCCAAAGCCTATATAAAATATGCTGGATACAAATCTGAAGCCTTTAATATCGAAAGAGGTACCCGACAGGGTTGCCCATTATCTCCCTTATTATTTGCCCGTTATACTCGAACCCATGGCCCAATACATCAGAACAAACCAAACTATAACTGGCATTGAAGTAGGAGGTATTACACACAAATTATGTATATTTGCAGACGATATATTACTTTTTCTATCATCACCACAGGTCTCTGGTCCTAACTTAATACCAGCTCTTGATGGATTTGCAGGCCTATCCGGCCTTATGATTAATCCTAAGAAATGCCTAGTGCTTAATATTTCACTCACAAACATGGAATTGATCCCAGCTAGGGCTGCACTCCCATTCACATGGGCAGAAAAATCAATCCCATATCTTGGAATTCATTTAATAGCATCTCATTCTGACTTATTCTCAACCAATTATCCTCCTGTATTAAGACAGATCACAAATCTAATAAAACAATGGTCGCAACTTCCTTTATCCTGGATAGGGAAGATTAATGCAATCAAAATGACTATTCTACCCAAATTGCTTTATCTATTCAGAGTCCTCCCTATTCCAATTCCTTCCTATTTTTTGAGAATAGTACAAAAAAGAGCAACTTCGTTTATATGGGGCTCTTCTAAACCACGTATACCTATACACACACTACATCTTCCCAAAAATAAAGGAGGCCTGGGATACCCTAATTTTACTAACTACTACAGAGCAGCACATTTGGCCAGTCTGTCCAAATACCATGCAAAACAGGAAATCCCATTATGGGTATTTATAGAGGCTTCAGAAAATGACCCTCTATCAATATCAAATTTATTATGGCTTGATCCTAAAGACCGCTTTAAAATTCATAATCCCATAACTAAACACTTCTTATCTCTCTGGGATAAACTAAAAACCAAATATCAGTTACAATCTCCACACAATCCTCTCCTTTCTTTTATCAGAAATCCGGCCTTTTATCCGGCATGGATCTACCCAAATTCTTTTAAAGCTTGGACAACATCAGGCATTCAGACACTAAATGACTTCATAGCATCTAAATCATTCCTTTCATTCCCATCGCTTAGAGAAAAATATGATCTACCAAACTCTGAGATATTTAGATATCTCCAAATCAAAAATTTCTATACACCATTCCTAAAGGGGGATACACCATTATCCCAATTATCCATTTTTGAATCAATCTGTACAAAAGATCCATTTGCTAAAGGTACAATTTCATCACTTTATAATCAATTATATGGAGTAGCAAATCTTAATAGACCCTCTTACGTTCAGAGGTGGGAGGAGGACCTGGGACGAACTTTAGAAGACACGGACTGATCTAACATATGGCTCACATCTAAGTCATCTTCACCCAACATCTTAGCACTGGAGACAAATTATAAAGTCCTAACTCGCTGGTACCTTGTACCCGCTAGAGTGGCAAAATATTCACCTAATACCTCAGCTCTTTGTTTTCGAGGATGCCCAGAAATAGGCACATATTTACACATATGGTGGACGTGCCCAGTAATCCAAACCTTCTGGAAGGAAGTCTTCGTGATTGCATCTACAGTGGCCAAGGCATGGAAATCTCCTAAATTGGTACTAGCAGAAACAATTCACAGAATGAATAATACAATGTCCCATGCTAAGATGGTAGCCATCGATCAAAATCAAATTTCAAAATTTGAAAAACTTTGGCATCCTTGGATAAAACAACAGTTCCTGTCAAACTTCAATGACTCTGTCCTGTTGCCATGGTAACAGATTAAATGACTTACAGAGACACCCATTCTAAGGCTTCAAAGAGAACTAAAAAGAATAATAAACTGACGAGCGGGACAACCTTGTGGACCATACCTCTACCTTTCAACCCTTTTTCTTCTTTCTCTTTCCTTTTCTCCACCTTACGATTAAAGCTCATTATCAGAATTTATTTGATCTATATACACTCTACTTGTAAACAATATGTATAGTAGGTATAAATCATTTAAATACCTACAAAAGTAACTAAGGAAATGATATATATCTTTAATTTAGGTTTACGTGAACCCAATGTTTAATATTTGAAATTTCATGATATTTACCTATATAAACCCTACTGTAAAACAATGAGCTTACTTTATAGATCCTTGTAAACTTACTTTATGTATCTTTATAACATTGTATACTCAATAAACTTCTTTTGACAAGGAAAATTAAATACACCCCATGGAACTGTGCTGGGTCTTTCAACATATTTGAAAGGCAAACATTAGTTCAACAAAAACACCATAAAATGTAATGGTGTGATATTGAGAAAGTACACCCGTGGTATCAAAAGCTGGTGACCATGTTAGCAGGAATAACTTTTCAAGGCACTTTGTATGACTCCTCACCAGTCTGATATTGGCTCAGAGAAATTTTGACCACTTTTTCATGCAAAATTCTTTTGGTTGTAAAATGTTTGTGGGTTTCCTTGCATGAACTGTCCATTTTTAAAATCTCCGTAAAAAATTAAATGGGTATCAAATCAAGGCTTCGATAAGAGCAATCCATAACATAATGTATTATTTTTGGTGGATTTGCTAGTGTGCTTCAGATCATTATCATGTTGAAAGATAAATTTTAATAGATGGCCTAACATTCTCTTCAAGCACGCTTTGATATGATGCAGAATGTATATTTAACTTGATGACTGTGAGCTGCCCAGACCCTAAAGCAGCAAAACAACTACAAACCATAACCCTTTCACCACCATGCTTCACAATTGTTATGAGGTTATTCTGAAAAACTGTCTTCAGTTTTTGGCAAACATGCCTACTATTACTGAAACCAAACAACTTTTATCTTTGATTGATCAGTACATTGTTCCAAAAGGCCTGGTCTGTATGTTCAATGGCATAGTGTAACCTTATTATTCTGTAATATTCTTTTTAGACAGCAAAGGCTTTTTGTTACCATACCTGATGTAAACGCATGAACTTTGAAAACAACTCTTGCAAGAGTAATGCCGCGCACACACGATCGGAATTTCCGACAACAAATGTTCCATGGGAGCCTGTTGTCGGAAATTCCAACCGTGTGTAGGCTTCATCGGACATTTTTTGTTGGAATGTCCGACAACAAAAATTTGAGAGCTGGTTCTCAAATTTTCCAACAACAAAATCCGTTGTCGGAAATTCCAATCGTGTGTACACAATTCTGACGCACAAAATTTCACGCATGCTCGGAAGAGCCGCATATATAATACATGAACTTCATTTTTCTCGGCTCGTCGTACATGTTGTACGTCACCGCATTCTTGACGTTCGGAATTTCCGACATTTGTGTGACCGTGTGTATGCAAGACAAGTTTGAGCCAACATCCGTCGGAAATAAATCCCAGGATTTCGTTGTCGGCATGTCCAATCGTGTATACGCGGCAAAGCTAAGCGCAATATTCTGCTACAGGTGTCAGTCCTCATTCATTCTCCCAATACAAGGATCTGGTTCCCAGCGGTCTTTGGCTGGTCAAAAACCTATGACCGCTAATAGGCCCTATGAGTAAGCTCCTAATGCAGTAAAATGCATTAGGTTGTGCATATACCAGATGGAGTAGTCTGTATGATGTTGATCTAAGTAAACTGGAATTGAGGCTTTTATATGGTGAGCAGTTTCCCTTTTTCCTATTGAAGTTTGCTGCATGAGTTACCTGAACACCCCGTAACAAAATTTTTGGGATTCTAGGAAACTTTTTTTAGCATCAAATGGTTGGGTTTTCTAGGCTGGCCAGTCCTGAACAAATTAGCAGTTGTTTGAAATCTATGCCACTTGTAGATTATTTTCATTGGAATAATTTATGTCAAATCATTTTGCAATCTTTTTAATTCCCTTGCCAGATTCATAAGTATCCACAATTTTCCCCCCTGCCCTTATGCACAAGTCTCAAAGTAAACCAAAAAATGTATTTTACCTTCACTGGCTGTGCTAAATCCTCCTTAATAAACAAATATGGCTGCCCTCATTTACCTGTAACGTTAAAAACTATAAATTGAAACATGGATTGAACATATGAACACATGTTCTCTCGACTTAACATATTCACTTATTTATCTTAAATAAAAAAAAAAAATTAAATTTTTTTTTTCATGTTTAGTACATTGCTAATAAGCACAAGGGTGTGATGGTTTTCAGAAATGTTTTGTGCTTAATATTATGAATAATATTTTTAATCTGAGATGTGACAAGGCAAAATTGAAAAAAATTGAAGTTTTCTGATAGATGTAAAAAATGGGTTTTGACGGGACAGCTGCGTGTATTGTGCATATTTTTTGAACTACTTCATAAGGATTAATTTGCCTGCTAGGTTGAGCAGATTATTAGCTTTCATACAATTTTGAACAGTTGGGAACTTTCATAATTTACCTTCCTTTATCGGACGGCTGCAAGAGAGCTCTGCAGAGGTCAATCAGAGCGCGTTACGTGATGCTGTGCATGCAGAATTCCTACAAATGAGGATAGTTATCTCTGCACGGCTGGCAAGATGAGAAATTACTTTAGATGAACTTTTTTGAACTATTTTAGTTCTCCAGCTTCTTGACATTAACAGCATGAATAATTAGCCCGCCGGAGTTAAATTTTTTAAGTATTGTGAAGAAAAAAACTGCGCTGTTTAAACATACCACACAAGTTGCAACTCAAAGTGAAATACACACAAATACAAAAACATAAGGAGCTGCGCTCACAGAAATTTGAGAAGTGAACAAATGGTGTTCAAGTGAGTAAATCAATCTGGTAAATTAGTCCAAAAAGATAAACTAAATAAATAAATCAAAAAAGAAAAAAATGATATATAGATTCCAATAAAATATATACATGCCAATAAAAGTAAATCACCAGTCCTAGAGTCCTCCAATGGTAAATGAATAAGTGATTGTAGCAACACAGTATAGTGAAATCCTCCGTGACTTTTGAGAGACAATGTGAATCCACCACCACATAGACTACAAGCTTACCAGCTGCACAAGCTATTTGAGCTTGTGGCCAATACCCAGCCAAGGCTTTTAATCTTCCCAGCACCTCCAGTAGCCAATGAACCAGGCATTCCTGGAGACTGTAGATGTATTCAATGGTCAGCAGCCAGCCACTGGAATCAACTCGGTGCAAGTGCTCATAACAATCTAAAAACAAAATAAAGAGGAATCGCCATGGGTAAAACCGGGTGGTATTTTATTTAAGTAAAAATTATGCTTATAAGCATGGAGTAGAAGTGTTAATAGCAATAAGAAAACCAGCCGGCAAGCAATAGTACAAAACGCCAGTGCAAGTGGGACATAAAACAGCGCAGTGACGTAAGCACGTCGCTCCTCCTGACGCTTTCCGTCACTATTCTGATGTCTTCTGGGGCACGACGTCAGGACAAAACGCGTCAGTAGGAGTGACGTGCTGACGTCACCACGCTGTTTTATGTCCCGCTTGTACGAGCGTTTCGTACTATTGCTTGCCGGCTGGCTTTCTTATTGCTTTTAACACTTCTACTCCATGCTAATAAGCATAATTTTTATTTATATAAAATACCACCCAGTTTTACTGAAGGTAATTCCTCTTTATTTTGTTTTCGGATTGTTATGAGCACTCATACCGAGTTGATCCCAGTGGCTGTCTCCAGGAACGCCTGGTTCATCGGCTACTGGAGGTGCTGGGAGGATTAAAGGCCCTGGCTGGGTATTAGCCACAAACTCAAACAGCTTGTGCAGCTGGTAAGCTTGCACTCTATGTGGTGGTGGATTTACGTTGTCTCTCAAAAGTCATGGAAGATTTCACTATACTGTGCTTCTTAATAAAATCCTTTACATATTACACTATGGAGCCATCCCTTCTTTTCCTATGATCCATCTGAGGACCTGTGAGGATACCCATTGAAGTGCGGGGGAGTGTTGAGCTGTGGCCACCTTTATCCTTGTCCCGGGAGGTTGACACAATGACCAGAAGCCTGTCTCCGGTGTACTGCTTCATTACTTGTGGGCACACACTCGACTCGGCCCATTGAGGGGCCGCAACTTCAGGTGAGAGGCTGGGGGAAACGTTCAGTGCATCCTGGGACCAGATTGGATTGGTGATTGGACACTGGCCGCTGTATAATTCCATCCACTGCACTTGCACTTTCATTCATCATTTGTTAAGAGACTGTCATTTGCACTTTTGTTATTATCTGTGGAAGCTTTGCACCTTACTGATACTGGGAATTGCACGCAATTTATTGCATTACACTTGGTGTTTTGCTTGGACATTTATTTGTTTTTGTATTTATTTTATTTATCTTGATTCATTTATCATCAATATTTTTTGCACAATTTATTCCCATTTGCACTGATGTTTTGCACTTGCACTTTCCTATCACTTTGGGGTTAATTTCTCCCAGATCTACACCTAGAGTTATTTGTTTTTTCTTGGAATTTTTATTATATACACAGTCTATGGTATCACGATTAGGAGTTTACACATTGTTCCCCTTGTTTGTATTTATTACTGGAGTTGTCATTTTTATTTCATTGAATGAAGCCTACTGTTGATCATTTATTTTGGCTTCTATGCACTATGCACTTTTACCTATGAGGCCACGTTATTAGGGTTTTGCACATATATTTATGTTATCACTATCGATTTGATTTCTCATTGATCCTATTGTTTATCGTATGCACTGATGCACTTTGTATAGTGAGGTCCTGTTATTCATCAGTATTTGTGCATTATTTATGCTTTTGTTATTTTCTAATAGCCCACTGTTGATCTCTTAATTTTTGGCTTCTATGCATTATGCACTTTTACCTATGAGGCCACGTTGATTATGGTCTTGCACATACATATATGATATCACTATCGATTTTTTCTGGATCTTATTGTTTATCTTATGCACTGATGCACTTTGTATAGTGAGGTTCCATTATTTATCAGTATTGTGCATTATTTATGCCCTTGCTATTCTCTATAAGATACATTGTAGATTTTTCACCTTGAGCACAGTATTTTATCTTTAATTATTATTATTATTTTTAGATGAGGTAGCGCCACATACCCATTTATTTTAGACTATACTGTGCTGCTACAATCACTTATTCATTTACCATTGGAGGACTCTAGGACTGTTGATTTACTTTTATTGGCTTACTCATTATAATATATTTTTTCTATATATGTATATATCAATTTTTTCTTTTTTGATTATTTATTTCATTCATCTTTTTGGACCCATTTACCAGATTGATTTATTCACTTGAACACCATTTGTTCACTTATCGAATTTTTGTGAGCGCAGCTCCTTATCATTTGTTTTGTGTTTGTGATTTTATAATTATTGTCTGTTCTTTATTTATCCCTTTTACATATTTTTCTGATCAGAATAATAAAATACTCCACTTTGAAATATTTTTCTGTAAGCTGTTCTCACAAAAGGAATAGAGAAGAAGGGATGAGAAGCCTTATTTACATAAACAGGACAGCATGATGTCTTTGTAGTCGGCTTCAGTGGGTAAAGGAGAGGCTGAAGAAAATCCGAGAAAAAATCAGTCAACAACTACGTTCAGCCAACTACAAAAGAGCTACCTTTTATATGAACTCTACTGAGCATCCACATAGGAATCTACGCATCTTATTTTAGTTATCTTGTGTTATATTTATTGTAGGTTGAAAACTGATTTTTTTTTTCATGGGCCCATGAGACTAACCTGTTGATATTATCATGAAAAACCTAATGCAGCCTTTCTCAATTTTTTTACCATGAGGAGCCCTTGAAATAATGTTCAAGCCTTGGCAAACCCTGCTAAGAATGATTATACCCACAGCTCCTGGTACTTTGATCAGTAAGTTGTAGAAAGTTTTAAATAAGTAAATAAAGAATGTAGTGCAGGGCTATGCAATTAGCGGACCTCCAGCTGCTGCAGAACTACAAGTCCCATGAGGCATAGCAAGACTCTGACAGCCACAAGCATGACACCCAGAGGCAGAGCATGATGGGACTTGTAATTTTGCAACAGCTGGAGGTCCGCTAATTGCATATCCCCGATGTAGTGCATGAATACTGTATTTTTGTTGATAACATTCATTTGCTATATACTATTTTTTCTGCATTTTATTTACCTAATATATTATAATATGGGATGTGGTGTTTAGATGGCTCTTACCTAGGGGCAAGATGCAACAAACTTAGCACCACCTGTTGTATACCACAAAATTATTTTCAGTAATAATTTTGAAATTGAAGTGGTTGTAAATCTCAGTCATGGAATCTGAGCAAAGCACATATACTATATTACCAAATATATCGGGACGCCTGCCTTTACACATACATGAACTTTATTGGCATTCCAGTCAGTCCGTAGGGTTCAATATGTAGGTTGGCACACTCTTTGCAGCTATAACAGCTTCAACTCTTTTGGGAAGGCTTATAGAAAAAACGGGAAAATTAGTCAGAGAGATGCCGTCTGTAGAAATAATCCCCAAGGGGAGGAGTGCATCAATATCTGGATAGAAGTATTTAATATGTGAACACTTCACTCACCCAGGGGCAGGGGGGGCCCATTGCCTATAGCCAATTAATTCTATCCCTTCCCCCTTCTCTGTTTACCTAGATAAATTCATTCTTGTTTTTTTTTCTTCATTTATTTAATACGTTTCTTATTGTCTACTAGGCTTCCATTGGTATTACTTTGGTTCTCTTCACTGTGTAATATACTGTGGTTGCGACGGGTGGGAATCATTCAGTGAGCACAGCCAACGGCTCAAGTAGGTGGCCTGAATTCCCTTCTACATTTAGGGACTACATCTGCCATCTGCTTAGTCGTCTCGGTCTATTCAATAATTATTAAATATTAATTAATCATCTATTGGACATTGTGCCTGGCTACTAACCTGTGCTTGCTTATCTTCCCACCTTGTCTCTCTTCTATGTATGCACTCACTCACCTTCAGTATTTTTTCTCTTTTCTTTATCCTTATTTGACTGTTTCAATATTTATAACCCCTTGGTTTATTTATTGTACACTATCTTCTATAAGAATACAGGGGTCTCTGTTTCCTTAATGTTGGACATAGTTTAAAGTATACCAGATCCTTGAGCACTGAAGATGAGTGTTTCTACAGTGATTTTGAGCATATGGGGTTAAAAAACAAATCTGGGCAGTCTGAATAAACATGCTGCAGTCAATTTGATTAATTAACTTAGTATTTAATGGACTGAAGCCCAACACACATCTAGCTCTGATGAAATTCGCTTGCCGAATGAAACGCGTCAGTTAGGCGCCCCTGTTTTTACAGTGTCCACCACGGACCTCTCACCCCTTCATCTCCCACTATTCCTGCCCTGGGAGCAGCCGATTTAATTTGAACATGGATGATCGCACTGACTCCTATTGATGACTGCGGCCTACTTAACCAACACCTTTCACGGATGAGCTAAACTTTACAACTCTATGAATAAATCAGCTCTGGGATCAGTGATCCTGGAGGAGATCAACAAACCTGAATGGGCCTATCAAGCTGTTACACACCTGGGCACCAGAGCACTGTTGAGGTGAATTGAATCTCCGCCTGGAGCCCTATCATGTGGGCTTCCACTCCAGTGCTGCATGGCCGGTGTGTGCTTCTGTTTGTGAGCGGAGCGCTCCGATCCCAGTGAAACTGCTGACAATCCCCGCACGGGCCGGTAAGTTACTGTCCTGGAACCCTATCACAGGGGCTTCATCTCCAGCACTGTACGGCCGGTGTGTGCTTCCATTTGTGAGCTGAGCGGTCCGGTCCAGGTGTAACCGCTCACTATCCCTTTTCAATACCTTTTACTGTTTGGACATACTTAGCTGGAATTTCCATAAGGATATTTGTTTGCGGGTTACCAACATACCATTTACTTTTGCATTTGTGAAATGTCTGCACTAGCCGGATCATGAAGTAAGCTTCTATTGAAGCCCACCTACACGGGCCGCGGCAAGAGTAGGGAATTTACTCCCCATTTACCTGCCTTCCTCACCAAAAGCTCACTTATTCAGCAGTGCTGCTGCATCATATACCTTTCTTGTTTGCACACCAGGGGACTCCCATTACCATTTAAGACTATTTTTACAGCCCCCTGTTCATATTTTCGTCTGCTCCCCCCTGGGTTTCTATATCAAGGCAGGCATGGCATCATTTGCTGTATTTACTAACAACTGCTTTCTATGAACTGAAGATTTATCATTCTAACTTATGGAAAACTTCCACAACTAATCTTCTGCACAATTCTTCAGTTTGTATTATTAGCTGTCAATAGTGGGTGAAAGTTTGATTGATTGAGGGATGTTGTTCATGGTGAGCACCTGTTTCATGATAACGTTATCATAATTTTATATTTTATGGTGGAGGTATTGTGGTATTCCATTATATTTATTGTGGGTGGAAGTTTTTGTTTTGTTTTTTACTAATAAAGAATCCAGTTCATTATATTTGATGGGTGTTCCTCTTTGAAGAATCCTTGTTTCCAGCCCCTTGGGGTTCCTCTCCTGCTCTCTTCCCATTCCTAGATTTTGTTTACCTTTTGGGAAGGCTGTCCACAAGGTTTAGGAGCATGTCTATGGGAATGTTTGACCATTGTTCCAGAAGAGCATTTTTGAGGTCAGGCACTGATGTGGACGAGAAGGCCTGGCTCACAGTCTCCACACTAATTGATCCCAAAGGTTTTCTCATGGGTTGAAGTCAGGACTCTGTACAGGCCAGTCAAGTACCTCCACCCCAAACTCGCTCATCCATGTCTTTATAGGCCTTGCTTTGTGCACTGGTCCAAATCATTTGGTGGAGGGGGGATTATGGTGTTGGGCTGTTTTTCAGGGGTTGGGCTTGGCCCCTTAGTTCCAGTGAAGGGAACTCTTAAGGTGTCAGCATACCAAGACATTTTGGACAATTCTATGACCCCAACTCTGTGAGAACAGTTTGGGGATGGCCCCTTCCTGTTGCAAAATGACTGTGCACCAGTGCACAAAGCAAGGCCCATAAAGACCTGGATGAGAGAGTTTGGGGTGGAGGAATTTGACTGGCCTGCACAGAGTCCTGACCTAAACCCGATAGAACACCTTTAGGATGAATTATAGCAGAGACTGCAAGCCAGGCCTTCTTGTCCAACATCAGTGCCTGACCTCACAAATGTGCTTCTGGAAGAATGGTCAAACATTCCCATAGACACACTCCTAAACCTTGTGGACAGCCTTCCCAGAAGAGTTAAAGCTGTTATAGCTGCAAAGGGTGGGCCAACTCAATATTGAACCCTACAGACTAAGGCTGGGATGCAATTAACGTTCATGTGTGTGTGTAAAGGCAGGTGTCCCAATACTTTTGACAATATAGTGTATGTGTGGCGTTTGGGCATGAAAGCCCACCCTGTTTGCCACAACACATATGCGTTACATGGGTGGCAAGAGATTAGGGGAAAATTGTTACTAAAATGAATGGTCTAGCGACCGGGTGTTTTTAAGTGCTAGGGTTGGGGGGGTGTTAAAGAAGGAGAGATAAATGTTAGAGTCCCTCTTTAACAGTCTTGTTGCTGCACCTCTCATCTATGTCATCATTCCTGAATTGGAATCAGCGGGAGAGCAGCATCCACATCATCAGAATGAAACCTGGGTGCTGCTATAGAAGTACGCTGGCTGTTGCAAAAGTGCTCTCTAAATTTATAAACCAAAAGTAATTCAAATAAAATTTACCAAAATCATTATAGTTTCGGTGTAATAGACATCTGTTCAGTATATAGGTCCACTGAAGTGTCCTACAGCTGCTCTGAGTCAGGTGATTATGACTATGTCCATAACCTACCACAGCTACATCACATTGTCTTCCACTGACGACAGCAGATCTTCTTACTCATAACTATTGAATAATATCAAATAAGATAAAGTCAAATCAAATCTCGTTCATTTTCCTTCTGAACTACATATGTACAAAAAACAAATCTGAACCGCCCCTTCCACTGTGAATTAAATAGAATGTATTACCACTGACTGTGAAAGCAATTACATGGAAGAGCAGAAACACATAATAAACTGCCCACTTGGTTTGTAGGTCAAGGTTTTTCTAGCACTTTTTTAGATTGCTCCACATTGTAAATAATTACTCACTACAAGGATGACTATGGAGAATCTTGGATTCCGTGCTTACAGGTTTACCACACTATTGACCCACTTAGTACAACTGACGCTTTCTGGAAGTTCCATTTTTATGTCCCTGTGGAGTCTATGTAAAAATATGCTGATATATATATATATATTATGCAAGGATCTGCTATGCATGGCTTAAAATATATTATCTAGATAAATGACTTATTTATCTGAAAAACATTTCCGTGCATGTTTAAAAATTGTTGTGTTCATAAGATTATAGCTCAATTCTATCCTTCCCCTAAATATTCGGTAAAGAATTAAAAAAAGCACAAAGTTTGTTTCTTTTTGGTTTGTTAAATGTGAACTCCAGCCCTATCTACAGTTGTGGAGGCTCCTCTCCTGTACTGAAAATGTTTATTCTGGTTTCACTGCACATCAGTGGCGGCTGATGGGGGGGGGCGGCAAACAACACCCCCTCCGACGGCGTGGCACAGCACCCACCGTGGGCTGTCTGGCTTGGCCCGTCTCTTACCCACTCGTGTGGCGAGGCTGTGGTGTCCTCACCTGGAGTGCAGCGTCCGCTCCCCCAGCTTCTTCTGCCGTGTGTCTTCTGCCAAAGCACTAGGCGTCCAATATCCAATAGGATCGCCTGACGCTTTGGCCAATTGGGAAACAGTTCTCACAGACCTGCCTCCTGATTGGCGGGGAGGAACTTTAGTGTGATAATAACAAAAATGAATTTGCTATGGTCACACAACTGGGTGGGCTCGGAGCACAATGCTCTGCGCTCCAATCTCCCCTTTTTTAACTACTTCAATACCGGCATTTACAGTGACTTCCTGCCCAAGCCAATTTTCAGCTTTCCACGCTGTCGCTGTTTAAATGACAATTGCGCGGTCATGCTACACTGTACCCAAACATAATTTTTACCATTTTGTTCCCACAAATAGAGCTTTCTTTTGGTGGTATTTGATCACCTCTGTGTTTTTTATTTTTTGCTAAACAAATGAAAAAAGACCTAAAATTTTGAAAAAAAAAAACTTTTTCTTTTGTTTCTGTTATAAAATTTTGTAAATAAGTAATGAAGTGGTACCAATGAGGTGACACTGATGGGCACTGGCGGGCACTGATTGGTGGCACTGATGGGTGGCACTGATATGCAGCACTGATGGGCATTGATAGGCGGCACTGATGGGCACTTATGGATGGCACTGGTGGGCACTGATAGGCGACATTGATAAGCACTGAGAGGCTGCACTGATGGGTACTTATGGGTGGCACTGATAAGCGGCACTGCTGGGCACTGATGTGCAATGATAGGCGGCACTGCTGTGCACTGATATGTGGCACTGATAGATGGCATTGATAGATAGATATCACTGATGGCACTGGCAGGCATTGGGGATCGGCACTGATTGGCAGCTGCCTGGGCACTGATTGGCATTTCCCTGGTGGTCTAGGGTGGCACACCTGGTGGTCCGGTGTGGTGGCATCCCTGGTGGTCCTGGGTGGACATCCTGGTGGTCCTGGGTGGGCATCCAAGGGGGGACTGCGCTGATAAAAAATCAGCACAGACCCCTCTGTCAGGAGAACATCCGATCGGCTCTTCTCTACTCGCGTCTGTCAGATGCGAGTGAGGAAAAGCCGATCAACAGCTCTTCCTGTTACATCGTGATCAGCCGTGATTGGACACGGCTGATCACGTGGTAAAGAGCCTCCGTCAGAGGCTCTTTACCGAGATCGGTAAAGAGCCGCCACTGCTGCACATTGTGAGCTTCTCCCAGTGTGCTTTAGAAGCTGCAGCAAGACAGATACAGCTCGTCTCAGATACAGCCTATCTAATTTCCCAACTGAAGGACAAAACCTTTTTCCCCAGCCTTACTGTACCTGGCCCACCACTTTGTTTTTCAGTTCTTTCAATCATGGAGGCTCAGCATTACATGAGGGCATTACCTAGGGCTGTCTGCATTCAAATGCAGCCTGCCTAGGAACACCAGAATGACATCCATCTAAACATTTTGATATTTGAATATTTCTTACCAAAAGCAAGCCCACTACTTGTATCAGTTCTATGAGTATTACTGGGGCCCATCCCACCAGTCCTAATCTGCCTGCATTGCATAGAGAAGCACAAATAATAAAAAAAGCTGTAAGGTATGTAATGAAGGCTAAGGTTTTTCTTTAAAAATATGATTAGCATGTTGATTAAGGGGTAAAGAAGTAACCAGGGATAAGACAAAAGCAGATTAAACTTTACCGTTAAATATACCATTGAAATCATTCTTTTCATAGCTGTTCGATCTGGTTACTTAACTAAGGACTAGTAAGCTGACATATATTAAATCTTTATTCTTGGTCTTGGATAGATATTAAGCATTTTATATAATGCTGAGGTTCTATTATATCTTACA
The DNA here is from genome assembly GCF_042186555.1 of Aquarana catesbeiana. NCBI lineage: Eukaryota > Metazoa > Chordata > Amphibia > Anura > Ranidae > Aquarana > Aquarana catesbeiana. The sequence goes on along the minus strand of NC_133328.1, from coordinate 176,484,310 downwards.
AGCTTTGTTGTTACTGTTATACTGTATGTTAATTGATCAAACAATGAATGACACAAACAGCTGTCAGGGGCATATTTTATATTACTACTGTGCTACATCTAAAAAGCAGGGAAGGGTATTTAATAATGGTGCTGTGATTTTTTGGGAATTTTTGTTATATAAAATGTATTACTGGCCTCCTTTTGCACCACTTTTCTAAGCAGTGAAGCTGATAAATCTGTTCCACTATTATATATTTTATATGCATTGCATCCTGCAGAGCACTGTAACCACATGGTCAGCTTTTAGCGCTGCCAGCTAATCTCTTGAACTATGAAAAAAATCTATAAAACCTATAAAAATAAGCTGCCACTGGTGACCTGCTTCTGAAATGCTAGCTGTGTGAATTACATAGTTAATCAGGCTAAAAAAAGACACAAACCCATCTCATTTAACCAATAGAAAAAAAAGAATAAATAAATACATTTAAAACCTCCATATACAGAACCTTACACTGACGGTTGATCCAGAGTAAAGTAAAAAAAAAAAAATCCTTTAAAGCATGGTCCAATTTGATCTATCCTGGGAAAAAAACTCCATTGAGATCCCTTATGCCACGTACACACTTTTCGACCGGTCTGGTCCGACGGACAATTAGACCATGTGTGGGCTTCATCGGACCTGCAGCGGACTTTCTCGGTCGAAAATCTGACAGGCTTTAGATTTGGAACATGTTTCAAATCTTTACATCGGAACTCCGCCGGACCCAGTTCCTATCGAAAAGTCCGCTCGTCTGTATGCTAGCCCGACGGACGAAAACCGACGCTAGGGCAGCTATTGGCTACTGGCTATCAACTTCCTTATTTTAGTCCGGTCGTACGTCATCGCGTACAAATCCGTTGGACTTTGGTGTGATCGTATGTAGGCAAGTCCGTTCGTTGGGAAAGTCCATTGGAAGTCCACCAAAAGTCCGTCGGATAGTCAGTCGGACCAGTCCGATCGAAAAGTCCGCTCGTGTGTACGCGTCATTAAAGTGGTTGTAAACTCAGAAAAAAAAACAAAAACTGCAAGACAAAGGCATAATGAGCTGGTATGCATCGCATACCAGCTCATTATAAAATACTTACCTTAGAACGAAGCTGTTGAAGCAGTCCCCACACACCACTGTGACCGGCGACATTTCTCCTGGAGTTATTTCTGGGTTTGCGGGCTTCGGCGCTGTGATTGGCCGGAGCAGCGATTAAGTAATTCCTACGCATGACCGGAGCCGTCGGTCATGGCATGGCTACTGAAAAAATGGCATGAGCGGGCCGTTTCTTTAGTACGCATGTGCCGATGATGTTGGCACATGAGGATACAGGGAATATCTCCTTAACTGTGCAAGTTTAGGAGATGTTCACGGTACCTACAGTACAAGTAAGGCTTATTATAGGCTTACCTGTAGGTAAAAGTGGTGTAACAGGGTTTACAACCACATTAAGGCAATCAGATGTTGGCTGGATCTACCAACTCTGGAGTTATTACTTCTAAATTTTAATAGCCAGTAATATTCTGTGCATTTAGGAATGTATTCAGCTTTGTTTTTCTTTTTTTCTTTAATAACCAACTAAGCTGGCCAGAACTAGCTCCTGATGAAGTCTATTCCACATTTCCATGGCTCTTACTGTTAAGAAGCTTTTCCATTTGCTGAGGTTAAAGTGATATTAAAGTCTTTTTGTTTAAAAATAACAAACATGTCATTCTTACCTGCTCAAATCAGTGGTTTTGCACAGAGCAGCCCAGATCCTCTTCTTCTTAGGTCCCCCGCTGGCGCTCCTGGCCCCTCTCTCTTGCCGAGTGCCCCTACAGCAAGCAGCTTGCTATTTGGGCACCCGAGGCGAGCCGCTGCTCTGTGTGTCCATTAGGACACAGAGCCGTGGCTTGGCCCTGCCTCCTCTCTCTCCTCACTGGTTCACTGATTTTGATTGACAGCAGCGTAGCCAATGGCACTTCTGCTGTGTCTCAGCCAATGAGGAGGGAGAGTCCTGGACACCCAACATCGCTGGGTCGAGATGGGGTTCAGGTAAGTATTGGGGGGGGGGGGCAGAGGAGGGCTGCTGCACACAGAAGCTTTTTTTATCTCAATGCATAGAATGGATTCAGATGGAAAACCTTTTGCCTTTAGAACCACTTTAAGCCTCTTTTCCTCCAGTCTGAAAGGTTACCTGCTTGTCCTTTGTAATTACCCTAACATGAATAAATTTGCACCGGGCCGATTGCTATCTGTCACTTTATAATTTTTCACACACTCATTCAAAACAGAATAAAATATGTAAGTGCTAAAGTACATTAGTTGTGAATCAAAGTATTGATTATATAAACCAGCATATTTTATGTATGGAATGTTAAGGTGGATTTTCTATCATGACAATAAAGGTAAACATGGCTTGTGTATGCAAATCATACAAGCCCAGATAGCAAGCAATTGTGCTGCAAGTTGGAAATTGCTTGCTAAGCTCTTGCCAGACTTGCCAGGCTTCACAAGTTTGTTGCACGATTGTAGTAAGTCCACATTGCATGACTCCAGATCAACTTTCTTCGCAGACATTCTGCAAGTCTGCTGCAAGTTCTGGTTGAGTTATGTTGAAACATATTATAAGGTCTGATGTCACCCCAACATCACCTCAATCCCTAATACAATACATATATACATGCAGTTCGCCTTGGGACTTTAAATGTGTGTATATATATATATATATATATATATATATATATATATATATATATATACATACTACTTTACTATTTTTGCAACATGCATATCAAACACTGCAGCAAGCTCACCTGTATTTGTAGAGTCTTTCTGATATACATATATACTCTTTTACTACTTTTGCAGTTCATGATCATGGACAAGGGGAGACCTCTAGGGACATTTGTACTTACACCTATCAATGCCATGTCAGTTCCTCAGTTGTTCACCCGATGGGGTTACCTTTTGCTCCGCCTCCTCAGCTCCCGTGCTGGATGTTTGTTGCTGCTGCTGCCGGTGGAATCAGCGATTGATGACCGGGCCCAACCCATTGGTGAGTATGGGGTCCTACAGTTTGACCCCGATGATGACTCACCTCCCTGCCCATTTTTTGCTACATACATTCATTTGATTTACTACTTGTATTACAAATATAGCAAAGCATTTACACCTGAAGAGCGAGCGCTCGTCGGGTACTACCGATGCTTGCACATTTCTCTGATGTTTGTAATTGGTATATACTGTTTACCATGTATGTAGACTGACCCATGTTCATATTGTATGCATATTTTATCGGCCTGTATTTATTGCTGTTGTGTCTTACATGCGCAACAAACTGTAATAAATCTACTTTTTTACTATCATGATATGTTTTTTGGCTTACCATATTCACCTCATTTAAAGTCCCAGAGCGAACCCCATGTATATATGGTTCAGTTATGTTGTGCAATAATCATCCTACCACAGGGGCCGCTGTGGCTGAATTTCCATGCTGTAAACTTGCAGAGCTCTTGCTGTAGACTCACCACTGCAACTTCGCTCTTGCTAGAGGCTTGCCACGGAAATTTGCTACAAATTGGAAAAGTGTCAACTAGAACTTGTGCTTCAAGTGCTCTGCAAGTGTACAACTTGCCAGTGAAAATGTGCAGCAAGTTAACAGACTTACAATTCAACACTGCCACAAATTGGTGGCAAGTTATCCTTGCTATCTGGGAGGTGTATGTAAAGCCAAAGTCTACATTTTTTGTGTAGCTGCTGACTTTTAATAAACACACACTCACCTGTCCCACGATCCAGCGATGTGGCCGCCCGAAGCCTTGGTTCAATCCTCGGCTGTGACAGTTTGTGGCTTCACAGCCAGGTGCATACTGCGCATGCGTGAGTCACGCTGCGCATCCTGAATGGCGAGCAATCTTCTGGGACCTGTGACGTGTCCCTGAAGATTGCAGGGAGGGAGGGGGAGAGGAGAACTTCCGCTCGAGTCGCCTAGGTGGCACTGGGTACCTGTCAAAACTAGGTACCTGCTCCCCCTGGCATGTCAGGGGGTGAGGAGCGCTTAAAGCGGAAGTTCCACTGCTGGGTGGAACTCAGTTTTAAGCAATTTTTTTTGTGAATCTAAACAATTTTTACCTAGAGATTCTGCCATTAACAGCACTTCCTGATGCAGACTGACAACGCTAAGTTACTTCATTGCAATTAGCAAAAGCATTGTCAGCCAGTTGTGTGCACACTTTTAGTTGGCTGCAGGGACCAGTCGAATTTCCATCAATGTTTGGGCACTGTAGTTGAACAGAAGTTGATCTACCAATAAACTTTTGTTCAACCGGACTGTTGGAAATATTCAGGCTATAGAATTGATCAGTGTATTCTGATGGCAGGGAAGTTTTTTCTCCCCAGATAGCAAGCAAAGGTGCTGCTAGTTTGAAAATGACTTGCCAGGCTTCACAAGTTTGTTGCACAATTGCAGCAAGTCCGCATTGCATGACTCCAGATCAACTTTCTTTGCAAACATTCTGCAAGTTCTGGTTCAGTTATGTTGTGCAATAGACATCCCACCACAGGGGTCCCTATGACTTGCGGGGCTCTTGTTGTAAACTCACCACTGCATCTTTGCTCTTGCTAGAGACTTGCCAGGCAATTTGCTACAAATTGGAACAATGTCAACTAGAACTTGTGCTTCAAGTGCTCTGCAAGTGTACAACTTGCCAGTGAAAATGTGAAGCAAGTTAACAGACTTACAATTCAACACTGCCACAAGTTTGTGACAATTTATCCCTGCTATCTGGCCCACTCTCAGAATACTGAAGACATAGCAGGAGGATTCCCCCATCCACCTCAAATGTGTGGGTGGGGAAATGGGGTTAGTTGTTTCATTCAACTTATTAATTTCATAAGCTTTTTATTGCTATCTGCTTGAGAGAATACACCAGTGGCGGCAAGTGTTTTGTTTTTTTCGGGGGGCGGCAAACAACCACCCCCCCGCTATTTTGGCGGTCAGTCTCGCACCTACCCCATCTAGGCGGGTGGTGGCCAGTGGGCGGCTCCGTGTCCTCTCCTCCATCAGCAGCTTCCAGTGTGCGGCTCCTCCCCTCCTCCTAGGCGTCCAATAAGATCGCCTGTCCTTTTAGCCAATTGGGTGATGGGTGTTCAAAACCTTTCTGATTGGCCGGGAGGAGGATCAGTGTTACAATAGCGAATATTCATTTGCTGTTGTAACACACCTGGGTGGGCTGTGGGCGCATTCTCTGCCCCCCGAGCCCACCCTATTTGAAAGCCTATGAGAGCCTCTGGCTCTAATATGTGCTTTAAAAAAAAAAACACCCCGCATTGAAATCCATGCATCCGGCATCCTGAAAGGGGCCGGATGCATGGATGGGGAGGCGGCGATGGATGAGGGGGCGGCACCCGTGCACCCTTAATGGATGGGCCACCCCTGGAATACACATAAAGCAGAGGATGCCTTTAATGAAAACCATATCTCTATATGATCGGTAGATCCACAGATACCCGTAAGCAGCTGAGATAAGCAAGTCTCAATCGATTGCACTTAGCATGTCCTGTTCCCTGCCAGGAGTCACTATTTGTCTTTTTATGTGAGCCCAGAAGGCATGGACGTGCAGGGCAAAGTTTAGTTATTGCAAGCAAAGTTGAGACTTGAAAATAAATTCTGCTGCCTCTATCTGTGGATCTACTGATTATGTTAACTTGCTGCTTTTAGTGAAGATAATCTCTGCTTATAAATGATATCTAAAGCCAACATTTTTTGTTCCATTTTGGATAACATGGGGATAGTTAAAACCCCTGTCAGGTTTTTGTGTTGCCTTGTGTGTCTTATTGGAGAGATTTGCCTTCATTCCATGTCCTAGACACAGTAGTTAAAGGAAATCTACCCAAAGAGAGCAAAATCCTATCTTATATAGTTGTCACCAGAACAAGTGTCCTCATTGGAAGATTTCCTCTAAGTGCCTGTTCTAGTGACAATGTAAAATGTTGGATTTTCACTCACTTTTGGTCCCAGTAACAGTGGTTATAGACAGTTAGGGCTCGTTCACACATGAGTTGCTTATGAAGAACGAAGCAATGCTAATTTACGCGCCCATAGCATTTATGATGTGTTTTAGTTTTTGAAGCGTTAAAAAAGCATCAAGAGAACTCATCAAATGCCCATGAAAATTTTGTTTTTCTAGTAGGAAGTGCTTAAAAGGGAAGTGATGTAGAGATTGTAAGCTCTAATGAGCACGAGGGTCCTCTGATCCCTCCTGTATTGAATTGTATTGTAATTTTAAGTCTTTGCCGATGTTGTAAAGCACTGCGCAAACTGTTGGCGCTATATAAATCCTGTATAGTAATAATAATGTAGAGGAAATAATCTGCATTGAGGTGTGGTTGGGTTGTGGTGTGATCGCAGATATGTTTGTGATTCTCATGGTTGCTGGCACCCATATTTGCTTAAAAGGGTCATTTGCTGGCACTGACTCTTGCTGGCACCAACACTTTGCTGACACAAAAAGCTTTGCCAATGACAATAATGTTCAATGTCTCTGCTCCAACCTAGTACTGTCTGTATTGCTGGCTGGCTTATGCTTTTGTCTGCACACAGAAGCAAATGTTGTTACCACATGGCTGTTCTGTACAAACATGAAGTGGTTGGAGTAGCTCAGTCCTAATTCTCTATTATTTCTAAGTGCATTCTGGGATACAGGAACCTTCATTACCACTCCCCCAGCACCTAGCTAACACTTTATAAATGCTTCATTAATGTACCATAAATGCTATAGATGAGGTTGAAATTAATGGAGGCAGTTTGCACAGTTTGTAAAGGTAATTTTTTTGTTTTATTAAGCTAGCAGAATAAAAAATATGTTATACTTAAATGTTTTTGCACAGAGCAGCCCCAAACATCATCTTCTTGACTCCTCTTCTTCGCAGTGTACCACCATAGGAAGCTGCTTTCTATGGTAGCACACCCCGCAGGCTCAATCCCGAGCTGGGCAGTGTGCGTCTATGGATAAACACAGCGTGACTCAGTCCCCTAGGCTCTCTGCTCACAGGATTTGATTGACAGCAGCAGGAGTCAATGGCACCCGCTGTTGCCTCTGTGGCAGACAGAGGAGAGAGTCACTGCAGACGACACAGCGCTGGATCAAGATAGGACTCAGGTAAAAAGGGGGTGAGGGGCCACACAAAGGACTACATTAAAGTAAAAAATGTCCAGGCTTTAGTACCACTTTATCGGGCAGTTTATGAGGCTTTAAAAGACTGCTTAAATGCCGCTTAAACACAGGGTATTGACACGCGTGTGAACTCCAGGCAAAAAATACGTTTTCCCATGCAGTGGGGCAGTGCCTGCACTGCGCAGATCAAATACTCATTTTGTCTAGGGGTGAAGTGAAAGCTTATACTGTATCGTTCATCAGACTTGTGAAGTAGCAGACTTATGAAAAAAAAAGTAAGCTGTATAAAATAATTGGCAGTGACAACGCAAAGTGAAATAGATTAACTTGATGAAGTCTAGCCATGTGAATATAAAGTATACTACAAAAAGCTACATCTTCAAAATAACACATGAAAAGCGATTGCTAGATTAAAATCAGAGGTTTCTAGAAAAAAAAAGTCTAATTATACTTTTTTCTTCTTTCAAAGTAAGACGCAAATCCTATGATCACATAGAGAAGTTTTATCTTGTGACTGAAAATCTCTTTTAATCCTATTATGTTATTTTACAACACAGATTAACCATTCTCTGAAAAACCTCATGACATATTTTCACATGACATGTAACTGTCGAAGTTGAAGAAAATTTATTGAGGGCTGTAAGAGGCCAAGTACCCCTATAACGTTTTAAATGTTTAAATAAATTATTTTCTTTCTTTTGCAATACTTTTATTAAAGTTTACATGGTCATAAATAAATGTAGAAAAGCCAGTACTAGGGAGAGTATGTTATGTTTAACAAAAGCAAGTGGAAGACAATAAGATGATCTTCTTTCCTTCCATATATAAAGTCTAACCATCATTTCAACATCGATAAATGCTATAAAATCACATTGTGATCAAATTCAACAGCTAGCAAATAAGAGAAAGGAGGAAAAAAATGAGAAGGGATAGGGTTTAATACAGTAGAAACTGCAGTAGGCCATAAAGGTGAGGTATAGTGAATTTAGAGGCCCCAAACGACTTCAGATTTGGTCTACAAAATGTTAGACAACCTACCATTAACTATAATCCAATTGCACTTGTTCCTAGCTAAATCCAAGGGGATCTGTGACTTTTGCCAGCTCCTAGCTACATCTATTCTAGAAGCTAGAAACATATACAATAACAATTTGCCTGATCCCTAGGAATGTTGGATGACCACTGACTGGCTTCTTTAGGGTATTTTTTTGAGGTTAACCATGGTGACAGTGTACATAAACCCTAGCCCAAAACCTTTAAACTTTTACAACCACCATACAGAAACGTGCCTTCAACCGAGCTCAACCGAGCATTCCCCCTGGAAACATTTTAACAATATTTCTGGGTTAAATTTATAATTTTTTTTAGGGATCAGGTACCATCTAAGTGCTATTATAAAGTTTGCTTCTATTAAGGTAGTGTTGATTGAGACTTTGGATATATAATTCACCAGGTTGTGCCACTTCAAGCGTCTTGTTCAAATCTGTTTTCAAAAGAGTCACGTAAGACAGTTTCTTGATTGTCTCATGTAACAGCATCTACATTGTAGAAATGAGGCCTTTCACCCTGGATACATTTTTTACATAATCTAAATTCTTACTTCTACTTTAAAGTGGGTGTAAACCCTTAGGGTCGGTTCACACTACAACGACTTGGGATCCGACTTGTCAGCCCTCAAGTCGCCCCAAGTCGCTTGACATTGGGAATTGCATTATAGTCAATGAGAGCCGTCTTAATGTACACTACTGAAGTCGCTCCGACTTCAGAAAAGGTTCCTGTACTACTTCAAGGCGACTTCTAGGTGACCTGTACACATAGAATTCAATGGAAGTCGCCTCCAAGTCGGATCTCCATCTATATTGAAGCGACTTTACAGAAAAAGAAATTAGTTAACCCAGGCAAACCCCTCTCTCCCAGAGAGCTGATTATTCTGTGATTGGCCACAGCCAAAGTCGCCTGTCCTGGAGGCAACTTGAAGTCGTGTTGTAAGTTGCTTAAAGTCGGGCTGAAGTCGCGTTGAAGTCGAGGTGAAGTTGCCTTGCAAAGTCGCGCTGAAGTCGTGTTGCCCTTGTGTAAATCGGTACTTACAGACCACTTGCTTACCTGTAGCTACCCAGGATATCTCCTAAACCTGCACGGTTTAGGAGATATCCCCTGTATTTGCATGTGCCGATGTCATCGGCACATGCGCACTGACACAAACTGAAGCAATGGCACGAATGTGCAGTTGCTTCAGTGGGTGTGACTTTACCGCGCGCATGTGCGGGAGTGACATCATCGTGGCTCCGGCGCCGGAGCCGCGATACCCAGAAGTAACCCCCAGGAGTGATGTCGGCCGCCAGAGCGGTGTATGGGCACCGCAGCGAGGGCTTCAATCTCAGGTGAGTAGTACATGCTATGCATACTAGCTCAGTATGCCTTTGTCTTGCAGGTGTTAGTTTTTTTTTTTTTTTCTCAAAAGTGGGTTTACAACCACTTTAAATGCAACTGTTGCCAATTAGACACGCTGATTTTCAGCAGCTATAAATACTGTTTTTTTTTTACTTTTCATTTTTCTTTGCTGCTAGTTTATCATATTCTCAAATGCTTAACTGGAAGTGCACTCCTATTGTTAAAGCAGGTTTTCACTTTAAAAATCACTTTGCACTAATTCACTGCACTCCCTGCTCCTGATTCTGCTGCCTCAGCTTCCACCTAGCAGCCAGAGGAGGGCGGACCTAGTATTTTACCAGCATGGGGGCGGCTGCCTGAACCAGGTAGAAACAGTCATCTACTGATGATGTAGGAACTATGGGGTTGATTTCCTAAAGGCAAATAGACTCTGCACTTTGAAAAGTGTAGTTGCACCCTGCAAGTTCAGTTGCTCAAGAGCTAAGTAAATGGGGTAAAGTTTCCCTTTGCAAAATGTACCCAAACATGTCCAAGGAAAGTAAACAAAACTGCATTTTTGCTTGCACGTGATTGGATGATGGAAGTCAGCAGAGCTTCTGCTCATTTACTAAGCTCTGGAGCAACTGCTTTTGCAGAGTGCAACTGCACTTTGCAAAGTGCACAGTCTATTTGCCTTTAGTAAATCCACCCGGGTGTAAGCGAAAAAGCTAAGGGAGGGATGAAAAAAACCCACAAGCTGGTGGATGAATTTCCTCTTAAAAACAGATCATGACATTATCAAGGATCCGGTGTGTTTTCTCATGGTGGGGGGTTAGTGTGGTGTATGTTAATGAAAAGATTTATATAGATATATTGTGCAATGTGTATTTCTATGTTGTATGTTGAAATTTGTTTTAATAAAGAAAAAGTGATATAAAAAAAAAAAAATCTCTATCCTATCTGATCCACACCCCTCTCTTTAAAGCTGCTGTGTTTTAATATTAGGGCCCTTAGACCCCTTTCACACCGAGGTGTTTTGCAGGCGCTATAGCGTTAAAAATAGCGCCTGCAATCCGCCCTCAAACAGCTGCTCCATTGTCTCCAGTGTGAAAGCCCGAGGGCAGGACGTCAGGAAAAGTCCTGACAGCAGCTTCTTTGGAGTGGTGAAGGAGCGGTGTGTTTACCACTCCTCCACCGCTGCTCCCCATTGAGATCAATAGGGCAGCGCTACGACACCGCCGGCAAAACGCCGCTATTGCGGCGCATTGCGGGCCATTATAACCCTTTCTCAGCCTTTAGCGGGGGGGGTAAAAGCGCCCCACTAGTGGCCGACATGCGCCGCAAATCCGACGGTAAAACGCAGCTAAAAATATGGGCTATGGGCGGCTTGGTGTGAAAACCGTCTTACCTATCCAGGAATCCAGTGGTTTTCTCACCCGAGACGGTTTTTTAATGTAAATTTGGGCATTCACAGGCATATTTGTAGAGGAGCATTTGTAGGCTAAAAAAACACTACAAGTGAGTTTTGGAGAGGAGCTGTAGGGCATAAAGAACGATTGATGCGCCTAAACGTGTGTAAATGTGCCGAAACATGCTTATAAACACGCCCAAATGCGTATACAATATGTTCCATAGGAGCGTTTTGTTTATGCTGCTTTTTTTCCTGCTAGCAATTCTGGCCTTTTTTTATGCTGGCTAGTGTTCATGGACACTAAACATCATAACCCATCATGAGGTGCACCTTCCATAAAAATGGATGGTAACACTTTCTGAATTGCATTTCACAAAGGAACTAATGCAGATATAAACACTCCCACAAACACATACAGTAAATGCAGAATGAACCATACACTGATCAGGTAAAATATAACTGAAGGTAAACCTTTTTCTTTTGGCTTTAGATACATTGGAGAGGAACTAGTACACTTGTCAGGTACCTCTTGTGGAGGCTGGGTGCATGGCTTTACGGTGGTACCATACAAAATACAGCAATGAAAAGAAAATCGGTGCACCAAGAGGTAGATTCTAAAGCACTGATTAACTGAACTCCCATATCAGCAAAAAAAGATTGTATTGTTGTCTTTGCCCCTGTTAGGGAGATTCGCCTCTAGTGATTATTATTACCAAGGATGAAAGTGAAAAAGTCCTAAATTTTGATTTGCCACTAGAACAGGAATAGAGAAGAAGTCTTCCAATGGGGTCAGTTTTGGTGACTACCAGGGATTTTTTTCACTATGGAGGGATTTCCTCTCACTTCCTGTTGTGACTATGGGACATGAAGTGAAGGGAAATCTCCCCATAGACCACAGATGAAAAATAAAAACTGACAGGGGTTATAACCGATCCCTTGCTCCATCCAAAATGAAAAAAAAAAGTTTTGATTTTAGTTCTACTTAAAGCGGACCTTCAGTTATTTTTTCAACTTAACATCTCTAAAATCTTCTGCCCTTGTTGTTTTAACTTTGGATATTAAAACATTTTTTGCCTGTCAGTAAATACCTTATACAGCCCACTTCCTGTTTCTTGTCTGGTCATTAATCTAGGCCAGTGATGGAGAACCTTGACACCCCAGATGTTTTGGAACTACATTTTCCATGCTCAACTACACTGCAGAGTTCATGAGCATCATGGGAAATGTAGTTCCAAAACATCTTGGGTGACCTAGGCTTATGATATCATGCACAGCTCTCTATCTCACTCTCGTGAGAGTTTGCCAGGAAGGAAGGGAGGGATGAGTCATAATAGGGCCAATGAGAGCTGCAGGGCTGCATAGCTTGAGGTGTGTCTGTGTAAATCCAGGAAGTGAACAGGCAGCAGCTTCAGCTACCCACAGTTAAAATGGTTGCAGTCAGACTCAGTGGAGGGAGATTTCTGCAGCATATTTGGCAAGTACAGAATCACAGTATATATACAATAATATGCAAAGTGGTTGGAGGGAAGCTTCAAAATGGCAAAGATGTTTTTATTACAAATTATGTGAGCAGACTGCAGTTCCTCTTTAACTGCTTGCCGACCAGTGCACAACGATATACGTCGGCACAATGGCGCGGCTGCGCAAATGGGCGTACAGGTACGTCCCCTTTAAGATGCAGCATTGGGGGCGTGCTCCGTGACTGTGCCCACGGGACCTGCGGACTCGATGTCCACCGGTGTCCCACGATCGTGTCACAGAGCGGAAGAACGGGGAGATGCCTATGTAAGCAAGGCATTTCCTCGTTCTGCCTAGTGACATGACAGAGATCTACTGCTCCCTGTCATCGGGAGCAGTGATCGCTGTCATGTCCTAGGTAGCCCATCCCCCTCACAGTTAGAATCACTTCCTAGGACACACTTAACCCCTTGATCACCCCCTAGTGTTTAACCCCTTCCCTGCCAGTGTCATTTATACAGTAATCAGTGCATTTTTATAGCACTGATCACTGTATAAATGACAATGGTCCCAAAATAGTGTCAAAAGTGTCCAATGCGTCCGCCATAATGTCGCAGTCACGATAAAAATCGCAGATCGCCGCCATTACTAATTAAAAAAATTGCCATAAATCTATCCCCTATTTTGTAGACGCTAAAAATTTTGCACAAACCAATCAATATACGATTTTTTTTAACCAAAAAAGAATACATATCGGCCTAAACTGAGGAAAAATTTGTTTTTTTATATATTTTTGGGGGATATTTATTATAGCAAAAAGTAAAACATATTTCTTTTTTTTTCAAAATTGCTGCTCTTTTTTTTTATTTTTTTCAAAATTTATGGGTTTTATTTTTGTTTATAGTGCAAAAAATAAAAACCGCAGAGGTGATCAAATACCACCAAAAGAAAGCTCTATTTGTGGGAAAAAAGGATGTAAATTTTGTTTGGGTGCAACGTTGCACGACCGCGCAATTGTCAGTTAAAGCAACGCAGTGTCCAATCGCAAAAAGTGCTCTGGTCAGGAAGGGGGTAAATTCTTCCGGGGCTAAAGTGGTTAAAAAACATGTCTAAAATAAGTCTATGACAAGCAACCTTTAAGAAGCATAGCTGTAAATGGGCCCCTAAGAGATGCCATTTTTTTTCACCGTCATAAGAAAACATCGCCAAAATTTAGAACAGCCAGCACTGCACATTAATATTTTACAACCAACAATTTTTCACTCACAGTACATTTGTAGAGGCTTACTCCGAAGCTTATACTTGTTTTATACATAAATCAATAAAGTGCCAACTTTCCAGAGCCGCATTACGTTTCTTGTTCTACAGCTGAAATGATCTTACGAGGACCGCTCAGATAGAGCGAGGTTCAGAATTTTACATTTGGCAAAAGCTGCTTCGAGATACTGCAGAGTCCAGGACAATGGTTCATTTGTGTGTTGTCTATAAACATCCAAAGGGTGTTGGTATTAAAAAAAAAAAGGTTTCAGTTGTCTTTAGCAATACATAGGGGGTTATGTATTAAAGGCAAATCCACTGTGCACTGCAAGTGCACTTGGAAGTGCAGTCGCTGTAGATCTAAGGGGGACATGCAAGGACAACAAAAAACAGCATTTTTGCTTGTACATGATTGGATGATAAAAATCAGCAGCGCTTCCCCTCATTTCAGAGCTTCCCCTAAGATCTACAGTGACTGCACTTCCAAATGCACTTGCAGTGCACTTATAGTGTACAGTGGATTTGCCTTTAGTAAATCATCCCCATTGTGTTCAAATGTGCACAAATGTGTGGTACTGTGTCGATTTTCTGGTTGTGTTGAATGTGGGGGAAAAAATGATTTATTCTGAGGTTCAGGCTTTCATTATAGTCAAAGAGCAATTCCAGTCAAGTGAAACCAATCCATAATCTACTGACTCAAACACGGCAGCTCTGCAAGTATGTCAAATTTTGTACTTACTATTCCTTTTACATTAGGCTTTTTGTATGTAAAAGGCATCATGGAGGGTTAAGCCAGCCGTAGATGGTTCGAATCTCGGCCGGTTCAGCAGGGACCGGCTGACATTCGATTTTGCCAGCGGCTCCCCGCGCCCAACACCTCCCACCCCCCCTCTGCCGGGAGAACACAATAGCACAGTGGGACGCATTTCCCCATCAACATCGGTGGCAGGAAAAAAAATCATATCATCTATGGCCGGCTTTAATTGGATGTTTTTGGGGATATCTCTCCTTCATTACAAGCCAGGGTTCTCGAATTATGAATTCACAAAAATGCTTCATAGGAAAAGACTAAAAAGATGATTACCGCTAATGGACCACAAGGAGCTTAAAGTGGAATTCCACCCACTTTTACAACTCTTCAGCATCCCTCACTAAACTGTGCACTGTAAACAAATTGGATATTTTTTTTTTTTTTTTTCTCAGCACCTACTGTATATCTGCTGTACTCATTTTTCACTTCCTCCTCCCTGGCCGTGGCCCATCGCATCATTTCCTGTTTGCAATGCCTTCTGGGAAGGGGCAGCAACTTCCTCTGACACTGCCGTTGCTATCGAAACCTGACCTGAAACTTATTACACTGCTTGTGCTGCACTGAGCATGTGCAATATCTGCAAGGATGAGATCCAGGAAGAAATACAGTCTGGCTTCAGATGCCCAGACTTAAAGCGGGGGTCCACCTATCTATCGTTTTTTTTTTTTTTTTGAGTTAATTCACAAACAGTTTCCATCTTCATTGTGGGCATTTGAAGCCCACAAGCATATATTTCCTGGATGTGATGAATGCTGTACTCTCAGCATTCACCGCTCGTTCCCGCACATGCTCAGTGGCATCCTGGGAAGCCTGAGACTAGCTCCCAGGAGTCTGGGAGAGGCTAGAAACACGCCTACTTCCACGGGAAGAGAACCAGGAAATGCAAAGAAGAATAGAAAAATAAAAAGGTAATTACGGTGATTTAAATTTTTTTAAACGGCATGTCAGCATCTAGGCAAGGAAGAGAATACATACAGATATTGTTCAAAATTTGGGTGGAACCCCGCTTTAAGATGGCCACGGCCTGCTGTAAGTTTATAAAATAACAAACTACTGCTATAAACTAACAAAACAGACCTTAGTTTACAGACTAACTTTACTAGAATACATTAAGCTTGTATATTATAGGGGCATTTTTATTTAAAAAGTATCATTTCGGCCGGAACACCACTTTAAGTCACTCTTGAACTATGTACATGATCATCCATTCATGTCCAAGGAAAAATGCTGTTTTTTTATTTTCCCAGCAACTGCACTTCCAAGTGCACTTACATTGCACA
Organism: Aquarana catesbeiana; assembly: GCF_042186555.1. Classification (NCBI taxonomy): domain Eukaryota; kingdom Metazoa; phylum Chordata; class Amphibia; order Anura; family Ranidae; genus Aquarana; species Aquarana catesbeiana. Next base: position 176,468,559 of record NC_133328.1, on the reverse strand, counting down.
GTGGATTTGTTCTTAGTACATAACCCCCCATAACAAACAATAAATGAGGGACACAGACAGCAATACAATCCTGGCAGAGATTCTAATTCATTATCACTTAATTTTTTTTTTTCAATTTATGTTTGTAGAATTGTTGTGGGATATCGCCTTGCTTCCAGTTCTGCCTGACACCTATGGATCAAAAAAAAGGAAAAACACCCAAGCAGGTCCACAAGATAGCAATACAAATTGCCAAAGGTTCCAACCCTTCAACGTTCTTTAAAAAAAAAAAAAACTTTTTTAAACCTTTACTAAGAACAGCCTTTTCGAGCTACCTGCAAAATGGCTTGTCCTCGTACTAGATTTTCATCACAAGATTTATTATACATTTCTAATATAGGGTATGTGTAACCCAATCTACAGAGAGCAAAAAATAATACATCCGATTCACATAAAAAAAAAAAAAAAAAAAAAAAAAAGAAAAAACAGCAGATGCCAAAATCCGAAGCCTGGGCCTGAGCAGAATGAATGAACTAATGCTTCAAATATATCTGCTCGCTCAAGAAGCTCAGATAATTGAGTCAAAGGACATACAGTATTTCAGATTAAAAAGGAACATGTACCAGGGATCAAAGCCCTAGCAGAGCCCAGCCTGGTCACACTAACATTAGGTAAAATCATTTGAACATTTTTTTTTTGCTCCATGGTGGCCTTTAAACACACCGTTATCTACAAAACCATTGCAGCTCACATTTCTGAATACATGTTCATGCCGAAGTTTAATCTGTTTTAATATGTCTTCTCTTGGCTTCCTCTTTCCCTTTCTATCAACATGAAAAAAATAACATTTTAAATAAAATCTTTCCATTTTTATGATATACTTTTATACAGGTTGAATTTTGAAGATAAAAACATATTTCTCCGTGAAACATCACATAGGTCCAAAACAGCCCATGTTTCAGGGTCGGTAAGGGTTTCTTCTTCAAGGCGTCTCAGTGAGGCAAATAAGAAGGAACCTTGCAGGGCTCTAAAACATTGGTTGTATCACGTTTCAGGTCCGGTTCACACATGAGCGTTTTATAACTTGTAACTCGAAGCTCAAAAAAGCTCAACAAGCAAAAACCCATTGGGGTTTATTTACTAAAGCTGGGGAGTGTAAAATCAAGCTCTCTGCTGCATAGAAACCAATCAGCTTCCAGGTCTTATTGCCAAAGCTTAATTACTTCAATCCTGGGCAGAATTTTTATCATTTTGTTTCCACAAATAGAGCTTTCTTTTGGTGGTATTTTTTGCTAAACAAATAATAGAATTAAAAAAAAAAAATTTCTTTTGTTTCTGTTATAAAATTTTGTGAATAAGTAAGTTTTCTCCTTCACTGATGGGCACTGATAAGGCGGCACTGACGGGCACTGATAAGGCGGCACCGATGAGGCGGCACCAATGAGGTGTCACTGATGAGCACCGACAGGCACTGACAATGGGCACTGATGGGTGGCACTGATATGCAGCACTGATGGGCATTGATAGGTGGCATTGATGGGCACTCATGGGTGTCACTGGTGGGCACTGATAGGTGACACTGATAGGCACTGAAAGGCTGCACTGAGGGGTACTTATGGGTGGCACTGATAGGCAGCACTGCTGGGAACTGATGGGCACTGATAGGCGGCACTGCTGGGCACTGATGGGCACTGATATGCGGCACTGATAGACGGCATTGATAGGCATCACTGATGACGCTGGCACTGGTAGGCATTGGGGATGGGCACTGATTGGCATTTCCCTGATGATCCAGTGTGGTGGCAATCCCTGGTGGTCCTGGCGGCATCCTGGTGGTCCTGGATGGGCATCCGAGGGGGGCTGCGCTGATAAACAATCAGTACAGACCCCACCCTGTCAGAAGAGCAGCCACTCGGCTCTCCTCTATTCGCGTCTGTCAGACGCGGTTTAGGAAAAGCCGATCAACGGCTCTTCCTGTTTACATTGTGATCAGCCATGATTGGACATGGCTGATCACGTGGTAAAGAGCCTCTGTCAGAGGCTCTTTACCAAGATCGGTGTAGCGGTGTGTCAGACTGACCCCCACGGGCGCGCGAGAACGGTTGTTCTGGAGGGCCGTCATATGATGTCCAACCAGAACGAGAGCCACACCGCCCAGCCGTCATTTGATGGCCGGCGGGCGGGAAGTGGTTAAATGAACAAGCTGAGGTTAGAAGCTGATTGGCTACCATGCACAGCTGAACTTGATTCTGAGTGCTCCAGTTTAGTAAATCTACCCTATGGTTTTAAATAGCCCTTGTTTACATCTGAGCACCCTGTCACTTGTAGCAAAATGTGTGTCATTCAAAAAAGTACATGAGCTACTTTTCATGCAGAATTGAGCATTTTTGTCCCCATAGACTTCAATGGAAATGAAAAACGCAACATAAGCTTTTTTTCGAGAGTTTTTTCAAGTGTTTTGTCATACGTTTTTTGCTCAAACAGCAGCTCTCTGCCATACCTCCCAACAATTTGAGATGGATACGAGGGACACCTATTAGCAAAAGTATGTAGGCATAGGACACACCCCCTGTCACGCCCCCTTAAAGGAGAATTATACAAAAAAATGATTAGTTAAAGGGGTTGTAAACCCTTGTTTTTTCACCTTAATGCATCCTATGCATTAAGGTGAAAATATACCTGGCAGTCACTGCCCCCCCAGCCCCCCTGTTTTACTTACCTAAGCCCCTTCATCTCTTTGGCGGGGACGCGCTGTCCCTCTTTCCACGGGGTCCCGGATCTTGATTGGATAGATTGAGAGCAGTGCAGGCATTGGCTCCCGCTGCTGTCAATCAAATCCAATGACGCGGGCGCCGGGGGGCGGGGCCGAGCATGGCATTCGTGTCTGTGGATGCAAATGCTGGACTCAGGAACGCTCCCGCAAGGTAACCCCCTCGAGAGAGCACTTCTCCGAGGGGGTTATCTGATGAGGGAAGGAGCCGTAAGAACCGCCAGGGGACCCCAGAAGAGGATGTTTGGGGCCGATCTGTTCAAAACAAGCTGCACAGTGGAGGTAATTAAGACATGTTTGTTATTTAAAAAAAATAAAAAACGATCCTTTACAATCACTTTAAACCCACAAGTGCTTTCTTTTTACCACTACTATTCCTTTATATTGGCTTTAGAAATGTGCGAATGCAGCAATTTAGAAATTGGATGAAATGTTTAGCACTGGGAAACACTTTTTGAAAGATAAAAATTGCATTTTATATACAACTATATGGATCAGACCAAAATGGGGAACAAATGAGGAGGAAGGAGGAACAGAGGGACATTGCTCCAAATCAGGGACAGTCCCTCGAAATCACGGCCAGTTGACAGTTATCACTCCACACCTTTTGCAGCAGTGCTTGAAAACCTGATGCTTAGGTGTAAATGTAGCCTCAAGAATAAATATGTGTTAAAGCCCCCTAAAATTGTTACCGCACCCTTCAACCCATGTACCACCAATCCTGAGTGTCTGGTGCATGTGCAGATTTGCCAAAAGGCTCTGCCAGGACCCAGCAGAGACCTGTGGCACATGTGCGCATGTGTGGGGTTTTCTGTGCATGTGCGCAAATGGTATCGGTATCTGTAGTCAGTACCTTCAGAGCTTGCACATATGGGCGGAAAACCAATGCTGTTTTGTGGAAAGATCATTTCCTCAGGATCCACTCCCTTCACATATAATGTATATTAAAGTATTCTGCTACATGTCTTTGGTAAAAAAAAAAATCCCAATCGGTGTATATTGATTGGTTTGCATGAAAGTTATAACGCCTACAAACGGTATATATACTGGAATTTTTATTTATTTATTTTATTTATACTACTAATGGCGATAATCAATGAATTATAAGGGGAGTGCGGTGGGCAATCTGACACTGACTCTGGGGGAACTGACTAACTGCCACTGCCATCACCAGTGACATTATTACAATGATCAGTGATAATATTATACATGTGGGGGAGATTTACTAAACCTGGTACACACAGAATCTGGGGCAGCAGTGCATAGTAACCAATCAGCTTCTAATTTCAGCTTGTTCAATTAAGCTTTGACAATAAAACCTAAAAACTGATTGGTTACATTGCAGTGCTGCACCAGAATCTGACTGTACCAGCTTTAGTAAATCAAGCAGTGGATTGGCTCTTGGGTGGAGTTATGAAAATATCAAAATGCCTCAATAGGTCGATGTCTGTCTGGAGAAGTGGGTGTTCCCAGGTAGGCTGCATTTGCCTGAAGACTTCAATAGGTAATATCTACAAAACTCTAAGAAAAAAAAATAACCGAAATCTAATAGATGAAATAAAGCTTGTTTTGTTTTTTGTTTTGGGTGGAGTGGTGAAGGGTTAGCACCCCTGTCAAGTTTTCATTGCTGCTTGTGTCCCAAAGGGGAGATTCTACCACTACTGTCATGTTTGCTTTTGTCACCAAAACAAAAAATAAGGGGAAATCTACATTTGTTCCCAGAATAGGGATAAAACTTTTTCACAGAAGGTAGTTTAACAAGACTCGTGGCCACTCATTAAAATTAGAAGAAAAGAGATTTAACCTTAAACTACGTAGAGGGTTCTTTACTGTAAGAGCGGCAAGGATGTGGAATTCCCTTCCACATGTGGTGGTCTCAGCAGGGGGCATTGATAGTTTCAAGAAACTATTAGATAAGCACCTAAACGACTGCAACATACAGGGATATACAATGTAATATAGACATATAATCACACACATAGGTTGGACTTGATGGACTTGTGTCTTTTTTCAACCTCACCTACTATGTAACTATGTAACCTATGTAATAGGAGTAGAAGGAAAATCTTTAAAGTGGAAATCAACCCTGTTTTTGAACTTGTACCTACATATAAACCTATAATAAGGCTTACCTGTAGGTACAGTGAATCTCTCCTAAATCTGCACGGTTTAGGAAATATTCACACTGCATGCAGCCGGTGACGTCACTAGCGCATGCGCTCTGAAGGGAAGGCTGTCCCTTCAGATCTCCGTGCTGCGGTCCGTGACTCCTGCGTGCATGCACGGGAGTGATGTTATTGCAGTGCGGCCAATCAGAAGGCCGCAGCACGCAAACCTGGAAGGAAGACCAGATGAAGATTAAAAACAATTAAAAAAAAAGCTGCGCTTTAAATGGGGTGGACACCTGCTCTGAGGACAAGTGTATAAGAGGAGAATTCCTCTCACTTTGAAGAGATTTGCTTTTACTTCCTGTTCAATCTCCATAAGAATGCAAGTTTGATGGTAAATTGAGAGACGTTTATTAAGAGTAGCGACAAGTATATCAAGCCAGCGCTTGATATCTCGTTTATCTCGTTGCTTCCCAGAAGGAAGATCACCTCTCCCCCCTCCCTCTAGGCAATCATCTGGGACACGTCACAGGTCCCTGATGATTGCGCGGCCAGTCACGGCGCACGGCGAAGCTACAGCTGGGCGCCCACAGTTACAACGCTGGCGCCGCCGAGCTGAGGGGGAGACAAGCGGGGCATCGATCCCCCACATCACTGGATCCTGGGACAGGTAAGTGTCTGATTATTAAAAGTCAGCAGCTGCAGTATTTGCAGCTGCTGACTTTTAATGTTTTTTTTTTTTTTAAGCGGAACTCAGCTTTAAGTGGCTAAACTTCCTGAATTTACACACAGAAGTTTATCCCTTTGATCTAAGAAGGAAGAATTACAATGTTTCTAGTTATCTACTAGCATGGACAATGTTGTTACAAAATTGGCAGACTGCCTGGTTTTATTCTTTTGACAGCTGAGTGAGCTGAGAAGTCTCTAAACTTGTTACATGAAAGAATCGGGAAACTCTGCAATAGAGATCGTGAGGGGGTTGAATCGAGATCACGATTTTTTAACGATTAATTGTGCAGCTCTGGTCTGGACCAGGGGTCCTCAAACTTTTTAAACAGGGGGCCAGTTCACTGTCCCTCAGACTGTTGAGGGTATAACTATAGTTTGAAAAAAAAAAGTGCACCAGTGCCCATCAATGCCACCTCAGCAGTGCCAATCAATGCAGCCTCACCAGTGCAGCCTGATCAGTGCCTACCAATGCAGCCTCACCAGTGCCCAGCAAAGCAGCCTCACTAGTGCCCATCAATTCAGTCTCACCAGTGCCCTTCAATGCAGCCTCACCAATGCATATCAATGCAGCCTAACCAGCGCACATCAATGCAGCCTCACCAGTGCCCATCAATGCAGCCTCACCAGTGCCCATCAATACAGCCTCACCAGTGCTCTTCAATGCAGCCTCACCAGCGCATATCAATGCAGGCTCACCAGCGCACATCAATGCAGCCTCACCAGTGCCCATCAATGCAGCCTCACCAGTGCCCATCAATACAGCCTCACCAGTGCTCTTCAATGCAGCCTCACCAGCGCATATCAATGCAGGCTCACCAGCGCACATCAATTCAGCCTCACCAGTGCCCATCAATGGTGCTTCACCAGTGCCCATTAATGCAATCTGTGGAGCAGGCAGCCAACCAGCCCAAGACAGCAGCAGAAGAGGATGGAGGTGCAGATGAGGTCGCCTAGCCTAGACTCCATCCAGACCGGTCCACTTTAATTTTGCAAACACGCACAAAAACAGTATATAAACTATACGCAATTGCGCAAAAAAAGAGTAGGGTAGTATACAGATAGGCTAGGGCGGTATACAGACAGGATAGGGTAGTATACAGACAGGCTGGGGTAATATACAGACAGGCTAGGGTAGTATACAGACAGGCTATGGGAGTCTACAGACAAGCTAGGGTAGTATACAGACAGGCTAGGGTAGTATACAAAGAGGCTAGGGCAGTATACAGACAGGCTAGGGCAGTATACAGACAGGCTAGGGTAGTATACAGAAAGGCTAGGGCAGTATACAGACAGGCTAGGGCAGTATACAGACAGGCTAGGGTAGTATATAGACAGGCTAGGGTAGTATAAGCACAGGCTGGTGTAAAGTGGGTCTCTGATCACCAGAGCCCCCTTACATCACAGTCTGCAGCATCAGAGTTCACCGTGTAAGGGCAGGACAAGGGGGCGTTCTGCAGACTCTAATTTAAAGGGGAGAAAAGGCAGTAAAGACGCGTGCAGCCGTCTCTTGGCAGGGCATCCACCCCATGAGCTGTTTCCATCTAGGATCCATCTACACGTCTTTACTGTTCCTGGCTTGACTATGTGGATTTGAAGCCCTGTGATTGCTTCTTTATGCTGCTGTCAGCTGGTGTCATCTTTCCATGATGTTTAGCTTCCTGGGTTTTATGCTGATCTAACATTTACGGGTTTGGTCCTAACATGCTCTAAATATACTATTATAAATATCAGATGTCACCTTTATTGTTCAGCATGTCATGAGTTAACCTCTAGAGAGCCTAGCTGCTACTGGTATTTACACAGAACGCTGATCAAGCTACTGAAGAAGCGATTTTTCGCGAAACATGTAGAGCCCATGAGCTTACAGTGAATAATATTATCTATTTAAGTCATACATGTCCTACATGGCATGATCTCTGACATTTATATTTCATATTGGAGAGGTTTAGCTGTTATATCCAAATCTTTGAATATCCTAGGAGCACCATCAAATCTATCATAACCAAATAGAAAGAACATGGCACAACAGCAAACCTGCCAAGAGACGGTCACACACCAAAACTCCCAGACCGGGCAAGGAGGGCATTAATCAGAGAGGCAGCACAGAGACCTAAGGCAGGAGGAGCTGCAGAGTTCCACAGCAGAGACTGGAGTATCTGTACATAGGACAACAATAAGCCATACGCTCCATAGAGTTGGGCTTTATGGTAGAGTGGCCAGAAGAAAGCCATTGCTTTCAGCAAAAAAAAAAATGTCACGTTTTGAGTTTGCGAAAAGGCATGTGGGAGACTCCCAAAATGTATGGTGGAAGGTGCTCTGGTCTGATGAGACTAAAATGTAACTTTTTGGCCAACAAAAAAAACCGCTATGCGCAACCCAACACATCACATCACCCAAAGAACACCAGTCGGGACTGGGAAAGTGGTCAGAGTTGAAGGAAAAATGGATGGTGCTAAATACAGGGATATTCTTGAGCAAAACCTGTACTACTCTGTGTGTGATTTGAGGCTAGGACGGAGGTTCACCTTCCAGCAGGACAATGACCCCAAACATACTGCTAAAGCAACACTTGAGTGGTTTAAGGGGAAACATGTAATTGTGTTGGAATGGCCTAGTCAAAACCCAGACCTCAATCCAATAGAAAATCTGTGGTCAGACTTAAAGATTGCTGTTCTCAAGTGTAAACCATCCAACTTGAAGGAGCTGGAGCAGTTTTGCAAGGTGGAATGGGCAAAAATCCAAGTGATATGATGTGGCAAGCTCCTAGAGACTTATCCAAAGTGACTTGGAGCTGTGATAGCCACAAAAGGTGGCTCTACAAAGTATTGACTTTAGGGGGGGGTGAATAGTTATGAACATTGACGTTTTCTGTTATTTTGTCCTATTTGTTGTTTGCTTCACAATAAATAAAAAAATCTTCAAAGTTGTGGGCATGTTCTGTAAATTAAATGATGCAAATCCTCAAACAATCCATGTTAATTCCTGGTTGTGAGGCAACAAAACACGAAAAATGCCAAGAGGGGTGAATACTTTTTCAAGGCACTGTATAAAGGGGGGGTTACACACTAGACTTCACTCCTGCTCAATATTTACTGCACCACACATCTCTACCTCAATCCACGTACAGGAAATCCCTAATGCTTCACCTCATCAAAGCAGCCAAACAATGTATCCCTTTGCGTTGGAGATCCACCACTCCACCACACTTATCTGACTAGCTGAAACGTGTAGAGAGAATAGCGGAGATGGAGGATTTAATACACCAAGCTACAGACAACCCAACAAAATATCGCAAGACATGGGCTTGTTGGATACACTTTAGAGACTCCTCAGAGTTCCAAACACTACTACCCGACCCATGACCTGGACTCCCACTTAGCAACAACCGACCCACTCAACAACATGCTTACACTAGACTGTGGTTGGAGTGTCCGCCATTTCCATTTCCAACTAGACCGCTTGATCCGCCAAGTCCACACACACTCGCTTTCATTTCCTACCCCTCAACGACTTATCGTGAATACTTTTGATACTCCTGTATTCTGTTCTAACACCACAGGAAATTTATTTACTTCACACCTTTCACACCTAACCCTAGACCCCCCTTCTAATTTAAAACTGATACAGCCAACATCTTTGGCCTTCTCCCCCCCCCCCAATTTAAACTCCTAAATATCGAAGGATACCAACATTCGACACGCCATATAAGAATTAGAGGGAATACCACCCCACATGTTGGACCACCTCCCACAATATCTTTCATTAAGTAACTATTACCCTCCCCCCTCGCACAGTTTGATCCCGTTAGGGGTGCTAAGGGTGGGAGCGGTACTGCTACGGTCCGCCGTTTACTACTACATACACCCTCTAATCACCATTATATACAATTGTTCCATTTGTTCTTCAGATACCTTCCACTCTCGTTAGATGGTTCCAGACTACTCCTGGTTACTCGTTTTTACACATACCTAGTAATGGTAATGGACATTATAATTGGTTTACGGATTGACTTTTTTTTCACACACTGTCCATCCTGAATTCGCAATTGGACTGCATTATTCCGAAAGCTTAAAGATTTCCTTAATATGCTTATGGTATAATGTTATATCTGTGCAAAGATTACTATGTATTCTTCTCTCGTTTGTATTCATTATTCTATTTTGTATTTCTCTTGAATAAAAATTTATGGAATAAAAAAAAAAAATAAAGGGGGGGATGTTCATGTTTGCCCCATATCTGCAATTTTTTTCAGAAAGTTGTGACAGCACACAAAGCAGGCACTGCAAAGGAAACCTAAACTGAGGGAAAATGGAGGCTGCCCTTGCTGACCTCCATTTGAAAACACTAATTGCCTGGCTGTCTTTAATATCAGCATGTTTTATTTTGTTGAGAAATTACTTTGCAAAACACCCCTTAGTATTTCTAGCCATGGCCATCTTCAGTAAAGGCAGATGATTCATGAGGCATATACTTCCTGGAATCTATCTGCTCTTAGCTCAGGCATGCAGGCAGGAAAGTGTGCTTAGCTGAGAAAACCCCTCCTGAAGACTCCTGGGATGTATGACATCATTTGCTTAGGCCTGGAAACCAGGAATTAACTGAAGAAATGAAGCTGCGCTGTGCATGTCTATGAATGCACACAGCTTGGCTCAGGAGTGAACCCATCGTACGTCCCTATAGGATGAAGCTTCCTATGTGGCACATGGGGAAGAGGAGGAGCCAAGAGCGCTGGTGGGGGACCCCAGAAGAGGAGGTTTGGGGCTTTCCTGTGCCACACAATTGCACAGAGCAGGTAAGTAAAATATGTTTGCTATTTAACACCTTCCTGCCCAGCCTATAGTACAACGATGGCTGGGCGGGAGCAGATCACATGACAATTGTAAACAATGGATGGCTTCCTTTCATGCCATCAGTTGTATACAATTGTGTTGATAGCTGTGATTGGTCATAGTGATCACATGGTACAGACAGGGCCAAATACAGCCTATCTGTACCTATATGATGAGCTTTGGACAATCACAGCAAACACAACAAAAGACACTGAATGAATGAATAAATGTTTCTTTGAACCACTTGCCGACCGATATACGTCGGCAGAATGGCTCTCCTGCACAAACTGACGTACCTGTACGCCAGTCCGTAAAAGCAGGCATTTCCCCGTTCTGCCTAGTGACATGACAGGGATCTACTGCTCCCAGTGATTGGGAGTAGTGATCTCTGCCATGTTTTAGTAAGCCCACCCCCCCTACATTTAGAACACACTGAGGGAACACACTTAACCTCTTGATCGCCCCTTAGTGTTAACCCCTTCCCTGCCAGTGTCATTTTTACATTGATCAGTGCACTTTTATAGCACTGATCAATGTAATAATGTCATTGATCCCCAAAAAGTGTAATTTGGGGTCAGATTTGTCCGCCGCAATTTTGCAGTCCCGCTAAAAATCGCAGATCGCCGCCATTACCTGTAAAAACAATAAAAAAATAAATAAAAGTCCCTTAATCGATCCTGTAGTTTGTAGGCGCAAACCAATCAATATACGCCTATTGCGATTTTTTTTTACCAAAAATATGTAGAAGAAAATATTTCGGCCTAAACTGATTAATACATTTTTTTTTTTTATTTTTTTTTTTTTGGATATGTATTATAGCAGAAAGTAAAAAAATTTTTTTTTTTTTTTTCAAAATTTATGGGGTTTTTTTTGTTTATAGTGCAAAAAATAAAAACCGCAGAGGTGATCAAATACCACCTAAAGAAAGCTCTATTTGTGGGAAAAAAGGACGTCAATTTTGTTTGGGTACCGCATCACACTACCGCGCAATTGTCAGTTAAAGCGACGCAGTGCCGCATCGCAAAAAATGCTCTGGTCATTAAGGAGGCAAATTCTTCCAGGGCTGAAGTTGGTATAAGCATTCATAATGTGTGAAAAAAAAATCCTGATCACTTCCCCAGAGTAATACATTGTTACTATGGTCTGAATTGTCTGAAATCTGAGCCTTACAGCCAACAGATTCCAACTAAAATTTTATTTCTGGGTAGAAAAACACATCTGCAGATGACCAACATACAGAAAATTCTTTTTCATTTTGGACGTAGTAAGGGAGGGTTATAATCCCTGTCAGATTTTTTTTTTTCGCCATCTCTGTCCTATTGTGGATATTTAACTTCACTTCCTGTCACATAGCAAAACAGGAAGTGAGAGGAAATACCTGCACATTTAGGGAATCCCTTAGGTGTGGCCAAACTGAGGTAACAGATGTTAACAGATTTGTGTGTGCCTATCTTGGGAGCCATAGTCTGGTCTGAATAAGGTGTCTGGGTTTCAGGAAGACTAAAAACCCAGACATATGACTCAAAACCCGGACTGTCCAGGTGAATCCAAGTCAGGTGGCGACCCTATGTGTCACCCCCCACTCATAATATAGAGGTCAGTGTCACCCCCCTACTTCATAATACAGAGGTCAGCGTCACCCCCCTCCTTCACAATTCAGGGGTCTGTGTAACCCCCATCCTTCATAATACAGAGGTCAGTGTCACCTCCCTCCTTCATAATACAGGGGTCAGTGTCACCCCTCCTTTAAAATACAGGGGTCAGTGTCATTCCCCCCCTCCTTCATAATACAGGGGTCAGTGTCATTCCCCCCTTCTTCATAATACAGAGGTCAGTGTCATCCCCCTCCTTCATAATACAGAGGTCAGTGTCATCCCCCTCCTTCATAATACAGAGGTCAGCGTCACCCCCTCCTCCATAATACAAGGGTCAGTGTCATCCCCCTCCTTCATAATACAGAGGTCAGTGTCACCCCCTCCTCCATAATACAAGGGTCAGAGTCACCCCCCTCCTTCATAATACAGAGGTCAGTGTCACCCCCTCCTTCATAATACAGAGGTCAGTGTTACCCCCCTCAGTCATAAAACAGGGGTCAGTGTCACCCCCCTCCTTCATAATACAGGGGTCAGTGTCACCCCTCTCATTCATAATACAGAGGTCAGAGTCACCTCCCTTCTTCATAATACAGGGGTCAGTGTCATTCCCCCCTCCTTCATAATACAGAGGTCAGAGCCACCTCCCTTCTTCATAATACAGAGGTCAGTGTCATCCCCCTCCTTCATAATACAGGGGTCGGTGTCACCCCCCTCCTTCATAATACAGAGGTCAGTGTCACCCCCCTCATTCATAATACAGGGGTCAGTGTCACCCCCCTCATTCATAATACAGAGGTCAGTGTCACCCCCCTCATTCATAATACAGGGGTCAGTGTCACCCCCCCTCCTTCGTAATACAGGGATCAGTGTCACCCCCCTCCTTCGTAATACAGAGGTCAGTGTCATCCCCCTCCTTCATAATACAGAGGTCAGTGTCACCCCTTCCTTCATAATACAGAGGTCAGTGTCACCCCCCTCCTACATAATACAGAGGTCAGTGTCACCCCCCTCATTCATAATACAGGGCTCAGAGTCACCTCCCTCCTTCATAATGCAGAGGTCAGTGTCATTCCCCCTCCTTCATTATACAGAGGTCAGTGTCATCCCTCTCCTTCATAATACAGAGGTCAGTGTCACCCCCCTCCTTCATAATACAGAGGTCAGTGTCACCCCCTCCTCCATAATACAAGGGTCAGTGTCACCCCCTCCTTCATAATACAGAGGTCAGTGTCACCCCCCTCATTCATAATACAGGGGTCAGTGTCACCCCCCTCATTCATAATACAGGGGTCAGTGTCACCCCTCCTTCATAATAAAGAGGTCAGTGTCATCCACCTCCTTCATAAAACAGAGGTCAGTGTCACCCCCCTCCTTCATAATACAGAGGTCAGTGTCACCCCCCTCCTTCATAATACAGAGGTCAGTGTCACCCCCTCCTTCATAATACAGGGGTCAGTGTCACCCCCCTTGTTCATAATACAGAGGTCAGAGCCACCTCCCTTCTTCATAATACATAGGTCAGTGTCACCCCCCCTTCATAATACAGAGGTCAGTGTCACCCCCCCCTCCTTCAAAATACAGGAGTCAGTGTCATTCCCCCCTCCTTCATAATACAGAGGTCAGTGTCACCCCCTCCTTCATAATACAGAGCACAGTGTCATCCCTCTCCTTCATAATACAGTGGTCAGTGTCACCCCCTCCTTCATAATACAGAGGTCAGTGTCACCCCCTCCTTCATAATACAGAGCACAGTGTCACCCCTCTCCTTCATAATACAGTGGTCAGCGTCACCCCCTCCTCCATAATACAGGGGTCAGTGTCATTCCCCCCTCCTTCAAAATACAGGAGTCAGTGTCATTCCCCCCTCCTTCATAATACAGCGGTCAGTGTCACCCCCTCCTTCATAATAAAGAGGCCAGTGTCACCCCCCTCCTTCATAATACAGAGGTCAGTGTCACCCCCTCCTTCATAATACAGGGGTCAGTGTCACCCCCCTTGTTCATAATACAGAGGTCAGAGCCACCTCCCTTCTTCATAATACATAGGTCAGTGTCAACCCCCCCCTTCATAATACAGAGGTCAGTGTCACCCCCCCCTCCTTCAAAATACAGGAGTCAGTGTCATTCCCCCTCCTTCATAATACAGAGGACAGTGTCATCCCTCTCCTTCATAATACAGAGGTCAGTGTCACCCCCCTCCTTCATAATACAGAGGTCAGTGTCACCCCCTCCTTCATAATACAGAGGTCAGTGTCACCCCCTCCTCCATAATACAAGGGTCAGTGTCACCCCCCTCCCTCATAATACAGAGGTCAGTGTCACCCCCCCTCATTCATAATACAGGGGTCAGTGTCACCCCCTCCTTCATAATAAAGAGGTCAGTGTCATCCACCTCCTTCATAAAACAGAGGTCAGTGTCACCCCCCTCCTTCATAATACAGAGGTCAGTGTCACCCCCCTCCTTCATAATACAGAGGTCAGTGTCACCCCCCCCCCCCTCCTTCATAATACAGGGGTCAGTGTCACCCCCCTCGTTCACAATACAGAGGTCAGAGCCACCTCCCTTCTTCATAATACAGAGGTCAGTGTCCCCCCCCCCCCCTCCTTCATAATACAGAGGTCAGTGTCACCCCCCTCCTTCAAAATACAGGAGTCAGTGTCATTCCCCCCTCCTTCATAATACAGAGGTCAGTGTCATCCCCCTCCTTCATAATAAAGAGGTCAGTGTCACCCCCTCCTCCATAATACAAGGATCAGTGTCACCACCTCCTTCATAATACAGAGATCAGTGTCACCCCCCTCATTCATAATACACAGGGGTCAGTGTCATCCCCCCTCCTTCGTAATACAGGGGTCAGTGTCACCCCCCTTCTTCGTAATACAGAGGTCAGTGTCACCCCCTCCTTCATAATACAGAGGTCAGTGTTACCCCTTCCTTCATAATACAGAGGTCAGTGTCACCCCCCTCCTTCATAATACAGAGGTCAGTGTCACCCCCTCCTCCATAATACAAGAGGTCAGTGTCACCCCCCTCATTCATAATACAGGAGTCAGTGTCATCCCCCCTCCTTCATAATACAGAGGTCAGTATCACCCCCTCCTTCATAATACAGAGGTCAGTGTCACCCCCCTCATTCATAATACAGAGGTCAGAGTCACCTCCCTTCTTCATAATACAGAGGTCAGTGTCACCCCTCTCCTTCATAATAAAGAGGTCAGTGTCATCCCCTCCTTCAAAATACAAGGGTCAGTGTCATTCCCCCCTCCTTCATAATACAGAGGTCAGTGTCATCCCCCTCCTTCATAATACAGAGGTCAGTGTCACCCCCTTCCTTCATAATACAGAGGTCAGTGTCACCCCCTCCTTCATAATACAGAGGTCAGTGTCATCCCCCATTCATAATACAGGGGTCAGTGTCATCACCCCTCCTTCATCATACAAGGGTCAGTGTCACCCCCCTCCTTTATTATACAGGGGTCAGTGTCACGCCCCTCCTTCATTATACAGGGGTCATTGTCACCCCTCTCCTTCATAATACTGGGGTCAGTGTCTTCCCCCTCCTTCATAATACAGAGGTCAGTGTCACCCCCTCCTTCATAATACAGGGGTCAGTGTCACCCCCTCCTTCATAATACAGGGGTCAGTGTCACCCTCTCCTTCATAATACAGGGGTCACTGTCATCCCCCCCTTCATAATATAGAGTTCAGTGTCACCCCCCTCCTTCATAATACAGAGGTCAGTGTCACCCCCCTTCTTCATAGTACAGAGGAGGTAGTAAGGGAGGGTTATAATCCCTGTAAGTTTTTTTTTTTTTGCCATCTCTGTCCTATTGTGGATATTTAACTTCACTTCCTGTCACATAGCAAAACAGGAAGTGAGAGGAAATACCTGCACATTTAGGGAATCCCTTAGGTGTGGCAAAACTGAGGTAACAGATGTTAACAGATTTGTGTGTGACTATCTTGGGAGCCATAGTCTGGTCTTAATAAGGTGTCTGGGTTTCAGGAAGACTAAAACCCAGACATATGACTCAAAACCCGGACTGTCCAGGTGAATCCAAGTCAGGTGGCGACCCTATGTGTCACCCCCCACTCATAATATAGAGGTCAGTGTCACCCCCCTACTTCAAAATACAGAGGTCAGTGTCACCCCCTCCTCCATAATACAAGAGGTCAGTGTCACCCCCCTCATTCATAATACAGGGGTCAGTGTCATCCCCCCTCCTTCATAATACAGAGGTCAGTATCACCACCTCCTTCATAATACAGAGGTCAGTGTCACCCCCCTCATTCATAATACAGAGGTCAGAGTCACCTCCCTTCTTCATAATACAGAGGTCAGTGTCACCCCCCTCCTTCATAATAAAGAAGTCAGTGTCACCCCCTCCTTCAAAATACAAGGGTCAGTGTCATTCCCCCCTCCTTCATAATACAGAGGTCAGTGTCATTCCCCTCCCTCATAATACAGAGGTCAGTGTCACCCCCTTCCTTCATAATACAGAGGTCAGTGTCACCCCCTCCTTCATAATACAGAGGTCAGTGTCATCCCCCATTCATAATACAGGGGTCAGTGTCATCCCCCCTCCTCCATAATACAGAGGTCAGTGTCACCCCCTTCCTTCATAATACAGAGGTCAGTGTCACCCCCTCCTTCATAATACAGAGGTCAGTGTCATCCCCCATTCATAATACAGGGGTCAGTGTCATCCCCCCTCCTCCATAATACAGAGGTCAGTGTCACCCCCCTCTTTCATAATACAGGGGTCAGTGTCACCCCCTCCTTCATAATACAGAGGTCAGTGTCACCCCCTCCTTCATAATACAGGGGTCAGTGTCATCACCCCTCCTTCATCATACAAGGGTCAGTGTCACCCCCCTCCTTTATTATACAGGGGTCAGTGTCACGTCCCTCCTTCATTATACAGGGGTCATTGTCACCCCTCTCCTTCATAATACTGGGGTCAGTGTCTTCCCCCTCCTTCATAATACAGAGGTCAGTGTCACCCCCTCCTTCATAATACTGGGGTCAGTGTCTTCCCCCTCCTTCATAATACAGAGGTCAGTGTCACCCCCTCCTTCATAATACAGGGGTCAGTGTCACCCTCTCCTTCATAATACAGGGGTCACTGTCATCCCCCCTTCATAATATAGAGTTCAGTGTCACCCCCCTCCTTCATAATACAGAGGTCAGTGTCACCCCCCTTCTTCATAGTACAGAGGAGGTAGTAAGGGAGGGTTATAATCCCTGTACGTTTTTTTTTTTGCCATCTCTGTCCTATTGTGGATATTTAACTTCACTTCCTGTCACATAGCAAAACAGGAAGTGAGAGGAAATACCTGCACATTTAGGGAATCCCTTAGGTGTGGCAAAACTGAGGTAACAGATGTTAACAGATTTGTGTGTGACTATCTTGGGAGCCATAGTCTGGTCTTAATAAGGTGTCTGGGTTTCAGGAAGACTAAAACCCAGACATATGACTCAAAACCCGGACTGTCCAGGTGAATCCAAGTCAGGTGGCGACCCTATGTGTCACCCCCCACTCATAATATAGAGGTCAGTGTCACCCCCCTACTTCAAAATACAGGGGTCAGTGTCAGCCCTCTCCTTCATAATACAAAGGTCAGAGTCACCTCCCTTCTTCATAATACAGAGGTTAGTGTCATCCCCCTCATTAATAATACAGGGGTCAGTGTCACCCCCCCCCCCTCCTTCATAATACAGAAGTCAGTGTCATCCCCCTCATTAATAATACAGGGGTCAGTGTCACCCCCCTCCTTCATAATACAGGGGTCAGTGTCACCCCCCCTCCTCCATAATACAAGGGTCAGTGTCAACCCCCTCCTTCATAATACAAAGGTCAGTGTCATCCCCCTCATTAATACAGGGGTCAGTGTCACCCCCCCTCCTTCATAATACAGAGGTCAGTGTCACCCCCTCCTCCATAATACAAGGGTCAGTGTCAGCCCCCTTCTTCATAATACAGAGGTCAGTGTCACCCCCCTCATTCATAATACAGGGGTCAGTGTCATCCCCCATCTTCATAATATAGGGGTCAGTGTCATCCCCCCTCCGTCATAATACACGGGTCAGTGTCATCCCCTCCTTCATAATACAGAGGTCAGTGTCACCTCCCTCATTCATAATAAAGGGGTCAGTGTCACCCCCCCCTTCATAATACAGGGGTCAGTGTCATCCCCCCTCCTTCATAATACAGGGGTCAGTGTCACCCCCTCCTTCATAATACAGAGGTCAGTGTCACCCTCCTCCTTCATAATACAGGAGTCAGTGCCATCCCCCCTCCTCCATAATACAAGGGTCAGTGTCACCCCCCTCCTTTAAAATACAGGAGTCGGTGTCACCCCCCCTTCATAATACAGAGGTCAGTGTCACCCCCCTACTTCAAAATACAGGGGTCAGTGTCACCCCCCCCTCCTTCATAATACAAAGGTCAGAGTCACCTCCCTTCTTCATAATACAGAGGTCAGTGTCACCCCCCTCATTCATAATACAGGGGTCAGTGTCATCCCCCCTCCCTCATAATACAGAGGTCAGTGTCACCCCCTTCTTCATTATACAGGGGTCATTGTCACCCCTCTCCTTCATAATACAGGGGTCAGTGTCATCCCCCTCCTTCATAATACAGAGGTTAGTGTCACCTCCCTCCTTCATAATACAGGGGTCAGTGTCACCCCCCTCCTTCATAATACAGGGGTCAGTGTCACCCCCTCCTACATAATACAGGGGTCAGTGTCACCCCCCTTCTTCATAATACAGAGGTCAGTGTCACCTCCCTTCTTCATAATACAGAAGTCAGTGTCACCTCCCTTCTTCATAATACAGAGGTCAGTGTCACCCCCCTCCTTCATAATACAGGGATCAGTGTCATCCCCCCTCATTCATAATACAGGGGTCAGTGTCACCCCTCTCCTTCATAATACAGGGGTCAATGTCACCCCCTCCTTCATAATACAGAGGTCAGTGTCATCCCCCTCCTACATAATAGTGGGGTCAGTGTCCTCCCCCCTCTTTCATAATACAGGGATCAGTGTCATCCCCCCTCTTTTAATAAAGGTGTCAGTGTCACCCCCTCTGTAATACAGGGGCTCCCCATAAAGACCCCCATTAGATCAGTTGGACTGGAAGTATGTGTGTCCGGGTTTCAGGTGGAGTGAAACCCGGACGCATTTGTCAAAACCCAAACTGTCCGGGTCAATACCAGACAGGTGGCAACCCTACCCAGGACAGAGGTTCAATGAGATGGCAAAGCTTTAACAGGCTGATTCTATTCTTTGTTCTGGTGAGTGCATAGTGGTGGTGGAATCTGCACACTGTGGATGCACTTTAAGTCTATTTAACTGCACCAAAAAGCACTTTCCAGTGGATTGATATAACGTGGATATAGCTGTGATCTATCCGTGGACAATCCATCCGTTTCAGGGATTATCTTTTTTGGACACTTTATTATATGAACTTTTGCGTTCGTACTCATATGTGGATGTTATTGTATGATATATGTACGGTATATATTTGTATGCACTGCGGTACTTTATAATTTTATACTAATTGGTAGTGTACTGTACTATTTTGTATTTCGTGAACTTTTGCACTTTTGTACCTATGGTTGTGGATGTTATATAAATATATTTGTTTTTTTATGCACTGTGGCAGTTTATAATTCTACACTAGATGGTTGAGTGCTTTTGTAGTTTTTTTTTGAGTGCTTTTTGTAGTTTTGCAACCTCCTAGCACTCACTTTTCCTTGTATATAGATAATGTCACATACATTTAACCTAACCTATATGGGAGTATATTCTGGAGCGGCCATATTTGTGTAGCCTCAGAGAGTAGTAAGGGAAATTGTTTCCTGTTTTCATTTTTCTCCTCACTTCACCTGAAATGTCTCATTAGACTTCAAACACACAAAAAGCTATGTGGCCTATGCTTGGTAGAAGGGGGGGTTGTTACACCAAATGACCATCTGAACAGGATGCACCAGTTGGCCATGTGGAGCTGAGATCAGCATCATGGATCTGGTTGGCCTTGGCTTTCTGAACCAGAACATATTATAGGTTTTGTTTTTTAAAAGAAATACCATTACTGTAGACAGCTAAGTGGGCAAAGCATTATACATTTAGAATTTACCCTTTTTTCATGCAAGGTTTGCTTTAATTACGAAGTTCTAATGTAGTGAGACAAGAAGAAACTGCTTGGGAGCAAGAACAGACTCTGCTTGGTCAGTGTCACTCCCCCCCCTCCTTCATAATACAGGGGTCAGTGTCACCCCCCTCGTTCACAATACAGAGGTCAGAGCCACCTCCCTTCTTCATAATACAGAGGTCAGTGTCACCCGCCCCCCCTCCTTCATAATACAGAGGTCAGTGTCACCCCCCTCCTTCAAAATACAGGAGTCAGTGTCATTCCCCCCTCCTTCATAATACAGAGGTCAGTGTCATCCCCCTCCTTCATAATAAAGAGGTCAGTGTCACCCCCTCCTCCATAATACAAGGATCAGTGTCACCACCTCCTTCATAATACAGAGATCAGTGTCATCCCCCTCATTCATAATACACAGGGGTCAGTGTCATCCCCCCTCCTTCGTAATACAGGGGTCAGTGTCACCCCCCTTCTTCGTCCCCCCTCCTCCATAATACAGAGGTCAGTGTCACCCCCCTCTTTCATAATACAGGGGTCAGTGTCACCCCCTCCTTCATAATACAGGGGTCAGTGTCATCACCCCTCCTTCATCATACAAGGGTCAGTGTCACCCCCCTCCTTTATTATACAGGGGTCAGTGTCACGTCCCTCCTTCATTATACAGGGGTCATTGTCACCCCTCTCCTTCATAATACTGGGGTCAGTGTCTTCCCCCTCCTTCATAATACAGAGGTCAGTGTCACCCCCTCCTTCATAATACAGGGGTCAGTGTCACCCCCTCCTTCATAATACAGGGGTCAGTGTCACCCTCTCCTTCATAATACAGGGGTCACTGTCATCCCCCCCTTCATAATATAGAGTTCAGTGTCACCCCCCTCCTTCATAATACAGAGGTCAGTGTCACCCCCCTTCTTCATAGTACAGAGGAGGTAGTAAGGGAGGGTTATAATCCCTGTAAGTTTTTTTT
This sequence comes from Aquarana catesbeiana, assembly GCF_042186555.1. Lineage (NCBI taxonomy): Eukaryota > Metazoa > Chordata > Amphibia > Anura > Ranidae > Aquarana > Aquarana catesbeiana. The sequence continues at coordinate 176,447,427 of NC_133328.1, read as the reverse complement.
TTGCCATCTCTGTCCTATTGTGGATATTTAACTTCACTTCCTGTCACATAGCAAAACAGGAAGTGAGAGGAAATACCTGCACATTTAGGGAATCCCTTAGGTGTGGCCAAACTGAGGTAACAGATGTTAACAGATTTGTGTGTGACTATCTTGGGAGCCATAGTCTGGTCTTAATAAGGTGTCTGGGTTTCAGGAAGACTAAAACCCAGACATATGACTCAAAACCCGGACTGTCCAGGTGAATCCAAGTCAGGTGGCGACCCTATGTGTCACCCCCCACTCATAATATAGAGGTCAGTGTCACCCCCCTACTTCAAAATACAGAGGTCAGTGTCACCCCCCTCCTTCATAATACAGAGGTCAGTGTCACCCCCTCCTCCATAATACAAGAGGTCAGTGTCACCCCCCTCATTCATAATACAGGGGTCAGTGTCATCCCCCCTCCTTCATAATACAGAGGTCAGTATCACCCCCTCCTTCATAATACAGAGGTCAGTGTCACCCCCCTCATTCATAATACAGAGGTCAGAGTCACCTCCCTTCTTCATAATACAGAGGTCAGTGTCACCCCTCTCCTTCATAATAAAGAGGTCAGTGTCACCCCCTCCTTCAAAATACAAGGGTCAGTGTCATTCCCCCCTCCTTCATAATACAGAGGTCAGTGTCATCCCCCTCCTTCATAATACAGAGGTCAGTGTCACCCCCTTCCTATATAATACAGAGGTCAGTGTCACCCCCTCCTTCATAATACAGAGGTCAGTGTCATCCCCCATTCATAATACAGGGGTCAGTGTCATCCCCCCTCCTCCATAATACAGAGGTCAGTGTCACCCCCCGCTTTCATAATACAGGGGTCAGTGTCACCCCCTCCTTCATAATACAGAGGTCAGTGTCACCCCCCTCTTTCATAATACAGGGGTCAGTGTCACCCCCTCCTTCATAATACAGAGGTCAGTGTCACCCCCTCCTTCATAATACAGGGGTCAGTGTCATCACCCCTCCTTCATCATACAAGGGTCAGTGTCACCCCCCTCCTTTATTATACAGGGGTCAGTGTCACGCCCCTCCTTCATTATACAGGGGTCATTGTCACCCCTCTCCTTCATAATACTGGGGTCAGTGTCTTCCCCCTCCTTCATAATACAGAGGTCAGTGTCACCCCCTCCTTCATAATACAGGGGTCAGTGTCATCCCCTCCTTCATAATACAGGGGTCAGTGTCACCCTCTCCTTCATAATACAGGGGTCACTGTCATCCCCCCCTTCATAATATAGAGTTCAGTGTCACCCCCCTCCTTCATAATACAGAGGTCAGTGTCACCCCCCTTCTTCATAGTACAGAGGAGGTAGTAGGGGAGGGTTATAATCCCTGTAAGTTTTTTTTTGCCATCTCTGTCCTATTGTGGATATTTAACTTCACTTCCTGTCACATAGCAAAACAGGAAGTGAGAGGAAATACCTGCACATTTAGGGAATCCCTTAGGTGTGGCCAAACTGAGGTAACAGATGTTAACAGATTTGTGTGTGACTATCTTGGGAGCCATAGTCTGGTCTTAATAAGGTGTCTGGGTTTCAGGAAGACTAAAACCCAGACATATGACTCAAAACCCGGACTGTCCAGGTGAATCCAAGTCAGGTGGCGACCCTATGTGTCACCCCCCACTCATAATATAGAGGTCAGTGTCACCCCCCTACTTCAAAATACAGGGGTCAGTGTCAGCCCTCTCCTTCATAATACAAAGGTCAGAGTCACCTCCCTTCTTCATAATACAGAGGTCAGTGTCATCCCCCTCATTAATAATACAGGGGTCAGTGTCACCCCCCCCTCCTTCATAATACAGAAGTCAGTGTCATCCCCCTCATTAATAATACAGGGGTCAGTGTCACCCCCCTCCTTCATAATACAGGGGTCAGTGTCACCCCCCCTCCTCCATAATACAAGGGTCAGTGTCAACCCCCTCCTTCATAATACAAAGGTCAGCGTCATCCCCCTCATTAATACAGGGGTCAGTGTCACCCCCCCCTCCTTCATAATACAGGGGTCAGTGTCATTCCCCCCTCCTTCATAATACAGAGGTCAGTGTCACCCCCTCCTCCATAATACAAGGGTCAGTGTCAGCCCCCTTCTTCATAATACAGAGGTCAGTGTCACCCCCCTCATTCATAATACAGGGGTCAGTGTCATCCCCCCTCCTTTATAGTATAGGGGTCAGTGTCATCCCCCCTCCGTCATAATACACGGGTCAGTGTCATCCCCTCCTTCATAATACAGAGGTCAGTGTCACCCCCCTCATTCATAATAAAGGGGTCAGTGTCACCCCCCCTTCATAATACAGGGGTCAGTGTCATCCCCCCTCCTTCATAATACAGGGGTCAGTGTCACCCCCTCCTTCATAATACAGGAGTCAGTGCCATCCCCCCTCCTCCATAATACAAGGGTCAGTGTCACCCCCCTCCTTTAAAATACAGGAGTCGGTGTCACCCCCCCTTCATAATACTGAGGTCAGTGTCACCCCCCTACTTCAAAATACAGGGGTCAGTGTCACCCCCCCTCCTTCATAATACAAAGGTCAGAGCCACCTCCCTTCTTCATAATACAGAGGTCAGTGTCACCCCCCTCATTCATAATACAGGGGTCAGTGTCATCCCCCCTCCCTCATAATACAGAGGTCAGTGTCACCCCCTCCTTCATAATACAGGGGTCAGTGTCATCCCCCTCCTTCATAATACAGAGGTTAGTGTCACCTCCCTCCTTCATAATACAGGGGTCAGTGTCACCCCCCTCCTTCATAATACAGGGGTCAGTGTCACCCCCTCCCACATAATACAGGGGTCAGTGTCACCCCCCTCCTTCATAATACAGGGGTCAGTGTCACACCCTCCTACATAATACAGGGGTCAGTGTCACCCCCCTTCTTCATAATACAGAGGTCAGTGTCACCTCCCTTCTTCATAATACAGAAGTCAGTGTCACCTCCCTTCTTCATAATACAGAGGTCAGTGTCACCCCCCTCCTTCATAATACAGGGGTCAGTGTCATCCCCCCTCATTCATAATACAGGGGTCAGTGTCACCCCTCTCCTTCATAATACAGGGGTCAATGTCACCCCCTCCTTCATAATACAGAGGTCAGTGTCATCCCCCTCCTACATAATAGTGGGGTCAGTGTCCTCCCCCCTCTTTCATAATACAGGGATCAGTGTCATCCCCCCTCTTTTAATAAAGGGGTCAGTGTCACCCCCTCTGTAATACAGGGGCTCCCCATAAAGACCCCCATTAGATCAGTTGGACTGGAAGTATGTGTGTCCGGGTTTCAGGTGGAGTGAAACCCGGACGCATTTGTCAAAACCCAAACTGTCCGGGTCAATACCAGACAGGTGGCAACCCTACCCAGGACAGAGGTTCAATGAGATGGCAAAGCTTTAACAGGCTGATTCTATTCTTTGTTCTGGTGAGTGCATAGTGGTGGTGGAATCTGCACACTGTGGATGCACTTTAAGTCTATTTAACTGCACCAAAAAGCACTTTCCAGTGGATTGATATGACGTGGATATAGCTGTGATCTATCCGTGGACAATCCATCCGTTTCAGGGATTATCTTTTTTGGACACTTTATTATATGAACTTTTGCGTTCGTACTCATATGTGGATGTTATTGTATGATATATGTACGGTATATATTTGTATGCACTGCGGTACTTTATAATTTTATACTAATTGGTAGTGTACTGTACTATTTTGTATTTCGTGAACTTTTGCACTTTTGTACCTATGGTTGTGGATGTTATATAAATATATTTGTTTTTTTATGCACTGTGGCAGTTTATAATTCTACACTAGATGGTTGAGTGCTTTTGTAGTTTTTTTTTGAGTGCTTTTTGTAGTTTTGCAACCTCCTAGCGCTCACTTTTCCTTGTATATAGATAATGTCACATACATTTAACCTAACCTATATGGGAGTATATTCTGGAGCGGCCATATTTGTGTAGCCTCAGAGAGTAGTAAGGGAAATTGTTTCCTGTTTTCATTTTTCTCCTCACTTCACCTGAAATGTCTCATTAGACTTCAAACACACAAAAAGCTATGTGGCCTATGCTTGGTAGAAGGGGGGGTTGTTACACCAAATGACCATCTGAACAGGATGCACCAGTTGGCCATGTGGAGCTGAGATCAGCATCATGGATCTGGTTGGCCTTGGCTTTCTGAACCAGAACATATTATAGGTTTTGTTTTTTAAAAGAAATACCATTACTGTAGACAGCTAAGTGGGCAAAGCATTATACATTTAGAATTTACCCTTTTTTCATGCAAGGTTTGCTTTAATTACAAAGTTCTAATGTAGTGAGACAAGAAGAAACTGCTTGGGAGCAAGAACAGACTCTGCTTGGAAGTAAAGCCCCTTGACATTTTTTAGAGGATTTAAGTAGCTGAAAAGCCTTAAAATGTCCAACAAATCCTGAAAAATTTAGAGGAAAGTGACCCATATATTGATACCGTTTACTACAACACAATTACCAAGACAAAAACAAGCATATTGGTGGTAACTATGATAATCACCCTCACTTATTCAATGATGAAGAACTTACAACAGCTCTGTATATATTCGTTGAGTCATTCAGACAACATATAATAACTGTGTCTATCTTTAAAGTAAATCTAAACCCCAAATGGATGACATTTAGTGTGCTGAAATATTATGGGGTTTTTTTTTAAATACAGTTTTTACCATTTTTATCATTTTTGCATCTCAGTGCTGCTCTTCTCCTCCAGCCTCCTGATAGTGACAACGGTGGACCAAGCCCACAAATTGTGTCGGCATAGCCAATTGTAACCTTCTTAAGGGAGCATATGACAGGGTAGCAAGGCAAGAGCACAATTGGGAGACAGTTGTAACCCAATATCAGGACGTGCCTGAACTAAGACCTACATGGCAGGATTACCTGGTATTATTTTAAAGCAGGCACCCTTTATTACAGAAGAGACATGCAATATCTTTTCTGCAAATAAACAAATTTACATGCCTTGATACAATGTTCTATAGAATGTACACCAGAATGAATAAAATTCATGTGCACATGCACAGGAGTTACCAAAGAAGGAAAATCTTCCCCCTGGGCCTTTTTTGCAGCTACACATTATATGCCAAAAAATCTAATCATTTTATTGTACAAATATTAAAAAGGATGTATACATGTACATATGTTATGTCAATGGAAAAGATACAATATACAATACAAAAACTCCTGCAAATTGGCAGAAGAACACCATATATTTCATACTGCCGGCGAGGTCTCAGCGTTTCATTAGAACTTTACAATCTTCACCAGAGAGTAACAGGGGTAAATAATATAATTTTTTTTACTGCGTATTCACATAGGATAATGTCCCCTCCACACATCACAGGAGGGTGCATATCAAGGCAGATAGCCCCCACATAAATACCCACAAGGGGTCACCATGCAGGACCTCCAGGAGTGCTGGTGCCTCAACCCCCAGAGTGCAAACCAACCATTTAAAATCAGAAGCCTCCAGATAAGAGAGAGGTCGGCCAATATAGAGTTGTAGCTGGTGGGTACCAAGTGACACAATACAGCACGTCTCTCGAAACAGAAAATGAAAATGAAGTTGCTGAGCAGCAGATGTACGGTAGGCGGCAATAAGTAGGTGGGTAGGGGGGAGGGTGGTTTTCAGGTATTTGCAGACTAAAGTTCTGCTTTAAATAAAGTTGCAAAAAAAAATAAAAAATATGAAAACATCTATTGAAGTTGCAAATGTAAAAGAAGTGTCATGCAGATATTTAATAATGTGTTCTGTTCCCCTGAGGACAAAATACATGTGGTACTTTGTCTCTTCTACCTACATGCTGTCTAATGGCAGTTGTGAGATGACATCACTGTCTGGCCTCTCCACCTCATCCGATCAGAAAATGCTTTGCATTTGTTCAGAAAATTAAAAGTATTCTCTGAATTTTACCCGTGCTGAGCAGCCAACCTCCTGTGTTCACAATGCATTAGACCAGCCACTCAGCATGGGATCCAGAAGCAAGTGGAGATCACTGAAGTAGCGGTGTCTACTTCAGTGATTTCCAGCTTTCAGTGGCATTGGTCAGGTATGATATATACAAGCTGGGCCAATGTAAGTAAATACCATGCCTGGAAATTCTTCTTAAAGCGGAACTAAATCCTCCTATCGTTTTCAGCCAAGGAAGCTGCCATCTTAGCTTCTGCTTGATTTTCAACTGTCATGATGCTGCACATGTGATCAGTTATGACACCAACTATTTGATGGGTTGACAGTTTGGTTAAGAGCACAGGAAAATGTAACAGTTACATTCCGGAACGTGACTTTAACTGTTTTTTGAAATGGTTAAAGCGATGGGTTTAGGTCCACTTTGACTTAAAAATTACTTACCTCTGTTCCAACGGTCTGACCCCCTTAAGGTTCCTTGCCGAAGCTGCCATTTTCTCCCTGGCTTCTTCTAGGTGCCGATCTTCAGCCGAATTGATTGGCCTGTACACGGGACTCATTCATCCTGCCACACAGGCACTGTGCCGGAAATGTAAACTGAGTACTGCCTGTGCAGCTCAGTGTACATTTTGCAGGAGATTGCAAGCAGGCAGATACGTTTATTTTATTGCAGAAGAGACATTACCTGGGTGTCTCCTCTGCAATAAATAGCCTGCCTGCAGGCAATTCCTTTTTCATTGAGGTTCTGCTTTCATGCAGTCGATATGTGTTCTCACTGGCTCCTAAAAAATATGGGAAGCTCTACAAATGTACATTATTATGTGCTCCCCCTACTTAGTATTTATGCCATCATAATCTTACTGTGCATCTGAGAATACAGAAACATGTACATGCACATACTATTGTAAATCTACAAATGGGCATTATTATGTGCTCCTCCTACTCATAGGTATTTATGCCATCATTATCTAAGATACACATGGAAAAAATAATTACCCCAGCAATGCCCTCTCATACTGTACATATTGTACACACTGCAGCAGTGACAGGTAAGAACACTGGAATGTAATACACAACAGACAATTCAGCCAGCACAAAAGGTGGTAGACACCCTACGAGGTGCTCTCCTCACGAGGAACATGTCAACGTCTTGAAGTTCCTTTAATATTTTGGTGTTTTGAGCTGGTAAGCAGAAAAATAGATAACAAAAAAATATTTGCACATCATTGTAAACAATAATTATGTTTAATAAAGGAAAACAGACAACATATGCTTATTAAGGTGGGAGCCGTATTTTGTAAACTAATAACGTACATCAGAGGGGGGTATTAAACTACTACATCTGTTTTATGAATTAGCTGTTTGTCAAGGAACGGGTGAAGATGACACGTGCACCGTCTACGTCCTATGGGCATTTTAATCAATCTACAGTACACCACCAACCTTAATGACTCTTCACATTGACCACCAAAGTCTATGTTATAGCAGACAAATATGGATCTAAAACATTAAAGTCAATCCCAGTTTGCTTTTTATCTAATTAATATTTTCATTTTGAAACAGTCACCAGTACACCATCAATGGGAGCCTCAATGACTCGTCACACTGACCACCAAAGGCTATGTTACTACAGATAGTTATAAGGCTACAATATTAAAGTAAAGCCCAATCAGCCTTTTTTCTAAATTTTTTTTTTTTTTTTTCATCAATCAACAGAACCCCATCAATGGGAAGCTCAATCATTCTTCACACTGGCCACCAATAGGTACATTACAACAGACAGTTATTATTCTAAAATTCTGAAGGAAAAGCCCAAGTAGCCTTTTATCTCATTTTCTTTATTCATTTTAATCAATCAACAGCACTTCATCAACAGGTACTTTGATGGCCCTTCATGCTGACCACCACAGGATATATTACTGCAGATAGTTATGAACCAAAAATATTAAAGTAAAGCGCAACTGTTTTTTTTTTAACTAATTAATGTTTTGTTTTAATCAATCAACAGTACACCATCAATGAGAATCTCAATGACTCTTCACGTTGTCCACCAATGGCTATGTTACAACATACAGTTTTGAGCCTAAAATATTAAAGTAAAGGCTTTTAATTTCATTATTATTTTCATTTTAGTCAATCAACAGTACACAATCAATGAGAACCTCAGTGACTCTTCACGTTGACCACCAAGGTCTATGTCACAACATATATAGATTTAAACCTAAAATATTAAAGTAACGCTCAATTAGCTTTTTTATCTAATTATCATTTTCATTTTAATCAATCAACAGTACACCATCAATGGGAAGCTCGATGTCTCTATATGTTGACCACTAATGTCATAGCGGATACTTATGAATCTGAAATATTAAAGCCAAATTAGCTTTTTAACTAATTATCATATTCAGTCAAATTAAATCCTATTCGCTAAAATTCTATCTATTATGTTCATGCATCTAAAACTGACTCTGTAAAAATTTTTATATCTACTTTATCCATCCCTCCATAAACTACTTTCACCTACCATTGCTCTGTCAACAGTGATATACTTTATGCATGCCAGACTCCATTTATTGATAACTGTCTATGGTACTGATTCCATTTTCTATGGCTTGTTCGGTGATATTAAAGACTGATGGTTTGATGATACATGGGCATGATTTTCCACGACTTTACTAGATCAATATACAAAAGCCTATTTTAGGAGAGAGGATATTTTTTACCATTTAAAATAACTAGGCTTGTATCCGTTTTATGCTTTCCTTCTCCTTGGACCATTCCCTCTGGCTCATCCATAAAGCCCCTTCCTGTCCAAGTGCACCAAATAATTGCACATGCTTCCAGAATGAAAGTAACTTAAAAACTAGGACATCCTGACTGACCTCCATGTAGCAGTACTATGAGCATGCATTTGTAATAGGGAGCTGTAGTAGAGCAGAGGGGAATTTCCTGTTCCATGGCATTAGTGATTGCCACCTCTCTGCTTCCAAACTCCTGATCCAAGAACACCCGCATTGTATCCCCCCCCCTTGGGGATGGAGGGAGGATGCTCAACCCACACCCTTCCCCATACATGGCAAAAATGGTACCTGTGTGCCAGTTTAGCTGGAGGGCAGCAAGGACAGGGTGCTGCCAGGGATTGTGGAGCTATGGCAGGGATGAGATGTCACAGGCTCCGGTGATTGCAGATGCCTTGGATTGGTGGTGGCTTGCAGTAGACTCCTGCGGGCTTGTCTGCTGAAAGATGCGGAGCGCTGCTTGTAGATGACAGCCGGTAATTGTACGTGTGTGAGTGTGTGTGTGCAGTGCGCCGCTCCCACTCTGCCCAATCAACGCTCTCCGGACCGGGTCAGTGTTCTGTGCTGAGCCGGGTTTACATGAAATACGGCATCCCCGCTTCTCCGCAGACGTGCAGGATCCTCGTCTGTCCCTGCTGGCACCTAGGTGGTGCTGTGCGAGCAATGTGACTCGTCTCATGCCTACTCCTATCCTATCACTACACAGTTCAGGCCAAAAAAAATCGTTGTTGATACATGCACTGTAAAAAAAAAAAAATGTATAGACTGTAAAAACAAATATATACTGTAAAAACAAATATATACTGTAAAAATAAATATATACTGTAAAAACAAATATATACTGTAAAAATAGAACTACACTGTAAAAATTAATATATACTGTAAAAATAGATCTACGCTGTAAAAATAAATATTTACTGTAAAAATAGATCTACGCTGTAAAAATAAATATATACTGTAAAAATAGATCTACGCTGTAAAAATAAATATTTACTGTAAAAATAGATCTACGCTGTAAAAATAAATGTATACTGTAAAAATAGATCTACGCTGTAAAAATAAATATTTACTGTAAAAAGAGATCTAAGCTGTAAAAATAAATATTTACTGTAAAAATAGATCTACACTGTAAAAATAAATATATACTGTAAAAATAGATCTACGGTGTAAAAATAAATATTTACTGTAAAAATAGATCTACGCTGTAAAAATAAATATTTACTGTAAAAATAGATCTACGCTGTAAAAATAAATGTATACTGTAAAAATAGATCTACGCTGTAAAAATAAATATTTACTGTAAAAAGAGATCTAAGCTGTAAAAATAAATATTTACTGTAAAAATAGATCTACACTGTAAAAATAAATATATACTGTAAAAATAGATCTACGCTGTAAAAATAAATATTTACTGTAAAAATAGATCTACACTGTAAAAATAAATATATACTGTAAAAATAGATCTACGCTGTAAAAATTGATCTACGCTGTAAAAATAAATATAAACTGTAAAAATTGATCTACACTGTAAAAATAAATATAAACTGTAAAAATAAATCTACACTGTAAAAATAAATACTGTATTTATTGGCGTATAACACTCACTTTTTCACCATGAAAATCGGGTGCAAATAGCGCGTGCGTATTATACGCCAATACTTCAATTTTAGCTGCCTCGAAGGGGACAGGGAGGGGGGCGGTATGAGTGCCGTCAGATTACATACAGTGAGAATCTCCTGTTTACTTGGCGGCTTCTGTAGTAGGAAGTCCCGTCTCCTGGGCCGCCATTGGACCACTGTTCTGTCTATCATAGGAGATTCTCACTGTATGTAATCTGTTGGCGCTCGTCCCGCCCCTCCCTGTCCCCTCTAGGCTGCAGATGGGCATCGATCAGGCTGCACTGATGGCAAAGGTGTGGCTGCTGCATTGATGTCAATGGTGGGGCTGCTGCATTGATGGCAATTGTGAGGCTGCATTGATGTAGACTGATGAGGCTGCATTGATGGCACTTGTGAGGCTGCAGATGGGCATTGATCAGGCTGCATTGATGGCAATGGTGAGGCTGCAGATGGGCATTGACCCTTATTTTGCTTCAAAGCTGGTAGGTTAATTGGATCCTGTCTAAATTGTCCCTAGTATGTATAATTGTGAGTTAGGGACCTTTAGATTGTAAGCTCCTTGAAGGTGGGGACTAATGTGAATGTACAATGTATATGTAAAGCGCTGCGTAAATTGATGGTGCTATATAAGTACCTGAAATAAATAAATAAATAAATAAATAAAGTTCCTTATTTAAAATTTAAGTTTTTTTCCTGAAACTTCCCTCTTAAAATAATTGTGCGTGTTATACATCGATAAATACTGTATATACTGTAACAATAGATCTATACTGTAAAAGTAAATATGTACTGTGAAAACAGATCTATAATGTAAAAATAAATCTACTCTGTAAAAATGTACACTGTAAAAATACATATATGCTGTAAAAATAAATCTACACTGTAAAAAATACACACTGTAAAAATAGATCTACACTGTAAAAATAAATATATAAAGTAAAAATAGATCTACACTGTAAAAATATATATATAATATAAAAATAGATCTACACTGTAAAAATAAATATAAACTGTAAAAATAAATCTACACTGTAAAAATAAGTATATACCGTAAAATAGATCTATACTGTAAAAATAAATATGTACTGTAAAAACAGATCTATAATATAAAAATAAATCTAAACTGTAAAAATGTACACTGTAAAAATAGATCTATACTGTAAAAATAAATCTATACTGTAAAAAATACACACTAAAAATAGATCTACACTGTGAAAAATAAAATGTAACAATAATGCTCCATGCACACACTAGCTTTTTTTTTTTTTTTAAGCTAAAACACTGGAAAAAAATGATGGATAAAAAGTGTTGGGAATAGCTTTTTGTAATAGTGTTTTAGGAGAGCTTAAGAGTGTTTAATAGCGTTACCGTTTTATTAATGTTTTTGCAGTAAAAGGAAAAAAAAAGTTCAAAAACGCTATTAGGAGCGTTTTGGAGTGTTTCTGCTGGAAAAACATTCCAAGAAAATCTACAATCATTTTTTTTTCTGCTCCTAGACACTGAAGTTTAAAAACACTAATATCCTAAAGTAGTGTGCATGGACACATAGGATAACACTATTCATCTTCTAGGAGCACAAAAAAAATGCTCATGCGCATAGAGCCTACACCACACTGTAAAAATAAACATTTACTGTAAAAATAGATCTACTGTATACTGTAACAAGAAATCAACACTGGAAAAATATACACTGTAAAAATAGATCTACACTGTTAAAAATAAATCTACAATGTAACAATAAGACTCCATGGACACTAGCACTTTTTTAAGCTAAAAAAAGCTACAAAAAATGCTGGCTAAAAAGTGCTGGTAATAGCTTTTTGTAGTAGCATTTTAGCAGCGTTTTAGGAGAGTTTAGGAGTGTTCAATAGTGTTTTATTAATGTTTTTGCAGTAAAAGAACAAAAAAACTAAAAAAAACTCTATTAGGAGCGTTTTGAAGTGTTTCTGCTGGAAAAACATTCCAAGAAACTCTACAAAAACATTTTTTTTCTGCTCCTAGACACTGAAGCTCAAAAAACACTAATATCTCAAAGTAGTGTGCATGGACACATAGGATAACACTAGTCAGCTTCTAGGAGCAAAAAAAAATAATAAAAATGCTCGTGTGCATAGAGCCAAAATCTACACTGTAAAAATAAATATATACTATAAAAATAGATCTATACTGTAACAATAAATCTACACTGTAAAAATAAATATTGATGGCCAGTTCACACCATAGAAACACAGCCTTGATGCGTTCCAGATGCATTCCTGCATTTGGGTTTTTGAAGCATTTTTAATGCGTTTTTGATGCTTTCCAGCACATTCCCCCCCCCCCTCTTTTTATTCACCTGAAGGGCCCATTCATACCAGAAACTGCACTTTTTTGACTGCATGTTTGCATACATTTGACATGCGCTTGAATGCATTTTGCACTGCGCTTAGCACTGCGCTTGCACTGCACTTTTCTATAATTTTTTGGGCTCGGCTTTCTTGGCTTAAAGGGGCAGGGTGCAGTGCATTTGTAGTGCATTTGTATTGCGTTCCCTGCATTTGTGGTGCAGAAAAATGCAGCTGAACTGCACTGCAATGATGTGAACTATGCCCATAGGATTACCTTGATTTTGGGCTGTCTAAGCAGTTGGAGTGCAGTTCAAATTGCATCAAACTGCAGCCAACTGTATCCAACTGCATTCGGTATGAAAGGGCCCTAAATGGGGACGTGTGTGTTCCGGTGCGTTTTTGGTGCATTTATGTGCATTGAAATCAATGGGCTGCTCTAAATGTGACATGCAAAACGGTGCAAAATCGGCAAGAATTGCAGTCACCAAAGTGTACATCAGTGCAGGATTGATGCATGGATCAGAATGCAGATAGACCGTGGTCTGATCCATGCATTGGTCTCGCACTGATTTTAAGAGGTTGCCTGTGCATGGCTGCATGGATCACCCGTGCCTCCCATGTTGCTAAACATGGCCCTCTGCACAGATATATGGAACAATACACTTGAGTGAATGAGGGCTTAAAATCACCCTAACACAGCTTGATAACATGCCGTAGTAACAATTTACCAGGCATTTTGGTGCAGCGTGATTTAAAAAATGGGCTTGCATTTCTTTTGTGTGTTTGTCACGCCTACGGCAGCCCATCGAGATTAGTGGGCTGCCCTTAGTGCAACACACCAAAACATGCACAAACCCATTGCATCTGCACAGATGTGAATGGAACTGTCTAGGCTGCAGCCTTATGTAACTCACCTCCATATAATGCAGTAACGCAATGAAGCAAAAATGCATCGAACATCCAGCAATGAGTGTAAGGTCCTCTGTGATTGGAAGAGAGGAGATCATGACATTCATCAATTTAAACATAACAAATTCATACAGTAGCTCCCAACTGTCCCTGATTTCGAGGGACTGTCCCTGATGTGGACCAATGTCCCTCTGTCCCTCTTTCACCCTCATTTGTCTGATCTACATAGTTGTAAATAAAATTCACTTTTTTTTCTTTCAAGTGTCCCCCAGTGCTAAACCTTTCATCCAATTTCTAAATTGCTGCATTTGTACATTTCAAAAGCCAATATAAAGGAATAGTAGTGGTAAAAAAAAGCCCTTGTGGGTTTAATTAAGCTTTTTTTTTTTTTCTTGTTAATTCTTCTTTAAAGGGGTGTAGCAGGGGGCATATCCTATGCCTACATACATTCTAGTAGGTGTCCCTCATTCTCATCTCAAAATGTTGGGAGATATGCAAATTTTTTTAGGAGTATAACTAACACTGGACACACAGGGCACATGCCCTGAATCTACTGCTAGTTGACCCGGGTTCTAATGCTGCCCATGGTGACCACCTGCCATTTTTTTCAATTCTGCCGCCTATCAGACCTGCAGTACAGAGCCGAGGGGAGTGCTCTGAAACTCCTCCTTAGCTCTATGTCTCAGGACCGACAGGCAGCAGGAGGAGACAGGAGTCGGATGCTTCAATCTCTGTGCATGCGGTGAGATCTGCACGGATGCAAGCTTAACCGGCACAGAGGTTCGTGAGGGCAGCAAATTTAGAACGGCAGGTTTGGAATTACAGCCTGCAGCTGAGTCAGAGCAGATGCTGCTTGATTGTGCACTGTTTGACCATGGGGAAAACCAAGTTTTGCGACTTGGCCCGGGCTTAGTCACTGTAAACACATTCTGTACTCTGAACATTCTTCTCACTCTCTCTCCCTACACCTCCCTCTTACTTTCAGCTTTTCTATTTCCCTATCTATATCCCACCAACCCCTCTCTCCCCATCCCTCTTCTCCTATTTCTCTGCCTCCCTCCCTCCCTCCCTCCCCCTCTCTCTCTCTCTCTCTCGCTCCTTCTTTCTCCCTTCTCTCTCTCTCTCTCTCCTTCTTCCTCCCTTCTCTCTCTCTCTCTCCCCTATCTCTTCCCTCTTCTCTGTCTTCAACCCCCCACTCCCTCCTTTTTCTATCTCCCTTACCCCCCCTTCCCCTCTCTTTCATTCCCCCTTTTCTCTATTTCCCTCCCTCTGTTTCCTCATCCCTATCTCACCCCCTCTATTCTACCCCCTCTATCTTTCTCTCTATCTCTACTTCCCTTCACTATCTCTCCTCCTGCTTCCTTTTTCTCATCCTCCTACTCTAACCCTCCTCCCCCCCCACACACACAAACACACACCCCTACACTCTGCATGTTACTTACTCCTGACCCCTGCACTTTGTGCATTACTTACGACCCTTGCACTCTGTGCATTAGCTGCACATGGCCCCTGCGCTCTGTACAGTACATACTCCTGGCCTCTGCACACTGTGTGTTACTTACTACAGACCCCTCACCTCAGTGACCCTTGACCTCTGTGCTCTGCATGTTACTTAGCCCTCACCCCTGTGCTTTGTGCAGTATTTGTTCCTGAGCTCTGAACTTTGTGGGATACTTACTCCTGACCCCTGTACTCTGCGTGTTTCTTATTTTTGACCCCTGCACTATTTTCGGTACTCCTGACCCCTGTGCTCTCTCTGAATTACGTACTACTGAGCTTTGTGCTCTGTGCATTATTTACTCCTGACCCCTACATTTTGTGATTTACTTACTACAGGCCTCCGCATTCTATGTGTTGCTTACTCACAGCTTTGCACTGCTCTCTGTGTGTTACTTACTCCTGACCCCTGCACTCTGTGCTTTGCCTTCTCCTGAGAGTTGCACTCTGTGCATTGCTTGCTCCCGACCCCTGCACAATGTGTGTTACTCATTCCCGAGCTTTGTCCTCTGTGGGTTACTTACTACTGACCCCTGAACTATGTCTGTGACTTACTCCTGACCCCTGATCATTGCTTTCTCTTGAGCTCTGCACTCAATGCCTTACTTACTCTTGACCACTGGACTCTCTTGATCCCTGTGCATTACCTACTCCTGATCTTTGCGCTTTGTCCATTGCTTATTCCTGACCCCTGCACTCTGTACATTACTAACTCTTGACCCATAGCTGATTAGGCTCAGATTTTACTTAATCATACCCCTTTAGGCTTCATGTACACAGGATGTTTTTACAACCTCTCCTGAACAATTTAACTTGACAGATAGTAACCCACGTTAAAAACATCCGTTTTACAGTGTTTACATTATATTTATTCAATATAGACAAAAATTAAAAACGCCCGTAAACGAAACGTGGCTAAACGCGTGTTACCACAGCCTCAGCTTCTGAACCCATTTTTTTGCGTTCCAAAAAAATCCTCTAAACTCAACTGTCTAGAAACGATTATAAATGACCTTGTGTACATGAATAGATAAGATAACATAGAGGAGAGTTCAGGAGCAGTTGATAAAAATGGCCAACTGCTCCTAAACGCTCGTTTACCAGCAGCGATGTACACGAGGCCTTAAGCTCATGCACTGTTAGCAAAATTCAGCCACACACCCCTGGCAAAGCACCTTGTTTCTATGTTGATGAGGACAAGGGCCCTTCCCCACAACCCTAGCACAGTAATTGTAGGGATCTGCAAACAGGGGGCTTTTCAGAATCTGGAAGCCAATTTAACAATAAGGGGACCCCCAGATACAGCCCCCCATGTGCATAGGTAAGGAGTATATAGTATCCCTACTCATTCATGCAAAAAAAAGTTTTTGACTAGTTCTTTAATAAACAAGACCCCCAAAAAATCTGCGTGATGTAAATCCTTCATCAATGTCTTTATCCAGCCATGTGGATTCTTGCTAAATTACATTTCCCAGTCCCCACTGCTAAAGAAAACAAAGTAATATAGTCACCTGGATGATGCTATTGAACAAATATGGACATGATATCACGTTGATACTGAAGGGTCTGGTATGAATATAGGGAAGGGGGACCTATGTTTTTTTTCCACATTCTAGGGCAGAGGTCTCAAACTGGCGGCCCTCCAGCTGTTGCAAAACTACAAGTCCCATCATGCCTCTGCCTGTGGGAGTCATGCTTGTAACTGTCAGCGATGTAATGCCTCATGGGACTTTGTAGTTTCCCAACAGCTGGAGGGCTGCCAGATTGAGACCCCTGTTCTAGGGGGTTGGGAATGAGTCATGGCTGTTAGGATGTCGGTGGTTGCCAGCTTTCTAACATTGCTGTCACATTTAGCAGCAGTAGTAATATCACTACTAAACTTATTACTTCCCACTGCTACCGGAGGTTCACCTCAGCTGAACACCAATTTAGTTTGGCTGAAGACCAAGCCCCTCAACAAGCAAAATTTTACTGAACCTGCATTCAGAGCCAAACGAGAGCTCACCCCTAACCCCATAACTGACTAGAACAGCCTTTCTCAACCTTTTTAACACAGAGGATTCAGAGGAACCCTTGCAGTTACTTTCTGGTCTCAGGGAACCTCTGCTAAAATATCTATGACTCATGATACATTAGTGTGATGGGCAGCGAGAAGAATGCTCCTTACACGTGTGGTCGTTGGGAAAAGTTACCCCCTTACAAATAGCTGAAAAAATAATTTATGTCAGTGGGAACTTATCTGAGAGGCAGAGACTGCACATTGCTCAAGGAACCCCCAGCAACCTCTGGAAGAACCCTAGAGTTCCATGGAACCCTGGTTGAGAAACCCTAGTCTAGGGTCTTAAAAGACCTTTAACAATCTTGGGCACCTAGACTGAAATGTTGTGGGGCTTGTAGCATAACAATAAAAAGTGGACGGGACTGTTTTGGCCCTTTGATGACCGTTGTCCTAAGCCAAAGAACCATGGCACTCAAAAGCACACCTAATGCACCTACAACATAATTATAACATGTGTGATGTGTGATCTTTATGATAAAAAAGTCATGCGTAAGATATCACATGACTTTTCTTATGCCATTAAAGCTGTTTTTAATCAGGTGCTATTGTAATTAGGAATGAGCAAAGCTGTCTGGGGTTGATTTACAGAGGTTTCAGTGAGTCCATTTAAAATTCAGTGAACCTGAACTTAATGTTTACTCAGCCGTCAATGTTTTCTTGGCTTTTAACTGTAACGTGCTACCCCTTTTCTCAGGATTAATAGATATATATAACCTGAAGGGGACAGCCACTACGGTGAATTTGTAGGCGATGAGATGTAGCACTTAATGGATGGTATTCTGGCGTCCTTTTATAGTCAGCACAGCTGTCAGGTAAATGAATACAGATCAGCACTTCCATGTACTTTAGTAGGCCACAACTGTATGGCAGTGCTTCCTTTTTTCTTACTGTAGAGGTGAAAGGAGTCTGCAAAGCATTCACCAATACTCACATTAAACTTATTTTTTTATGTATATTTCCTGTGTGTATAAGCCCTAACAATCACGTTTCAAAATAAATACATATATAGTACTTTTATACCACTAGTAATTACTCCTGTTTTATAGAACCTTTTTTCTGATGTTTCTGGGAAACATTTACAATGAATGCTGAAACATTAATAATAACACAAGGCGGACTTTTATTACCTGTCTTTCTGTCATGTTTCATAGGCCATTGGAGTATTGAGCTTCCTTCATGTAGATACAGAATTGTATGAATTACAATATGAGTTAACCTGTCATGGCAGAAATATTGAGGAGGCTATTGTTGACCTCTTTCTGAAATGCTGGTTACATGGCTGGTAGGTAGGGTTGCCACCTCATCCCTTTAAACCCGAACACATATGAAATACACAGGTTCTCAGGCTAATTTAATGCAGATTAGGCACGAAGGCCACGTACACACGGTCGGACTTTTCGACCGGACTTGTACGACAGACTTTCCAGCGGACTTTCGACTGACTTTTGACGGACTTCCAACTGACTTTTTAACGAACGGACTTGCCTACACACGATCACACCAAAGTCCGATGGATTCGTACGTGATGACGTACACCGGACTAAAATAAGGAAGTTGATAGCCAGTAGCCAATAGCTGCCCTAGCGTCGGTTTTTGTCCGTCGGACTAGCATACAGAGCGGATTTCTGGGTCTGGCGGAGTTACGACGTAAAGATTTGAAGCATGTTCCAAATCTAAAGTCCATCAGATTTGCGTCTGGAGAAGTCCGCTGAAGGTCCAGTGAAGCCCACACATGATCGGATTGTCCGCCGGATTTGGTCCGTCGGCGTCCGTCGGACAAGTCCTGTTGAAAAGTCTGACCGTGTGTATGCTGCATAAGTGAGTTTATTTACCACCTTAATCAGCCACAGAACCTGTGTAATTCATTTGTGTTCGGGTTAAAAGGGATGAGGTGCCAACCCTACTGG
The DNA here is from genome assembly GCF_042186555.1 of Aquarana catesbeiana. Classification (NCBI taxonomy): domain Eukaryota; kingdom Metazoa; phylum Chordata; class Amphibia; order Anura; family Ranidae; genus Aquarana; species Aquarana catesbeiana. The sequence goes on along the minus strand of NC_133328.1, from coordinate 176,428,345 downwards.
TTGGCCTCATTCACACCATGGTGCGAAGACATTCGTTTTTCTGCATGCGTTTTACAAGGGCATAAAAAAAAATTGTTCTCTATGTTCCCTGTTTACACCACAACACTAGTATCATGTGCAGATATTTTCTGCGCAGGAATCTGCAACGTGTATAACACGCATCAAAACGTGTATGAAAACTGATGTAAACTCATGTCTCTGCAAGTAAAATCTGGGCGACAGTTTCCATCAGTTTTTCTGCACGTATGGTGTACTGAATCACTGGCTTCGGTACTAAGAGATGCTGCCCTGGAATAAGTATTCATATTTTATTTTGTTAGTCTGATACTAAGAATAGCCAGTTGACTGGAGTAGGAAAGAAGGAGGCAAGAAGTGTAAATCCAACCCTGAAAGTCAGTGAAAAATCAAAAGGCCTTATCTCCTTGTTCCAGGTCAGTATCTTTAACCACTTCCTGCCCGGCCTATAGCAGAATGAAGGCCAGGAAGTGGTTCAGTTATCCTGACTGGGCGTCATATGATGTCCAGCAGGATAACAAGCCAGCATGCGCCAGCGGGGGTGCGCAGAGCGGCGATCGGTGGTGTGGTGTGTCAGTCTGACACACCGCAACTCCGATCTAGATAAAGAGCCTCTGACGGAGGCTCTTTACTACGTGATCAGCCGTGTCCAATCACAGCTGATCACAATGTAAATAGGAAAAGCCGTGTATCGGCTTTTCCTCTATCGCATCTGACAGACGTGAGTAGAGGAGAGCCGATCGGCTGCTCTCCTGACAGGGGGCGTCTGCAATGATTGATTATCAGTGCAGCCCTCCCGAGGATGCCCACCCAGGACCACCAGGGATGCTACCCAGGACCACCAGGGATGCCCACCAATGATGCCCAACCATGACCACCAGGTATGCCCACCCATGACCACCAGGAATGCCAATCAGTGCCAATAAATGATGCCAATCATTGCCCATCATAAATGCCTGCCAGTGCCTCCTCATCAGTGATGTCTATCAGTGCCACCCATCAGTGTCCTTCAGTACCACCTATCAGTGCCCATCAGTGCCACCTATCAGTGCCCATCAGTGTTGCCTATCAGTTCCCATCAGTGCCACCCATAAGTACCCAACAGTGCAGCCCATCAGTGTCGCCTATCAGTGCCCATTAGTGCCCCCTTTGAGTGCCCAATCCTGCCGCCTATCAATGGCTATCAGTACTGCATACCAGTGCCACCTCTCAGTGCCCATCAGTGCCGCCTATCAGTGCCCATCAGTGCTGCATATTAGTGCCCATCATCAGTGCCCATCAGTGCCACCTCATTGGTGCCACCTCATCAGTGCCCGTCATTGCAGCCTCATCAGTGCCCATCAGTATAGGAGAAAATGTACTGATTTACAAAATATTATAACAGAAACAAAGAAACCCTTTTTTTTCCCAAATTTTTGATCTTTTTTATTTGTTTAGCAAAAAATAAAGACTGCAGTGGTGATCAAATACCACCAAAAGAAAGCTCTATTTGTGGGAACAAAATTATAACAATTTTGTTTGGGTACAGTGTTGCATGACCGCGCAATTGTCATTTAAATAGCGACAGCGCTGAAAGCTGAAAATTGGCTTGGGCAGGAAGGTGGAAAAGTGCCCGGTACTGAAGTGGTTAAGAATTAAAACAAGAGGACTAGAACAACAGCCAGGTAACTACCATCTTTGGCCCCATTCACACCTGTGTACTTTCTATGCTTTTTAGCTGCAATATAAAAAAAGTCCTGCTTGCTGCATCTTTGATACGCTTTCATCAAATGCATATTTTATAGTTTAATAGAGTTTAATAGCGTTCAATGGGAATGCAAATAAAATACATGTAAAACGTACCTAAAATGCAACGCACCTAAAATGCACCACATAGATGAGGACATGTACTTTAGAAGGAGAGCTCACTAATGGCAACCTAGAGGTTTCTTTCATGGCAGATTTACAGTAATTCCATGTGGAAGATAGTTTTGTTTGTTGAATTTTACTACTTGTCGGTTTGTAAATAAAGTGCGGTAACATGCAATAATTATTATTGCAACATCTGTGCATGTGTGAGTTTACACACTACACCTTGGAAAATGCGATGTTGTTTAACTGTAAATCTAAGCTTTGCATAGCAATGAAGCCATATATACGCATGTTATAAAAAATTCTATTTCAGCGGAGATGCAGTAAATTTTGGTGACGTTCAAAGTAACTCACAGCCTGAAGCAATGAAACAAGTGGTCACCAGCTCCCTACTATTATTACTTAGTAAAGCATAGACAGTTAAAGAGGTATTAAACTTAAAAACAAAAAAATATATATATTGCAGCTTTCTGGTCCTCAAATGTGGTGGCTGCTTTAGTTTTCTTTTATAGGTTTTTTGCTTTATTTTCCCCTGGTTAGCCAGCCATTAACATACCTCCTGTGTTAGGGAGTCTCCACCCTGGATGGAGAAGAAATAGAGACACCTTTGGACAAAAGCTTTCTCAATCTGGTGGAGGGTAGTCTTATGCCGCGTACACACGACCAGACTTATGGCATACTTGGTTCTGCGGACCGGAGTCCGTCGGACAATTCGATCGTGTGTGGGCTCCAGCGGACTTTTTTTCCCCAATAGTTCGACGGACCTGGAAATGAAACGTTTCAAATCTTTTTGACGGACTTGAGTCTGGTCGCAAAGTCCGCTCGTCTGTATGCTAGTCCAACGGACAAAAACCGACGCTAGGGCAGCTATTGGCTACTGGTTATGAACTTCCTTGTTTTAGTCCAGTCGTACGTCATCATGTACGAATCCGCCGGACTTTGGTTGATCGTGTGTAGGCAAGTCCGTTCATTCGGAAAGTCCGTCGTAAAGTCCGCAGGACAAAGTCTGCCGTAAAGTCCGCTCGTGTGTACGTGGCATAATATGTACTAGTAGATTTTGATGGACTTTACTAACAAATGAATCCTAGACCTCAGCTAACGCTTTTTAAGCAGTTGCATAACAGTTTTAGTTCCTTTTAGGATAAATCTTTTGCATAAAATGAATAAAGGCTGACCATTGTAAGTGAGTGGTAAATGGTTTGTCTCAACACAGACTTACTGATCACATCAAAACAAAACAAACAAAAAAATAGGTGCGCTAAGCCTAAAAATGAAAATAAAAAATCAGCCAAAAACTGCTGCAATCAAAAATCCTTGAATGAGGGATAATAAATAATAAAAACATAAGTTGCGCTGTGTTTTGACTGTAAAAAAAAAACTGAAAAAAGAAAAACGTGTAACTAATTTCACTGAAAAGTGACCCAAACCATATTAGACAATGAATAAACAAAAAATATGTGAAAAACACCACAATAAACCACATCTATTAAATGTTTAAAAGAACCCCACACCATGTGGGTTTAAATGATACAAACAAATGTGTCAATCCTATCAATTATGTGTATAAAAATGGAAACAATGTTTCCCAATTCATATGCTCACACAAAAAAATATTATGGACAAAAAAAAAAAACAAGAAAAACATGAAAAATAAAAAGGACGAATGAAAAAAATGTGAAAGTCTTTTTTTTTTTTTCCAAAAGTTTTAATAAATTTTCAAGTTTGCAGTGAAGACAAAAATAAACATGACCAGTGAATCGGGTACTTGGACCCATAAACATTGCATGGAAGGTATTAGGATATACAACATTACAGAGAGAAATAGACAGATAAAGGAAAAAGTAAATCGGTCATTATAGAGTGTAGACAAATGGTATCACAGGTGTCTATACTGTTGGGAATTGGAGTGCTGCACTTGGGGGGCTCTGTATAGGGAGATCAGGTAAACCTAAACGTGCCGCCCTGGGACCCAAACACCCCTATTGGGATCATACTGTGAGTGGGTGGGGGCATCGGTTGCAGCAGAAGTTTTCCCATCAGTGTTGGTCTACTAAGAGGTTTAGATGAGCCCCATCCTGTCCGTAGGGTTCTATGTATAGCTAGATCCTTTCAGTGGGCGGCCCTTCAGGGGTGTTCATCATGATAACTTATCTATTATGGCCCTACATTGGGAGGCTTTTAGAGTTTTAAGTTTGCCGGTGAGGCGTTGGGTGTAAGTCTATATATCCAGCTTCCCATAAGCAGTTCCGAATGGATGATCATACTGAAAATCAACTAATCCCACATGGAAAAGAAGTCACCACCTTTAAGGGTCTATTAATAAATTTGATGGATGGGTGTCACAAGCCTTCACTAGCCTGTCATAAATTCTGTCATATTCTGTCATAATCTGTCATATTTTGCCTAATGGGTTGATTTGCTATGATTGGCAGCTCCATCTAGTGTCCATAATGCAGTATTGTTCGAGAAACACCTCAATCATGAAAATACCACATTATGGTCACTAGATGGAACTGACGATCATAGATAATCATATTAAGCAAAATAGGGTCCAAATTTGTGATGGCTAGAAAACGCTTGTGACATTTGTCCTGCACATTTTTTGTAGATAGACCCCTTATTGTCTGCAAAGGTTCTCATTTATTCAGGTCACTTTAGAGCTAGTAGGAGAAAAATGACATTCAAGTGGATTTGTTCTGTGATGTTAAAGATGTTTTGCAGCTTATCCAAGCCAATTTTTCAGTTCTAATGAGTATCAGGAACAGCACTCTTTTTGCATTTCGTTTTTCTCCTTTGGTTATGCAAAGTTTTATGAACAATTCCCCTTAATGCTTTGTAATTATCTTAGAGTTACTAAGGACACGTTATACTTTTAGCTTATAAGGCCAGCCATAGAGAGAGCAATTTTCCCCCATCAACACATTAGGGGTTACTTACTAAAGGCAAATCCACTTTGCACTACAAGGGCAAACTAAAAGTGCAAAGTGCACTTGAAATAGCACTGAAAGTGAACTTGGAAGTGCAGAGCTTCCCCTAATTTCAGATCTACCCCTCAGATTTACAGCGACTGCACTTCCAAGTGCATTTTCAGTGCAATTTCAAGTGCACTTTGCACTTGCAGTTTGCACTTGTAGTGCAAAGTGGATTTGCCTTTCGTACATAACCCCCATTGTGTTCTCCCAGCGGTGGGATGGAGAAGCCATCTCCGCTGGGAGAACACAGTTTTTATTGCTAGCCGCTATAACAACCGCTAGCAATAATCGCATGTTAAATCCGACAGGCTGGTTGTATCCAAGTTGATTAATCAATCAATTTGGGTACATTCAGCCTGCCCATACATGGATCAAATCTCAGCGGATTCCTCCTGAACCGGCTGAAATTCTAACCGTCAATGACTGGTTTAAGAAACATATCTTTAGCCTTGGCCCATGTTACAGCAATATGTTCCACATCTATTTGTGAGTTGCCTGAAACAAGGTTTTGTGTTCAATCCTTTAGGATCTTTGGTGTCTGTTTAAAATGTTTCCTGCCTAAATGGCATTATAGAGTATAGGATAAATTGGGCAGGAAATATGGAATATGTGGCTGTTTCCTTCAAATTGGCCTTATTTATAACTAAACTGTAATGAAACTACAGTGTAGCTATAAATAAGCTAGATTGTAATGAAACTAGACCGTAATGAAATTATCTTTTAGGTACGTTTCGACCCAAGGTAAGTACCAGCCCAAGACTTTAGGTTTAACTCTAGTTTTGGGGGTTTAACTAGGTCCAGGGTGGTTAGGGGTCTGAATTGATGGACTTTGGGCTTGTGTTGGTGGCTTTAAAAGCAGAAGCAGGTACACGTTAGTTTCAAGATGTTTTGAATGACCACATGCTAGTTCTCAAGATATTCTGCACAGCCCCCTGATCTAAACTACTCAGCCATACCCTCCATTCACGTGCAGTCTACCATAGTGCTTACATCTTGCGTAAAACTTCCACCTAGACATCTATAGAGCAATCCCCCAAGCATCCATAATTTCAACAGATGGCATTATACAAATCTCTAAGGGCTCACTGGGCACTGGCACGACTGGCACTAAGGGAAGACTTTGGCAATAGGCTGTAAACATTAGGTCAGGTTGTGGCTTTAAGCAGCTGGGGGTGGTGGTATTGGATATCCTAGGTCAGGGGGGATAGGGAAGGTGGGTATATGTGCCTTTCTTGAAGGTACACCTACCCTCAATAACGCCCTTTAGCTCCAATATGAGATTGATGAACGCAGGCCTGGATGCTGAATGACACTTTAAGCACACTTTTAGCTTAAAGTTTGCTAAAAGCTAATGCCAAAATATCTGGTACCATACTTTTGATACCTTAGGCCTCATTAACACTGTGCAATACAGTTCTGAAGTACAGAGAATCTTCTATCTTCTAGAACAGAAGCTATATAATAAACCTACATATGGCCATTGTGGGTCTCAAAAAATGTGTATGTATTTTAAAGATTAACTTGTTCAATGAATTTAACAGAGCAAATAGGAAATTAAAAATGGTGTGTAACTGTTCGATTTCATCTCTTCATTTTTTAAAGATAAATGAATGCCTTTCAGGGTTCTAGAATTGGGTCAGTCTTTGAGAAATTGGAACAGAAAGGAAATATGCTGTTTGATTTTGGGTTCTCTTAAAGGAAACAAAGCAGAAATTGATAAGGCATCAGCTGCTTCCTCTAGCAGAGTAACAATGGTTGCCACTGTTTCCTTTCCTATAAACCTTATAGAGAATGTGTCTTTATCACTGCTGCTACAGCCAAGGCCAAGCAAGAAATACATGGAATAGTATTCATTCTCTTTCAATTTGTGGTAATAATTGTTTAGCAATGTATTGCTAACCTAAGCCTGCTGTACTTTGTAATGGGTTGCAAACACTTAGGAATACAAAGCTTAGAAAGATTCCTGCCTGGGGTTATGGAGGTCTTTTTATAATTATGCACCACGTTAAAGTTGGTGTAAAGCAACATAAAACCCCCAGCCCAAATGGTACCTCTATCAGTGCTTATTCGCTCTCCTATGTTTAGCTAAATTAAATAAAAAATGATTTACCTTTTATTTATTATTATGGCAGGCAAAGTGTTCCCTGAAGGGTGACGTCAAGAGAGGAAGTGACGTCCCCCCCATCCTCCAATCTAGACTCCTTTCACATTAACAATTAGAGAGGGAGGAGAGGATGAGGAGAAGCTGTACGTTCCTGACCTGAACATGCGCAGTGATGCATAACAATGTGGCGGCACTGCTTCCGGATGTTGTTACCAGTTGGGGGATCCGCCATTTTACCATTTCAAGAGCAACTGAATCAGCCACTTGGCTTATTGGCCTGGTACAGGAAATAAGATCATATTCATATTCACAGCAGGATCAACAGATAACATCTAAATATACTAGGGCTAGGAAAAAGAAGTAGAATGTCAAAGTGCTTATGTTATGGGATCCTTGCAAAGGACAATGGGGGTTATTTATGAAAGGCAAATCCACTTTGCACTACAAGTGCAAACTACAAGTGCAAAGTGCACTTGAAATTGCACTGAAAGTGCACTTGGAAGTGCAGTCGTTGTAAATCTGAGCGGTAGATCCGAGATGAGGGGAAGCTCTGCTGATTTTTTTTATCATCCAATAATGTGAAAGATAAAATGCTGTTTTTTATTTTCCTTGCATGTCCCCCTCGGATCTACAGCGACTGCACTTCCAAGTGCACTTTCAGTGCAGTTTCAAGTGCACTTTGCACTTGTAGTTTGCACTTATAGTGCAAAGTGGATTTGCCTTTAGTAAATAACCCCCAGTGTGTCATTCTTTGGCCAGAGAGACACTTTAACCACTTCAATACTGGGCACTTTCACCCCCTTTCTGCCCAGGCCAATTTTTAGCTTTTAGCGCTGTCACATTATGAACAACAATTGCGCAGTCATGCAACACTGTACCCAAATTACATTTTTATCATTTTCTTCCCACAACTAGAGCTTTCTTTTGGTGGTATTTAATCATCGCTGGATTTTAAATTTTTTGCTAAAAAAAATTAAAAAAGACTGAAAATTTTGGAAAAAATAAAAGTTTTTCTTAGTTTCTGTCAGTAAATTTTGTAAATAAGTAATTTTTCTCTTTCACTGATGTGCACTCATGAGGCTGCACTGATGGGCACTGATAGGCTGCACTAATGGGCACTGATGAGGCGGCACTTATGGGCACTGATGAGGCAGCACTGAAGGGCACTGATTAGGTGGCACTGATGAGGAGGCACTAATATGCCACACTGATGGGCACTGATATGTGGCACTGATGAGAACTGATAGGCGGCACTGATAGGCAGCACCTATGGGCAATGATAGGCGACACTGATGGGCAGCACTGATGGGCGGCACTGATGGGTAGCAATGATGAACAGGTCCTGATGGGCACTGATAGGTAGCCCTAACTGGCATCACTGATGGGCATTGATTGGTGTCATTGCTGGGCACTGATTGGTGGCACTGATGGGCACGTATTTGTTGCACTGATGGGCACTGATTGGTGGCACTGCTGGGGCTACATTGATAATCAGGGCACTGATGATCAGTGCCCTGATTACCTCTACACACTCTGCTGTGTGGAGATGCCGCTGATCGGCTCTTCTCACATCACACTGACAGAGTGTGAAGTGAGGGGAGACGAAAAAACGTCACTTCCCTGTTCACATGTGTTCGGCTGTGATTGGACACAGCTGATCACATGATTAAAGAGCTGAGTCATCGGCTCTTTACCCAGATTGGGGTTGCGCCGTGTCCTGGGAACATGGCACGACCGTGATCACCACGCTGCATGCCCTTGTTGGCGCGCGATAGCGGTGACATATGACGACGCCCCAGAACGAGAGAGGATCCCGCTCGCCATCATTTTACAATACGACGGGCGGGGGTAGTTAAACCCATTTCCTGGATTCTTTCCTACCTTTTCTATTCTTCCATACCCATTTCTTCACCTTCATAAAAAATCAAGTTTTATGGATAAGTCATACAGGGGGTTTAGTAAAGTTTAACTGACGGCAAAACTTTTTTTACTAAGCTTTAGGTAGAGTGGAGAGGGATTAGAACACCTGTCAGGCTTTTAAGGAGGTTCACCCTTTCAATTGTCATATATATATATTTTTTTAATTATTTATTTATAACAGGAAGGAGGCCCACATGGGCCGACATGGTACACAGTAGTACAAAAGGCAATATATTTCTACATTTACACATCAAGGTACATAAAAACATGTCCAACTGAACAAGAACTCTGATCACAAAACAATTAGTGGTAGACATAGTATCTTATCTTCGAGGAGTCTCAGGTGTCTTTGGTGATTGTCTAGATGCCTCTACTTTAATTAGTCTGTGTTGTTAACATAAATAATCTCCTTTGCAAGTGCGAGTGTTGATGTGCCAATTTAGGTAATGGCTATTTAGGTGTCGGGGACCATGCGCCCCATCCCTGCGTTGTCTTTTCCCTTTTATCAAGAAAAAGAAAAAACCCACGCATGTGGGGATCTAGAGCGCTAAAGAGGATAGTGTAATGAGAACTAGAGAGATAGAAAAGAGGAAATGGTCAGGAGTGGAGAGGGAGGGGTGGTGTTCAGAAGGTGTGTACATGGTAGACTGTATTAGTATTAACCGAGAGTGGGTGGAGGTATGTTGGGCAGTGTTCCTTCATATATCCGCGGGGGGTTCTCTCAAGGCTTGACCCTCAGTCAAGAATCTGAAGATGTTCCACATCTGCCAAGTTTTAGTGAATGTTTCTTGCCTGTTTTGTGCTGTGAGGATAAGATCCTCCATGTGTTATATTTCTTCTACTTTTGCAATTCATGAGGCAATGGTCGGTGGTAGTGTGGCTTTCCAGTGAATTGGGATACAGGCTTTAGCTGCATCCAACAGGTGTCTAATCACAGATTTTTTGTATATTCTGTGACGCATGCAGGAGAAAGAATGCAGGGTCTTCTGGAATGCTGTGTTCTGTAAATTTTTGAGTTACTTCACGCACTGTTCACCAAAAGTGGGTCAAGCTTGGGCATGACCAAAAAATGTGCACTAATGTTCCCTTGTCTGCCCAGCACTGCCAACAAAGATCAGACGTCGCCGGGAAGAACTTGTGGAGTAGTGCTGGGATCTTGTACCATCTCGATAGGAGCTTGTAATTTGTCTCCTGGGATTTGGCGCAGATGGAGGATTTGTGAGTAAATCTAAAGATGCGCTGACGTTTAGCCGTACTGAAGTGGCAGTTTAGTTCCCTTTCCCATTTAATTAATCCCGGGCGAAAAGTCTGCCTGCGGTGTATTTAGGAGATTGTAGGCTAAGGATAGCGTATGTGTTATGGTTCCTGAGGTATTGCAAAGTTCCTCCAGTGTTATGAGGTGTTGATCATTGGCGACAGGGGGCTTCAGGGAGTGGAGGAAATTACTTAGTTGACGGGGCCTCAAGAAGTCTAGACGAAACAGGCCCGCAGGATCTGAAAGTTCCGTGATTGTGTACCAGCGTCCCCTAGTACTAAAGTGGGAGGCTTGGTGTAGGCCTGTGTCGCTCAGACCCCGAAAGATCGCATCCTGTATACCTGGTGTGAAACCAGGGTTTCCCAATATGGGATATAAAGGTGAGTTATGGGAAGATATGGATGTCTGAGATATGAGACGAGAACAAACTCTTATTGTATTGCCAATCAGTGGGTGACGTTTTGTTTCTATCGGTAGGGTCTTGTAGCACCAGGTGGCCCTGCTGAGGGGGACCGTGGTTTGGTTTTGCTCCATTTGTGTCCAGAGTTTAGTTTCCTGGTGTTGGCACCAGTCTATCAGTCTTCCCAAACGTACTGCCTGGTGATAAGCGTGAATGTCAGGCACCGCAAGACCACCATAGTGTTTGGGTAGGATTAGGAGTTTATGTGAGAGTCAGGGTCTTTTTTTGGCAAATATGAATTCAGTAAACATGGATTGTATCTGCTTAAAGTAGGATGTAGGGATAAAAATAGGTAGTGCTTGCATGAGGTAAAGGAATTTTGGGAGGATCATCATTTTCAGAATGTTACATCTTCCTATCCAGGAGTGTAGGCCCGTGTGCCATTGGTTAAGCAGTGTTCTGATTGTTTTCAGTAGGGGTGGGAAGTTAAGATCATAAAGCCGCGAGAATGTGTGTGGGATGTGCGTGCCCAAGTACTTTAGGGCGGTTGTTGTCCACTTCAGTTTAAAGCTGGATTGTAGGTGCATGAGCTGTGGTTGCGCTATCCCCACTCCCATTGCCTCCGATTTGGAAAAATTGATTTTCAAATAGGAAAGTGCCCCGTATGTTGTAAATTCCCAAAGCAGGTTTGGGAAGGAGACAGAGGGAGTAGTGAGCGAGAACATAAGGTCACCCGCATACGCGGACACCTTATGTTGGGTGTGGTTTAGTGTTATGCCTGAGATATTAGGGCTCGGTCGTATGTGGCATAGGAATGGTTCTAGGGATAGGGTGAAGAGTAGGGGGGACAATGGGCACCCCTGTCGCGTTCCATTGGTGATTGGGAAAGATTCCGAAATCACCCCGTTTGCCCTGACTCTAGCCGACGGTGCCGTGTATGCCGCTGAAATCCAACTTAACATGTTGCTGCCCAGACCTATGTGTCGTAATGTAGCAAGCATGAAGGCCCAACTAACCCTATCAAACGCTTTTTCAGCGTTGGTGCCTATGAAGACGCTGGGTGTTTTGGTGTGGTTGGCCGAGTAGAGCAAGTTCAGGACTTTGGTGGTGTTGTCTCTTGCTTCCCTTGTGGTGATAAAGCCCACTTGGTCCAAATGTATCAGGTGGGGTAGGTGGGATTGTAGTCTGGTGGCTATAATTTTGGTAATTAGTTTCAAGTCCATATTAAGCAAGGATATGGCTCGGTAGCTCCCGCAACAGGTCGGGTCTTTACCGTCTTTAGGAATGACAGATATCTGGGCCTGCAATGTGGCAGCATGTAGTGTTCCTCCCTCGGTAAGCAATTTGGCTAGGTGGTCTCCTATTGCTGGAAGTAATGTCTTGTAGTATTGAATCGTGAGGCCGTCTGGTCCGGGGGCTTTCCCTGGTTTGGTGCTTCCTATAGCAAGCTGTATCTCAGGTAGTGTGATGGGGGTCTTCTAATAATTCACGTGTCTCAGTAGTTAGAGTGGGCATGCATGACGAGGTTATGTAGTCCGTCATACGGTCTAATTGTGGGGGTGTCGCGGTTAAATTGTAGAGTGCTTCATAAAATGATTTGAATTCCTGTGTTATTTGCTTGGGTAGAGTTACTTTGTGACCCGTCCGGGAATGTATGTATGGTATCTAAGACGCCAGTTTCTGGGAGCGTAATGATTGTGCTAAGAGTCTACCACACTTATTCCCTGATTCGAAGACTTTTTTGCGTGAAATTTGGAGTGCTGCTTTGGCTTTAAAGTTGAGTAGGTCTGTGACTTGCGTGCGTATTGTGTCAAGCTCGTTTTTTAGTAGGCTAGTCGGGGTTTGTTTGTGTCTAATTTCCAGTGTCTGTAACTTACTAAGAAGTAGGGTCAGTTGGGCAGTTCTTTGTTTTTTAAGTCTCGCGCCGTGTTTTATAAGCACCCCACGTATCACCGCCTTGTGGGCCTCCCATACCAGGCCCACGTCGCTGTCAGTGGTACTATTAGTTTGGAAGTAGTTGGTTATTTCTTTTGTCACGTCAGCGAGTACCTCGGGGTCCTGTAGAAGGCTCTCATTAAGCCTCCATGGTTTCCTTTGACCTCTATGAAAGTTAGTCAGGGCATATTTCAGCGTAACCGGAGCGTGGTCAGACCATGTGATGGATCCCAGCGAAGTGTCTTTGACAGCCTGAAGTTGATTGTGGTGGATTAAAAAGTAATCTATTCGTGAATACGAATTATGGGGGCGTGAATAGAAAGAGTAGACGCACTCGCCGGGGTGGAAAAGACGCCAGGCGTCGATCAGTTGTGACCCATGGAGGGCCGTGTGTATGGCCTTATGTGTGCTTTGAGTGATGGAAGAGTTTCCCATGGAAGTGTCCTCTGCCGGGATCAGTGGGATGTTAAGGTCGCCACCAGCTATAAGCTGACCCTCAGAAAACTTCCGGAGGTTATTTAAATGTTTCTTAATGAAAGTGTCTTGTTGGCTGTTTGGGGCGTAAAAGTTTGCAATAGTCACCTTTACCCCCCGATTAGGCCTTTGAGAAATAAAAATCTACCCATCGGGTCCGTTAATACTGCAACTAAAGACCACGGGAGTTTTAAAGAGATCAGAATAGAGACACCTCTAGATTTAGCCTCCGAATAGGTAGAATGGTATACTGTTGGGTAAAACCTATTTTTGAGTATTGGGAACTTGTTTTCTCGGAAGTGTGTCTCTTGTAGTAGGACAATGTCCGCATGTAAGCATCTCATATCATTGATCCGCCTCTTTTCAGGGACATTTAGTCCCTTCGCGTTTACTTTAACAATGGTAATCTCGTCCATGTTCTGGGGGGGGGGATAGGACGTAAGGGAAACAAGGGGGGAGAGAAGGTAGAGAGTTGTAGAGTCAGTGAAAGAAAGGAGAAAGAACAGGTAAAGAGAGAAGGAAAATCTCCTGCAATGTGACCAAGCCTGCAGGGGTGTAAGATGCGTCCGCTGAGGGGATGAATCCCCAGCGGGCGCTAACCAGTTTACCTGGGTCTCTAAAGTATCTGCAAAATAATTGCTACTATGCTCCCCAGTGTTACCTGGGTGTCCTAAGTGGAGGTGTGTCTAGCAAGGGTCTTCCGGGAGGTTCCCAAACCCTTCCCGACCACACCGGCCTTTTTTCACATATGTAAGTGTGAGCTATAAGTAAATAATCATCTGTGCATATCAAAACAGTGCATTTAGATTAGGGATATTTATCTATACAGGTTTATCAGGTCACAGTTAACGCTATAAACAGGATCTGTAACATAAAAAAACATAAAAAAGAAAAAATCAACACATAACAATCCCAGGCTGACTTATGAAACAAGGCGTGTCCCCGTATGTCGCTATTCCCCTGTGTTCTTCTAGGGGACCAATCAGCAACCCCCCGGTGTCCCCCCTCACATGGCACTGACAGGGCAACCCGACGGGGCACATAGGTGGGGGGTGTTTCCGGTATGGCCACCTTGGTCATTCTCCGATTAACCTACCTCTGTATGCGTGAGAGTTAAGACCCATTATCCCTCACTGTCCTCACCCGCACCCACCCACTCCTGCCCCCGGCCTGTGACTCTATTGGCGTAGTCCCCTTGCGGTAGACCTGGTGACCATGCCACTCATGCAGTATGCTATATATCTTTAGATTTAAGGCCTGTCCCCCCAAGTTTGATGCTCAATACTTCCACTACAGGGGCTCGCTAATCTCATGTATGTAATGCAATGTGCCTTTTGTTACCCCTGGATCTCCGGAAGACCTCTCTTCTGTTATACCCTGACAGGGTAAGGTGCTTGTTGAGCCTGGATAAATAAAAGAGAGCACCAAAAAGGTCCATTACGAAGCTCCAGCCCTTCCGGGCTGTGGGTGGTGGGGGTGGGAAGCCCCTCTTGTCCTGCTTTGGGAGATTGTCTCAATTTGCCTACCATGCAGTTCCTGAAGTGTAGCAGGGTAAAGTATCAGGCCCAAAGGCATTGTCACATCTGCTTAGGGGGGAGAGGGGGCCACTAGTGTTCAGCAGCACAAGATCGTGCTGTGGGTGAACGGGAAGGTCGTACTCCGGTCTTGTCACCTCTACAGATATGCCTCACAGGAGTAGTCCGGGATAACTATAAAAAACAAGGCCCAGATTGTAACTCCCTGGGGCTCGGGCGGAAACCACAAGGTGACAGAGTACTGAGCTCGGGTGGGAGGTAGGGTACAAGTTTTGCGGCATGTGAATGTTATAGTGTCCACCAGGCGGGCGAGAGATGCCAAAATATCGCCGCACTCCCTCTCCTCACACCTGGCCAAATCCCCAGAGGGGGGGGCATCGGTTACAGTTCCATGACACCGGGGGGGAGGCACGGGGGGGTGCAGAGGAGCCAACATTGGGGGGGCACAGCAACGGTGTAATAACAAAGTCAGCCTACATGGGAATCGGGGAAAAGTCTGCAGAGGAGAACCCTTAGGACTCTCGTGACCCAGCAGTCGGTGGAGTTCGGGGATGACCTCGCGACCTTTGAGAATGGGCAGGCCGGTCAAATCTGCCGGCAGCTGGGCCCAGGTGACCTGTTGATTTCGGAATCTTTAGTAACCAGTTGGGTACCTGGACTGGGTCTGCTCCTAGAAACGTAAAGAGATCCGGTAGTTCAGCTGGTGTTCTCAGGGTAAAAGAGGTTTGCGCCATGAGAAAGGTAACCGCCAAGGGGTACCCCCAGCGGTATGTGCAGCCATGTCTCCTCGCAGCTTCCAGGACCGGTTTCAACATCTCTAGTCGCAGCAACGTAGCTCTAGAGAGGATCTGTACACTTGCCCCATCAAAGTCCACAACTCCTATGTCCCATGCTTTGCGCAGTATGACCTCTTTCTGTGCATATCGATGTAGACGGCACAGCACATCACGAGGTCTGGAAGGGTCTACGGATTTAGGGCCCAGGGTGCGATGTACCCGGTCTATTTCAAGTGATGGTGGTGGAGAGTCCAGGAGCTTGTGAAATATGGCCGTGACCATTTCCACCAGGTCTTCTGGGCCCGTGGCTTCAGGGATTCCTCGTAGCCGCAGGTTGTTGCGGTGACTGCGATCCTCCATTTCCACTAAATGTAACTGCATCTCCTGGGTCTCCCTGGTATGGGAGATGTTCACCCGTTCAAGTGCCTGTCCTCGGGACTCCAGTGAAGCAACCACAGTCTCTCTGGAAGCTACTCGATCAGTCACCGTGTGTAGCTCTGTTCTTAGCTCCTGGATGTCTCTGCTATGTGCCTCTTCTATGCACTGGATTAGAGCTTCGATATCGGCTCTCGTGGGGAGGGCCTGGAGTCCACTCGGAAGGCAGCCGGTGTCCCAGCAAGTGGGTCCAGTACCGATAAAGGTGACGGTACGGGTGTTCGCCCTGTGGTAGGAGTCAGCTCCATGCGGGGCTCACGTGGCGCGGCTACAATGGCGCCTGATGATGGTCTCTGCTGGTCTCTTAAGAAACGGCAGATGGTGAGTTGAGAGGTCTGGTGTCGGTTCCCTCTAGTCGCCGATCGTGTCCTGTATTGAAATTTGCTTCTATGTGCATTGCACTTTAAAGGGCAAGTCCACTTTCGTGGGAAAAAAATGGCAAATAAAAAATAATAATAATATAGAGCAGTGGTCATCAACCCTGTCCTCAGGGCCCACTAACAGGCCAGGTTTGCAAGATAACCAATACAACCAATACATCACAGGTGATATCAATTGCTGCTCAGTGATTGCAGTATTCTAGTCTGCATCTCCCCAAGGTAATACATAAAATCTGGCCTATTAGTGGGCCCTAAGGACAGGGTTGATGACCACTGATATAAAGTATACAATTGCAACTCAAGTCATATTGTAATTGAATGTTGTTAAAAATTACCTTTCCTTTCTAATCTGCAGCTCTGTAATTTTCTGTAAAATACAATGCAATAAGGCTATCTGGAGACATTCTATACACAGAATGTGTACAGAACACCCCGCAGAAACATTGGTTCCTGCTTGTGTGATTGGCTTATTGATTTTCCCAGAAGTCGGCACTAAGATAGTCAGATATCAAGCATCCCCTGCAACAAAAATTTCATTTTTGGTGAGATACTCCCAATAGAAAATCACATATAAAGGGATGCCGACCCTGCAATTTTCCTCATTGAATACCTGCAGGTGCAGCAGCTGATTGGTAATTATGTAAAATGTCCGATGGAGCATACACACAGTCGGAATTTCCGAGAACAAGCTCCCATCGAACATTTTCCATCGGAAAATCTGACCGTGTGTACGGGGCATTAGAGGAAGTGACATCGCCACTTCTGAGATCCCTCCAACTAGAGCCCATGGATTTAAGAGGAAGCTTTGCAAAAAATTAATTCATTGATTTTAAAAACAGTGTGTTTTATAAAAAAAAAAAAAAAAATGCTCAACTTTTAATACCAATCACATTAGCGGTTCTGCTGAAGTATCCACATATGGCTATTATACAGATTTCAATTCTATTCCGGAGTTCTTCAAAATGAGTTGTAAATACAGTTAGTATTGAGGTATATCACAAGCTCTCCTATTTTTACCAGTTTTCTTTAATTGATTTAAAATTGACATTTCATTGATTTTCTTATTGAAACTAAAAATATTCCATGCTGTATGGAAATGCATTGTATCTTAGGCTTCATGCTCACAGGCTTATTAAAATACTTCAATCTGCACTGAATCTTTCAACCAGGAGATGGCAAAAAAAATCAAGCCAAAAAAAATGCTTTTGGTGCGTAATTACGCACCTTTACAGGTGTATGACATTTAAAGGGTCTGACCTGGCTAAAATATACATTTATTCTAGCAACTGGCATACATTTATACACATATGCATTCATTTATGCACATTTAGACAAGCTTATGTGTGTACATGTGCAAATTATGCTCATACGCTCCTCTCCAAATGCACCTTTGTTGCATTTTTTATGCATATAAATGCCGCTCTTAAAATACAGATCTAAATGCCTAATGTGCATGGCAACATAGGCTAACATTCAACTGCATTTAAAGGCATAAACATTTTTTTTCTGGGCTCCTGTAAAAGTGGCATTTTTTATACTGATGTGCATGAGGCCTTAAAGTGGTTGTAAAGGCAGAAGGTTTTTTATCTTAATGCATTCCATGCATTAAGATGAAAAGCCTTCTGTGTGCAGCAGCTCCCGCTGCTGTCAATCAAACTTAGTTAACCAATGAGGAGAGAGAAGGATCGGGGCCGAACCACAGCTCCGTGTCTGCGTGGACACACGGAGCTTCGGCTTGGTTTGGGTGCCCCCATAGCAAACTGCTTGCTGTGTGGGCACTCAACAGGAGAGAGGGGCCAAGAGCTCCAGCCAGGGACCCGAGAAGAGGAGGATCTGGGATGCCCTGTGCAAAACCAACTGCACAGAGCAGGTAAGTGTAACATGTTTGTTATTTTAATAGAAAAAAATGAGGCTTTACATTGATGTTAAAGAGAACAAAGCTCATTTCTTCTCCTGTGGATCACTGGAGTGCAGATGTTCTGCACTCCTGTGACCTATTTTCAGCAAACAGCGGGCTGAAGCTCCCTGTCAGCTGATGTCAGAGACCCAGTTCAGGCTCTGGCAAGATTGCGACCATAGGGTGAGCCGGTGAGAGCCTGAGTCGGCCGCTCCGGCTCCCTCCACAGCCCAGCGCTCCATTGAGTGAGGAGAGGGGGGCAGACCATAGAGTAGGTGACTGACAGTCACCAGCTCTCTGCTCAGGGAGCTGTGAGAACCGAGCGATCGTCTGTGTTTGATTGCTCAGTTCTCAGTGTTAGAGCTGGCGGAGGACCTAGTATCCAGCTAGGTAAGTATGATTAAATAAAAAAAAGCAAAACCCATACTTCTCTTTTAAAGTTAGAACATAGATTATGTATAATTGTTCAGTTGTTTTATCCTATTCAGAAATAGTGTAGCTTCCAGCAGTCACTTATTTGTACTATTATTTGAACTGCAGTATAAGGTTGAGGTTCAGGTTCAGTACTGCCATGGGTTCAAAGAAAAACCTACAGGTTTGCAGACTTGGAGACTTTATGTGCAGATACCCCCTGAAGATTTTTCTTAAAACCATAGTTCACTGCATGGTTTTGCATTATGGCCAGCAAGCTTACAAGGGCAAAAAGGGGGCTTTTGATCAAAATTCTCACACAGGGCAGCCATAGTGTCAGTAAATTGGAAGCAGTTCCAGGAAAAGCATAGGGTAAGTTGATAAACTGAAAAGAAAGACATTAATGTTAGTTAGAAAACTGTATTGCTAGCTCTTTGGGAAAGCACCCCTTTGCTTCTTTTTTCATTCTAATGGTCATAATTTCCGACAACAAATGTTAGATGGGAGACTGTGTGTAGGCTACATTGGACATTTTCCATCGGAATTTCAGACAAACAAAATTTGAGATCTGGATCTCAAATTTTCCGACAACAAAATCAGTTGTCCTAAATTCCGATCGTGTGTACACAATTCCGGCGCACACAATTCCACGCATGCTCGGAATCAAGCAGAAGAGCCGCACTGGCTATTGAACTTAATTTTTCTCGGCTAGTCGTATGTGTTGTACATCACCGCATTCTTGGCGATCGGAATTTCCAACAACATTTGTGTGACCGTGTGTATGCAAGACAAGTTTGAGCCAACATCCGCAGGAAAAAATACATGGATTTTGTTGTCGGAATGTGCGATCGTGTGTACGCGGCATTATTGTTTGCTTTTTTGTCTTTCAGTTTATTTTGTGTGTGATTTGAGGCCAGCAGTAACTTTTAGCTGCTGTCCCATCTATAGCACATGACTTTAAAAAAAGCGGACTCTTGTTTTAGGGGATTTTTTTTTTTTTTTTACACCATTGTTAATTTCTAAGTGCTGGAACAGTGTGCACCTAAAGCACCTCACATTGTATCACTCACATTCATTGCACCCCCATCTCCTTATATAAAAGAAAAGTTAGGCATTTTTTACACTGCTGTATCCTCTGCAGTATCTTAATTACAAAAATGTCTTGCTGCTGGCCAGTTAAGGCAAATAAATACAGTGGATGGTGGCGCAGGCTATAGTATATAAAATGAAACATGAGTCCATACAAGAGTCCTTTGAGGTATCTAGCTCTGTGTGAGGAAACAGTCTGTGATGGCAGGGCAGCCTTGCAGGGGGAGTTGAAGCACACTCCAAACATGTAAAGAGAAACCAGGAAGCAGGCGCCTCTTAAGTAAGACTATAGTGTTTAATAGACAAAGCGTATTAAATGAACTCACATTCTAGTATCTTTAAACAGGCACAGTAGAGTCCAGTTACACCGGTCTCAGCTGTCAGCAGTGATCTCGTCCTGTTGATCCGTGTGTGGCCAGCGTCCTGACCAGCAGGAGTCTCTCAGCGTTCAGGCGGGATCGAGGCCTGGAAACCAGCTGGTGGATCACAGGAGAGGGCTGGGATGCAGCGTATGGCGGGATGGCGTCACGGATGTGATTGCGACGCGTTTCAGAGCATGCGCACTAGGCAGATGTCTGTAGTGCGCACTCCTTTGTCAAGCTAACGTGAATGCGCTGTGAACAGCCTTTTTATGTGCCTTGGTGGTGCTACCACCCAGTGGGGAAAATTGTAACTGCACTCTATACATACAAATAACGGAAAATTGTATCAAATACTTACAGTAATTTTCCTTTCCTGACGCCAAACCATGGCAGCATACTAGTGATAGATCTCCGCTTCTTGACCACTCCCTCAGGACCAGTGAATAGCATAAATGAAGGCATGGTTAGCCGCCACCCCATTCTTTGTAACAAGCCACATACCGGAACGCACATGGGTGGGCTCATATACTGCCATGGTTTGGCATCAGGAAAGGAAAATTACGGTAAGTATTTGATACAATTTTCCATTTTCCTGACACCAACATGGCAGCATACTAGTGATAAATAACTAGCTGATAAGGTGGGATCTATTTGTCAAACCAATCTTCTAATTAGGATGAGACAGAGGACTGAAAAGTCCCTTCTACAAAGTCCCCTGATGACAAGGCCCCCGCATCTATTCGGTCAAGTTTGAGTAGGAATGTTGGAGCAACCATGATACCCCTGTACAGATGGGCACCATAGATTCTCTTGAATGTGTTGCCTATAAGGCTTTAACGGCTCTGGTAGAGTGCTCCGCCGCCACTGACGGAGGCTCGCGACCTATAGTCTTATATACACAACCCAAGCCTGCTAGGATCCAGGCAGTAACCTCTTTCCCTTGATGATTGCCAGCTGGAATGACAAAAGGTTTATTTAGATGACCTGAAAGGGACAATTGTGGGGAGATACTCCTTTAAAGTTCTGAAAATGAACAGTACGTATGACTTTCCTGTGTGATGTTCTGGAAAGTTAGACAATGTCCAGCTGTCTGTTAAATAGCAGTCTGTTGCTACGTTCGATGCAGGATGATCTACAAGATCCAACTCTACTCTTTCTGGAAAGAAAGGAATATATTTTTTTACTCTGAAGCTCCAAGAACTTGAATCTCCGATAACCTTCTGCTTAAAGTTCTTGCAATTGATACTGCGCTGTAAGTGATGGCCTGAACTGAACACTGCTCTGTTGGAACAAATGGTTAAACTGATATGAGATCCAGCAACTGCAATAGATCTTTCTTCCTTGGTGACAGACTCTTTATGACTGTCCTCAAAAGTTGTGCAAACTTGAAGATTCTTGGCCCATTCAAATGTGTTATTGCCAATATAGCCCACACTAGTGAGCTATGTGAGGATAGGCTAAGGCCTGGAGGAAGTATAGCTGACACTGGCAGGGCAGTAGGATCAATGTCTTGCCCTACCAAGAAAACGTGTTCCAGAATTAGACCTAGATGTTGTAAGTAGAATGTCTTCTCGCACACAACAAAGGAGAGATCACTCTGGAGTGAAACTGGAGCAACCAGAGTTGCCTATCCTCCCCCTTTAGTGTCCCTGCTTGCAGCCCCAGTCTGCGTATGTTATAGAGGGGAAATGTCTTCTGTATCCTGAAATGAATGGCCAGGGCCTCCTGGTCAATATGGAGGACTGGCTATGACAACTATGTTTTCCTTGACAGCCTCAGGTGGAATCTCATTTACGGGAAATGTTGGGGAAAAATATATAAGTTAGATTGTAGTCCCAGGGAGAGACCATAGCATTTGCCCCTTGCGCCTTGGGGTACAGACAAAATCAGACCAAAATTTGTGATTACTCTGGGAAATGAGGAGGTCTGTCTGTGGTAGGCCCCACCTGTGGACCAGCTCAGAGAAGACCTGGGTCGTAGACCCACTCGTTGTGCTCTGGGAAGCTTGTACTTGTTCAAAAGAAACTGCTGGGAGGTAAATTGCTTCTGAAATTTTGCTGGTGATCTTCCACCCCAGGTGTTAAGGGTTTCACCTCTCTCAATAGCATATTGCTGCGAGTTTCATCCTGGAGCTGAATATAAGTGACTGCTGCCCTGTTGCTAAACTGCAAGGAGATTGGTCCTCCTTGACTATGTGTAGTAAGGCAAAGTGCTAAAAGGACTGTTTGAACCCCCAGCGCGTTCAAGGTTATCCTCCTTGGCTGGGAATCTCTGCTTGCCTTGACCGAAAGTCCTTCACAGTGCATGTTCCCGGCTGTCTTGCAGACATGATTCGTAGCCATTCTCCAGTCTAACGGTCCTAACGGACCAAGACTTCCTTAAGGTCTTTCCATCACCGCAGGCCGCTACTCATACTGAGTAATACCTATTAACTGTGTTCTATCCTGTTTCCTCCCTTGCACTAAGAATTCTAGTTGAAATTTGTGCAGGTGCCCATGCACCCCAGGAATCATCTATATGCATAATGACGTTGTGCCCAGATGTCTGAGGCACAGAGAAACCATCAAACAAGCTGAAATATTCGTCCTCAGAATTCTGTTTCTGTCACCACTTCCTCTGATGGAAATAAAACAGAGGAAATAGCAGAGCACCCCCGGTAACACCAATCATTGGGATGGAAAAAGGTTGGCTTTGCTTTCCCTCTAAAGTGTGAGGATAGAATAGGCATCCTGACAATCCAGCAACAGCCTCCAGCCATGTGGTTATACTGTTTAATGGACTCTTAAAGATCTCAAAGAGGGCCCAAAAGGGTTTGACCTCTTCCGATCTGCAACTGGACACTAACCAACATCCCCTGCAAACTCCAAACAGGATTGGGTAGAAAACCTGCAATCCCTCTTGAGTCTGATGTGTCTGTAAGCATTGTAGCAGCCCACCCGCTGTTGTGGTGGACTTGGCAGCTCCGTGAGAGAGAAATGGTCTGGAGGAGGAGCAATGAGGAATCTCCCGAAGTGACCATGAGTGACCATGAGTGTCTGATACCTTCATCCAAGGCTCTGTACACCATGCTGTCCAGAAACCCGTGAAGCGTGCCTTCTAGGTCTTACCTTAAGAGTCTGGGTATGCACTTGTGTGACTGGCTCACACTGATTTTCCCAGAAGTCTGCACTAAAATACAAGTCAGATTTTTGACATCCACTGCTACAAAAAAAAATATATATTTTTTGCAAGATACTCCCAATAGGAGATAATGTCTAAAGGGATGCAGACCCTGCCACTGTCCTCAGAGTCCTGCGGGTGAAGCAGCTGGTTGATAATTATTAAACCATTCCCATTAGACTCACCCAGTACATGGACTGGATATTGTTGGTCTGCCGGCACTTGCAGATGCTACAGTATGGAAAACAAAATAAGTGTAGCGCTAAAACAATCTTAAATGTCCAACATGGAGACAATATAGTCCAAGAGCTGGTAAACCTCTAGGTACGAATTAGAAGAAAGTCCTCCATATTTGTGTGGCTCCTAATAGATGATAGTCCATAGAAATTAAGTGACTTCATGTGCGGAACATATCAATGGGTGCGTAACATCTGAAGTGAAGACAAAAACACCACCACCGACAATAAGGAGGCTTACCGGATCTATTGGACCCAAAGAGACATACGCCTAGTTGGGTCAAAACAGGCTTAGGTGGTGAACGGCTGTAGGGGATCCAGAGGATCCCAACAGGCTATTGAAATAGTGTAGCATTGGGAAGGGAGCAGCGGGCCAGCAACAACGCAGGGCACAGGGACATACCAGTCCACGGTTCATCCCAGGACCTCCATTCTCACAACCCCTCTGGATCCCCTAGCTCTTGGACTATATTGTCTCTATATAGTCTCTATTTAAGATTGTTTAAGTGCTACACTTATTTTGTTTTCTTTCCTATATGCACATATCCTACTGGCTGTGTTAGCTGCTTATTCTCTTTCCTTAGGGCAGCGAAGAATTATTTGGCATACTTTCTTCTCTCAGATGCTACAGTATGTAGGAGCAGGTTGACCATTAGCTTGTTCAGGGTACACAATTTCGACAGCCTGTTTATATTGGCATTTTTCTCGAACCCCTTCCAATCTTCCCCACTTTTGTTTCTAGGAAGCAATACGCAGTCCAGGGTCTCAACCATGTGGCCTCCCTAGCCGCCAAAGTGATAGGGTGCTCCTCCAGTGGTTAAACAAGCAACTAGAGGGGACTTCCTGGTCAGCCTCCCTATTTTTGAGTAGCAGACTTCTGCATCTATAATATATGTAGCAAGGACCCAGGACTCCTTCAGTCCAATGAGAACCTCCAGAGCCATGAGTTGTCGACCTCCCTCCACATACAGTGGGTTGTAAGGCATAGTAGGTGCAGTGCAAAATAGATTCATGGGTGCCAGACACCTAGGGTGTACCACTTGTCCAGGATTCAGCCGGACAGTTCGGGTTTTGAATCATGTGTCAGGGTTTCAGTCCCCCTAAATGAATGAATGAATGATTTGTATAGCACTGCAAATGCGAACTGAATCGCTTCAAGGCGCTAGATCCGTCCTGTTCCATAACCGTGGTCCTTGGACTGAGACCCGGACATATTACCTGGACCAGGCTGTGGTTCCCTAGGTAACCGAGATAGTCATACACAAATCTGTTGCCCTCGTAGGTGGCTGTTTGGCCTCACTGAAGGGTGATAATGTCAGCAAGGGCAATTTGGCCACACCCACTAGCGTGCTCTGAGCGCTACATTACCACTCTCCTTGGTGGTGGTCCCCCTACCTTAAGTATTGAGGGTCTTACATAAGTGGTGGCTGACTCATGGTAGTAGAGAATAAGGGACGGCCAGCGGAAAAAGAGAGATAGCTGAAAAGAGAAACAGAGGGATGGAGATTGCTAGTAATCTTCTAACATGAAAGTCTGAAAACTACAACAAAGCAAACAGCTGAAACAAAACAAAGAAAAAGAATGTACCCTTTTTTTTTTTTTTTTTAAAGTACAGAAAACTTTCCTACCAGTAGATGGCGACACAGAAGGTTGCTGAGACTGGATCCAGGAACAAACTTCACAGTCTGAAGACAGTCAGGAGGCTGTATATTGCCCATCCCACAGCAGCCCACTGACACTCTTAGATGATCCTGGGACAGGCAGAACCCGCCCCCAGACTCCTCCTGTTGTTTGTGGGCAAAACGAATCACTTTTCCCAGAACCAAAATGGTGCTCAGAGCTTCCGTCGGTCAGTGCTCATGTGCGGACCGGGCGCAGCCCTATGACATCATCGGGAGCGCCCTAGGCCAATAAGGAGACCCTGACACCTACTGCACGGTGCGACCCGCTCCTCGCTCACCCTGAACCTACTAAAAGCCAAATAAGAAAGGAGAAGAGCAGGAACTGAATAAAACAGGTAAAGACATAGCCTAACGGACAAGGAAGCCCCTAGAATAGGAAATGATAGGCTGGCCCCCCCAAAGTTATGCATACATATCTCTCTATATACTTCAAAGTACAATGGTATAAAACAATAGACATGGATCATCAATACAAGGATATCAGTATCAATTATAATATATAAAATTATGTATACACTTTAAAAATGAACCTGCATAAATAACCATATGACTCAATTGTTGATTGATGAAATCAACAGATCAGATAATCTCCCAATATAGTATTATTTATAGCAACATTTCATTTATAACCAATATTCACTTAATACCATCTAATTTATTCCATGCTTGCGGATATAATCCATCAACTTGTATATAATAATAATTTCATCAATCAACAATTGAATCATATGGTTATTTATGCAGGTTTGTTTTTAAAGTGTGTACATAATTTTATATATTATCCTTGATATTGATATCCTTGTATTGATGATTCATGTCTATTGTTTTATACCATTGTACTTTGAAGTATATAGAGAGATATGTATGCATACGTATCCTCCCCCTGTTTTTTTCTACTTGAGATCTTGTAAGCCTCTATTTGTATGTATAGAGTGCAGTTACCATTTTCCCAACTGGGTGGTAGCACCACCAAGGCACATAAAAAGGCTGTTCACAGCCCATTCAAGTTAGCTTGACAAAGGAGCGCGCAATACAGACATCTCCCTAGTGCGCATGCTCTGAAACGTGTCACAATCACGTCCGTGATGCCATCCCGCCATACGCTGCATCCCAGCCCTCTCCTGTGATCCACCAGCTGCTTTCCAGGCCTTGCTCTGGATCCCATGTGAACGCAGAGAGACTCCTGCTGGTCAGGACGCCGGCCACACACGGATCAACAGGACAAGACCACCGCTGACAGCTGAGACAGAGACCTGTGTAAATGGACTCTACTGTGCCTGTTTAAAGATACTAAAATTTGAGTTTACTTAATACGCTTTGTCTATTAAACACTATAGTCTTACTTAAGAGGCGCCTGCTTCCTGTTTTCTCTTTGCTGGCCAGTTTAACACTGCTGTATCTGCAGTCCTTAAATTTGGATGGGAGCTTGCCAGAAAATTGGTAGGACAGTTTTGCATGAGCACTAACAGGGACAGCCACAGCAAATTACTTGCCAATTTCCATCTGCTGGACAACGGACCGATGAAAAAAAAGGTGTCATTATAAAAACTTCCTGATAAAAGACTTTTTTTTCAAACTGAAATCAGTCAGTTTGAGATGATGCTGCTCTATGTAGCTCAAGTTAATTATAAAAGAAAAAAAATCAATTCCACAGCCACATACAGTATGCACTGCAGGTGTATTCTGTCACTGAAACTGTCTATAAAAATCTTAATGTTCCATAACAACATATACAGTATAAGGCATCCCCAAACATGTCATTTAACCCCCTCATGCCTGGCCTATTGTAATATGACGGTCGAGCGAGAGCTCTATTATTCTCGGAGGACAACATATGATGTCCTTCCAAGATCGTGCCTTGCACGCGCCGTGCTCCATCACGATCTGTCCACCAGACACAGCAGATGAGAGATCACTATACCGGCCAGCTGCCAGTACCACGTGATCACTGTGGTCAATCACAGCAGATTACATGACAGTTGTACACAATGAAAGGCTTTGATTCATGCCTTTCATTGTGTACTATTGTGATGAGCTCTGTGATTGGTTACAGTGATCACATGGTACAGACAAGGCAATCACAGCCCATCTGTACCATGTGATTAGCTGTGGCCAATCACAGCTAATCACAATAGTAAACACTGAATGAATAGTTTTTTTTCAGAAAAAAAATTGTTGCTTATAACTGTAAAGTTCACAGTTAAGCAATAATAGTGTGTAAAAAAAAATAATCCTGATCGCTTCCCCAGAATAGTACAGTGTTACTATGGTAACACTGTATTGCTCTGGTCACTGTATGTAAGAAAGAAAAATGTAATAAAAAAGAAAAACATATTTAAAAAATTGAAAATAAAATTATTATTATTTTTTACATACTGTCACCAGTCAGTGTTCATCGCTGATCACTGATCATCACCATACCAATTATATGACAATGCTGTACTGCACTGGTGAAAGTATGTAAAAAAAATAAAAATTGTGAAGAAAAAAACATTTTTTCAATTTCTTAATTTTCCAAAAAAAGTGATAAAAAATACAACTTCAGAAAACTCATAATACCTGTTACTGAATATCTTGGACTGTCTACTTTCCAAAAAGTGATCATTCGGGGGATGTTTGTACTGTTCTGCCATTTTCAGGCCTCAAAAAATTAGAGGCTGTCAGTACATTAGGACTGATCAATTTTCAGATATACTGAAAATAGCATAGTTTGCGGACTCTATAACTTTCCTACAGACTAAATAATATTCACAGATTTGGGTTATTTTCACCAAAGAAATGTAGTTGAATACATGTTAGGATGGCACAGTGGTGTAGTGGAGAGCACTCTCGCCTAGCAGTAAAAATGGTTGTTGGTTTAAATCCTAACCACGACACTACCTGCCTGGAGTTTGCATGTTTTCCCTTTGCCTGTGTGGGTTTCCTCCAGGTACTCCGGTTTCCTTCCACACTCCAAAGACATGCAAGTAGGTTAATTGACTTCTGTCCAAAATTGGTCCTAGTATATGAATTGGGGACCTTGGATTGTGGGCTCCTTGAGGGTAGGGACGATATATATGTGGAGCTGTATGGGTACCTTAAATAATAATATAATAGATGAGCATCTTAATGAGACACAATGTAGAGAGATAGGGACAATTGTAGACACTCACTCAGGATGGACTGGTGTCTTTATTCAACCTTACTAACTATGTAAATAGATGAAGAAAAATTATTTATTTGCAAAATGTTATAACAGAAAGGAAGAAAAATGCATTTTTTTCTCATAAGTGTCGGTCTTTTATCATTTATTTAGCAGGGAATAAAAAAAAAAAAAACAAGCAGTAATTAAATACAACTGAAAAAAGCTCTATTTGTGTGAAATAAATGATAAAAATTTCATATGGGTACAGTGATGCATGACTGCGCAATTGACATTCAGTGCTGAAAGCTGAAAATTGGCCTGGGCAAGAAGGGGGTAAAAGTGTCTGACATTGAAGGGGTTAAAGGGACACTAAAGGTTTGTGTTTTTTCACCTTAATGCGTCCTATGCATTAAGGTGAAAAAACACCTATACGTGACCGACCCCCCCAGCCCCCCCGTTTTACTTACCTGAACCCTCGAACTTGTCCCACAGGGACGCACTGTCTCTCTGCAGGGGATTCTCGGCTCTTGATTGGATAGATTAATAGCAGCTCAGCCATTGGCTCCTGCTGCTGTCAATCAAATTCAATGATGCGGCCGCCGGGGGGTGGGGCTGAGTCCTGCATTCGGTGTCTATAGACGCCGAATGCTGGACTCGGGAGCGCGCCCGCAAGGTAACCCCCCCGGGACAGCGCTTCTCCCAGGGGGTTATCTGATGCGGGGAGGAGCCGAGAGAGCCACCGAGAGAGCCGCCGAGGGACCCCAGAAGAGCAGGTTCGGGGCCACTCTGTGCAAAACAAGCTGCACAGTGGAGATAAGTATGATATGTTTGCCAATGAAGTTATATGAAGAGACCCTCTTTCCACTTTACAGTATTTTTCTTTATATTTCAATGTTTTGCATTGGTGCATGTCCCCCATGCCAGTTCCCAGCTTCCCATTCCTATTTTTTTTAAAGAGTTTGCCTTCAAACCCAAAAAATAGGCAGAAGTTAACACCAAATCGTACCCCCCACCCACATTTTCAATGGGTTCTCTGGTCTTAGAACAAGATTGGCTGAACATTTAGCTAATAGGACCTGGCAGGATTAGCCCACTACTGCAGAGGAAGCTATAATAGGTATAAAGTGTACACACCTAGAGGTTTGAATACAGTTGGTAGCTAATCTTTTTTCTTCTATCCATAATTTTGTTTGATAAGGTGTTGAGGAGCTGTTTTTCATTGTGTTGGACTCTGTATAGTTGCATTAGTTGCATGGGAACAAAGAACCTTTTTATTAATTGTTTTCTTACAACTTCAGAAATCCAGCCAAACGTTTACTGTTTTTCTGTACAGGGATCACAAGACAGTTTACCCATGATTTTGGGTTCAATGACAGAGCTGAATTGCAGTTTCCTAAAGTTTAGATCGTGTTTTCTTAACTGTATTTATAATAACACAAGAAATCTTCCTGCAGCCATGTACAGCTGGGGTAAGCAAGGGGTCCACATGAATGTGTTCCTGGAAAACATCAGGGTGGATTGATATTATTTCCTTCTTGGTTTTAGGTGCCTTTGTGCTCGCCAGACAATCTTAGATATGCTTTTTTATGGAAAATATGTATAGTAGTCTTACAAGTTGCTAAAAACAGAATATTAATCCTAAATTCATAAATAAATCTTAAAATCATAAATAAATGTGTGATTGTTGATATGAGGGGGGTAGAAGTAAAATGAGTGGGTAAGGAGGGCAAAGGTATTCTTTAATTGACCATTGCACCAAATTAGTCTTTGTTCCTGTATCACACTTGAATTAGCTACACTCTCTTCAATAGTTATATCTGCATAACAGACATTACCTAATTGCTGATCCTACAGTCTTGTATCTTGTTTGAAAACATCAATAAGCAAAATAATTGTTTTTTCTTAATTAGCTTACTGTAGTAATCCTGGTCCTGTAGCAGTTCTGATACGTTGCTCCGTAATCTACACTTTATACTGATTAGTGCATTTTTCCTTATTGTTTCTATTTATTGACTTGTTTGTTAGATGTTTATGGTCTTCCTATATGTGTCAGCTTAATAGGCGTCCTTTTTTTAAAGTACTGTATGTAGACACAGCTTGCACTAATTTCATAGGGGTATCAGTGTCCATGGCTTCCACATTTTCTAAATGTGAGTTTGTTGCAGAGGTCAAAATCTTGGTTATAGTATATTCTCAGAAGCAGAAGACTCCCCAGGTGCACAGAAGTTGATTTGACAAAATAAAAAGGTACAGTAGCTCCAGAGCCTCTTTGGTGCATGTTTTTTTAGCTGTAATATGTTATTAAATGAGGAAGTCCACATATGTGTAGCCAGGAGCTGGCTATTGTTGCCTGCAATTCAGGGACAGTATGCAATGTTGTTAGTGTGGAGCTGTCTCCCTCTAGTGTTGGTTTGGACATGTTTTATTTCCTAAATACAGAGCCTGGAGTAGAGCAAAGCATTGTGCAATGTGTAGTTCAGAATGCTGGGGTTTCAATTCCAGTAGGACTGGCCTAAACTACAACCACCAGATTGCTGTGAGAGAGAATATAAAGAGGCTGGTCTAGGCCTAGATTGCTCTCTTGGGACCTTGGCCTGGATCAAGATGCCAGCAGGAGCTCTGTGCCAGTGTGAGCTGCAGCCGAGTTGCAGCCTGCATAGGAGATTGTTATTCATTGGCATCCAGAGAGACATCTGCGGACAGCATCGCTTCCCATCTACAGTGGTCTGGAAGCTGTTCCTGATCCTTCAGCGCTAACTGCACTTCAGATCCGGGTAGGCCACATCGCGGTGTGACGGAGGTCAGATGCCATTCCCTGAGCCAGGACCCAGAAGGAGATCCTGAAAGAATCATCATCATCCACAATGCTTCCAGCAACTTCTGGTACGCTGACAGTGAGCGGGCACCTGTCCATTTAATCCTATAGACACTGCATATAGACATCATTATCTCTGCCCACCCTTCTGATACTTGTAGTGCTACTGGATGCAAGTACAGTCAATCTCATAGACACTATATGCAGACATCTGTGCTTTGCTCACATCCCTGTCATCTGTAGTCATACTGGATACAATACTATTGAAACAACATATATGGTGACCACTTGTGCTCAAGTCATAGAGGAAAAGTCTGCATTTTCAAAGGGTTAATCACATACCAGCTAAATTTTCTCTGTTCTACCATCAAGGATTATTTAATCCATCATATTTTAAGTGCTAGCTGCAGATCTGCCGAATTCTATGGGGTTGCCATTAACCCTTTTTATCCTCTCCTCATTTTCACAAGGGACTAGTGTTATCTAACACAAGGGGTCTGCTCTCATTTCTCTGGAACTCTGCTCAAAGGAGCCAGCCAATTTAAACACAACAGTTTGCTGAATGTTGTCAGTTGTTTGATGTTAAGTGCCTGTGGGCTGAGGAGACAGAGGGGAGTGGTCTGACATAGTTCTATTAAGTGTCAGTCCCCTACCTTTCTGCTGCCTGTTCACATAGGCTATAGTGACCTAACAGGGTTGGATTGTACTGTGTCTCTTTGCATTTTATCTTGCTAATAGGAATTCCTAGATTACACAATTACTTTTTATACTATTGCTATATTGTTTCCAGATGAGCTATCCTTATGACATACAGTTTTATGTTATGAATTTCTATGTGTCACTTTTGCCACAGTAAACACATTTAAACTGTTTCACCTGCATTTGTGTAAGTTTATTGTTATTGGTGTCAACTGGTAAATATGACCAAACCCAGGGTGTTAGAGGTGTTGGAGGACTTGCAGAGTCGGGGCAACAAGTAGGGTATAGATTCTACCAGCGGCCCTCACACGGGTAGCGCTACATTTGGGGGCTCGCCTGGGATACCCCATCTGGGGTGCTCAAGCAAGTCAGGTGACGTGTCCAGGGCAGAAGAGAGAATGGTCACCGCCACTGACTGGGGATGAGAAACATGGGAGCCAATTGGAGCTTACCATAGTATTGAGAGTGCCCGGAGTTGGGTGGAATGAAAAGGAGGTACAACAGCTGATGAGGAAGGCTGTCCCAGAGCAAGGGTCTTATCTTTTAGACATAAAACCTGATTCTGAAGATGAATACACCTATATTCTCCTAGAATGACGGGAGAATATCCCAGCCGAGTTTCAGAAGAGTGCTGT
Organism: Aquarana catesbeiana; assembly: GCF_042186555.1. Taxonomy (NCBI): domain Eukaryota; kingdom Metazoa; phylum Chordata; class Amphibia; order Anura; family Ranidae; genus Aquarana; species Aquarana catesbeiana. Next base: position 176,396,184 of record NC_133328.1, on the reverse strand, counting down.
GAGCCTGGCAGAAGAATTAGAGGCACAGATGATACTATTACTGCCAGCAGCTGATCCTGATGAGAATATCTCCCAGCTAGGATTGGTGATTCCAGCCTCGGAGGCGGCATATGGCCCAACTGCATGGATGCTCCTAGCCTCCTTCTATACAGATATGAGCTGATTGGTCGAGCCTGATAAAAAGCGACACCATCTCTGCTCATCGGGGGTATTGGAAACTGCAATTTTTCTCACGCCGTGCTCTCACACCAAGAGGGTAGTGCTACATATGTTAATAGAAAATGTGTTTAAAGCCCCTTTCTAGCAGTAAAATTTAAAGTGGACCTTCAGTCATTTTTCAACTTTCCATCTATTAAATCTTCTGCCCTTCTTGTTTTAACTTTGGATAGAAAAACATGTGTTTCTTGTCTGGTAAAAAGCCTAGGCTTATGACATCATGCACAGCTCTCTCTCTCTCACTCTCGTGAGAGTTTGCCAGGAAGAGAGGAGGGATGAGTCAGAAGAAGGCCAATGAGAGCTGCAGGGCTGCAGAACTGGAGGTGTGCCTCAGTGTGTCTGTGTAAATCCAGGAAGTCAACAGGCAGCAGCTTCAGCTGCCCACAGTTAAAATGGTTGCAGCCAGACTCAGTGGAGGGAGATTTTTGCAGCATATTTGGCAAGTACAGAATGACAGTATATATAAAATAATATGCAAAGTGGTTGGAGGGAAGCTTCAGAATGGCAAATATGTTTTTATTACAAATTATGTGAGCAGACTGCAGTTCCTCTTTAAAAAAAGAAAACTGATCCTCCCTGGATGCTTTACTAGTTTGGGGGGCTTCATCTCAGACCCTAACAACAAACAAACAGCTTTCCAATGAACTCTAACCTCTTATTCGACCCTCTGTCTTTAACGATAATCAAGAAAAAAATTACAAATTCTAATTTTCAAGGTTCCCATTACTGTATATGTCAGGGGTAGGCAACCTCGGCCCTCTAGCTGTGGTGAAACTACAAGTCCCATGAGACATTGCAAGACCCTTGACCCTTGATGCTAATTTGACCATAGGCTTAGTTTATATAAACAAATGATCTGTTGATCTTGCCATTCCCACGACTTTGTCCTTATTTTCTGGGCAGACAATGCTATTCAGCTGTTAGTCAAATGCCTTATCCACTCACTATTGTTAGTACCCAGAAGCAACATCACCTCATTCATTCAAAATCATTGGACACATCGGAGGATTCCTCCCATGCTCATGCGCTAAAATTCTGACTGAGCTCTGATAACGCTCAGTACAGTATGGATACTCAGCTACAACTCCTCTCCTAATCTCTCTACTCAGCATGGAAAAACCACACTGAAAGTTAGCAAGTCTCAAGTTCACAAGTAAACAGTGAAAAAACAGGTGTTTTATGAAAATTTCAAATAAATCAACATGTAGAGTAATAGGAAATCTAAAGTGTACCATTTGGGAAGTTGGTGGTTTCTTGACTTTCCATCCATACGGGGTACACACTATAAGAATATCTTACGATCATTCCGAGTATGGAATTTTCCATCTGATTTTCTTATAGTGTGTAGCCCCCTAACAATCAGCATCATGGTTTACTAGGGAAACATAATATACAGTTATAACTTGATACAGTTCGGGGCTGCACTTCCTTATCAGTGTAGGTGAATGGTGCTAATAGTGATAATAACTGATGGCGCTGTGCAGAATCATAGAATAGAAGAACAGACATTAGTACGCAGTTGAAGATTAATATTCATTTGTTTGTGAAACATCACATAGGTCAGAAACAGCCAAAGATTTGGGACTGCAGATGGCCCCTTACTCATGGCAATATGGAGGCATCCTTGAGGAAGGGACTCTGTGTGGGCCTGAAATGTTGGATGTCGTTGACCTATGTGATATGTCACAAATCAATACATGTTAAGCATCGATGTGCAACCAAGTGATGGTGACTCTTCTTTTTTTACTTGTTTTAGATAAGATCAGTATTTGTTTGTGCAGCCCTTTATACTTGCATTTTGTACTTAGAAACTTAAAAAAAAAGAAAGACAAACCTGTGAGCATGGCCTATAATGATATCTTTGTTGAATATAGTTTCATTAATAATTTAAAAGACTTTTTTGTTACATTATGAATAGGTTGCCTTATATACCCTCTGTTCTCAGCTCTAAGCATCATGATTGGCTAGGGAAATATGCCTTACAATTACAGATTGGACCAACAGGATCATAGGTATATTTGTAAGTGGGTCCTAAATAAAGTTATTTACATATTTTACAAGATTTCTTGTTACAATCTAAATTAATTCATTTGGTAAGGGTTTCCAGAAGGTTAATGCATTTATATAAATTTAGAGGATTTTTTTTCTCACAGCTCACATTCTTTCTGGATTCTACAAATTACTGGGTGCTGGAGGAATTTGTGAACAAGCAACAAAGGAATTTTAGACTCTTTTTTTTTTCTTACTGCAGTGAGTTAGATTACATTATTGCTTTTTAGTATTCTGGCACTGTGCTAGAATTTGCATCACATGTTTGAAGTCATTTTGCCAAGCTGTTATTAAACCACAGTGTTGTTTTGTTTTGTTTTTTGTTAAAAGAACTCTAACCGCACATTTATTAGGTTTTTCTTTCTTATCCTATTTGGTAAAAAAAAAACTGTTAAAATTTTGCTTTTACATAGCTTTTCCTAGTTTCTATTAAGGCACAAACAGGACATGGAGATTTTGGATAGCTGTCCAAGACGGCCCACAATGCTGTACTCAGTGCTGTACTGGGTAAATGAAACAGGCATGCAATAAAGAGTACATCATCTTACATTTGTGTATGCTTATAGGCCCAGTGCAAAAATGGTAGCAGGTATTAGCACTCAGGTCAATAGTAGAACAGTAACAAGATGCACCTGCAGAAAATGGGAAGGCTAAAGTTAAATTTATATTTATAATTGCTGCAGGGTCTATTGATTACCTGCAGAAATCACAAACATAATAATCCTTCTGACAAATACTAGACCTCCCAGATTGCAAGTGCAGGTCTGACCTTTGAATTGGACAGCCCAATTTTAAAGGTGCATTCACATCAAAATTGCAAATGAAACCTAGAGAAAAATAAAGGGAGAACAGCCTCTTGGATCAGTAGTTAAATTTTCGTGCAGGCATGTTCCAGGATCCTGGTGGTCCTGGAACATACCTGCATATAATGATGAAACACCTACTGTAGGCTCCTTGATTTTCCATAACAAAATCTTGATATAAAAAAATATCAGTACATGGAAACTTAATCTTAGCTCTCAATCAGACCCAAGTCTGACTTGTTTGTTGTTTAAATGTGTGCTGCAGGAATCAGAGAGAGAGAAAGTGCAAACTTAGTGTCCAGGCTATACATTCCAGGAAATATATTACTGGATAGTAGTAGATATTGTTTGTCTGGGCTAGAAGAGAGCATGTTCTAAAGCCAGAGACAATCAGGCAGTGTGCCACAGTTTACTACCCACTCTGTCATGTCCCTTGTCCATTTCATGTATGTGAACATATTCTATGTAAGCCCACATACATTTATAACCCCAAGATTTTTAATCTAAAAACATCCAATGTGCAACCAAATAATATATTTTTTTACATTCTTATGTCTTAATGTGGTTAATTAATCCCTGCAATAAGTCCAAGGTGCTGTCTCCTGACAGTAGACAACAGAGAAGGACCACAGCTGTCTGTGTGGCATAAGTAGTTGCTTTTACTTGGCTTTTCCTAGTTTGTATGAAGGTACAAACAGGACATAGGAATTTTAGTTGGCTATCCAAGATCGCCCACAATGCTCTACTCAGTGCTGTATTGGGTGCATGAAACAGGCACGTAAGAGTATTATCATGTAATTTTGCTTGCCTATCTCATGTATGTGAACACATTTAATCCTTTGTAAACCCAAACACATTTATAACCCCCATTCCAATGTGCAGCCAAATATTATATTTTACCATTCACTGTTTTAATGTGCTTAATTGATCCCTGCAGTCCAAAGTGCTGTCTCCTGGCAGTAGGCTGAGAAGACAGAGAAGGACCACTGCTGTCTGTGTGCCATAAGCAGTTCTCTGTAGGGGTCTTACATGGTAATTGGGGGGTGAAGACTCTAGAAAAATGGCGTATGTCCATCCATTTTACCAGAAATATGGGGTTGCCATTGCTAACTGACTGTTATGGTGAGCCTCTAATTTCAGTACTTTTTGAATCACTGACCTAGAACATTTATACCTTTAGAAAAGATTTTAAAAAACGCCTCAGTCTGAATAATTGTTACAGGTCAGTAACAAAGTATTACATTCAAAGAATTGAAAAGCATTAGATCCAGAAAACTTGCATTATCAGAAGAAGCTTGGTAATGGCAACCTCCAACTTTCCTTCATGATAAGTTTACTTTAAAGCACAACTGTTGCAATAGCCACTTAAATTATATAGGCCTAAGCCACAGCTTCCCAGCTCTGCATGACAGAGGTCCAGGTGGCCCACAAGGACCATGGCCATTTCTAGGCTGGACCACCAGACCTAGTTTTCTCCATGACCCAGGCACCTGTACATGCCAACATTTCTTTTCAGAGGGCAGAGACACGTAATTTCTTCCCTCGGATAGGAATCACTGCAGCTCTTGCATTTAAGTGCAGCAGTTACTTGAAGAATGTTTGTATGTCGGGTTCCCAAAGTCTGCTAAAGAGGATGATTGTTACAAATTATTGTAAACCACTGGGCCAATGATTAGATTTTTTTTACCTCTTTACTACCACATGAAATGGAAGAAAAAGAGATAAACTTATTTCAAGCTAAAAGTCCCTGTGCAAGCTTTGAACTTGTAGCTCAAAAAAACAGTAACTCACCCTCACTGTCTCTATATTTTTTTATGTTTTTATGTGCTCATGAAAAAATGAGATATTAGACTGCCAATATTTTAAACTGTCCTGTTCATAACTCCCTCTCCCTCAAAAGCTTGAGTCTAGCTTGTCTTTAAACTTTATAAACAGTTGGTTTTGTACTGAAATTTATTTCTCTACATTGCCCAATAAAAGTCATGTGATCATGCCTGCATCATCTTGTCATATTGCTTGTTGACCTTCTCTATGACGCATTTAAGTATCCAGTAAATGATTTGTACAGATAAATGGACAGATTACTTGGTCGTTTTGTAGCACAATAATCAGACTGTACGTTTTACAGTGGCAAAAAGAAAATGTCAGTGCTTATTTTATTGACCTATAATCCACTTGAGGCTTGTGATCAATGATATATAGCTGATAAAATAGAGAGTTTTATAGTAATCAATGACATTTTATTATTATGTTTCTTGAAATTCCTTGTTATGACGGAGCCTTCTGTTCCCAAGTGCATTTTGGTTTTTATTGTTTAACAATGCTATAACAGTGTAATAAAAAATGTATGGCTTCCACAAAAATGTAAAGAATATATCTTTCTACTGTAAGTAATGTAGAACTTTATATATATATATATATATATATATATATATATATATATATATATATAGATAGATACAGTATATACAATATATATACAGAATGTGTATATATAAAGTACAGTATATATTTTAAACCACAAATATATCTCTTGTGCTAATGGCATAATTATTACTTAACTTATAATCACAAAGTAATTAGCAACAAAGTTATCATACTCAAGTGCGCAGCAACAGAAATTATCAAAGCAGGGAAGTCCATATAGTGAAAAACAGTCCACTCTTTTTGTGTAAGTTAAATCCACCACCGCAATTGCTTTCAAAGAAGATCCATGTTAGTACCACCACCGTTAGAGACAGATGTAAGTTTACTAGCTAATTTTGATCCTCCATGAAAAGAGAAGTAAAAAAACGCTTGTGTTCAGTATATTTGGATCATATCGCCATTCACCAACTGCCTCCAATTCGATCTAGCCCACCAGGCCCGGGGATCCAAGGAAACGCTGCTCCGGTTCACACTTGCATAGCCACGAATACAATTTCTCTGAGGAAGCAAAACATGCTCCACATAGTGTAAAAACTTTTAAAACCCAACTTTAATAAACAGTATTACACTTACATTCAGTTGCAGACAATTGTGCATTGTGTAAAAACAATCCAGATGGCATGCTAAACTAAAACTCCTTCACTTCTGGTTATGGGTGACGTCAGCAGGGCTCTACCCGACACGTTTTGTCATAAATGATTTCTTCCGGAGCACGGAGCGCCATGCTGTATCACTGCTCTTATAATATACCATATTAAACCAAGCCTCATTTTAAATGTGCATTCCTTTGACCAAGCCTCGATCTGAATAGCTCTACAGCAACCACCAATAATTAATTTAATAATTAATTTATTGGTGTTTAGAGGTTTGCTCTGACTCGGATTGAGGCTTGGAGCGCATTGAGTTGCTTACATTTTTGAGGTGGTTGCTGTGGAGCTATTCAGATTGAGGCTTGGTCAAAGAAATGCACATTCAAAATGACATTCAATGCACATTCAAGTCCTGCTCTCAGAATGTGGTTGCTATGGAAGCCTCCTATAAAGTACTCTCAAGATGGTATTTGGTACCTGCTTGGGTTAATAAGTTTGTTTCTACTCATTCACCCACCTGTTATAGAGTCTGTGGGGAGACAAGCATGAATCTGCACATTTGGTGAACATGCCCATTAGTACACACATTTTGGACCGAAATGTTTGGGATAATCTCTACACTTTGTGGTACATCACTCTCTCATGAGCCTATAATTGCTTTCCTAACAAGAACAACTTTGAACTATTATCAGGTACGCCCATTCCTTGTAAAAAAAATGCTCTCCTTTTTCTTTTTTGATCCTATTTTGAACCATGTTCTGTGTCCCCGAGCAGGTCCCTTATGCCTCAAGTTTCTTATTCTTTTTACCTTGTGCTACTATTTATTTAGAATAAAGCTATTGATTGGCAGAGGCAGCCCTGAGCACTGCCCAGATGTTCACCCACTATGTCAGTGAATTTCAATGGTATCATTGGAGATGTAGTTCCGATTTCCCATAGGAAACCTATAGGATGTGATGTGGGCTGCTTCCGTCAATCTTTTCCCCTGGCTCCCAGGCAAAGTAAAAATTAATGAAATGGTGGCGCGCAGCGGAGATGGCAGCCTAACCGAGGAGCTCTGTTAGACCAGCGGTCCAAATTAGTCTTTCTGCCGTATAGCAACGACGATGAGCAGGCAGAATTATTTCCCACAGCACACCCGATCCCGCCGCTCTACTGCTGCATCAGCCGGGAGGAACATATCAGAGATTTTCAAGAACCAAGCCGTGATACAGAGAGTTACTGCAGGGGGGAAGATGGCGCCGGTGCAGCGTGAGGAGGAGCTCAGCGAAGACTCCCTGTCTGCTACAGAGGACAACGGTAGGAGAAGTGCACATCATCCCCTCACTTATGCAGATATGTCAGGCTTTGCTGATCTCAAAACCAATCTGTTAGTCCTCACAGAAAAGATGGCCACCGCTGAAACAGCAGGAAAGCACAGAAACAAAGCCATAAATAGGCTGGACAGGGTGGTTTCCTCTCACGCAATCCATTTTATCGAGATGAACAGACACCTGGAAGATTTTAACAGCCTCTTGGAGAGACCAGAGGATACGGACATTCAATTTGTCAGAGCCATAGAGCTCTAAGAGCCAGAGGTCCAGATACGCTACCCCCCTCGCGACATCATTTGCTGTTTGCAAAGCTTTTCTCTTAAGGGGGAGATCATGTACAAAGCACGCAGAAATGAGCAGAACATTTTTCAAGATCTTTCCCAAATCACGCTGAAAAATCGCAGGGCTCTGCGACCCTTGTTAGAGGTGTTGCGGGAAAAAGATCTCTGGTACACGTGGCGCTTCCCCTTTTCCCTCTCAGTGTCGCACAATGGCAAACAACACATACTCCACACTCCAAATGACCTCCCGGAGTTTTGCAGTGCCCTACAGCTAGGAAGGATTGACCTCCCGGAGTGGTATCAGGAGTTTTTACTCTCCTCGGGGGATAAAAGGCCACCACACTCCCCTTTGGCTACCCCGGAGAAACACCATGCAAAGAAACAGAAGCAGAGTCTGCAGGAAGGTTCAATCGCTGGCACCCCACGGGGCAAGGCACACTCTTCCAGGATGTTATTGGATGCATGAGCGCTAGAGATCTACCATTTACCAGTGTACTGTTTCGTTCTGTTTCAACTGCCACCTTAACATTTTTGCTAACTGAGCAGATACTCTGTTAATTTCATAGTTAAGTTTTCACGCAATGACTCCCCACCCAGGATCATCTGACACTCGGATAAAACCTATCATTACTATTGTCATCCTTGTTCACAGTTTTGTGGCGTGATGGAGATGACTGTTCAGCAGAGATCTGGGAATCACCTAGCCACCTTACAAAATGGTCTCACAGGACCCCCCTGGTGAACCCCGCAGACTCTTGTCCTGTTTACGGAGACTATGTCAGCCTATTGGGAACTTGGGAGACAAAGTTTCAACCCAGGGTACTGATACACATCCCATTCAGGAGACACGACACACATTGGTTTGTCCCTACAAGGGGTCCAGGTGGACCATGGTGATTTTTCGGCCTACCTAGAGACTCAGCAAGATTCTCATACCTCTACTCTACTTGTGGTGTCACTACAAGTCAGAAGGGGACTCTTAGTTAAATGTAGAGTTTCAGCTCATTTTTCCTTTTTCTCCTACATACAGGTATTTAGTTCTTGCACTAAGTGGCATCCACACGGGGGGGGGGGATGAGCGGGTAGGGAGGTGACTCTGCTTTTCCCGTCCCGATCCTCCCACCCCATATGTTTCTAATAGTTATTATAGTTGTTGCTCAGTTGAAGCTTTATTCCAACCGTCCATACGGCAGAGAAGACCACCAGGCACTGTCCATTTGCTAAGATGAGCCACGGTCTGGCTGTCCCCAGTTCCTGACAGTTCGTTTCTTGTTTGTGTTTTTTTTTTTATTTTCCATTCATCTTTTTTACACTTTTGGATAAGTTGGGACTGGTATCTGGCTGTGTGCCTCCCGCGCCCCCATAGAGTGTGTCAGGGGGGGTTATAGGTCCACCCCCACACACTAAATATTGACCCACTCAGACGGCGTAATTGTCTGGGAGGGTTGTAAATCTCCCTCTCCGTCTTCTTACTTCTAATTTCTTACTATACTCCTATCTCTCTGTCTACTTCCCTCCACTTTTCTTGGTCGCTGACTGAGGTGATACAATTACGTATAAGTGTTCAGATCTAACGAGTATTTTTATAGTTGTGGTTACAGGTATTGTCTGAAGTCTCTCTCCGCTCCTAAACAATGGCTTACTCTGCATTAGGTCGAGCCCCTACGGTGGTGTCTCACAATGTCAAGGGCCTAAACATTCCGGAGAAACGCACCACTCTCTTGCGGGAACTAAAAAAAGGTAAGCCCAAGATTGTTTTCCTGCAAGAGACCCATTTTAAGACAAACCAGGTTCCCAGGCTCACCGACTCCTACTTCATAGAGGCACACCACGCCACAAACGATTGTTCCAAATCTAAAGGAGTGTCAATCCTGCTCAGTAGGGAGGCTTCATTTGAGATCACAGACAAAGTGGTTGATCCAGGGGGAGATATATTTTTGTCAAAGGGAAATGTTCTGGGGTGCCCACCACATTGGCAAATGTATATTTCCCTAATACCTCCCACCTGGCCTTTTGTAAGAAGCTGGTGAGGGAGTTGGAGGGCTTCAGCACAGGTCGCTTAATCCTAGGGGGAGATTTTAACATCCCCCTAAACCCGCTAGTAGATACTTCAACGGGAAAAACTTCATTACCTATAAAATCTTAAAAAGAATCAAAACTCTTCTCCACTCTTTAGATCTAGTTGATACCTGGCGTTTCCTACACCCTGATGACAAAGATTTCTCTTTCTACTCAATCCCACATGATCGCCACTCCAGGATTGATTATCTCTTTATCACACAGAGGGATCTCCATACAGTCAGAGAGGCAAACATAGGGATACGATTTCTGATCATGCCCCAGTTTCCAGAGGTGGGGGACTCGAGTCACATGACTTGACTCGAGTCAGACTCGAGTCACCTGTTTGAGGACTTGCGACTTGCTTGACAAAATTAAATAAATGACTCGACTTGACTTTGACTTGTCACTAATGACTTGCGACTTGACTTTGACTTGGGCTATATGACTTGCAATGACTTGCAATGACTTGGCACCACCAGTTCTGTGTCTTGGCCTAGGCAAAAGCCGCCCCCCCCCCAAAAGAAAGCTCCCCCCGAGTCCCGGCTTCGGGGTAGATCAGTATTTTGACTTCATTTGTGACTTGACCAAAATAAATGACTTGACTTGACTTGCTTGACTTCTAGCAGGGACTCGACTTGACTTGCTTGCTTTTCGCCACAGTAACTTGGGACTTGCTTATGACTTGAAGGTTAAGACTTGAGACTTGCTTGTGACTTGCACATGTGTGACTTACTCCCATCACTGCCAGTTTCCATTGGCCTAAATCTGACCGATACCTCGGCCGGATTGGGAATTTGGAGACTAAATTCCTCTCTTTTAACAGATCCAGTTTTGTTGCCCAAACTGACCGCTGCTTTAAAAGAGTTCTTCAGGTATAATGTGACCCCGGGCATGGACCCACTAATAGTCTGGGAAGCCCACATGTGCTCCATCAGGGGAGAATTGATTAGGATGGGTGCACAAAAAAGAAAGATCAAGAAAGGGAAATTCTCCAACTCCAACAACTCTAACAATTCTCCGCAAAAAATTTGCCATCTAGAAACCTTACACAACCAATCATTGACATCCCAATCGGCGACAATTCTTCTCTAAACGAGAATGACCCTTAAACAACTTCTAGAATCCAAAACGAAACGATTCCTTTTTTTTTAAGGAAAAAAGTCTACTACGACAAACCCGGCTATCTGCTTGCCAGGGCATTGAGGGGACCTGCTGCCAAATATAACATCACAGGCATTCAAAACAAGGGGGTTTAGGTAGACAGAACAATGGACAAAATAGCACAACACTTCCAGGAATTTTATACCAATTTATATAATCTCCCAACCCAACATAGACCACATGACCTGCAAGGAGAAAGGCTCCAGGTGATGCGGGATTTCTTGGGGGATTCCGGCCTCCCTCCGCTTAAAGCGGAGGATGCCACATCGCTCGAGAACCCCGTGGACTTGCCAGAACTCAGACTCGCTATTAAAGACCTAAAACACGGTAAAAGCCCAGGTCCTGATGGGTTCACGGCTATATACTACAAGACGTTCGTTGACACCTTAGCCATACACCTCCAAGACGCATTCAATTCCCTATCAAAGCCAAGAATGGTCCCTCCAGATTTTTTATCAGCCTATATTACCGTATTACCCAAGCCAGATAAGGACCCGCTTCATTGTTCCAGCTACAGGCCTATATCGCTATTGAACTTAGATGTGAAGATACTGGCCAAAATCATTTCCAACAGATTGAAACCTCTACTACATGATAGGACTGGAACAGGCGGGCTTTATGCCCGGAAGAGAAACGAGGGACAACGTCACCAAAGTCCTAAACCTGATTCATCCTGCCCATGAGCGAAAGATCGAGGGTCTTCTCTTGTCTACGGATGCGGAGAAGGCCTTCGATCGACTAGCCTGGGACTACATGTTTGAAACTTGCAGACACATAGGCTTGGGACCAGGAATGATGGCCTGGATAACCTCCCTCTACCAAAACCCTTCGGCCAGACTCAAAATAGACGGTTCACTATCCAACAAAGTAAGCATAAACAATGGGACAAGACAGGGTTGTCCATTATTGCCCCTGTTATTCATAATATCACTAGAACCATTTGTTAAACGAATCCTTACAAACAAAGCTATACAGGGATTTAAGGTCACGGGGCGGGAATTCAAAGTAGCAGCATATGTGGATGACCTCCTATTCTTCTTGACTGAACCACACATATCCATTCCTTCCCTCGTGAAAGAGTTTGCAATATATGGTTACATCTCTAACCTTAAGATAAATTATTCGAAATCAGAGGCGATATATATTTCGCTCCCAGAACAAACACTAAAAGCAACTAAAGACAATAGTCCCTTCAAGTGGGAATCACAGGCTATCAAATACCTGGGAGTATGGCTTATGCCCAAGCTGTCTTCTATTTTTTCCCGAAACTTCCTTCCCCTTCTCAAAACTATAGAAAAGGATTTGCACACCTGGCACACTAGGTTCTTTTCGTGGTTTGGCATGGTAGCCATTTGCAAAATGACCATACTGCCTAAAATCTTATATTTATTACGCCCCCATTAGCATTCCACTAAGCTTTTTTAGATCTTTCCAGGCCCTTCAAATGCGATTTATTTGGGCACACAAATCACCACGTATTAAATTCTCCCTACTAACAAGAACCAAAGCAGTGGGCGGGATAGGGATACCAGATTTCAAAATGTACTACCATGCCACGCACATTGTCAGGATTATAGACTGGCACTGTCATGGAGGCATAAAGGATTGGGTGTCGTTAGAAAATGATTCAAGCCCAATTCCCCTGCTGTTCTCCCCCTGGATACCAAAATTCAAATATCCCCCAAATTTGAGAGCTCACCCCCTGATAGGGACCACTTTAGAAATCTTCCATCATTTATCTAAACAACCCAAACTTTCTTCTCCTCTCAGCCCTCTCACCCCATTACAAAACAACCCAGATTTTCCACCTGGAACGGGGAACCGCCTCTTGCGCTCCTCTGATAAATAACTTCCACTCCTAACATCCCAATGTTTCAACAACAAGATAATGAAGGACCTGACTAATCTTAAGGCTGACAACAATATACCTTCCCTACCCTTGTGGTCATACTTCCAGGTCAAAAGTTATGTTAACAATGCCACCCGTAAGAGACACTTCACTAGAGAACCTGCTGAGTTGAAGTCGTGTGCCTAAGAGGGGAGCAGGTTGTAAAGACCACATCAACCGCTTATCAGTGGTTGCAGAGTACGAAAGAGCCAGCATCTAACAGGCTCAGAGAGAGATGGTCAGACTGCCTTGATATGACAATTTCAGATATCCAATGGGAGAGAGCCAGTATCATGGCGCATAAATGCTCCCTAAGCATGAGAATGCAGGAGACGGCATATAAAATGCTCACTCATTTGTATGCAACCCCGGTAAAGATTCACAAACGGTTCCTCCAGTCGCCTGATACATGCTGGAGATGCAAAAAAGAGAAAGGAACTCTAGTGCACATTTGGTGGCAATGTGAACGAATAACACCGTTCTGGAACAGGGTTAAAGAGGTAATATACCGAAACACGGAGAACAAGCTCAAACTTAACGCCGCATGTTGCCTGCTTCACATTTCAAATTTTACCTTTAGGAGGTACAAAAACTTCCTCACCAGACATTTACTAAATACAGCCAAGTCTCTCATTCCATTGTTTTGGAAATCAACAACAGCCCCCTCTCTGAAAGATTGGCTACACAAAATTTCATATATTTGTGAAATGGAAGACACATGGGCACAGTCAGAGGAAAAAGTTGAGCGTTATCAAAACACTTGGTTCATTTATAGATACTCCCAAGAATATGAAAACTTGATTAAATAACAGGTCTATACTTGCCATTCCTTCCAGGGTGGGATCACCCAGAACCTTGTTTAGTCTTGATCAAATACACAACCATGTAATAACCTGAACTACCTTATACTGAATTTGAGAGAATGCATTAGACGTTAGAACCTAATAAGCTCTAAACAATTTCCACACATCTTTGCGACTCATAGGAAATAACACTTATCCTTCTCACCTGATTTCTTCTCTCTTCTTTCCTTATCTTTCTTCTATCCTTTACCCTACTCTCCAACAAGTGCAGACTTCAGAAAGATAACTAGAGGTAGGCATAGCTTCTTCAGTTCATGGAAGACCTAATCTAAAGAAAGTATGCTTTATTGTCAGAATGGATAGCTATGACTCACGGACGTGATCGTTATGACTCTGATTTTAAGTTTGATATAATTTGATTGATGTATATTGGATCCTATCTGCACCTATGTATGTTTATATATTTCATTTTCTTCAAGAAAATTTCTTATGACAAAAAACAAATTAATGAAATGACCACTGATGTCACACAAACTAAAATCAATAATTGCTCAAAAAGTAATGCATAGAAAAAAAAAACTTTAAAGACTTTTTATGGTGGATGAGAAAAGTGAGATACGTGTCAAAAATGTTCAGGGATCTTGAATTCAGGCTTAAAAAATGGTTTACAGTACACAGGAATACATTGTAATATACACTAGTACAAAGTACAAACCGGTTCAATTCAAAGCAAAGCAATACTCATTAAGACAGCAAGAAATAATGAACTACAAAGTGATCTATGCAATACACTGAGCCCATAAGCAAATCACGATGCCAACCAATTGGTCTTGTCTGACAGTCAGACAGGTAAATAATAAGGTGTAAATTTAATTTATGTTTCATAGCCAGCTTGTTCCCAATAAAACAAGTTACGTTTACTTTTATTATCTGCTTAGTATTACCTGACAGAAAACAAGTATACAGAATGTTCCATCTGACTTAGCATTAATTATGTTAAAATAACGTCTTGTCATTTAGAAAAGAAAATTGTCATTGCAGTTGTTTTCTGAAAAATGTGTCAAGCTTTAATTTTGCATGCAAAGCGCATGTACCGTGTGTTTTCATGGATGCATGTGTTTGTTTCTCTGCATGTGTGTCCTCATTTGAAATATGCACGCAAAATGAAATTTTTTTGGAAAACATGTTGCCAGATGCTGGACTACAGAAACAGGGAGAAGGAGACATTTCCTTCTTTCCAATCAGTTTATTTTCACTTTTTTACTGCAATGTGAATGTTGTGTTGCACTATCACCTCAAGTCAGCAGAGGGAAAACTATAGCCAGAAAAGCCTATGAATTCCTGTGCAGAATGGTGAGGATTATGGGATTTGAAGTCCAAGAGATAAGCCATATTATAGAGCTTCTGAACCCCTTGCACTATAATTCCCAAGAGACATCGGGGCAAGGAGAGGGAGTGGAGCTGCTTTTCTGAGACTGTTGAACTAGGCTCTCTCTCTTAGCGCAGAGGGAACCAAGGAGAGCATACTTGCTGCATTGACTACACTGCTGAGAGACCAGACTTGCGGAACTGAGCCTGAGACCTGGAAGTGGAGACACCTGGGACAGCACAGCACAGACCTCAGCGATCACATCTGCACCATTGCTACAAGAGGGCCAGGGTGTCCTCTCACCATCTACGTCCCACTGCTGAATCTCTGGAGGCATTCTGTGAAGAGACAAAGGGTTGCCTCCTTCCACAGCGAGCGTTCACAGCCACATCAGAGGGATTGGTGAGAGGGCTCACCGCCCACTGCTAGCAGGGACTGAGTTACTGGAAGCAGAAAAATAAAACCACCCAAGTAAGCCATATGATGTTGCCAACATCCCTAATATATAGACAAAAAATTTTAAGTACTCTGCTCCCCCCCCCTCCCATGCACGGCACATCCCCATGTATGGCATGGAGAGAGCGTCATACAGAGGAGGACCACCAATGCACAAAAGGCGTATCGAGGTAGGGGAACAAGAACAGGCTGGCAAGGAATCTACTGGAAGCAGGCCATTAAGTATACTGCACCTACAGTATACTGCACTTATTCTACATCTTTACCACACTTATACAACACATTTACTACATCTTTACTGCACCTTTGCTGCATGCTGGTTTATTAAAACTGTTGTTACGTGCACCAACGCTTCTTAAAGGGCCTCAATGATAGACAGCAAAAGAACAGCATAAGTAACTGCCCCTCTGGTAAAACCATCCAGCAAGTCACCTTAGCTCCTTTGTCCTTGATTTCATGGACAGTGCACATCCAGTCAGTCTAGGCCTAGCACAGTCACTATCAATGCATTTTGGCAGTATTGTTCCTGTGTTTGGTAAATCAAGCTTTATTACTGCCCACTGCTGCACTTTAGGTGACCTTCCCACTGTTCATGCTGACCTGGACACCAAGTGTCATCTAATACCTAGTCTCTATTATGAATCACAAAGAAAAAAGAGATCAGGGGTTAGCGTCCCTTGAGAAAGGGAGTCACAGGCTGCCTAATATTTTCAGCACTGTTTTGTGGCTAGTACTCAAGAGTCAAAACCTACAGACTGTCTTACTGATTAATTACTGATCATACAGTTTGATCTGTGCCAACAGCACTGAACTAAGGACTGTGTCTGGCTAATTTATGTTAATGTATCTATAGTTCACCATTAACCGGTTCACTTTCCATGAATAGTTTCTTGTCATCAACGCGAGCCTCCTGGACTAATTCACTCAGTACCTAAGTGAAGGGCAGCGCAGTGGTGTAGTGGTTAGCACTTTCACCTAGCAGCAATAGGGTCGCTGGTTCAAATTCCAACCATGACACCATCTGCTGGAGTTTGCGTGTTCTCCCTGTGCCTGCGTGGGTTTCCTCCCACACTCCAAAGACATGCTGGTAGGTTAATCAGATCCTGTCTATATAATTCGCCCTAGTATGTGTTTGTAAGCGCGTCAAGATCCTACAGGGTAAATGACCGTGCTATATCAAGATGCAACTCAACTCAAGTCCTTGCTATATACATAATTCAGGTGTTGGTGACGGGACCCAGTTTCTGTAATCTGATATTTTTGTGCAATAAAGTATTTTCCCTATTTAAGCTGCCTGGTCCGCTTGTGATTCCTTTCTCAGGGGACACTAACCCCTGATCTCTTTTTTCTTTGTGTCAGATTTTGAGTCACGGAGACTGCACCTAACTGGTGAGTCATCAAAGTTAGGGACACTGCACCCATATCTGCACAGACAACCTGTGGTGCAGTGTTTACACTTTAGTGAGCAGATGGTTTCCATTTTTTTGCTTAATTCTGTTATTACCATTCATACTCCTTTTCTATGCTTATTTCATTACCAACCATATCTAGTGACAATATATTAAGTTTGCCTTTACTAACTGGTTCACTGCTTGTTGCAACTGGGTACTAAGTATAAGACCCCTTTCACACTGAGGCGATTTAAAGGCGCTATAGTGCTAAAAATAGCGCTTGCAAAGCGCCTGTAAAGCGCCTCTCCTCTCACTCCAGTGTGAAAGCCTGAGTGCTTTCACACTGGTGCGGTGCGCTGGCAGGACGCTCAAAAAAGTTCTGCAAGCAGCACTTTTGAGGCGCTGTAGGAGCAGTGTATGCACCGTTCCTAAAGCACCCTGCCCATTGAAATTAGCTGCAAGGGCGCTTTGCGGGCACTTTTAACCCCCTTTTAGCAGGGGGCCATTAGCAGGGGTTTAAAAGCGCCTCGCTAGGGGCCGAAAAGCGCCTCAAAAATGACGGTAAAGCACTGCTAAAAATAGCGGCACTTTACCGCCGATGCCCGGGTGCTGCCAGTGTGAAAGTGCCCTTACATTCAGTAATTGTCTGTGATATTGCATGTTTTGTACACTCAACCTAGCTTGTCAGAGGAGCTGAAGTTCTTAAAAAGGCTGAGGCAAAGAAAAGATGACCACTCCAAACCAGTGGCTCCTACGGGAATAGCACTACAAAAACATTCTGTAATTTATAACAAACTTGTGAATATGAATCCTTTAATAGTAAATAAAACATCATCAGAAGCCAGATACAGCCCATACTATGTTTTTCAAACTTTGTAACATTTTTCTAATTATTTTATTTTTCCTTTTTCATATCTTAACCATAAAGCCACATGCTTCTCTTCCAAATCAGCACAAGTGGCAAATGAATGACTGCTTTGGTCATCCAAAACATCATACATACCATAGTTTTCTTATGTTGCCCTCAAGAAAAAAACACTTATACTTAGCACTAATTTTGTCTGATAGTCTTCTTTTATTTAGCGCACTATATTAAAATAAGAAGTGGCTCTTACACTGTTGTAAGGTCTTCAGTAGATGTAGAGTCTTATTTAACTGCTTGCCATCCACCCACAGTAGATTTACTGTGGGTGAGCGGCATAGGTAGGTTGAACAACGTACCGGTACTTCATCGGCTTGCTACTGGGTTTGGGGAAGCATGTGTGTGCCCCTGATGACCCATGCTGTGATTATCACAGCACGAGTTTAGCAATTGAGTTCAGCCAATAATTTTGGCTGAAGTCAACTGATCGGCTGTGGCTAGTCACACACAGAGTTCTGTGTCTATTGTGACCAATGATCTGGCTGCTATTCCCCCTGAAAAGCAGGGAGAAAAAACAGCCAGATAGAAAAGTGAAAGCAGCACACATTACACATTGTTAAGCACACAGTTACCCCTTTGATTGCCCCTAGAGGTTAACCCATTCCCAGCCAGTGTCATTAGTAAAGTGTCAGTGTACAGTATTATCACTGATCACTGTATTAGTGTCACTAGCCGTGTCAGTGTCAGTTAGCGACCCTTGTACACCTCTCACATTTTTGTAAATATTTTATTATATCTTTTCATGTGACAACACAGAAGAAATGACACTTTACTACAATGTAAAGTAGTGAGTGTACAGCTTGTATAACAGTGTAAATTTGCTGTCCCCTCAAAATAACTCAACACATAGCCATTAATGTCTAAATCACTAGCAACAAAGGTGAGTACACCCCTAAGTGAAAATGTCCAAATTGGGCCGAAAGTGTCAATATTACTCTTCCGTGACAACATCACGGAGCTGGTGGATGTTAGAGACCTTGCGCTCCTCCACCTTCCGTTTGAGAATGCCCCACAGATGCTCAATAGGGTTTAGATCTGGAGCCATGCTTGGCCAGTCCATCACCTTTACCCTCAGCTTCTTTAGCAAGGCAGTGGTCGTCTTGGAGGTGTGTTTGGGGTCGTTATCATGTTGGAATACTGCCCTGCGGCCCAGTCTACGAAGGGAGGGTATCGTGCTCTGCTTCAGTTTGCCACAGTACATGTTGGCATTCATGGTTCCCTCAATGAACTGTAGCTCCCCAGTGTTGGCAGCACTCGTGCAGCCCCAAACCATGACACTTCCATCACCATGCTTGACTGTAGGCATGACACACTTGTGTTTGTACTCCTTACCCTGGATGCCGCCACACATGCTTGACACCATCTGAGCCAAATAAGTTTATCTTGGTCTCATCAGACCACATGACATGGTTCCAGTAATCCATGTCCTTAGTCTGCTTGTCTTCAGCAAACTGTTTCCAGGCTTTCTTGTGGATTATCTTTAGAAGAGGCTTCCTTCTGGGACAACAGCCATGCAGACAAATTTGATGCAGTATGGTCTGAGCACTGACAGACTGACCCCCCCACCCCCACCCCTTCAACCTCTGTAGCAACCCTGGCAGCACTCATACATCTATTTCCCAAAGACAACCTCTGGATATGACGCTGAACATGTACACTCAACTTCTTTGTTTGATCATGTCAAGGCCTGTTCTGAGTGGAACCTGTCCTGTTAAACCGCTGTATGGTCTTGGCCACCGTGCTGCAGCTCAGTTTCAGGGTCTTGGCAATCTTCTTATAGCTTAGGCCATCTTTATGTGGAGCAAAAATTTTTTTTTTCAGATCCTCAGAGAGTTCTTTGCCATGAGCTGCCATGTTGAACTTCCAGTGACCAGTATGAGAGAGAGAGAGCGATAACACCAAATTTACAACACCTGCTCCCCATTCACACCTGAGACCTTGTAACGCTAATGAGTCACATGACACTAGAGAGGGAAAATGGCTAATTGGTCCCAATTTGGACATTTTTACTTAGGAGTGTACTCACTTTTGTTGCCAGCGGTTTAGACGTTAATGGCTGTATGTTGAGTTATTTTGAGGGCACAGCAAATGTACACTGTTATACAAGCTGTGCACTCACTACTTTACAGTGTAGCAAAGTGTCATTTCTTCAGTGTTGTCACATGAAAAGATATAATAAAATATTTACAAAAATGTAAGGAGTGCACTCACTTTTGTGAGATGCTGTATATATATACAGTGTATATATATATATATATATATATATATATATATATATATATATATATATATATATATATATATATATTTTTTTATCCCTTCTATTGGTTGAACTAGATGGACTTGTGTCTTTTTTCAGCCAGGCTAACTATGTAAGTATGTAACAGTTTGCCCACCACTCTATCACAATCCCACTGTAAGTCGCCCATCACAGGTGGGTTGCAGCTTAACAGTGCAACCGGAGTCTGTGACTGGGAGAGGAGAGTGTTCAAGCCGTCCCGGGGAAGCTTGCAGAGTGAGGTGTCCGTCTAGTGGGAGCCAGAGCCGAACAGACCAGAGTTGCTGAGATGAACAGTCCAGAGGTGTAAACGTCCATCCAGGGAGTGTAGGTGAGCTGTTAGCCCAAAGATGGTGGTGACTAATAGAACGCGTTTCAGAAGCAAGCCACGCCTCCTTCTGTATGACAACCAAAAGAAAGCTCTATTTGTGTGAAAAAATTATAACTTTTTTTTTGTTTTACGTACAGTGTTGCATGGCCACGCAATTAGCAGTTAAAGTAGTGCAGTGATGAATAACGAAAAATGCTCTGGTCATGAAGGGGGTTAAACCTTCTGGAAATGGTTAAAAGAGAAGTGTGGGTTGTGAAAGAAGCAATCATACTCACCTAGGTGGATTTTAAGTCAGCAGCTACAAATACTGCAGTTGCTGACTTTTAAAATAAGGACACTTACCTGTCCAGGGCGCCCGCGATGTCCTCACCCAAAGCCGACCTATCCCTCGGCTCCGGGTGGAGGCGCCGGTATCTTCAGTAAGGGAATCAGGAAGTGAAGCCTTAAAAAAATAAAAATAAAAATCTTGCGAGCCACAAATGGACCAATGCCTAAAGAATAAAAATTATGATAATAATAACCAGCTGCAAATGCAGATCACGTTTCATATCCGTGCAGTGGTGAAATAAATAAATAAATGCATTGCGCTAGAAAAATATATAAATATGTATCCAAAATGTATAATTCAACTATAAATCTATAAGTGATAAATATAAAATAAATACCAATAAATATTGAACAATAATTCATAAGTGACAATCCGTGATGAAAAACTAATTAATAAAGTGCAGCGTGCATAGTAAATAACGCTGAGATTAAAGTGCATACATAAACTGTAAAAGTGCACAATATTTCCAAAAATAAATAAATGACAGTTCATATGTGATGAATGTAAAATATCAAAAATATAACACATTGTCCATCAGTGGTGTCATCCAGCATGCTCATCCAAAGTGTGTAACTGCAAAACCATGCTTCGGTGCACTCCAGTGACCCCCCAAAAGCTTATGCGCTCACCTCAGAGCGTGTAACACAGTAGCTAAACTATGTCCAAACACGCTTTGGAGCCACCCCTGGGCTCTATAATGAACTGCAGGTGTAGATCTCCAGCTGGTTCAGTCAGTATCACTCCAAACCATAAACAAGAAAAAACTCCATAGTGTGATAACGCAAGGATTTATTTAAAAAATACATTCCCCACAATGGGGTACTCACATTGCACAGGTGCGTGAGTGCACCATTCTATTCCAGGCTTTCAAATGTAAATAAGACTGCTGATATGGCGTGTAGTATGGTATGCTCGTCTCCTCAATGCCTCCGTGCTGTCAGCTCCATCCCGGCCCCTCCCTAACGCGTGTTCGACACAGGGATCACGTGTCTTCATCAGGGGGATCTGCGGCTTCACATCCTGTTTCCTACTGCACATGCGCGAGTCGCGCTGCGTTTTCTGAATGGTCCCTGCTGCCTTCTGGGACCTCTGTGTCTCCCAGAAGATAACGGAGGGGACAAGGGAGGGGCCAGACATGGCGTAGTTCGCCACGGATTCTGCAGCGCTCTTTCGCCAGAAGTGGGAGCAGATACCTGGATTATGAAAAAATTATATACTCTATATATATAAACTCTCGCTGATGGTGAAAAAATTGGATAATAAAACTGAATGAAGCTGCTATACACAAAGTGCTAGACACTTGAATAGAGTGAAAAAAATATAAATACAGTGCTCACAAACATAAACCCATTACAAGTGGAAAAATCAAAACATAAAGTCCACAAAATAACTGAAAAAAATACTTCACATCAACTGTGCAAAAAGTGCAAAAAGGGTTTCAGAAAATTTTCAGGCGTACCAAGACACCCCCACATGTGTCCCCACTCACCGGATCACAACGACACCCAGCTTTTCAGTCTGGGGGTCAATTCAGACTTTTACCGATATCCAGAGATGGCAGATTCAATGATAAGACTTGAGGACAAATACTTCAAGATGATTTCTCAGCCATATAAACAGGTACCCAAAATGAGAAAGATGGACTAATAGTGAAGTAAACTAAGAACAGGTTTTATTGCGCATAAAAAATGCATACTTACAGATGTAAGTTAAAAGCAGGCATAAAATGGAGATGACAATACAGCAAACGCCGTTCCTGGTGTTCTTTCCACAAGACTGGAAGTGACGTCAGTCGTGTCGGAAGTTGCGTCAATGCATTTTGCCCTCCCACAGGGCGTCATCAAAGGACCTAGTTTCCGGTTTGATCTGACTGCCTTTAATACCAGAAGAGAGAGTACACTCCCCTTAAACCCACCAATCAATAAAGGCACAGCAGCCATTTTATTGGTTGGGAAAACATGTTGCTCCTGTGGATAGAGCACAATCCACAAGGGAGACTAAAACCCCATATTGTTGGTTAGATAAGACTAAGCACAACTTGACATCAATTCCGGTAACATGGTGGACTGATAAAAATTTATAGAAATACACCAGGAATATAAAAATAAAAATAAAAATAATGAAAATAATAAAAGAAAAATAAAATAAAAATTAAAAAGAAAATAAAATAAAAATGAAAAGAAAAATAAATATGAATATTAAAAATAAAAATAAAAATGAAAATATAAATAAAAATGAAAATAAATATAATAATAAAAATAAAATAAACAAATTAAAGTAGAAGAAAGATACAAATGAAAAAAAAAATGAAAAAAATTTAAAAAAATGATACAAATAAAAATAAAAATGAAAAAAGGAAATGAAAATGAAAATAAAAATCAGAGCAAAAGGAAATAAAATAAAAATATAATAAAAATGAAAAAAAAAAATAAAAATAAAACAAAATAATAATTCTACAAAGGTTTTTCCTTTGAATGCATGACAATTCCTGAAAGGATATGGTTTGTCATGAAGGAAACAATCATTTGGTTCTTATTTTTTCGATAGCAGCTGACAGCAGGTGTAACTCCCATCGTTTTAATGGTGACAGCATTTCAAGAGTCTCTGTATTGAGTGATGAGGTTTTCTCTTCTTGTAGCTGGGGATAGGAATGATCAAGTCAATAATTGAGAAAATTGGACCATTCCTAACTCTGACTAAATCTATGAAGAACTTTGAGGAAGACTTGTTGCTGCACTTTATGCCTTGAACCCACTGTTGCCCATATTTCCTGGATATTGCAAGGCAATTTTGTTATGGATGGGTTATCGCCATGAAAATATTGTAGAGATAAGGAAAGTTGCACTCTATAATAATAGCCAATAATGATGTTCACTAATCTACTTTGTGCAAATGGAAAAAAATCACTTCAAACTCCACCCACTAATGCATTTCACTCAGCAAGGAACTTAATCTATGATCAAACTCATAACTTGTAAGAGGAAGGAGGTTCAGGTGATTTTGCCATTTGCAGCGAGTGGATTAATAAACATCATATCAGGTTTCCTTCTAGGAGTGCAGCTTCCTATTTTTATAGATTGTTTGCATGTTGAGCAGAGAACAGACTACCCGGGGAGCAGTGCTGGCTGGTGGGTTCTCCTTTTGGGGAGGCGGCAAACATGCACCAACCCCCGTCTATCCTCCCCGGTGCACCACTGACCACCCAAACACAAAAGTTGTTTTGTCACAAAAGCTTTATTTTATTTACTATATTATAAAAATATTTTCTATTACTATTATATATATATATATCTCTTTTAGAGTATCAGCAAGAACCATGTGTCATCAAATGCCACACAGGCGATGCTAGGGGTAACTGTATCAGGCTGTATAAACAAAGGCTGCTGACATACCTTATCCTTAGTTGCAAGCAGTGTATGGTGTGTGTCCATCTGACGATTCCAAGGCCTCACAAATGGAGCCTGGGATGCCAGTGTATATGAAGCCTTAATTGTTCCAATCGCATCAAGGGCGATTAGGAACAGCTAGGCAAAAGGAGAGGACCACCAGATTATGGCATCAGGAGTCCATCGTGGGATCTCCCGACACGGTAACACGTGGCACAAGCCCACCCCAGGGGGCAGAGTCATGTCCCCTGTCATTGTGTCACCAACACGCGTGTGGCCATTTCTCTGCACTCCAGGGTGGAATGCAAGCAGGAAGGGAGCCAAGGGAGATCCGTGGCTCCTGAGGCTCATAGGTGTCCAGGGCAACCCCCAGGGGAGGGTATCGACATGGACTCCCACGCCAGGCAGTGGGACAGGCACCGACATCCTCCAGGTGGCCCCATAGAGCAGTGGCCGCATTGTGGGAACCTGTGGGCAAAGAAACCCCAGGCTCCAATGGCCCTAGGACAAAAAAGAAAAACAATAAATAAGAACAACATACAGTCAAAAACAAAAACAAAAAACAAAAACAGAATACAATGGGACATAGGCCATAAGGGCAAAACTACAAGCTATATAAAGAAATGCATAACTGTAAAGATATATATATGTGTATCACTGAGCAATGAGATGTTCATATCAATATCTGATTATCATCATAATCAATATGTGTTCCCATCATATTGTAAAAGGGGGGTTATACATATATGAAATATATTTATTCATGAAAAGGTGGGAGAAAGGGGAAAAAAAATATAACAACAGAAATACATACAGACTGAGGATCATTTGGATAGAAAAAGGGGCATGAGGAGAGTTAGAAATCCAATTCACGGAGGGGGGCGTGGCCAGCGCGTGGACAAAATGGCCACGTAACTCACAGGCTCTATTCACTGTAGGGGAAATTCAGCATCTCTCTGCTCTCCCGCGGCCCGTGCATCACCTCCGCTACCCACCCGTACATACCCTCACTCGGTACCTCACAAGCGGTATGTCGCTAAAACGCAAAGAGGAATATCGCCCACGGAAACTCACGGCCTTTATGGTCCAGCTGGCCGAGCGACGCGAACAAGATGGCACCACAGCCATGTCTTATGCAGGGCAGCCAGCGACTCTCACATCCCAGCGGATCTCTGGGGAAGCTCTCCCACAGCCAGGGTCAGTGGATCCTCTGCACACTGGACCCACCTCTCCAGCTTCTCCCCCAGGTACACCAGCATCTGGAAACCCTGCTAAAGCGAGGATGAGGCTGGACTCACAAGCTGCACAGCCAGACCCCATCACCTCTTACCCTACTGCAGGCCAACCTGTCATAGACACTACAATGAAGGAGATACTCATATCTCTCAGGAGCTCCTTTCAAGCTGATCTGCTGTCCTTCCTGCATAAATTTGATAACAACATTACTGTTTTGGAAGAAAGAGTGTCACATATAGAAGTGAACATGGGGGATGTTACCAGTACAGTCAATGACCTTATAGATGCACACACTGACCACATAGAAGAGCAGATATGGCTCAGGGATAATCTGGCGGATATCGAGGATAGGTCTCGTCGCAATAATGTGAAACTATGCGGCATACCTGAGTCAGTAAAAACATCAGACTTACCCTCTTATGTAAAGACCCTGATTGAAGCTGTATTACCTGATCTGAAAAACTAGAATTGATCATTGACCAGATTCACAGGCTCCCAAAACCCCCGTTTTTGCCAAAAACAACGCCTAGAGATGTGATACTTCTCATTCACTTTTACCATGTGAAGAAACAACTTATGCAAAAGATGAGAGCTATGAGAACCCTACCAGACCCTTACGCTACCTTACACATTTTTGCTGACCTCTCTCGACACAAACTGCAACGCCGTAGGCAACTAAATACAATCACCAAAGCCATACAAAATCATCACATCCAATACCAATGGGTTGCTCCAGCTAAAATGTTGATCACTCATAATGGCTCCAAACATAGCATATCTTCACTCCAAGATAGGCTATTCCTCTTAGCGGATTGGAACATCACTAACGATGCACCCACTGGAGGAACGGAACGCCTTACTCACCCACTACCCAAACGTGATAACAAAGTGCAATACCGTCACTAAGAATCTGCAGGAATGCTAATTAGATGCAGACCCCTCCAGTGAGTGGCCACATTCGGCCTCTGGAACTCCTTGACCCACTGTTGCTCTTCCTTGGTACCTGTTGTACCTATTAAGAGTCATAGGACATTGCTCCTTAATCTCTTTTGCTTTGTTTGTCTTGTTCTATTTCTACATTGCTTAGAACGCTAATTAACACTTGGTTGCCTGCCTTCTTTATTGATTCTGCTCACCGCGGACTCTGATGACCCACAAACAGTGGCTTAGCTCACGGCCCCTCCCCTGTAACTTTGTACACAAATTCTACATCTTGCCAATTCCACAACAAGGAAGTACAGACCAATGACCATCAAACTCCTCTCAATCAACGCTAAGGGCCTCAACCAACCTGCGAAAAGAGCATTACTCTGGAAACTTGTAACTCAGAACCAGTGCGATATCCCATACATACAAGAAACACACTTTCAAGCATCTAACCCTCCTACCTGCACCCCCAAAAACTTCACCAATATCTTCACAGTCTCAGCTCCTGCAAAGAAAAAGGGAATATTAATCACTATCAACAACTCACTACGTTTCCGTTTACAAGAATGTGTTAAGGATAATGACGGTCGGTTCCTCATCCTCAGCTGTACCATTAATGAAGCCCCATACGCCATCATCACCGCATACACACTGAATGTCCACCAAATTCGCTTCTTCCAAAAACTACACAAAAAAAGTAGCTTCAATCCAACAAGGAGCAACAATTTGGTGTGAGGACTTTAATGCTATCCCAGAACCAGAGCTGGACTCCACTGCTTTACCCACTAGATGCAGACCCGCACTGAACCTCCTCCTATCTTCCTTCAATTTATATGATGTGTGGATAGGCCAACATGTGGAAGAACGGGACTACATGTTCTTCTCTCCATGACACAACACTTATTCGAGAATCAATCTGTTTCTAACAGATCAATGGACCCTCCAGAAGGTTTCATTGTCCACTATCCTACCCACAACTTGGTCTGATCACTCTCCAGTTTGCATCACTATAGAGCACTGTCAGAAATCACCCTCTGCTTACCTATGGCGTATGAACACCAAGATTTTGCAAACTACCCCCTATGCATGCTCCCTAAGCGACAACCTTGAGAGCTATTTTTCATTGAATAAGGACTCAGTTGATAATCCTAACACACTATGGGCCACACATACGTTTTTTATGTGAGACCTTTATGTTTAATTTGGGGCTAGGGATAAGAAGCTAAGGAAGCAGTGACTGGACCATTGACACACTCAATAAAACCCAACCCTCGACTGATCTCAAGTCTAAACTGATCAAGCTGAGACTTGACTTAAGATCTCACTTTGACTACCTCCAGAAGCACCTTAAAATGCAATTTTATATTCATGGAAACAAAGCGGGTAAACTTCTTGCCCAACAAATTCAAGGCCACCTCACTAAAACTCAAATACCCTACCTCTACCACCCTATGAACAAGACTAAAGTACTAGACCCACAGGCCATAGCGGACGCATTTAGTAGTTGTTACAGCACTCTCTATAACTTAAATGATGATACTTCTCTTGAGATCCCAGGCGTAGGTACCAAGCCTTTCTCGACTCGGTTCACCTCCCCTGTCTCTCAACTAATCAATTAAACAATCTCAATGCCCCTTTCTCCATCACTGAGGCGGGTAAAGCCATAGACTTCCTTCCAAAAAACAAGGCTCCTGACCAGACGGTTTTGCAGGGGAATATTACCAAAATTTTAGACCCATAATGCTTGAGCATATTACAAATGTTTTTAATGCTGCTGTTTCCTTGGCTTCATTTCCACAAGAAATGTTAAAAGCTTTGATTGTCACTATACCAAAGCCAGGGAAGGAACCTACCACACCCCAAAACTTTCGGCCCATTTCCCTACTCAATCACGACACTAAACTTTACGCCAAGGTAAAAGCTAACAGATTAGTTGACCTATTGCCTTCCCTCATCCATCCAGATCAATTCAGGCTCACAAAGGGTCGCCATACCTCAGACACTACTCGCAGAATGATCAGTATCATTCACCATGCTAAAAGACTGGGGATGCCTTCTCACCAAGCTCACTTTATCTTGGTCGGGCAAATTATCAGCATTTAAAATGATCCATCTGCCACAGCTGCTGTGCTTATTCCGATCCTTACCCATTCCAATCCCACTAACCTTTTTTAATTCCCTTGAGTCTCTACTGAAGCGCACGGTGCGGCTCAAGAAAAAAAAAACAGAACCGCTCAAACATGTCTCATCAAACATAAATCTGTGGGAGGTACAGGGTATATCTGCTTTAAAGACTACTACGTAGCCTCCATACTGGCACAAGTAAAAGCATGGTTCCGACCTAGCTCTTCATGATTGTGGAGTGGTATGGAAGCCCTCCAGATCCCAGGGCGTAATCTAAAAACTGGCTACTTGGTTCCTCCTCAAGGAAACTGAGTAATACTAAGCTCTCCCCCCCGATCATAGCCACTAAAAGAGCGTTCGACTACTACATGGACGATGCTACAGTCCTTGCAAAATCCCTCTTTCAATTTCTGTGCTATCAGTACTTATACCCGAAATCACTATGAAATCCTGGGAAGAAAAGAGGAAAAGGGCATCTTACTCCTCTCTGACCTATACTCAGATGACCTCCTTATCCCATTTTCCTCCTTACAAAAATCCTTCTCATTACCGAGCAAGCAGTACTTCAAGTACATCCAAGTATCTCACTGCTTAATCTGTAATCCCCACCTCCACAAATATGTTCATAGGAAAGTATGGAAGTACCTTGGCTCCGATACCATTGATGCTAATGGTATCACCCTTTTTTACAGACTACTGCAAGACAAAACTTCATTTAACAAATTGCCTCTTATGAATAAATGGGAAAAAGACATAGGTACTATTTTTGATGATTCCCAATGGAAATCTGCCATATCCTCAAATCTCTGCATGACACGCTTCTCCAACTTATGGGATCTTACTTACAAACTGAATCTCAGATGGTGCATCACTCCTTCACAGTTACATACATTAGACCCAACCACATCACCTCTATGTAGGAGGAAATGTGGAAAAACAGGGCATTTATACCATTTACTTTGGTTATGTACTGACATTGCTTCCTTTTGGAACAAGGTTTTCAAGCTCATACTAATGTAACTGGAATTACAATTCCACCCTCACCTGAACTAATGTTATTCAGCATAGGTATTGACAATATCATTACGCACATGCGGTGCATAACCATACATATCCTTTTAGCGGCCAGACTGTCAATCGTCAGACACTGGAAATCCCTCGCTCATATCTATGAAAATAATCCACCTAGTACACACACACTACTCATATGAATATATGTTCGCTGTATCTGAGGGCCGTATGATTTCTGCAAAAAACAAATGGGAATTATAGTCAAACTGGTATGATCAGAATTATCACAATCCTATCTAATCTTCCTTTTGGTATTGTCCTCCATGTCAGATGTCTAAACTGCTACCTATATGATAATGTCAGGGTACTCACCAAGGCCGAGATGCTGAGAGCGGCTCCCCTTGCAGCTGAGTGCACTTTACTCCTAAAGGTGATACAGAGGGTATAGGGCACAGAGAGGCACGCGTTACCAGCAGGTAGATGAGTCTTGAGTGGAGGACTCCAGTAAAGCAGAGATGCCATGCAGGAATGGACTTGACACCAGACTGGAGCAGGAAGACTGTCCGGGGCTCTAACCCAACAGACCCAATGATAGTGGCTGGAACTGAGTCTTAGGTGAAAGCTGGGGGTTAGACCCAGAAAGTTCAGTAGAAATAAGTCCTTAGTACAAGCCAAGGTCATACACAGAAAGCAGGCCAGTAGAGAAGTTCTTCAGACAACCCGGGGGTCAAACCCAGAAGGCAGGTCAATAGAGGAATCCTTTAAACAAGCCGGGGTCATACACAGGGAGCTGGTAAGTAGAGGAAGTCCTTAAACAAGCTGTGGGTCAAGCACAGAAGGCAGGTAGCAGAGGAATCCTTAGACATGCCGGGGTCAAAGTACTGGAGAAGTTGGATGCCACCCTGTCCCCAAAAGTTGCTGCTTTCGCAAATGATCTCCTCTTCTTCCTGACAAAACCCCTAGTGTCCATCCCGAACCTGCTTAACCACTTCAATACCAGGCACTTAGACACCTTCCTGCCCAGGCCAATTTTCAGCTTTCAGTGCTGTCGCAATTTGAATGACAATTGCGTGGTCATGCTACACTGTACCCAAACAAATTTTTTATCATTTTGTTCCCACAAATAGAGCTTTCTTTTGGTGGTATTTGATCACCTCTGCGGTTTTTATTTTTTGCG
Source organism: Aquarana catesbeiana (assembly GCF_042186555.1). Lineage (NCBI taxonomy): Eukaryota > Metazoa > Chordata > Amphibia > Anura > Ranidae > Aquarana > Aquarana catesbeiana. Next base: position 176,365,656 of record NC_133328.1, on the reverse strand, counting down.
CAACGAATAAAAAAAGACCGAAAATTTTGAAAAAAAAACAAGCTTTTCTTTGTTTCTGTTAAAATTTTTTGTAAATAAGTACGTTTTCTCCTTCAATGACGGGCACTGATGGGCACTCGTAGGTGGCATTGATTGGTACATATGGGTGGCACTGATGGGTACTTATGGGTGGCACTGATGTGTGGCACTGATGGGCACTGATAGGTGGGCACTGGTGGGCACTGATGGGCACAGATGGGCACTGACAAGTGGCACCGATGGGCAATGACAGGTGGCACCGATAAAACATATTGGGGGCATTGCTGGGCAGATCTGTAACATAATGGTGCCAATCAGTGCCCATTTGTGGGCACTGATTGGCACAGATTGGGCACATGTGGATGGCCATGGGGTACATACCTAGCCATCCACATGTTGCCCCTTCCCTGGTGGTCCTAGTGGCGATCCCTGGTGGTCCAGTGTGGTGATCTGAGGGGGGGCTGCCCTGATAAACAATCAGCACAGACCCCCCCTGTCAGGAGAACCGCCGTTCGGCTCTCCTCTACTCGCGTCTGTCAGATGCGAGTGAGGAAAAGCCGATCAACGGCTCTTCCCATTGACAGCGTGATCAGCTGTGATTGGACACGGCTGATCACATGGTAAAGAGCCTCCGCCGGAGGCTCTTTACCAAGATCGCCGCGATGCGCGCCCCCGGGGGCGTGCGGCAGCATGTTATCCTTCTGGACGTCATATGACGCCCAGTCAGGATAATGGAACCACTTCCTGGACGTCAATCCTCTATAGGGCGGGCGGGAAGTGGTTAAGGAACTAAAGACATATGAGGGACTATATCACAATACTGCATTAACTACCAGAAATCGGTAGCACTCAATGTTAATTTGCCATCCTCTCTAAACACACTACTCCGGTCCGAGTTTCCTTTTAAATGGGCCACTTAACATATCAAATATTTGGGTATCCGGTTACCCGGCGAGACAGAGGATATTTTTCCTCCCAATTTCCCCCCTCTCCTGACAGCGATAAAAAAAGATCTGAAAGAATGGCAGCATGGTCTCTTTACCTGGTTCAGACGTTGTAGCATAGTGAAAATGAATATTATGCCCAGACTCCTATATCATTTTCAGGCACTTCCAACACTAATCCCTATCGCTTTCTTGAATGCAATAAACAGAGTGATAACTCATTTTGTCTGAGCTGGTAAGCCTCCACGTTTGGCACAAACATCACTCCGACTTCCAAAATTGAGTGGCGGCATTGCCCTCCCTGACGCCATTCTCTACCACACAGCTTGCCATTTAACCTGCATACTAGACTGGAGCAGACACGCCACCTTGAAACAATGGGTACAAATAGAATACTCCTTAGCGGGGGTCCATTTGGACCAACTGCCCTGGTGTCAACAACCTTTGCCAAAACAGGTACTATCGCACCCCACTGTAGGGGTGACAATCCGGACGGCTTGGAAAGTTTTCCGAGTCCTGTCTCTCGCACTACTCCCTTCTCCACTCACCCCAGTAGTGGGCAACCCGGCCTTCACTCCGGGACTTAGGGATCCCAGATTCCAAGATCTGAAACTAACTGAGAGATCACAAGCCAGGCATTATCTCATCAATGGACAATGGAAAAATAGACAACAAATCATAGACGACCCGGCACTGCGGGGACTCTCCTTCTGGCAAAAGATCCAACTGTCCCATTTTATTAGTTCATTACCCTCACCAGACGCTTTCGGTAGAAAACTAACTCCCTTTGAACTGCTCTGCCTGGATCAGTCACCACTGAGACACGCAATTTCTCTAACATACCAGCTTCTGGTGTCCCCACAGCTGGACGCCAGACCCTCCCTACATTGACAAGTGGGAGCGCGATCTGGGGCTAAAACTCACAGTCAATCAGGTTGAGCGGATCATCCTTTTTTCTCACAAGACTTCCATATGTGCGAGACACCAAGAAACAGGATACAAATTGCTGTCCCAGAGGTATTACACGCCAGTAAGGATCCACAAGATGTTTCCCCAGAGCACAGACCTGTGTTGGAGGTGTGGGGAAGAAGTTGGAACCCTCCTCCATGTTTTCCGATCATGCAGGTTGGTGCAGTCCTTTTGGACCGAGGTCCACTCCATCGTCCAAAAGTTCATGGACCGGGTGTTGCCGGAGTCCCCTGAGTTCTTCCTTTTGCACCACCATGAGATCCCAACCAAGAGCTACAGGAAATCTATATTGCCATTCTTGCTCACGGCAGCAAAAAGGCTGCATCCCACTGTAATGGAAACAGACCCAGCCTCCGATGGTGGCGACATGGTTGAAAAGAGTAGCAGACATACACGCAATGGAGGACTTGGTGGCCACGGAAAAAGGCTTAAATGAGAAATTCTCCAAAAAATGGTACTTTTGGCATGAGTTTATCTATTCCGAGGAATATGAACAGCTAGTAAACCAACCCCCTTGAGGGGAATAACTGCAAAATCTCCCTGGGGGATTGGATGAGATTGGACAGGGGTAAATACATCCCTCTCCTCCCTCCGCCTCCACTCCCCCCCTTTTTTTTTTCTTTTTCCTTCTCTTCTCCTCTACTCTTCTACTCCCCCTTTTTTCCTCTGAAACCCCCCTTTTTCTCCCCATTCACTCTTCCTCCTCTCTTTTTTTCCGACACCTCTCATTTCTGTTTCTGTTCCTGGTCCTACCCGGTGCTAACACGTTGGATAACGACTTCTAGGGGTCGGTGAAAACCAGCTTCATTCCCTTAACTACTCCCTTAAAATACAGCTCATGCTGGGAAAATTAAAGGGGCCATGCGGGACGCAGAGGCCCCCTACTCAGTAGATATACATCCTGCCTTTATTCCATTAGGAGACTTTGCGTAAACTGCTTTCACGGTTGTGTAAAAATAGATGAAGTCAGTATAGCCAGTACTGTCATTGTATTATACCCTGTTGGGCATTCTGTATCCACATGTTCTATCTTGTTAAATAAAGAATTTACAAAAAAAAAATACTGGAGAAGATCAGAGCAGGTCAGGGTCAATCCGGGTCACAACAGGTAAACACAGGTTAGCAGGAACTTGAGAAAGGAAGCTGAGAGACAAACCAGCAATTAGACAAGGGGTTAGTCAGCCTTTTTTTATTCCAGCAAGGGGGTGTGACGTTGATGCGCGCTTCTGTGCGCACGCTCCCGCGCGTCACGCTGTATCATGCACCCGTGTGCACCATCCCACTATATCACGCACCCGCATGCATCGAAGTGTTGTTCTGCTGCGCAGGCGCACAGGAAAGTTCCGATACTGGTAAGTCCAACTACTGTTAATTCTCTGACAGTGCCCCCCCCCAAGAATTATCTTCTGGAGGGTACCCTTTCCATTTGATAAGATACTGGATTTGTCCACCCCTCTTTCTACAGTGCATTATTGACTCCACCTCAAACTCATCTTCGCCTTCAATTTTAACTGAAGGAGGTGGCAATTCTTCCCTTCCTGAAAAAGGGCTGGGGACCACTGGTTTCAGCAAGGATGTATGAAAAACAGGGTGTATTTTATAGAAACTAGGTAAGGCTAATTCAAAAGCCACGGGACTAACCACTCTTTTTACCTTAGAAAAAAGAAGAATGAGAAACGGCGCCACTCTTTTTACCTTGAAGGGGCCGATGAATTTTGGGCACAATTTCCGTGAAGGACATGGTAGCTTAAAGTGGATGTAAACCCGAATTTTTTTTTTTAATGTCATAATATAGAGTAAAACATTTCCTATCATTTGAGCCCAGTCTTGCCACAAAGAGTTAATCCATCTCTGAGAAATCCTCTTTTATTGTTCAGTGAGATAAATCTTGACAAACAGAGAAAAACTTTGTCAAATACTCCCCCTTGCTGTGAGTGACAGGTGATTTACATATCTCGTGCACTAGCCTAAGACACATGCATTATTTTTTAATTTCCTCCCACTCCTTTTTTCTGCTGTTCTGCCAGGATTGGATGTTCCACACCTCAGCATAATTGGGCATGCTGAAGTCATGTGGTTACTTTCCTGTCTTTTCACTGGATGTTAGGGATCATAGCAGAAGTTCAGTGTAAGAAATACACATATTGACAAGGGGAGTGTAGAGGTGGGCGGGGAGTCTACTGACATCACGACTCCACCCACCGAGCTCCAGACAACAGACCCACCCACAGAATATGCAGTTTTTCGGCTCTCATAACAGACAGAAGGGAGACATTTGACAGGTAAAAATACATGCAGGAGGCATGTATATCCTTATATATAACCCCTATGGCAGTAGTTTAGAAAGGATGACATTGGGTTTACATCCACTTTAAGGGTAATTGCGGATATCCAAACTTTGTCTCCTATTTTGAAGGTCGGGTTGGTCCTTCTCCCCCTGTCATAATATTTTTTGTAGTTGTCCTGAGCTTTCTGCATAGCTTCTTGGATTTGCTAAATAATTTGTTTGAATAAATCTTATTCGGTCCTGCACCACAGGAACTGAAACTTCGGGAATAGCATTAGGCAGAAAGGAGGGGTGAAACCCGTAATTAGCCCAAAAAGGAGTTTGATTGGTTGCTGTGTGTATGGAATTATTCTAAGCAAACTCTGCACAAGGAAGAGAAGTCCAGATGTCTTGGGAACAAGAGCAGAACTAGCAAAGGTATTGTTCCAAAGTTTGATTCGTCCTCTCTGTTTGGCCGTTACTTTGAGGGTGATAGGCTGAGGAGAGGCATACCTTGATTTCCAAAGATTTGCAGATGTCTTTCCAAAATTTAGAGGTGAATTGAACTCCTCTGTCCGACATGATGTTTAGGTACCCCATGGAGCCTTACCACTTCTTTGATAAATATGTTCACCGTGTCTAGGGCAGAGGTTGTGCCCACCATGGGCATGAAGTGTGCCATTTTTGAAAGGCGATTGACCACTACCAGAATGGTGGAAAATCCTTCAGGGGGAGTCAGGTCAACGATAAAGTCCATAGAGACTTCCCTCCAGGGTTGTTCCGGAATGGGTAACGGTCTTAGCAGGCTGCAGGCTTTAGAGTTGGACCCCTTGCTGCATTGGCAGACAATACAAGATATAACATAGTTCTTACAGTCCCGTCTCCACCCAAAAAGAACGATGTATTAATTCGGAGGTCTTTTGTACACTAAAATGTCCTGCTAACTTGTGATCAAGAGCCTTACTTGTTGTGGGACAAATATTTTTTTCTGAGCCCATAGCAGACCATCCTGCTTCTTTAAAGAGGATACCTCTGGGTCTGAACACTGGCTGGAGGCCTGTTTAATGGCAGTCTTTAAGTCAGGCTGAATGAGACAAAAACATTTTTGTGGAGATAAGATGGTACTAGGTTCTGCTGTCTGGATGGCTTCTGGGAACATTCGGGAGAGTGTGTCTGCTTTTCCATTCTTGGAGCCTGGTCGGTAAGAGATGTGAAAGTTGAACCTGGAGAAGAATAATTGTTATAGCTTGTAGGGGTCTAAGACATTTTGCTGTCCTGATATACTCCAGGTTCTTATGATCTGTGAAGATCATGATAGGATGAGACGCACCCTCCAATAGATATCTCCACTCTTCCAGAGCGAATTTGATGGCCAACAGCTTATGGTCACCAACATCATAGTTCCTTTCTGGGGGAGTTAACTTCCGGGAAGCAAAAGCCACAGGGTGAAGAAGAGCCTTATAACCTCATTTTTGGGACAAAATTGCTCCTGTAGCCGACTCTGAAGCATCCACTTCTAACACGTAGGGTAAGGCTGGGTCTGGGTGTTTTAGTATTGGAGTGGAAGTGAATAAATCTTTTTGTTTATTGAAGGCTTCCTGAGTTTCTTGAGACCACTCGAACCGATTTTGCCGGTGGGTCAACTGAGTGATGGGTGAAATGATTGACGAAAATCCTTTTATAAACCTGCGATAAAAGTTGGCGAAGCCCAGAAACCGCTGGACTCCCTTTTTATCCACAGGAGCTGCCCACTCCTGGATTGATTTCACCTTTTGTGGGTCCATTGTGACCCCCTCTGTGGAAATGATAAACCCAAGGAGCTGGACAACTGTTTTTTCGAACTTACATTTTTCCCCTTTTAGGTAAAGACCGTGTTTTCTGAGGATTGTGAGTACTTTCTTCACATGAACTCGGTGCAGCTCTATAGTGGTGGAAAAGATAAGGATATCGTCAAGGTAAACAATTGCAAAGTTATCCAGGTATTCTTGAAAAATGTCATTCACCAAATGCTATAATATAGCTGGGGCATTGTACAGCCCGAACGGCATCACTATGTATTCGAAGTGTCCAAACCTTGACCTGAAAGCTGTCTTCCATTTATCCCCCGTACGTATCCAAACAAGGTTTTAAGCGCCTCATAGGTCAAGTTTGGAGAAGATTCGGGCGGTTCGGAATCGTTGGAACAGCTCTGGAATGAGAGGGAGCAGGTAGCGGTTCTTGATGGTAATTTTGTTGAGTTCTCTATAGTCCACACAAGGTCTTATGCCCCGTACACACAATCGGACTTTCCGACAACAAAACCGTGGATTTTTGTTCAAAGGGTGTTGGCTCCAACTTGTCTTGCATACACACGGTCACACAAACATTGGCCAACAATAACGAATGTAGTGACGTACAAGTGGTACGACGGCTGATAAAAAGGAAGTTCAGTAGTCAGTGTGCCACCCTTTGGGCTCCTTCTGCTAATCTCGTGTTTATCTTGTGTTAGTAGAAGTTTGGTGAGAGACGATTCACGCTTTTCGGCCTTGTGCATTTCAATTTGTTTCTGTTTTTCAGGTTGTGCTTGTCAGTTCGTATCTGTTCTTCAGTGCGTGCTTGTCAGTTTGTTTCTGTCTTTCAGTGCATTCTATTTATAGTTCGCTTCTGATTTTCAGTGCGTGCTTGTCCAGTCGTTTGTGATTTTCAGCTCGTTCTTGTCAGGTCCTTTCTGATTCTCAGTTCGTTCTGTCAGTTCGTTCTGAGCAGCTGTTCGTTTATTAGCCATGTTGCAGTTACGTACTTGTCGTAGAGTTTGTGCTGTTGTTGGGCTTGGTGTTGGAGTTATTGCTTTGACGCAAGTCCAGTCCATGAACAGGGAGAGGAGGAGTTCTTGGACCAAGAATTGGTTGTTTAATCATGACCAATTCCGTCATATGCCTTCATTGCGAGAGCTCCAGGAGAGCTCCTTTCTGATTCTCAGTTCGTTCTGTCAGTTCGTTCTGAGCAGCCGTTCGTTTATTAGCCATGTTGCAGTTACGTACTTGTTGTAGAGTTTGTGCTGTTGTTGGGCTTGGTGTTGGAGTTATTGCTTTGACGCAAGTCCAGTCCATGAACAGGGAGAGGAGGAGTTCTTGGACCAAGAATTGGTTGCTTAATCATGACCAATTCTGTCATATGCCTTCGTTGCGAGAGCTCCAGGAGAATAATCCTGATGATTTCAGAAATTATCTCCGGATGACGGACCCTGTCTTTCACCGTCTCTTGCTGATCCCTTATATTACGAAGCAGGACACCTGCATTCGGCAAGCCATCTCTCCCGAGCAAAGGCTCGTCGCCACTTTGCGGCACTTGGCGACGGGAGAAGTCTCCAGGACCTGAAGTTCACGACTGGGATCTCCCCCAGGCTCTGGGAATCATTATTCCAGAGACCTGTTCTGCCATAATTCAGGTCCTGCAGAAGGACTATATTAAGGTAAGTTTTATCCTTTAACATCACATTCTATGTATTTAATGTTTGCTAATGTATTGAATTTATTTCATCATTCCATAATTACCATGAATGTAATATGCTGTGAATGTCCTCTTTGTCCTCATGCATGCTGTAAGCTTTTACTGCTCCTTTTTTTTACCTTAATGCATATTTGCCTTCACTAAGCTCCCCAGCATGCTATCCTGGGCCCAAACACACCTAGCCTAGTCACTTAACAATGTATTTTGTCAGCTCCATTGTAGTGGTTACCCTAAACACCCCCTAAAATGTCTCCAAATGTTATTTTTGTCCTTTAATTCAGACAGAGTGTAAGAGGCTTTTTTTGGGGGGACCAAAACTCATTTGGAACCCTCCCTCCACCCCAACTGCTAAGTCAACCAATACCAATACTCTATCTGCTGACTTTGCCAAACCCATACACACTATACCTACCTCTTTTGTGTTCATATTTATGGATGAATTCACCAAAGCATGTAGTGCAAGTGTTAAAAAGGAAAACTGCGCTATTTTTCGAAAAGGGCCAAGCTGCAACTCAAGGCGTTATATGAGGCCAAACAGAAATAGAAAAAAAGATGAAGCTGCGCTAAGGATTCATGGTAAAAAACAAACCAATGGAATTGGGCCAATGTGTTTACCAATAGCAAATGGTAAAAGCCACTCTGTGATGAGGAGGCAAATAAAACCCCAATACTAATACCATGTGAATGTAAACACAAAAGTAAAAATGACAAAATTAAAATTATCAACACGAAACAATGAGTGTATATATGGATGGGTTAATAGAATTAAAAGATAAAATAAGTGACAAAATATGAAGAACAGGGAATCCTGATGATTAAAATGAAACAAAAAGTGAGTCCATATAACATGTGTTATCCAATAGAAAAAAACAACAAAATAGTCCATGCACAATGTGTAAACTTGATCACGGTGAAAAAAATCCAAACCATCACTGAATCGTGCAGAGAATAGGAAAGATGCCTCCACCTACAAACACACTGCCCCTTACTGGAACAATGTGGTCCCTTATGACAGGGGACCCAGAAATGCAAGTGGCTAATACCCAGCCTGGGGTCTCAATGGCAGACATGCAACTCCTCACTTCCAGCAGCGATAATCACGAAAGGAGCCACTTGGTATGACGGGCACTTTGTTCTTTAACATCACTCTTAGAACTGCTTTGCCTCCTCTTACAGACCTGGTTAGGTAATGAGATGCTGGAAACACCAGTTCTGGCACCCAGCAAACCTTGTCCTGGGCACTCGTCTGTCTCCGATCCTCAGCACCCTGGTCCTCAGTGGGTCAGTCCCCAGCACTCTGTTCCTTGGTGGCTCTCTGTTGTGTGTTTAGCAGTAAAATCAAGCGCTTGTATAAAAGACAGTGGTCTCAGCATATCCTGCTGACGCGTTTCGACCAGATGATGACTTCTAAGTTGAAACGTGTCGGGAGGATATGCTGAGACCACTGTATTCTTTTATACAAGCGCTTGATTTTACTGCTAAACACATAACAGGCAGAGAGAGCCACTAAGGAACAGAGTGCTGGGGGACTGACCCACTGAGGACCGGGTTCCTGAGGATCGGAGACAGACGAGTGCCCAGGACAAGGTTTGCTGGGTGCCAGGACTGGTGTTTCCAGCATCTCATTACCTAACCAGGTCTGTAAGAGGGGGCAAAGCAGTTCCGAGACTCGTGTTAATGAACAGAGTGCCGTCATAGCAAGTGGCTCCTTTTGTGATTATCGCTGCTGGAAGTGAGGAGTTGCATGTCTGCCATTGAGACCCCAGGCTGGGTATTAGCCACTTGCATTTCTGGGTCCCCTGTCATAAGGGACCACATTGTTCCGGTAAGGGGCAGTGTGTTTGTAGGTGGAGGCATCTTTCCTATTCTCTGCACGATTCTGTTGTATATTTGGATGTTTTTCACTGTGATCAAGTTTACACATTGTGCATGGACTATTTTGTTGTTTTTTCCATTGGATATCACATTTTATATGGACTCACTTTTTGTTTCGTTTAATCACCAGGATTCACTGTTCTTCATATTTTGTCACTTATTTTATCTTTTAATTGGGTTCTATTAACCCATCCATATATACACTCATTGTTTCATGTTGATAATTTTAATTTTGTTATTTTTACTTTTGTGTTTACATTCAGATGGTATTAGTATTGGGGTTTTATTTGCCTCCTCATCACAGAGTGGCTTTTACCGTTTGCTATTGGTAAAAGCATTGGCCCAATTCCATTGGTTTGTTTTTTACCATGAATCCTTAGCGCAGCTTCATGTAGTGCAAGTGCCTGCCGTAATACTTTCAAATGGTACTGTTTAAAGTTTTGTTCTCCTATTATCTTGAAAGGTAGTTGCAGAATGTAAAAATGTGCTTAAATTTGCACAGTGTGTATTCATATTTTTGGATTAAGACACTTCTTACATGTCCAGTGAGCTGCCAATAGTGTAAATAAGGAGTGGCTGGCCAAAGTAACACACATTATTTATGCATTCAGCTCTCAATGAAGTGGAGAGGGTTACCTGTCCAAAAGATCTCCCCCCCACCATAGAATTTTTACAATGGGCCATCAGAGGGGGTGAGGAATCTGATAAGTGGACCTTATACTTTTGTCTTTAAATACTCATTTCAATAAATGTTATACTTATGTTTGCCAAGAATGTTTGTGTCTAATCTGCTTGCAATGTTATGTGCAAAAGTACTATTTTTTTTCTTGTTTGACTCCACAGTTTCCTTCCAACCCACAGGAATGGCAGACTGTGGCCTCCCAATTTCACCACCAGTGGGACTTTCCCAATTGCGGTGGTGCGATCGATGGGAAGCACGTCCGGATCGTCCCACCACCCAACTTGGGGTCATACTACTTCAAATATAAGGGGTTTAGTACTATCGTGATGTTGGCGTTGGTGATGTCGACTTATGAATTTCTATACCTGGATGTAGGGAAGAATGGCCATATGTCTGATGGAGGAGTGATTGTCCAGACGGAATTTTACCGGCATCTCCAAAATGGCAGAGGATAATGTTGCGGGCCTCAAGTTCGTTTTTGTGGTGGATGAGGCCGTTGCTCTGGGGGAACATCTGATGAGGCTGTTCCCCATAAGGACCCTGACCCCAGAGCAGAGGGTTTTTAATTACCGGCTGGCCCGTGCCGGAAGAGTGGTGGAGAATGCCTTTGGCATAATGGCCAGCCCGTTCCGGCTTTTCCTTATGACCATCAACATGGCCGAATACAAACTAAATCACATTGTCTTGAGCTGCTGCATTCTTCACAATTACCTTTGGAAGAATGCAGCCAAAACTATCTTGCCTCTGTTGCAACTGAGGCCGACTTTTCACCAGAACAAATAACAATGATGGCGCTTGAAAGTGGCCGTCCTGGCTTCCCCCCAAGGCGCTTGCGAAGTATGGCAAAATTATGTCGAGTACTTTGTGGGTATGGGGGCAATTGATTTACAATCAAATATGGAAGCCGTGTAATAATTTTTTTTTTTAAACTAAACTCATATTTAATTTGAATTACTGTTTGTGTTTCTTATCTGTCTCCTAGGCCTTTTATTTTTGGCCATTTTCTTCAATAGTGCAAGCGTAACTTATTTGATACATGAGGTGACAATCTCTTCTTCAGCTATTATGTTGTGCTGTGGGTCTGCTACACACACACAATTTTATTGTTGTTAATGTATGTAATGCATTAATGATAAAAATAATCATTCTTCTCAACTCCATGAATTAATTGCTTGTAGTCCCTAAAATGGCCTGATTTTGGCAAATTTTACAGCACAGTGGGGGTTATTTACTAAAGGCAAATCCACTTTGTAATACAAGTGCACTGCAAGTACACTTGAAAGTGGACTGCAAGTGCACTTGTAGTGCAAAGTGGATTTGCCTTTAGTAAATAACCCCCATTGTCATTGTAACTACACCAACTATAAAAATAAACTGGTATTGAGCATTGAAATAGGAAGCCACACATTGTTGAGTATAAAACATTTTACTCCAAGCACATTCACATGTGCGTTATAAACGGTTTTGGAACAAACCAACAGCTTGGTGTTTAACATGTATGTTTGACATAAATTTGCCTTTTTTGGGGCTAATCAGGCATGTTTAACTGTTTCATGACTAAGCCTATTTCTGACATTTGGTGTTTACAAGTTAAAATCTGTATTTTTTGCTAGAAAATTACTTAGAACCCCCAAACATTATGTATATTTTTTAGCAGAGAATCTAGAGAATAAAATGGCAATTGTTGCAATATTTTATGTCACACGGTATTTGTGCAGCGGTCTTTTAAACGCAACTTTTTGGGGAAAAAGACACTTTCATGAATTAAAAAAAAACGAAACAGTAAAGTTAGCCCAATTTTTTGTATAATGTGAAAGATGATATTACGCTGAGTAAATAGATACCAAACATGTCATGCTTTAAAATTTCGCACACTCGTGGAATGGCGACAAACTACGGTACCTAAAAATATCCATAGGCGACATTTAAAAAAAAATCGGTTACCAGGTTAGAGTTACAGAAGAGGTCTAGTGCTAGAATTATTGCTCTTGCTCTGACGATTGCGGCTATACCTTACATGTGTGATTTGAACACCGTTTACATATGCGGGCGTGACTTCCGTATGCGTTTTCTTTGCTGCGCGAGCTCGCGGGGACGGGGCACTTTAAATTTTTTTTTAAATTTCATTTATTCTTATTTTTTTTCATTGTGTGTTTTTAAAAAAAAAAAAATGTAATCACTTTTGTTGCTGTCTCAAGTGGTGACAGGTACTCTTTATGGAGGGATCGAGGGTCTAAAAGACCCCCGATCCCTCCTTAGCACTTCAAAGTATTCAGATCGCTGAAAACGATGATTCTAAATACTGTATATTTTTTAAAAACCGGCACCATTGGCATCCGAGTAAACAGGAAGTGACGTTGTGACATCACTTTCGTGTTTACAGAGAGAAGACTGGTACAAAGCCGTTTCCGGCAAAGCCAGTGCCTAAAATGTCAATGATGTTGCTCAGTCTTTTTTGAACATCATGGATGCTTTGCTTCATCTTTTCCAAATCATGATTGCACACCATGATCTCACTGATGAGTACTTGTGCACTTGCACTACTGAAGTGAGTTTCTTCTTCCACAACATCCACATCACCTAAAAATAAAAAAAAACACAGCATGTATTATAAATATGCAAGCATCCATCTATTACCTGAAGCTATGGTCTCAGACACTGACCTGTTGTCGACACCATTTCGACCACTTCACCCAGCACTTCTTGAACCTCTGCATCCACATCCTCATGTTGTGTGGTGAGTTCCCTTTGTTCATTAGGTGTGGGGTTACTGGTGTCCTCAGATGTCCCTATTCTTTTATCCCCTATGTGAATATAAAAAAGGTATACTTAGCAGACAGATATTTTAGGCTAGAAATAGTAATACGAAATGTCATCCAATTGTCTGTTTTGGCAGAGTTCCAAGCTGAAGACATGATTTTTTCACTTTCAAAAGCTGGAATACTTGCCTGTTTTGTGCAAGTTTCACACATGGAGAGTATCCACTGGAGCACCTGCGAGGGACACCATGACAAGGTTGTTATGCTGTCCCACACTAGTACCTCTGCATTCCTTACACTGAATCACGTTGTCATTTAATTATAGTTTCAAACACATCTAGACAACAATGTAATAAACTTATTTTAATCAAAATGGGCATGAACAAATGTAGTTAACCTGCATATGCCAAAAACGTTGTATTAGTGGTCGAACGAACGATGTTTAATACGAACGATTCATGTACCCACGAACCTAAAACTTGTCATTTTAAACTGTACAACAGTAAAGAAAAGCACATGGACCAGCACGAAAGTAATAATAATAGGAACACATGACAAATTCTTTTTTGCAGCACTTTCCTGATCTTTCTATACTGATCTTGCTCCCTCAATTTCAGGTCTGACCATCTTTCCTCAATTACTCCTTGGATCGTCGTATGGATCGTCCTGTGCAGACTTCTGACAACTTTAGCCATGATCTTGACCTTTCTCACGTTAGGGTTTCTGTACGGTCCATGCTTCCCATCATAGTCTGTCCTCTTCAAGATGTCTGCCATCTCCACCATCTCTTCAAAGGACATATTTGAGGCCTTATATCTTCTCCTGGATGTGGAACTGCCTTGCTCCGGGCTTTCATTGTCGTTGCTGATAACAGCACACACCTGCTGTGTCTCGGCCATGTGCTCTCCCATTGCCCTGAAAGAAAAGATACACTAGAAAGAAAGACAGGGACAGAGTTTCACGCATGCTCAGTGTATATAAAGCATAACATGCGGGCAACGTATGTAAGATCTGTGAGTGGAGGATGGAGAATCGTTAGTGCTGATCATTCAAACGAAGGTACAATTGTAACTTGGGGCATCAGTGGTTGGTGGCCTATACTGCTTATAGATAAAGGCCTATATTGGGACAAGATTATGAGAGTTTAGCCTGACATTAGGGTTTGTCTTGTGTTGTGTCTTGCAGATAAAATGGTGGACAAATTCACAGCCCCTGATTTCCTGCCCAACTTTATTGACAAATACAGGGAGCTGCCATGTCTCTGGCAAGTCCAATGCAGGAACTATTTGAACAAGCAAAAGAGGAAGGCAGCGCTGGATAAACTGTTGGAATTGGTGAAGCCTGTGTATCCCACGGCACACATTAACTCCAGGATTCCCAGAGATCCGGAGCAGCAGCAGCAGATGATGTATATGTCCCCAGGCTGTGGTACTACCACAGCCTGCGTTTTTTGTCCAACCAGACGGAACCCAAGTCATCACTATCAACACTTCCTTCCACATCAGCTGAGGCTCCTGAGGTCCAACCTGGGCCTTCCACCCAGAAAGATGTGGAGGAGCCCAGCTTGACCCAGGTATAGCATTGTTGAACATATTTCTTGTCAACAATTGAATGATGTTAACTAGATTTTAATGATCACAAATTTCTGATTTAACAAAGTGGTTAACATATCAATAGACAGTAGTAGCCAAAAATGATTGGGACAAGAATGAAAAATGCTGGGGTCAGAATGATCGTCTTTTCTATTTGTTAACATACAATTTGCAACAGTCATGAGCTCAAAATTGTGTGTGTTTGATGACCAATAACCTAAAACTAGGTACCATTTTCATACACAGGAAAGTCTCAGCCAGGAGGAGGCCGTGGCAAGCAGCCTGACCGAATCCCAGGTTCCTCCCCTCTGCCCTCCAACCAAAAGGACCAGGAAGGTAAGGAACCTGGAGGAGTGCGTGGCTGTTTTCCTCAAACATGCTACTGCAGCAATTACCATGACCCCTGGTGGCCACGGGGTATTTGGATGCATCACTGCCAGCAAATTAGAACACATGGTGGAGGCCCAACGCACTATATGCGAAGAGATTATATGCGAAGAGATTATATGCGAAGAGGCCCTAAAAAAGGAGACAAGGGGCGACACCTCAAACACATCTCTGTGAGTTGGACCATTCTCCTCCACCACCTCCACCAACACCACCAACACCACAGCCACCCCACCCACCACAGCAGCATGGAAGGAAACGTGGAAGGAAGTGTTGAGAGTGATGGCCTGGGTTTGGTGTGGTCTGGCAAAAAATGCAGGCTGTTGTAAGACCACAGCCTTGGGACATATATGTCATCTGCTGCTGCTCCCAATCTCTCGGAGTCCTGGACCGTATTGTGCTCCCTATTAAATGGACTCCTCAGGTTACCAATTTTGACAGTCAAATAATTGATGTCTGCCCTGGGGTACAAAGGCTTCACCAATTCCAACTGTTTCTCCAGCGTTGCCCTCCTCTTTATTTTGTTATGACCTTGTGCTCCCTATTAAATTCAAAATTTTTGTTTTGACATATACTTGGTTATATGTTTTACTTCAAAAAGCACAGTTTGTTTGTGAGTAGGCAGGTACATTTCAAAAATACAATGCCAAATTAACAAGGGACACCAACATAGTTGTATCTTTGAGGTTAAAAAATATAAGATAATAATGGTGTTGTGGTAACTTGACACACAAAACGAAAAAAAAAAATTATTATGGAGATCACGAGAAGAAAAAAAAAAAAAAGGATTATTCTGGAGATCACTAGAAATAATAAAAAAATAAGTTTGTCAGAACTCTGTGAACATCAGCAGCAAAGCAACTTCACTATTATACCATTATAAAGAAGAAGAGAATGTGCTGCATTGAGAGATTTCATAATTTGCCGCGTCACGAATGTGATATCTCCATTACGTACGAAAGACCGAGCACTTGATTCCAAGCATGCATGGACTTTTGTGCGACGGACTTGTATACACATGATCGGAAAGTCCGACAACAAAAATTTGTTGGCGGAAAGTTTGAGAACCTGCTAGCTAACATTTGTTGGCGGAAAGTCCGCCAACAAATGTTCGATGGAGCATACACACGGTCGGACTTTCCGCCAACAAGCTCACATCCAACATTTGTTGTCAGAAAATCTGATCGTGTGAACACAGCATTAGTGTGCCATCCTATAACAAAAAAAATACCCGAACCAGCTGGGGAAGAGGAAGGGCAAATGAAATTCTTTTCGAGATTTTCATGAATGTAAGATTGAAGGGCTTCCAACTCAGTCTCAGATAGTGGAAATATGTAGCCAAAAGGTATCGCAGAGCCTGGTAAAAGATCAATGGGGCAGTCGTAAGGCCAGTGAGGAGGTAGACTGTCGGCTTTCTTTTTGTCAAAAATGTCCATAAATTCATGGTACACCAAGGGAATGTGCTGGAGATGGTCAGATGCAGGCTGAATGGTCAGACAGGAGGCAGTGCTACTGGAAACTGGAATAAAATAGTGTTGGGAGCAGTAGGCAGAGGAGAAGGAGACGTCTTTCTTCCTCCAATTAATCTGGGGATCATGAGCCTGTAACCATGGAAGTCCCAAGATGATGGGGAACATGGATGAGCATATTAAGTCAAAGCAAAGAAATTTCTGATGGCCGGAATCTGTGATGGTGAGAGTGGGTTTAGTCTCTTAGGTAACAGGTCCCAAGCAAGGTAGAGATCCATCAGCCAAATGTATTTGGAGGCTTTGCTTTTTATTTTGAAGAGGGATGCGCAGTCTTTGGACCAAGTATGCTTCCAGGAAGCAACTGCAGGCCCCGGAATCAATGATGGCCAGTAGCTGGATCTCCTCTTTTGCCGCCTGTAGGGAGACAGGAAGGACAAGATGAGACTGGGTAGGACCAGCAACCTGAAAGTTCATGGCATGCCGTGGATGCGACCTACTGGGTCTCATGGGACAATTGCACAAGAAGTGCCCTGCTCTGCCGCAGTATAGACATAGATTAGCTTGACGGCGGCGTTGTCTTTCGTCAGGAATAAGTGGAGACCGGACCAGTTGCATCAGTTTATTTTCAGAGGAAGAAGGAGGAACCGGAGGAGGTAAATGAACTGGAGGGATCCTGGGTAGCATCCAGGTAGGCCGTGGGGACTGGAAACGCTCAGAGCGCCGTTTCCGTAGGCGTCTGTCCAATTTTATGGCCAGTTGAATCAAGTCTTCCAGGGAGGTAGGAGAGTGAACTCATGCCAGTTCATCTTTAAGGGTTTCTGAAAGGCCCTGAAGATACTGGTATTTGAGAGCAGCCTCATTCCATCCAGTATCTGCAGACCATTTTCGAAACTGGACTGTGTAATCCTCCACTGGTCTTTTCCCTTGGGATAAGGTATGCAAGATGATTTAGGCAGTGGCTGTGCGCTGGGGGTCATCATACAGTTGTGCCATGGATTCAAAGAAAGTTTGCACAGAGTTTAGTAGGGGGCTTTTCTGTTCCAAGAGATTATGGGCCTATGCTTGGGGTTCTTTGGCTAGCAAAGAGATTATGAACCCCACTTTTACTGTTTCAGTACTAAAAGTCTTAGGTTGAAGGGCCAAGTATAACAGACAGGGGCTCTTGAATGCTCTGAACTTCTTCCGGTTTCCTGAAAATCGCTCAGGTGTGGGGACCCTTGGTTCAGGAAGAGTCATTACAACTGCAGAAGCTGTATTGGGCCGATCCTGTGAAGAAGTCGCCCCAATGGAGAATGCCGGAACTGCATCCACAGGAGTAGTCAGGTGCTGGACACTGTCAGGTGCTGGAGACGGCCTTCAATTTGGAAATAGCTCTCTTGTAGCCTCTGGACTGCCTGCGTAAGAGCTGTAACCTGCTAGCACAAGGCCTCAAGGGGGGAAGGCCTCTGACATGGCTGGTTTGTACTGTCAGGGTACTCACCAAGGCCGAGATGCTGAGAGCAGCTCCCCTTGCAGCTGAGCGCACTTTACCCCTGCAGGTGGTACAGAGGGTATAGGGCACAGAGAGGCACGGGTTACCAGCAGGTAGATAAGTCTTGAGTGGAGGACTCCAGTAGAGCAGAGATGCAGTGCAGGAATGGACTTGACACCAGACTGGAGCAGGAAGACTGGCCTGGGCTCTAACCCAACAGACCCAATGATAGTGGCTGGAACTGAGTCTTAGGTGGATGCTGGGGGTTAGACCCAGAAAGTTCAGTAGAAGCAAGTCCTGAGTACAAACTGGGGGTCAAAAACAGAAGGCAGGTAGCAGAGGAATCCTTTAAACAAGCCGGGGTCAAAGTACTGGAGAAGATCAGAGCAGGTCAGGGTCAATCCGGGTCACAACAGGTAAACACAGGTTAGCAGGCACTTGAGACTGGAACACAGGAAGCTGAGAGACAAACCAGCAATTAGACAAGGGGCTAGTAAGCCTTTTATAGGCCAGCAAGGGGGGTGATGTTAATGCGCGCTTCAGTGCGCACGCTCCCGCACCGTCATGCTGTATCGTGCACCCCTGTTCGCCGTTCAGCTGTACCGCGCACCCGCATGCGCCGAAGCGCTATTCTGCTGCTCACGGGAAAGATCCAATACTGGCAAGTCCAACTATTGCTAATTCTCTGACAGATAAGCTCCTATTTGTCTGTATTACCAGATATTGGCAATCATTTCTTGTCAAGAACAATGTAACCTGAGGGTTGGCTGTGTTGTCTCTCCCTCAAGAAACAGTGTGTTCTCAGATGGGGTGTCTGGGGGGGAAAGATAATACCCTTCACCTCTTATTAAGCTATTAGAAGCACACCTGATCATCTGTAATCAAATGACTATGTACCTTTACTATGTATTGAAGTATGATAGATACCGTTTTCATCAGTTTTTTCCTTCTTTTGATAAAACTCAATAAAAACATTGAACTTAAATCCAATTCACAGACACCTGACTGAAAGCTGGAGTGATAGGGTCTAAAGTTGAAGGTCTTGTTTAGGCCTGGTGCCTGAGTGGCTTTGAGACGAAGGGTCCATCTCAGTGCACTATGTAAGAGTGATTTGTTAAAATCTCCACCTCATGGGTTGGCATATATGTGACTCAGTGCAAAGAACCTCACCACAGGGATGGTGTCCCCATGCACTGCACGACTGTGCCTCCCAAGGGGTAGGTCAGGGTCTTTTTTGATGATTATAAATTAAAATACTGCGCTAACAAAAACTAAAACCTACGTGAGCTGTGACTAAAAAGTAGTAAACAACACAATCTAATAAAAAATAAGAAAGTCGCGCTGAAAAATGTGAGAATGGCAACAAACAAGTGCCTTAAAACCTCATAGAGGGATATGAATATAAGTGGTAATCACTGTGCAATTTAGTCCAGTGATAATCAGTGTATTACAATAGATTCATAAAACACAGATATTAATTCTATGTCCGTAAAAAGTGAACAGTAATGTGACGTAATAAAGGCAACAAATGAATGCCTCAAAACACCATGACAAAATATATCAATGTAACAAGTGAATGCCTCAAAAAACCATGACAAAACATAAATCAAAAAATAATCAATATATAATATGAACAGATCTTATGAGGCGCAGATATGGTCCTTGGTCTGTACGCACAGAACAATAGTGGTTATAGTCCATACACCATGTATAGCACAAATAAAAAAATTTGAATGAAGAATATCCCCAAGGTTAGGTAGGGTGCGTATATAAACCTCCACCGTAAAAAACTGCTGCCTCTTACCAAAAAACGTTGGTCCCTTAATTATAGGAGACCTTACTGGGCAGATGGCTGCAACCCCAGCCTGGGATCTGTGAGACAGGCACTAGATGTCATCCGGTCCGCAGGAACCCTCTCCGCCGGTCACACCAAGATGGATTGGATGTGTCACCATAAAAGAAATAAACAGCTCCACATAGCATAAAATCTAACGTTTATTGAATAAAAAAGCCAGAAAATGCACTTACAAACATCAGTTGTATAAAGGCGTACAAAGAAAGCCGGCCGGCTCCAGAACAACCCGTAAATTCCGGGTACTCGGATAGCGGTGTCGTCGGTACGTAGCTCCTCCTCCCTACGTCGTTTCGTCACAACAGGACGTGGTCACGGGATACGAGCCGCATCCCGACCCACCGCTTAAATACACACAGCTGCAACATCTCATTGTTGCAAAAGGAATTGACGCGCCATCTTGTCTCAGGGAAACAGTGAGGGCAAATACATGAAGTCACATCCGTAATAGACGTTCAAGGCATGATGACAGTGTATCTTTAGCCACTATCATAACTATCATACCAACGCCAAAAACCTACAGGTCAAGAGGCTGCTATTGTAAAGAGTTCACTGCAAATAAAAACATACTCAATGCAGTCCGATGGAAAATTAATTGTAACTGATAGAAAGTTACACATATAATTCTGCAACAGAATCATATGTGCATTCCGTGGCTAATCTTTATAGGACATGATTCAAGGGGCCCAAATAATCTAACCCAAAGACAATTTTAGGTCGTATGGGGATAGAAATCAAAAATTAGAATTGTGAAATATATTAAATTAAATAAATAAAAATCGTGACTGGAATAATTATGGGTCACCAGACCAAATTTGGTGGACCCATATTTCACAGCCTCCAAATAGCTAGAATATAAGTATAAAAAATACATCTAAGGGACAATTAATACTCAAAAAACAAATAGAAAATTAATAAAAAATTAATAAAGGAAATTGATAAAAAATAAATCGTCTCCCTGAGATGAAAGGGCACCCCAAATACAGAGGTTCATATAAGCGCCTAAATACGCCATTAAATCAAAAATAACTTGTACAGTCAAAAAGCCATAATAAAGCTCACAGATAAGCAATATGAAAGAAAACTGAAAAAAGTAAAATAAAAATAAGTAAAGACAAAACTTATAATGGCCATATTCACCCAAACTGCCTAGGAGTTGTCTATAAAAGAATTAACATCAACATCGATGTTAAGGCCAAAGGGGGTATAAGTCTTCAATTTATGAACCCAGGCCATCTCTAATCTAGAAATACTCCGAACCAGGACGCTACCCCTCCAATGGGGCTTAAATTTATCGATCCCCAGAAAGATGGTGCCTGTGGGATCTCTGCTATGAGCAGTCAGGTAATGTTTTGATACAGAGTGCTTTGTGAATCCTCTCCTGATATTATTAATATGTTCGTTTAAGTCAAAAAAAGTCGCGCTGAAAACTAAAGTGACGAAAGGCAAATGCCTGAAAAGTGATGTGAATGTGGAGATTAAATGTGGGTCATTGAGTGAAAGTGTCAAACACTTATGAAAGAAATTAAAAATGCTATTAAGTGAATAAAATATAAATGAGAATAATTGTGTATATGACAAAAAAAACAGATATTGCATATCACAATCAGTAGACAATATGTACCTCTAGTGTCAATATGTACATTAATACAGTTTAACTGTAACCACAGAGCTAAACCATAATAGTGTAACAACATAAGAAACTGAAAAACTAAAGAAAGTCCGTGATTCAAAAAAGCAGTATTAAATAAAGTCCATCCTTATTACATTGACATGCATAAATTAAAACTGATCTCCAGGTGCTCTGTGAGGTAATGTAACAGGATCTCGCTGTGATAGGATATAAGGTGCGTAGATAAACCTCCACCTCCAAGAAAAATTGCTGCCTCTTACCAGATGGAAATGGTCTCTAAATTACAGGAGACCCAGGAGGCAGATGGCTGTACCCCAGCCAGGGATCCTTAAGCAGGCACTCAGCGTACGGGACCTAGGACTCACTCCACACAGCCTCAGCATTTATGGAAATATTGCCATGTAAAAGATAAATTGCTCCACATAGTGTAAAATCCAGCGATTTATTGTATAAAAAATATAAAGGTTGCACTTACAAAAGCATCGTAAATTGCAGGCATGTAAAATAGAAAGCCGGCTGGCTCCAAGAAAACTCGTGTCCTACGAGTCTGTGTATCGCGGTGTCGTCGGGACGTAGCTCCTCCTCCCTACGCCGTTTCGTCACAACAGGACGGAGCTACGTCCCGACGACACCGCGATACACAGACTCGTAGGACACGAGTTTTCTTGGAGCCGGCCGGCTTTCTATTTTACATGCCTGCAATTTACGATGCTTTTGTAAGTGCAACCTTTATATTTTTTATACAATAAATCGCTGGATTTTACACTATGTGGAGCAATTTATCTTTTACATGGCAATATTTCCATAAATGCTGAGGCTGTGTGGAGTGAGTCCTAGGTCCCGTACGCTGAGTGCCTGCTTAAGGATCCCTGGCTGGGGTACAGCCATCTGCCTCCTGGGTCTCCTGTAATTTAGAGACCATTTCCATCTGGTAAGAGGCAGCAATTTTTCTTGGAGGTGGAGGTTTATCTACGCACCTTATATCCTATCACAGCGAGATCCTGTTACATTACCTCACAGAGCACCTGGAGATCAGTTTTAATTTATGCATGTCAATGTAATAAGGATGGACTTTATTTAATACTGCTTTTTTGAATCACGGACTTTCTTTAGTTTTTCAGTTTCTTATGTTGTTACACTATTATGGTTTAGCTCTGTGGTTACAGTTAAACTGTATTAATGTACATATTGACACTAGAGGTACATATTGTCTACTGATTGTGATATGCAATATCTGTTTTTTTTGTCATATACACAATTATTCTCATTTATATTTTATTCACTTAATAGCATTTTTAATTTCTTTCATAAGTGTTTGACACTTTCACTCAATGACCCACATTTAATCTCCACATTCACATCACTTTTCAGGCATTTGCCTTTCGTCACTTTAGTTTTCAGCGCGACTTTTTTTGACTTACACTATTTTCAGCTTACTACTTTCTAGTCGCAGCTTTTCTCTAATCAGTGTAAGCGCAGTATTTATTTTTTACCTAATATGTTCGTTTAATCGCACCTGCAGGGGTCTTTTTGTCCGGCCCACATACTGCAGGCCACAAGGGCACTGCAGCAAGTAGACGACCCCCAAGGTGGAACATGTGATAAAGGGCTCGATGGTAAAGGATTTGCGTGTACAAGTAGAAGTGAAATTCACAGATCTTCTACTCCTGCAACCGTTTAAAGAACAGACCTGACACCTCCTACATTGGAAGTATCTGGTCAGTTCCGAAAAAAAAGTGGGTCTTGACATGGGAGGGTCAAAAATGTTGGGTGCCACTTTATCCTTAAGTGACGGTGCCCCCCTAAACACTACTTGCGGTTTATCTGGCAGGAGGGATGCCAACACCCTATCATTTTTAAGGATGTGCCAATACTTGTTTATAATGCGTTTGACTTTGGAGTGTTGGCAGGTAAAATCGGTGACAAAGGGACAGCGAAAAGAAGCATCAATCGGATCCTTGACTCGCTCAATGAGCAGATCTTTGCGGTCCACTTTATCGACCTGATCCAACGTACTAGCAACAAAACCTGGGGAGTAGCCCTTGGCAACAAACCTCTGGGTCAAAATCTGTGCCTGGTTCTGAAAGGTGACAGCATCTGTACAATTCCGTTTTAATCTGAGAAACTGGCTCTTAGGCACAGACTTGAGCCATGAGGCGTGGTGGCAGCTATCATGGGGGATAAAAGAATTTCTATCGGTCGGTTTGAAGTATGTGGAGGTAATAAATTCATTATTGCATATGGAGATAGTAAGGTCTAAAAAGTTGATCTGCTCCGGACTGGCTTCATAATTAAGCTGAATGCCCCTATCATTGTTATTAAGAATGCACATGTATTCAGATAGATCAGAAACAGTGCCATCCCACAGGAGGAGGATGTCGTCTATATATCGAACCCACAGGGCCAACTGGGGCCTTGGCTGGGCATAGACGACATCCTCCTCCCACCTGGCCATGAAAAGATTTGCCAGGCTAGGGGCGTATTTAGCCCCCATTGCAACCCCCTATCTTGGCGATAATAGTTCCCATCAAACCAAAAAAAGTTATGAGTCGCTGCAAACTCCAATAGTGACATGATAAATTGAATTTGTTCCTCAGGGAGATTGGACAATTGATAGAGATGCTCAGATACGGCCTCTAAACCCAATTGATGGGGGATGACCGTATATAAGGAGGTGACGTCGGCCGTCACCAATATCATCCCCTCCCTCGGTGTGAGGTTGGAGAGGAGGTTGATGACATCCCGAATGTCTTTAACATAGGACCTCATGGTACGCACCAAAGGCTGCAAGTAAAAGTCTATGTATGTGCCCACCCAGGACTTAATGGAATCAATCCCACTAACTATGGGGCGTCCCGGGAGGCATACAAGGCTCTTGTGTATCTTTGGTAAATAATAAATTATCGGTACCCTGGGTGCCCTGGGTGCCCTGGGGACCAGAAATGCCCTTTCTTTCTTGTTCAGGATACCGAGACTAAAACACCTGGTAACCAGGAGTTCAAATTCCGTTTTATAGGTTGCATTAGGGTTAGATGGCAATTGGGTGTAGGTGGTGTCGTCACCTAAAATGCGATACATTTCATGCATATAATCGCTCTTATTCAGGATGACTATCCCTCCCCCTTTGTCTGCAGGGCGGATAACAAGTTGTTTATTACTACACAAAGACTCTATACCTAGCTGGGTATCCTTCTTGCTTCTCACAAACTTCACATTCATTTCCTCCAACTCCCTCAGGGCCAAATCCCTAAAAACTTTGAGCGAAGGGGATAAATGGCCAGGGGGGTTAAACAAAGATGCGTTGGACAAACCTGAATGGGAGAAGACATCATTCAAAATTCTAGAGGGATTAGTGGGGTTTTAAACCATATACCTTTGAATGTTACGTTTTCTAACATATTTATGGATGTCCATATACGTTTGGAACTTATTGATATTCCGGGGTGGTTCAAATTTTAAACCTTTGTCCAGAACTCTGATCTCAGAGTCAGTCAAAGTCTGAGAACTAAGATTAAAGATCCCAGTACCGTCTATGTCCTTGGTCTTTTTGGACTTAATGCGCCTCCCCCCTCTAGTTCCTCTCTTAGTTCTACCAATCTTTTTGTACCCTGGTTGGGTCTGGGAAAATCCCAATTCTGATGTCCAGGGTTATATGAACTGTTATTTTCGGTGCCTTCGGTATGGTTAAATGCATATTGGCCACCAGAGTTCCCAATATCCTCCCTTATTTCAGGGGATGGTTGGTAGGGGCTTTCCTGTGGGTACCGAATATCCCCCAAAGGCAGAAAATTGTTCTGTACTGGTATGTTATAACCGGTGTTGTAATCTCCCTCATAGTGTGCTACAAGTTGTTCACCATAATTATTAGGGCGAACATACCCATGGCCCCGAAGATGAGGTGGAATAGATGTACGATGGTCCGAATGACCTCCTTGAAAGTAGCCATTGTTGGTATAGCCATTGTTGTTATAGCCATTGTTGGTTCTAAATGCAGCGCCCCGCCCCGGAACTATTATCGCCAAGATAGGGGGGTTGAAATGGGGGCTAAATACGCCCCTAGCCTGGCAAATCTTTTCATGGCCAGGTGGGAGGAAGATGTCGTCTATGCCCAGCCAAGGCCCCAGTTGGCCCTGTGGGTTCGATATATAGACGACATCCTCCTCCTGTGGGATGGCACTGTTTCTGATCTATCTGAATACATGTGCTTTCTTAATAACAATGATAGGGGCATTCAGCTTAATTATGAAGCTAGTCCGGAGCAGATCAACTTTTTAGACCTCACTATCTCCATATGCAATAATGAATTTATTACCTCCACATACTTCAAACCGACCGATAGAAATTCTTTTATCCCCCATGATAGCTGCCACCACGCCTCATGGCTCAAGTCTGTGCCTAAGAGCCAGTTTCTCCGATTAAAATGGAATTGTACAGATGCTGTCACCTTTCAGAACCAGGCACAGATTTTGACCCAGAGGTTTGTTGCCAAGGGCTACTCCCCAGGTTTTGTTGCTAGTACGTTGGATCAGGTCGATAAAGTGGACCGCAAAGATCTGCTCATTGAGCGAGTCAAGGATCCGATTGATGCTTCTTTTCGCTGTCCCTTTGTCACTGATTTTACCTGCCAACACTCCAAAGTCAAACGCATTATAAACAAGTATTGACACATCCTTAAAAATGATAGGGTGTTGGCATCCCTCCTGCCAGATAAACCTCAAGTAGTGTTTAGGGGGGCACCGTCACTTAAGGATAAAGTGGCACCCAACATTTTTGACCCTCCCATTTCAAGACCCACTTTTTTTTCGGAACTGACCGGATACTTCCAATGTAGGAGGTGTCAGGTCTGTTCTTTAAACGGTTGCAGGAGTAGAAGATCTGTGAATTTCACTTCTACTTGTACACGCAAATCCTTTACCATCGAGCCCTTTATCACATGTTCCACCTTGGGGGTCGTCTACTTGCTGCAGTGCCCTTGTGGCCTGCAGTATGTGGGCCGGACAAAAAGACCCCTGCAGGTGCGATTAAACGAACATATTAATAATATCAGGAGAGGATTCACAAAGCACTCTGTATCAAAACATTACCTGACTGCTCATAGCAGAGATCCCACAGGCACCATCTTTCCGATAAATTTAAGCCCCATTGGAGGGGTAGCGTCCTGGTTCGGAGTATTTCTAGATTAGAGATGGCCTGGGTTCATAAATTGAAGACTTATACCCCCTTTGGCCTTAACATCGATGTTGATGTTAATTCTTTTATAGACAACTCCTAGGCAGTTTGGGTGAATATGGCCATTATAAGTTTTCTCTTTACATATTTTTATTTTACTTTTTTCAGTTTTCTTTCATATTTCTTATCTGTGAGCTTTATTATGGCTTTTTGACTGTACAAGTTATTTTTGATTTAATGGCGTATTTAGGCGCTTATATGAACCTCTGTATTTGGGGTGCCCTTTCATCTCAGGGAGACGATTTATTTTTTATCAATTTTCTTTATTAATTTTTTATTAATTTTCTATTTGTTTTTTGAGTATTAATTGTCCCTTAAATGGATTTTTTATACTTATATTCTAGCTATTTGGAGGCTGTGAAATATGGGTCCACCAAATTTGGTCTGGTGACCCATATTTTTTCCATTCACAATTTTTATTTATTTAATTTAATTTAATATATTTCACAATTCTAATTTTTGATTTCTATCCCCATACGACCTAAAATTGTCTTTGGGTTAGATTATTTGGGCCCCTTGAATCATGTCCTATAAAGATTAGCCACGGAATGCACATATGATTCTGTTGCAGAATTATATGTGTAACTTTCTATCAGTTACAATTAATTTTCCATCGGACTGCATTGAGTATGTTTTTATTTGCAGTGAACTCTTTACAATAGCAGCCTCTTGACCTGTAGGTTTTTGGCGTTGGTATGATAGTTCTGATAGTGGCTAAAGATACACTGTCATCATGCCTTGAACGTCTATTACGGATGTGACTTCATGTATTTGCCCTCACTGTTTCCCTGAGACAAGATGGCGCATCAATTCCTTTTGCAACAATGAGATGTTGCAGCTGTGTGTATTTAAGCGGTGGGTCGGGACGTGGCTCGTATCCCGTGACCACGTCCTGTTGTGCCGAAATGGCGTAGGGAGGAGGAGCTACGTCCCGACGACACCGCTATCCGAGTACCCAGAAGTTACAGGTTGTTCTGGAGACGGCCGGCTTTCTTTGTACGCCTTTATACAACTGATGTTTGTAAGTGCATTTTCTGGCTTTTTTATTCAATAAACGTTAGATTTTATGCTATGTGGAGCTGTTTATTTCTTTTATGGTGACACATCCAATCCATCTTGGTGTGACCGGCGGAGAGGGTTCCTGTGGACCGGATGACATCTAGTGCCTGTCTCACAGATCCCGGGCTGGGGTTGCAGCCATCTGCCCAGTAAGGTCTCCTATAATTAAGGGACCAACGTTTTTTGGTAAGAGGCAGCAGTTTTTTAAGGTGGAGGTTTATCTACTCACCCTATTCACTGCAGCAAGATTATCAATATTCACTCAGCACTTGGGGATATTCTTCATTCAAATTTTTTTATTTGTGCTATACATGGTGTATGGACTATAACCACTATTGTTCTGTGCGTACAGACCAAGGACCATATCTGCGCCTCATAAGATCTGTTCATATTATATATTGATTATTTTTTGATTTATGTTTTGTCATGGTTTTTTGAGGCATTCACTTGTTACATTGATATATTTTGTCATGGTGTTTTGAGGCATTCATTTGTTGCCTTTATTACGTCACATTACTGTTCACTTTTTACGGACATAGAATTAATATCTGTGTTTTATGAATCTGTTGTAATACACTGATTATCACTGAACTAAATTGCACAGTGATTACCACTTATATTCATATCCCTCTATGAGGTTTTAAGGCACTTGTTTGTTGCCATTCTCACATTTTTCAGCGCGACTTTCTTATCTTTTTTGATGATGCTGACAATATGTCTGTAAATTCTGCGCCAAAACTCTAGCTTAGTTTTGCCCACATAATAACAGCCGCACTCACAAGACAGTAAATATACTATACCAGGTGTGCGGCAATTGACAAAATGTCTAGGTTTAAATTTGTCTCCATTGGGCAGTGTAATGAGTTTACATGTGTCCCTATATTGGCAATAGCCGCACTGGCCTCAACGAAAAGTTCCTGTAATCCGGTGTCTAGTGTTAGTGATTTCTTTGTATTCACTATGAACTAGTTTATCCCATAGGGAAGGGACCCTTCTGTATGTGATTTGAGGTTTATCAGACACATAGGGGCCTATGGTAGTGCCCATACTTAAGAGATGCCAATATTTCTGAAAAATAAAGCTGAGTTGTTTGCGCTGGTGACAATATCTGGTTATTATCCTGATGTTGTTATTGTCCTTTGTTGTGTGCGAGAACAGCAGGTCAGTATGTTTTTTGCGTTTGACCTGTTTGTGGCGTCTTTTGACGCCGCAATACAGGGAAGTCCTTGGTCCATCTCACGCCGGAGATGGGGTTGGCGGGGCTCCACTTTGGCGCTTGCACCGGTGGTGGATTTTACTGACAACCGTCATTCGACATTGTGCATGACGTTGGTCGGGGACCCGCCCCATACCTGGATTACATAAGCGAGTGAGCTTGATTGCCTTACCATTTCACTATGTGTTTGACACCAGGGAGGCAACACACAGCCCATTCACTGGATACACACACACGTCAGGTATGCACAAATTTTCTTTTTCTTTTCTCAGCCCTTTTTTGACACATGCAATACACCCATGTACTATTGTGTGTGTATGTATATTTATACACACATAACACTCATTAGAGCATACACATATCAATATATATATATATATATATATATATATATATATATATATATATATATTGTATGTATCTATTACGTTTATGCCATGTGTATGTGCAGATATATGAAAATACTTTTTTTATCTGTTTTATATTATTGTTATTATTGTACAAATAAATAATGTTTACCAACCACTCTACCTCCTCCACAAGTCAATTGCCTCATTTAAAATCCCACATTCCCTTTTCTTTTTACGAAATAGGTAAAGTTTATCACAATAAATTCATAAAAATTTACATCATAAGAAATATCAGTACAAAAACATTATTGATATTTGAACCCAAATACATGCGTCTGTATGTACAGCAAGCTGCCCTTGGAGATGGATGGGCTAGCAGAGTTGCATACTGGCGGGTACACCTGACATGTTTCGGACTTACACCGGTTCTTCTTCAGAGGTTTTTATGCCATTTGGGTCATATTGATTCTACAATACAAATATATAATAAACTATAAACATTAGTGAAACATTTTTCTAAATTGTAAATAGGTGTGCATGTATTGTCACAGATGCTTTGTATCGAAAGTTGGCCTGTACTTAAAAAAAATGCATAAGCAGGAAAAATGGTCAGCCGGGAGACTGATGGTGAGCAACCCGCAGGCCACACAGTACAGCCAGAGGTGCCCAAGATGGAAAAAGGAGATAGAAAACACCACAGAGGAAGGCAACGGATATCTCAGCTGCGAGGACCCCTAGGCATAGGAACAAGTTCCAGCCTATTTTTGACCAGCAATCTAGTAGATGGTACAAGTAGGGACATGATGTTGTAGTATACGCTGTGTGTAGGGATAATAAATACATTACTATTAGTATGTCTATGGTGTTCCAGTCTTTACAATAGATATGTATATGTATGTATCTACACATGTATTAATAGTACAGTATATATATTTCCACCCCTAATCTCTTTTCTTTTAAATGGGAAATAACTACATGAATATTTTATTTTTTATTTATTTATTTCAGGTACTTATATAGCGCTGTCAATTTACGCAGCGCTTTACATATACATTATACATTCACATCAGTCCCTACACCCTCAAGGAGCTTACAATCTAAGGTCCCTAACTTACATTCATATGCATCAAAAATCCTTAAAACAATAGATACCAAACATGTCATGCTTTAAACTTTCGCACACTCGTAGAATGGTGCCAAACTACAGCACTTAACAATCTCCATAGGCAGCGTTTTAATTTTTTTTACAGGTTACCAGTTTAGAGTTACAGAGGAGGTTTTGTGCTAGAGTTATTGCTCTTGCTCTAATGATCACAGTGATACCTCACATGTATGGTTTGAATGCTGTTAACATATGGGGGCACAACCTACATATGCATTCACTTCTGCATGCAAGCACGAGGGGATGGGGGCGCTTTAAAACATTTTTTTATTGTTTATTTATTTTTTATTTTTTTCACTTTCATTTTTTTTTATGACTTTTATTCCTATTACAAGGAATGTAAACATCCCTTGTAATAGGGATAGGGCATGGCAGGTTCTCTTTACGGAGAGATCTGGGGGATATAAGTCTTTTTACATTTTATGCTGGAAAGCCTGAGATCAAAAAAAAAATCGATCTCAGGCTTTCCAGCAAAAAGTGGTTTACATCTGCCAGAGCCGGAAGTAATGTCATGACGCTGCTTTCAGCCTGCAAGGGTCTTAGAGATGGCTAGGGACCATCTGGTCCACAGCCAGCTCTATGGTAAACCGCTGTCCCCTCCCACCACCTGTAAAAGTAATCAAACTGTTAAACAACCGCTTTGATGGCTTTTAAAATGTAGGCAATCATTGACTGAAAAAAATAAATATCTGGATGATGCAGGCATCATCCAGATATCTTAACTCAAAGTCCAGTAAATGATGTCACAACATGTCTACATGGGGCAAGTAGTTAAAAATCCACACAGGTACCCTGATGGGGAAGCTCCAGCACAGGAGGAGAGGGTGTCATGTATGTGTTTGGGTATCATAGCACAATAGTAAATGGACCTTCTAAAAAACCTAGGTACTATACTCAAACTCACCACCTGCTGGTTGCTATGTTCATATGAAATATTCACTGAACATAATAAATAAAATACATCCAAAGCCCTGTACATCTTAAAGTTTTCAACATTAATAGTCAGGCAGAAATGACAAATACATTGCCTACCTGGCTGCCATTACCTTGGTGATAACCTCGGATGACTGCTAAATTATTGTACGTAGGAAGCTAGGTGTTATGTA
The DNA here is from genome assembly GCF_042186555.1 of Aquarana catesbeiana. Classification (NCBI taxonomy): domain Eukaryota; kingdom Metazoa; phylum Chordata; class Amphibia; order Anura; family Ranidae; genus Aquarana; species Aquarana catesbeiana. The sequence goes on along the minus strand of NC_133328.1, from coordinate 176,334,128 downwards.
TAGTAGAATTAATTTTAGTGCTAAAACCCATCACAACTAAAACAGGTCGTATAATAGTGTAAATGAAAATTTAAAATAGCCTGGAAAGTTTTCTGCAATACTTAGCTAAAAGTCTTATTGCTATAATTATCTGCAAAAGCAGAGTAATGAAATATATCACTAGACTTTGAAATTCAGCAAAATAATATACAGTATATTTTACAGTTTAAGGGTGATTATCACGTTGTACAACCATATCTAAAGGAAGTCCCAGAGTGAAGTTCACAACACCAGACATACAGAAATAGTCTTGCTTCTCACTAGTGGGAACATTACACCAATGGGCCTTGTGGTTGGCTTTCTCCTTCAAAACTCACATTTAAAGTGACTTTATCATGAGAGACGTATGGGAGCTGCCATTGGTGGTTTACTTTTAAAAATGCTAGTTGCCTGGCTGTGTCTGACCTTTACAGTAAGTAACAGAATACCAATAAGTGTGCTGTAAAGGTCATCAGAAAACTGTCATACATCCTTTTCTCTATACCCATTTGGGTCAGTGACTCACACAGCATTAAAGTTAGAGCGTCAGCATGACAGCCCGGGAACCAACAATTTTCCCATAGGGAAAATAAAGCAATGGCAGCCTCTGTAATGTCTTATGACTAGGGATGAGCCGAACACCCCCCCGGTTCGGTTTGCACCAGAACCTGAGAACGGATCGAAAATTTGCACGAACGTTAGAACCCCATTTAAGTCTATGGGACTCGAACGTTAGAAATCAAAAGTGCTAATTTTAAAGGCTAATTTGCATGTTATTGTCCTAAAAAGGGTTTGGGGACCCGGGTCCTGCCCCAGGGGACATGTATTAATGCAAAAAAAAAGTTTTAAAAACGGCTGTTTTTTCAGGAGCAGTGATTTTAATTATGCTTAAAATGAAAAAAAAAAGTGAAATATTCCTTTAAATATCGTACCTGGGGGGTGTCTATAGTATGCCTGTAAAGTGGCGCATGTTTCCCGTGCTTAGAACAGTCCCTGCACAAAATGACATTTTTAAAGTAATAAAAGTCATTTAAAACTGCTTACGACTGTAATGTAATGTTGGGTCCCGGCAATATGGATGAAAATCAGTGAGACAAACGGCATGGGTACCCCCCCCAGTCCATTACCAGGCCCTTTGGGTCTTGTATGGATATTAAGGGGAACCCCACACCCAAATTAAAAAAGGAAAGGCGTGGGGCCCCAGGCCCTCTGAACAGCAGTATACAGGCGGTGCAAACAAGACAGGGACTGTAGGTTTGTTGTTAAGTAGAATCTGTTTGTAATTTTGGACTGGTACATTTTTAAAGTGTAGCTCCAGCCAAAAAAATCTATTTTTAAGCTTTTTGTAAAGCATAGGGAAGGGTTATCACCCCTGTGACATTTGTTTTGCTGTCTGTGCACCTCTTCAGAAAATTTGACCTCACTTTCTGTCCCAATGACAAATGTTTTTTGACAATTTGGGGCTTTTAGTGAAACAAGGATTGGTGATAAAGCATCAGTGGAGAGGAGACACATTTTTCCCATATTAACTCTTACAGGAGAGAATTTCCCTTCCTAGGGGTAGATTTCATCTCACTTCCTGTTGTCTCCTTCCGTTTGCAAGTAGGAGTCATTTGTAAATTGGATGTTTGAAAGTAGCGGCCTGCCCTATATACTCTGCAGAAATTGCGACCTTAGGAGTTGGTGTTGCCACAACACTGTAAGCCCTCACAGTTACTCTTGGTGGGCGCAGAAACGGGCTCTGCTGTGAAATATTAGATGAAGAATTGTAATTACATGCCCCTGTTGAACAGGGTCATTAAAATTGGGCCTTTGGTGGTGGTGGTGCTGGTGCCACAACTCTGTAAGTCCTCACAGTTACTCTTGGTGGGCGCAAAAACAGGCCTGCTGTGAAATAGCAGGCACAGTGGTGTAGTGGGTAGCACTCTCGCCTAGCAGTAAGAAGGGTCACTGGTTCGAATCCCAACCATGACACTACCTGCCTGGAGTTTGCATGTTCTCCCTGTGCCTGCGTGGGTTTCCTCCGGGTACTCCGGTTTCCTCCCACACTCCAAAGAAATGTTGGTAGGTTGATTGGATCCTGTCTAAATTGTTCCTAGTATGTATGAGTGTGAGTTAGGGACCTTAGATTGTAAGCTCCTTGAGGGTAGGGACTGATGTGAATGTACAATGTATATGTAAAGCGCTGCGTAAATTGATGGCACTATATAAGTACCTGAAATAAATAAATAATAAATAAAATATTAGATCAAGAATTGTAATTACATGCACCTGTTGAACAGGGGCAGAAAAATTGGGCCTTTGGTGGTGGTGGTGTTGCCACAGCACTGTAAGTCCTCACAGTTACTCTTGGTGGGAGCTGGAAAGGGCCCTGCTGTGAAATATTAGATCAAGAATTGTAATTACATGTCCCTGTTGAACAGGGGCAGAAAAATTGGGCCTTAGGCACTGGTGCCACAACACTGCAACCCCTCACAGATACTTTAGTTGGAGCGCAGGAATGCGCTAGTTGTTCTTTGGTGTGGGTCTTTTAGGTACGCTTGCCAACGAACTGCATGGCAGGTCAACATATGTCTCGTCAAGCAAGTGGTGCCTAAGCGGGAGATGCTTTGGCCACGAGAGATACGCTTGAGATATATGTTGCAAATAGCAGTGGTGGGATCTGATGCACTTGTCTCAAAAAAGGCCCACACCAAAGAACTTTTGGAATAACGCACAGAGACAGCAGCGCCCTGCACATGCGGAGCTCTGCGGTGTGATGCAGTCTGTTGCTGGCCTTAAGCTGGCCCTTGGAGGGCATCCTGCCTCGTTGGTGATGTCCCTTCTACTCCTCCTCCTCTCTCCTATCAGGCACCCACATGGAGTCAGTGACCTCATCATCCCCTCCCTCCTCATCACTGGATCAAAGCTGGCAGTATGCTGCAGCTGGGGGAACATGACTGCCAGATTGCTGTCCTTCTTGGGTACCCCCTCTCTCTGGGCTCACGTTACTGCCTTCCTCTAGCTGGGTACCATCATCAGAGCCTTCAAAATGCTGGGCATCCTCCTGGAGCATGTACCCAACACTGTGGTCAAACAGTTCGGAGGACTCCTCAGGAGGACATGGTGGGGCTAGGGAAGGAGGGACTGATGCCATTGAGCCAAGGGAAGAGGCCGCATTGGCAGCTGCTTTGCCAGACAAAGTACCCTAAGCCTGGGTGAGAGAGGATGAGGAGGATGAGGACAGCTTGGTCATCCACTCTACCAAGTCTTCCGCATGTTGCGGCTCAACAGGGCCAGCTGCCTGCCTGTGGTATTAATAGGATCAGAAGAACATCACTAATTTTCTTCAGGTAGCTTTAGGTGCACACTGTGCAGAGGACACAGTGCACTAACTGTAAATACTGTAGCTGCCTGCCTGTGGTATTAATAGGAGCAGAACAACAGAAATTGTCTCCAGGTAGCTTTAGGTGCACACTGTGCAGAGGATGCACTACACTAACTGTAAATGATGTAGCTGCCTGCCTGTGGTATTAATAGGATCAGAAGAACACCACTAATTTTCTTCAGGTAGCTTTAGGTGCACACTATGCAGAGGGCACAGTACACTAACTGTAAATACTGTAGCTGCCTGCCTGCGGTATTAATAGGAGCAGAACAACAGCAATTGTCTCCAGGTAGCTTTAGGTGCACACTGTGCAGAGGACACACTACACTAACTTGTAAATACTACAGCTGCCTGCAGTACTGTACTAATAGGATCAGAAGAACACCACTAATTTTCTTCAGTTAGCTTTAGGTGCACACTGTGCAGAGGATGCACTACACTAACTTGTAAATACTGCAGCTGCCTGCGGTACTGTACTAATAGGATCAGAAGAACACCACTAATTTTCTTCAGGTAGCTTTAGGTGCACACTGTGCAGAGGACGCACTACACTAACTTGTAAATACTACAGCTGCCTGTGGTACTGTACTAATAGGATCAAAAGAACACTAATTTTCTTCAGGTAGCTTTAGGTGCACACTGTGCAGAGGACACACTACACTAATTGTAAATACTGTAGCTAATAGGACTAATAGGATCAGAAGAACACCAGCAATTTTCTTCAGGTAGCTGTAAATACTGTAAAAACACCTGCCTGCCTGTCAGTAGTAGGAAGAGAATAACAGGAACGGATCTAGCTAAACTGAATACAGTGTATATATATATATATATATATATATATATATATATATATATACAACACCTAGGATGTATATATATATATATACACAATACACTGTAAGTGCAGCTAACTGACTCGCCTGCCTACTCTATCTAACTTAAATCAAATGACACTGTCTCTCTGTCTATCTCTCTCTCAACGCGGGAACACATTACACAGGGCCATCGTGCAGGCGGCCTTATATAGTGTGGGGCGTGCACTAAACCACCTGAGCCATAATTGGCGGAATCCACCCTGGCTTTGGCCAATTACGGCTCTCTGTACAGACGGCGCTGTGATTGGCCAAGCATGCGGGTCATAGTGCATGCATGGCCAATCATCAGCCAGCAATGCACTGCGATGGCACAGTGAATTATGGGCCGTGACGTGCCATTCGAATTTGGCACAAACGGCCCATATCGTTCGGAATTCGGCGAACGACCGAACAGGCAATGTTCAAGTCGAACATGCGTTCAATTCGAACACGAAGCTCATCCCTACTCATGACAGAGACCCAAAAAGACTAAATTAGCTAAGTTTCACCTTTTACTTTGCTTGCTGATTATTTCACCTGACCTGCCTATGTTTTCATTTATTGGGCTCTACTGGGTGTGGCACCCTTTAAAGTGGAACCTTAGTCAGAAAATGAATTAATTAAATTGTTCAGGCTGTCCCCTTTTGCAGGTATGCTATGTAAAACATTAAAAATAAGTGTCCATACTCTGCACATGGTCAGTTGCTCTCCATTTTCAGGCATTGCTGAGTTTGTAGAGGCTGATCTGCTGACAGCCTTAAAGTACAATTAAACCCTCCTATCCTTAAGGCTGCTTTCACACTGAGGCAGTTTTCAGACATTTTAGCGCTAGAAATAGCCTCTAACTAATGCCTGAAAACTGCCTCACCATTCATTTCAGTGTGACTTTTTACACTGGGGTGGTGCGCTTGCGGGACATTCTGAAAAGTCCTGCAAGCAGCATCTTTGGGTATACACTGCTCCCAAAACGCCCTGCCCATTGAAAGGAATGGGCAGCGCTGCCAAATCACCTACAAAGCGATTCGGCAGCACCACAACACGGGGTTAAAAAGCACCCCGCTAGCAGCCGAAAAGCGCAGCTAAAATGACGGTAAAGCATTGCCAAAGCTAGCAGCGCTTTAGTGCCAACGCCCAGCGCTTTCAGTGTGAAAGTAGCCTTACAGCCAAGGAAGCTGTCAGTTATGACGCCAGCCATTTGATGGTTTGACAGTTTGGTTGAGGACGTAAGCAAATGTGACAGTTAGCAATACCAGCATTCCATGAATGTAACTGTTTTTTTAAACCATTAAAATCAGTGGGGTTAGTTCTGCTTTATGATTTACTGCTGGGGGTCTGGGCTTCAGCAAAATGGCATCCTTCGGCAAGAAGAAACAGGAGCAATGCTGGAGTCAATTTACTACACACTTATTTTGGTATCATAATTATTAATGTGGAATGTAAGTTCCTTGCTAAAGAACAGAATCAAGTTGTTATGGGTAGGACATGTACATAGCTGTATTAAAAAGGAAGCAGAGTACAGACATGACAGGGTGCAAGGAACTTAGGGAAGGAAAAAGTTAAAGAAGAGGAGGGGTTTAAGGAAGTAACTGGTATCATGGGATTGGTGGATCAGTGTAGAAGGGGGGAGGAGAGTGTAATTACTGTAGGAGCTGGGGGAGGTGAAGCAGCAGTCGTGGGTTGGAGAGTCAGGAAGAACGTTCCCGGGGTCCCTGGGCGACGGCAGGTAGCACGATGAGTGGGTTAGAGCAGCTTTGGTTGCAGCTTAGGGAGGCGGCGGAGACCCACGGTGCAGAATGGCTTCAGAGCCAAATTGCCTCCACTTTACAGGGGGTAGGGCAGGGCCCATCCACAGCGAGGCCTGCCTCATCACGGGCTCGGAGGTCTAGACCTCCGGAGCGCCTTAGCCCTGACGTCACTCCCAGGACTCAGAGGAGACTGGGGAGCCCTAGTCTGACCCCCTCGGGACCCCCTCCGGCGAAACAGACACCTAAAAGAGCGGGCGGGGGGACAAGCAGGAGTGCCAGATCGCAACATGGTCACGGGGGGGAGTCCTAATTCAGGCACCTAGGCCGGTCCCCTCCAGTACAACGCAGCAAGACAGACAGCAGGCTGCCACCTCCGGCGATGCTCCGGTCGGGGTGGCAGCCCGACGAGGGAGAATAGGGCGGTCGGGCGCCGGCCCGGGCTTTGACGCGGCCGGCGGCTTGCCTCATGGTGGCGCCATCTTACCTCGGGGCGAAGGTTCGGCCAGTCAGCAGCGGGATCGTCAGTCGGGAGGCCCCGCCTCCAGGTTCAGTGAAAGGCCTGGGAGGGTTGGCCAGCGCAGTGCTTGCGCGAGAGACAGGTCGCCGAGTGATGACGTCATCTCCTCTCACAACGGGAACGGAGGAAGGAACCCTCAGAGGGATGTCGCCCCCCCTCCGGTCGCGCAGGCTGAGGGACACAGGATTGCCAGAAGAACAGTGGCAGGACATCAGCAAGTGATGCAGACGGTCAGCAGCGGCAGCAGCAGCGAGGAGGGCGAGTTGAGCGATGATCCACAGGAGGCAGCGGTGGAGTCGGGTCAGACGGCTGGTGGGTCATCTCGCCTAAGGCAGCCTGGTAAGCAAAAAACTTCTGTGTCTGTTCAAAATGTCTCTGGGCTGACAGATACAAGGGGAACCAGCGCGGGTGGTAATGTGCAGGGTAACATAGGGGGGGGAGAGGGGGATTTATGGGACTCAGTGTGGGAGCTACTTCGTCGCCTGGAGAGTGGGGCTCCGCAACCTTCATCCCCCATTAGCCCCTGGGTATCACAACCCCCGAGTGTTAGGGAACCCCCGGTAGTGGTGGACCCCCCGCAAAGGTCGGCAACGTTGGTAGTGGCGGAGACACAGACGGGAGGTGATGGCGTGGGAGAATCTACGAAAACCACAACGCAGGATAAGGATGCGGAAAAAGTGAGATTGGCGGATGCAGCCAAGTGTGAGGTCTACGTTTGTTCCGAGGGACCTTTGGGGGCGCATTTGAAGAAAGAGGTAAGGGAAAAAATGTGGAGAAATGAGTTTGTGGAGATTTTCTCCCTGCTCCCGTTAGAAAAGTTTAATTTAGACAGGATAAAGCCGGATGAGAGTAAAAAAGAGGAGGAAGAAAAAAGAGAAGGTACAGATTAATTCCGCACACGTTTGCCAACTGGTTGCAAGCATTTGCGATTCTGGCTAGCGTGATTGGGGAAAAAGCTCCCGAGAATTGCTCGGCATTATTTTGTTATCTGGAAGCAATCAGTGAGGCACATAGAGTATACGGGGGTTTAGTATGGCTTCGGTACGACGAACAGTTTCGTCAATGGAAGGCTGTTCACCCCTCAATTAGATGGGACCAAAAGGATATAAGTCTAGGGCTGCGAGCCCGTTTTTTTCAAGGGGGGGTCAGCGGCACCTCCTCCGCTGGATCGCCGGCCCCAAAATAGAAAGGGGTGTGCTGGCAGTTCAATGAAGGCAACTGTCGGTTCGGAAATTCATGTCGCTACAAGCATGAATGCTCGGGATGCAGTGGGGTGGACCCTTTCGTGCGATGCTTCAAGCAAGGAAAGGGTCGCACAGGGGACATCGCTGGAAAAAGGGATGACACCGGTGAGACTAGAAAGGATGCTACCTTTCCTAAATAGGTACCCGGATAGGGCGGCGGCAGTTTTATTAGAAACAGGATAAAGGAAAGGTTTTCGAATTCCGAGCTCATTGCGGGAGGTTCCGCCAGTCACAGACAATTTGAAGTCAGCACGCCTCCATCCGGAGGTGGTGTCTGCTAAGCTGTTTAAGGAAGTTGCATTAGGCCGCATGGCTGGTCCATTTACTTCCCTGCCATTACCAGGGTTAATAGTTTCCCCTTTGGGAGTTGTTCCAAAGAAGGAGCTGGGGCAATATAGGATGATACATCATCTGTCTTACCCAAAAGGTGGCTCAGTGAACGATGGTATTGACCCGCAGGATTGTGCGGTTACCTATACATCCTTCGATGCAGCTGTCTCTTGGGTCAGAAAATATGGCAGGGGCTCCCTCATGGCAAAGACTGATGGGGAATCGGCATTTAGACTATTGCCGGTACACCCCGACAGTGTGTATTTATTGGGATGTTGTTGGCAAGGGTCGTACTTTGTGGACCGTTGTTTACCTATGGGCTGTTCCATTTCTTGCGCACTGTTTGAGGCATTTAGCTCGTACTTTGAATGGGCGGTTAGGGAAGCGGCAGGGATGAATTCAGTTATACATTATCTGGATGATTTCTTGTGCATAGGCCCACCAGACTCCAGATGTTGTGGAGTATTGTTAGGGAAGTTACAACACCTGGCTGAAAGATTCGGGATTCCGCTGGCGGCCGACAAGACAGAGGGCCCAACATCAGAATTAGTTTTTTTGGGCATCACTATTGATTCCATGGCTATGGAATGTAGGACAAATTGGTGGCGTTATGCAAAGAGGTGAGTATGGCGGGTAAGAAGCGTAAGCTGCGGCTGAAGGAATTGTAATCCTTATTGGGAAAATTGAATTTTGCATGCAGAATCATTCCCATGGGTCGTATATTCTGTAGGAGGTTGGCGGCTGCCACGGCTGGGGTGAGAGTTCCCAATCATTTCGTTAGATTGACCAGGGAGCTACAGGCAGATTTGAAAGTGTGGGATGCGTTTTTGGAGTGCTTTAATGGGCGCTCGGTGTGGCAAGTGGGACCGGTCAGCAATGCTGACTTGGTCCTATTTACGGATGCGGCAGGATCGGCAGGATACGGGGTGTATTGCCGAGGTAGATGGAGTGCAGGGCCATGGCTGGAGAGTTGGAGAGAGACGGGTTTCCGTCGAAACCTGGTCCTCCTTGAACTGTTTCCTATTGTTTTGGCAGTAGAACTGTGGGGGGAGGAGTTACGTAACAAGAAAGTTCGGTTCAATTGTGACAATTTGGGAGTGGTTTGGGCGATTAATAACATTTCGGCCTCATCCCCACCAGTGGTGAGATTGTTAAGACACCTGGTGCTCAGTTGTTTGCGCATTAATGCATTTATTTATGCTGTGCATATCCCTGGAGTAGACAATAAGTTAGCGGATGCTTTGTCTCGTTTCCAGTGGGAGGAATTTCGCAAACTGGCACCGGAGGCGAACCGGGTGGGGGATCCATGCCCGTCAGAACCGTGGAGAATTGCGTTGGAATCACCGCAGGATTGATCCGGCAGTCCCTCAGTGCAGGAACGTGGAGGGCTTATGAAAAAGTGTGGCAGGAATGGTTGGCCTTGATGGAGGAGGTAGGAGGGTCAGAGGACTCCGAGGACGTACAGACGTGGGTTTTGTGTTTTATTTGTAGGAATTATGCACAAGGGGTCTCTGGGTCTGCAATAGGAAAGAAGATGGCGGCTCTAGCTTTTTTATTCCAATTAAAAGGACTCAGGGATTTCACAAAATCCTTTATGGTTCGCAGGGCTTTGCGGGGTTATAAAAAAGGTTCTCACAAAAAGGACTCCAGACGCCCAGTGTCATTTGCGGTGCTGGGGACAATTATGACAAGCCTAAACAAGATGTGTTCAGAGTACTTCGAACAAGTACTCTTCTGAGCAGCCTTTATGTTGGCATTTTTTGGGGCATTTAGAATCGGGGAGTTAGTCTCGCCCTCAAAAAGGGTAGTGGGTGGTCTAAGGTTTGGTGATGTGCAGTGTTCAGATCAGTCTGTTCTGATTTGGATACGGCGATCGAAAACGGACCAGGAAGGAAAAGGGGTCAGAGTGAAGTTGTTCAAGGGGTTAGAAACCCAGTTTTGTCCGGTAACAGCCCTGAGGCAGTTCTTGGATATGCGACCGACAGGGGAAGGGAACTGTTTATCCATAAGGATGGATTGTGTCTATCTAGGTTTCAGTTTACAGCGGTGATGAGGAAGTGTTTAAAAGAAGGTGGGCTTTCCCCGGGAGAATATGCAGGGCATTCTTTCCGCATAGGGGCAGCCACGGAGGCCGCTCGCTGGAGACTTCCCGAAAATGTAATAAAAAAGATCGGCAGATGGGAGTCAAACAGATTTCAGATATATGTTCGCCCACAGTTATTGTGAAGTATAGTTGGTTGTACATGTTAAAATTATAGTAGGCGGATGAAAATGTTGGAATGTTGCTGGTATGTTTTTTTGTTATTTCTTTTCAGATCCCCCCAGATGTCTCATTTGGATATTGGGACACTCATACGTTTTTTGGGGGGCAAAACGGGCGGACATCAGACCTGAAGGTAGACAGCTTCGGCTTAAGAGAGATGAGGGCACTGTCAGATGGTTGGGTATACCGGGCATGAGGTGGCAACAAGTAGTTCCGGAGGTACATAGATTTGCTAGGTTGGACAGGGCCCCTGATATATTGGTCCTTCACGTGGGAACAAATGACTTGGGTATTAGACCAATGAGGCAGGTCATAAAAGATATACAATGGGACTTTCTCAGGCTTCGGGCATCCTTTCCGGACATGTTATTCGTATGGTCTGATATAGTTGCCCGCATGTCTTGGAGGGGGGCCCGATCGTGGGAAAAACTCAATAAGACTCGCATAAAAGTTAACAAAGAGGTGGGCAGGTTCGTTTCCCGGAATGGGGGCATAGTGATACGACATTGGCAATTGGAGACTGACACTTGGACGTACCTGAGAGGGGATGGTGTTCATCTTAACCCGGTTGGGATTGATCTTTGATCCCTGGGGCTTGAAGATGGCATTAGAAGAGCATTTCTGCTGTGGCTGCAGGCACAAGCGTAAGGTGTCACACTTGTGCCGCGGTGGCGTTAGGTCCTTGGCGACAAGAGTATATATATATATATGGATAAATGAACATCAGGTGGGTTACCCTCTTATCTTGATATCCTTGTTCAATCAAGGCACCGTCAGGGTGGACTCCCAAAACTCCACCATAAATAATAGAAAAAACTCATGGAACGATGCTTGATGCCAAAAAAGGTGTCCTTTTACTGAAAAATTAATCCATTGAATATTGCAAAATACAAGCAAGCCACTGTACAGTTCCGAGCACAAATCGCTCTTCGTCAGGCTTTTCAGGCTGTGTGTGAAAGGCAAAACCACACTGTGTTCTTTTATCCACACCCAGTCTGATACACACCTGTGTCACTTAACTAATTATCTTATACAAAACACCTAAAGACCTATTTAACCCTACTGAATAAACCTACTACCCTAAAACCATCCTAAATTCCCCAATAGGGGATAATTTACAAGACAGGTTCATCATCTTACATCTCAAATCTCGTCATCATATCATTTATGAACCAATTATATTATCTCATTTCATTAACTCGGTGTTATTGCAAATATTTATCATGAATATATATATGTTACTATTCTTGTACATGTCTCAAAATTCTTCATAGATTCCAGTTGATATTCTGCTATCTAGTATTTCCAACGGGAGTCTTTGTGATCAATCTAAAGGAAATATAACATATTAAAAAATCTTGCACTGTAAATTTCTAAACAAACAAAAACAAATCATAGTCCCTGTTCATACCATCAGGGTGTAGGGACTGTAATTTGTTAATCCACCAAACTTCACGTCTCTTTAATTTCAAAATCCTATCACCCCCTCTTTTGTCATGGGGAATCTCTTCTAAAACCATAAAACGTAGATCAGTGTCTTTATGGCCCATTTCTGAGAAGTGACGCGATACAGGTAAACTTGATTGGGGATGTCTAATTGTACTACGGTGTTGTGCGATACGGTCTTTAATCTCTTGGGTTGTTTCCCCCACGTACAGGAGATTGCAGGGGCATGTGAGAATATAAATCACATATGATGACTGACAGATATAAAAGCTGTTAATTATTATTTTCTTGTTAGTCCTAGGATGAGAAAAATTATTCCCTTTAATAACTAAATTGCATTGAATGCAATTAAGACAAGGGTAACAGCCTTTTCTTTTGCTGCCAAGGAAAGTCATCTTTTTCTCATCCTGCCTCTCTTGTTTAAATTCAGATCGCACTAAGAGATCGCGCAAAGTTTTATTGCGCCGGTATGCCTTCATCGGAGTTAACTGAAACTCCTCTATATGAGGATAGGATCGTTTCAGTATCGTCCAATGTTTTCTCAATACATTAAAGATCCTATCGCTATAACTGTTAAACTGGAAGACAAATGGAATTCTAGGTTTATCAGCTGAGTATCTCTTCCTATTAGGAATTTCAATAGGGTTCAAAATTTTATTTAGTTCGTGTCGGATTATATCTTCTGGATAGCCCCGCTCCTTAAACTTGCAGCACATTTCATCTAATCTCTCATCTTTAACTGTAGTATCACTCACTATTCGCGTCACTCTGAGAAGCTGGCTTCTAATGATAGAACCAAAGACATGAGGGGGATGGTAGCTGTCATATCTCAATAACTGATTCCTATCTGTGGGTTTCGTGTATATGTCAGTTTCAATCCGTCCCTGTTTTATGTATGCCCGTATATCTAGAAAGGGGACCGAATCTCCGCCAATATGAATTTTGAACTGAATATCTGGTGAAATACTATTAATCCTCTCATCAAACGTTTTAAGTGATTCAATGTTGCCCCGCCATATGACAAAAATGTCATCTATATAGCGCCACCAGGTGGAGCAATGCTCCTGAAAAAGGTCATTCACAAAAATATATTTTTGCTCAAAATCATGCATAAATGAACAGGCATATGGCGGGGCAACATTAGAACCCATGGCTACCCCCGTCAATTGCACATAGTACCGATCTTTAAAGAGAAAATAGTTATTGTACAAAATCAATCTAAACAGTTTCTCCAAAAAAATTATCTGAGCTTCCGAATATTCCTGACAATTCCTAATTAGGCTTAGCGCTGCCTCAATGCCAGCCCCATGAGGAATCGATGTGTATAAACTTGTTACATCCCAAGTGACCAGGATATATTCATTTTGAATTGGTGGTAGGTCCCTAATTTTAGTTAAAAAGTCACCGGAGTCCTTGATATAGGATGGGGTGGCCTTTATCAAGGGTGATAGTACTTTGTCCAATAGCTTGGCCGTGGGTACAAAGATCGAATCCCTCCCTGATACAATCGGACGTCCCGGTGGGGAATGTTTGTCCTTATGGATCTTGGGGAGTATATACAGGACCGGAATACGAGTATGTGTTGGTAACAAAAATTCGCATAGGTCATGTGAGATTAGTCCTTCTTTTAATGCTGGTTTTACAATACTCTCCAAGATCTTTCTGATACTCCATGTGGGATCCGATTGTAGAGGTTTGTATACTGTATCATCATCCAATTGTCGCCTGATCTCATTCTCATAAGCCTGAGGGTCCATAATGACTACCGAACCCCCTTTATCAGCAGGTTTACAAATAATATCATTCCGTTTAATTAGTTCCCGCAGTGTCACTCTTTCATGAGGGGACAGATTGTTAGGTACATGATCTTTGAAGTCCACTTGTTGTAACAGACGTTTCACATCTCGGGTAACCTCCTGTACAAACATCTCAACAGGTACATAAGTAGTAGGGGGGACGGATTTAGATTTCATTACCAGTCCTAGACTTTTACTACTTAGTTTCCCTTCAGGTATGTCATTATGAACAAATGGTTTATGAAGAAAATGGACCTTCCATCTAATATTGCGAAATAGGCGATACAAATCTTGATCTAACTGAAATGGATCTAGGTGACTTTTAGGACAGTAAGATAAACCACGGTTAAAAAGTCCTACCTCATCCGATGATAGGACCCGCCTGGAAATGTTATGGACTAGGTCTCCCTAGATCGGCCCCGGTTGCCTCGTGTATTGCGATACCTGTCGTGGCTTCCTTCTCTGATTGTAGCGGGACCTGGTTTGCATCCGAGTAGTGGACCGTTCTCTGCGGTCTGTTTGTAAAAAATTGGATGAGGAATCGGTATCTGTATTGGCTGAAGAGTTGTCAGATATCTCTCTCCTATGGCTTCCATAGTCGCTGCGACCTCGTCGGTTGTATGGACGAGGCCATCTGTATACCTGGTTCCTCTCATAATCCTCGATATCCCGATCGAATTTGCTACGTTTTCTGGTCTCCAATTCACAACGATATTTATTAATACTTTCATCGGCCATCTCCTTACATTTGTTAAACTCTTCCACAGACATCGCGGTACGCAATTCTGATTCAATCTTGGTGAGTTGTTCCGACACTGAAGCCAATTCCTTGTGTATGAATGAAATGGTCAAAGTCATTAAATCAAATGAACATTTATTGAGAATCTGCATAAATGTACTCTTAAACTCATCATTATCGCTGAATAAGGTCGGGGCCAGACGTACCCTCAAACCTCTAGGGATTCGTTGTACTCGATGGTATTCGGCCAAAGTTAGCCCGTGCAATTCAAGTGATGTGTGTTTCCTTCTTAATTTCTCCCATGTACGAGAGTTGTAGACCGGGGTATTGCCCGTTAGGAAATTTCTGGAACCTGAGATCTGAGACATGATCTGTGTGGTCTCTTCTTGGGTGTATGAAAATGTAGCTCCATTGGTATCCATCTCAATTGAAGGTAACTTACTCACTGGGAGTATAATAAATGAACATCAGGTGGGTTACCCTCTTATCTTGATATCCTTGTTCAATCAAGGCACCGTCAGGGTGGACTCCCAAAACTCCACCATAAATAATAGAAAAAACTCATGGAACGATGCTTGATGCCAAAAAAGGTGTCCTTTTACTGAAAAATTAATCCATTGAATATTGCAAAATACAAGCAAGCCACTGTACAGTTCCGAGCACAAATCGCTCTTCGTCAGGCTTTTCAGGCTGTGTGTGAAAGGCAAAACCACACTTTAAACAAGAGAGGCAGGATGAGAAAAAGATGACTTTCCTTGGCAGCAAAAGAAAAGGCTGTTACCCTTGTCTTAATTGCATTCAATGCAATTTAGTTATTAAAGGGAATCATTTTTCTCATCCTAGGACTAACAAGAAAATAATAATTAACGGCTTTTATACCTGTCAGTCATCATATGTGATTTATATTCTCACATGCCCCTGCAATCTCCTGTACGTGGGGGAAACAACCCAAAAAATTAAAGACCGTATCGCACAACACCGTAGTACAATTAGACATCCGCAATCAAGTTTACCTGTATCGCGTCACTTCTCAGAAATGGGCCATAAAGACACTGATCTACGTTTTATGGTTTTAGAAGAGATTCCCCATGACAAAAGAGGGGGTGATAGGATTTTGAAATTAAAGAGACGTGAAGTTTGGTGGATTAACAAATTACAGTCCCTACACCCTGATGGTATGAACAGGGACTATGATTTGTTTTTGTTTGTTTAGAAATTTACAGTGCGAGATTTTTTAATATGTTATATTTCCTTTAGATTGATCACAAAGACTCCCGTTGGAAATACTAGATAGCAGAATATCAACTGGAATCTATGAAGAATTTTGAGACATGTACAAGAATAGTAACATATATATATTCATGATAAATATTTGCAATAACACCGAGTTAATGAAATGAGATAATATAATTGGTTCATAAATGATATGATGACGAGATTTGAGATGTAAGATGATGAACCTGTCTTGTAAATTATCCCCTATTGGGGAATTTAGGATGGTTTTAGGGTAGTAGGTTTATTCAGTAGGGTTAATTAAATAGGTCTTTAGGTGTTTTGTATAAGATAATTAGTTAAGTGACACAGGTGTGTATCAGACTGGGTGTGGATAAAAGAACACAGTGTGGTTTTGCCTTTCACACACAGCCTGAAAAGCCTGACGAAGAGCGATTTGTGCTCGGAACTGTACAGTGGCTTGCTTGTATTTTGCAATATTCAATGGATTAATTTTTCAGTAAAAGGACACCTTTTTTGGCATCAAGCATCGTTCCATGAGTTTTTTCTATTATTTATGGTGGAGTTTTGGGAGTCCACCCTGACGGTGCCTTGATTGAACAAGGATATCAAGATAAGAGGGTAACCCACCTGATGTTCATTTATTATACTCCCAGTGAGTAAGTTACCTTCAATTGAGATGGATACCAATGGAGCTACATTTTCATACACCCAAGAAGAGACCACACAGATCATGTCTCAGATCTCAGGTTCCAGAAATTTCCTAACGGGCAATACCCCGGTCTACAACTCTCGTACATGGGAGAAATTAAGAAGGAAACACACATCACTTGAATTGCACGGGCTAACTTTGGCCGAATACCATCGAGTACAACGAATCCCTAGAGGTTTGAGGGTACGTCTGGCCCCGACCTTATTCAGCGATAATGATGAGTTTAAGAGTACATTTATGCAGATTCTCAATAAATGTTCATTTGATTTAATGACTTTGACCATTTCATTCATACACAAGGAATTGGCTTCAGTGTCGGAACAACTCACCAAGATTGAATCAGAATTGCGTACCGCGATGTCTGTGGAAGAGTTTAACAAATGTAAGGAGATGGCCGATGAAAGTATTAATAAATATCATTGTGAATTGGAGACCAGAAAACGTAGCAAATTCGATCGGGATATCGAGGATTATGAGAGGAACCAGGTATACAGATGGCCTCGTCCATACAACCGACGAGGTCGCAGCGACTATGGAAGCCATAGGAGAGAGATATCTGACAACTCTTCAGCCAATACAGATACCGATTCCTCATCCAATTTTTTACAAACAGACCGCAGAGAACGGTCCACTACTCGGATGCAAACCAGGTCCCGCTACAATCAGAGAAGGAAGCCACGACAGGTATCGCAATACACGAGGCAACCGGGGCCGATCAAGGGAGACCTAGTCCATAACATTTCCAGGCGGGTCCTATCATCGGATGAGGTAGGACTTTTTAACCGTGGTTTATCTTACTGTCCTAAAAGTCACCTAGATCCATTTCAGTTAGATCAAGATTTGTATCGCCTATTTCGCAATATTAGATGGAAGGTCCATTTTCTTCATAAACCATTTGTTCATAATGACATACCTGAAGGGAAACTAAGTAGTAAAAGTCTAGGACTGGTAATGAAATCTAAATCCGTCCCCCCTACTACTTATGTACCTGTTGAGATGTTTGTACAGGAGGTTACCCGAGATGTGAAACGTCTGTTACAACAAGTGGACTTCAAAGATCATGTACCTAACAATCTGTCCCCTCATGAAAGAGTGACACTGCGGGAACTAATTAAACGGAATGATATTATTTGTAAACCTGCTGATAAAGGGGGTTCGGTAGTCATTATGGACCCTCAGGCTTATGAGAATGAGATCAGGCGACAATTGGATGATGATACAGTATACAAACCTCTACAATCGGATCCCACATGGAGTATCAGAAAGATCTTGGAGAGTATTGTAAAACCAGCATTAAAAGAAGGACTAATCTCACATGACCTATGCGAATTTTTGTTACCAACACATACTCGTATTCCGGTCCTGTATATACTCCCCAAGATCCATAAGGACAAACATTCCCCACCGGGACGTCCGATTGTATCAGGGAGGGATTCGATCTTTGTACCCACGGCCAAGCTATTGGACAAAGTACTATCACCCTTGATAAAGGCCACCCCATCCTATATCAAGGACTCCGGTGACTTTTTAACTAAAATTAGGGACCTACCACCAATTCAAAATGAATATATCCTGGTCACTTGGGATGTAACAAGTTTATACACATCGATTCCTCATGGGGCTGGCATTGAGGCAGCGCTAAGCCTAATTAGGAATTGTCAGGAATATTCGGAAGCTCAGATAATTTTTTTGGAGAAACTGTTTAGATTGATTTTGTACAATAACTATTTTCTCTTTAAAGATCGGTACTATGTGCAATTGACGGGGGTAGCCATGGGTTCTAATGTTGCCCCGCCATATGCCTGTTCATTTATGCATGATTTTGAGCAAAAATATATTTTTGTGAATGACCTTTTTCAGGAGCATTGCGCCACCTGGTGGCGCTATATAGATGACATTTTTGTCATATGGCGGGGCAACATTGAATCACTTAAAACGTTTGATGAGAGGATTAATAGTATTTCACCAGATATTCAGTTCAAAATTCATATTGGCGGAGATTCGGTCCCCTTTCTAGATATACGGGCATACATAAAACAGGGACAGATTGAAACTGACATATACACGAAACCCACGGATAGGAATCAGTTATTGAGATATGACAGCTACCATCCCCCTCATGTCTTTGGTTCTATCATTAGAAGCCAGCTTCTCAGAGTGACGCGAATAGTGAGTGATACTACAGTTAAAGATGAGAGATTAGATGAAATGTGCTGCAAGTTTAAGGAGCGGGGCTATCCAGAAGATATAATCCGACACGAACTAAATAAAATTTTGAACCCTATTGAAATTCCTAATAGGAAGAGATACTCAGCTGATAAACCTAGAATTCCATTTGTCTTCCAGTTTACCAGTTATAGCGATAGGATCTTTAATGTATTGAGAAAACATTGGACGATACTGAAACGATCCTATCCTCATATAGAGGAGTTTCAGTTAAGTCCGATGAAGGCATACCGGCGCAATAAAACTTTGCGCGATCTCTTAGTGCGATCTGAATTTAAACAAGAGAGGCAGGATGAGAAAAAGATGACTTTCCTTGGCAGCAAAAGAAAAGGCTGTTACCCTTGTCTTAATTGCATTCAATGCAATTTAGTTATTAAAGGGAATAATTTTTCTCATCCTAGGACTAACAAGAAAATAATAATTAACGGCTTTTATACCTGTCAGTCATCATATGTGATTTATATTCTCACATGCCCCTGCAATCTCCTGTACGTGGGGGAAACAACCCAAAAAATTAAAGACCGTATCGCACAACACCGTAGTACAATTAGACATCCCCAATCAAGTTTACCTGTATCGCGTCACTTCTCAGAAATGGGCCATAAAGACACTGATCTACGTTTTATGGTTTTAGAAGAGATTCCCCATGACAAAAGAGGGGGTGATAGGATTTTGAAATTAAAGAGACGTGAAGTTTGGTGGATTAACAAATTACAGTCCCTACACCCTGATGGTATGAACAGGGACTATGATTTGTTTTTGTTTGTTTAGAAATTTACAGTGCGAGATTTTTTAATATGTTATATTTCCTTTAGATTGATCACAAAGACTCCCGTTGGAAATACTAGATAGCAGAATATCAACTGGAATCTATGAAGAATTTTGAGACATGTACAAGAATAGTAACATATATATATTCATGATAAATATTTGCAATAACACCGAGTTAATGAAATGAGATAATATAATTGGTTCATAAATGATATGATGACGAGATTTGAGATGTAAGATGATGAACCTGTCTTGTAAATTATCCCCTATTGGGGAATTTAGGATGGTTTTAGGGTAGTAGGTTTATTCAGTAGGGTTAAATAGGTCTTTAGGTGTTTTGTATAAGATAATTAGTTAAGTGACACAGGTGTGTATCAGACTGGGTGTGGATAAAAGAAC
Source organism: Aquarana catesbeiana (assembly GCF_042186555.1). NCBI lineage: Eukaryota > Metazoa > Chordata > Amphibia > Anura > Ranidae > Aquarana > Aquarana catesbeiana. Next base: position 176,314,468 of record NC_133328.1, on the reverse strand, counting down.
ACAGTGTGGTTTTGCCTTTCACACACAGCCTGAAAAGCCTGACGAAGAGCGATTTGTGCTCGGAACTGTACAGTGGCTTGCTTGTATTTTGCAATATTCAATGGATTCATTTTTCAGTAAAAGGACACCTTTTTTGGCATCAAGCATCGTTCCATGAGTTTTTTCTATATATATGGATAGATATATATACAGATTAAAATGAGGTTTGAAAAAACATTGGGATACATCCCAGGATGGAGTATTCCGGTTGGTCCAGTGTCAGTTTTTGGACCAACGGGTAATAAATGGGGGTCTGTGGTCAGTTAGTGAGTCCTCGAGGCGAGTTAGCGGCTGGGGACAGATGCTAACAAAAGGGATTACAGGCTCAAAAAGTGATTGGGGTCGCCAGGGACCAACAACAAAAAGATTAATGAGAGTTTTGAGTTAAATGTTTTGAATATTTTAAATGGTTTTAAATATTTGAAATAAAAAAGTTTACAGTTTTATTGGTTCTTGTTAATAAAGGCCGATAAGGCCATTTACATCCAATCCAAGTGTTGGTGTCATTACTTAGTAACATAAGGTGCCATATATGTTTTGGTGGGGAAGTAAGGTATCTGGCTACCCTAGTCAAGACATGTACGTAGCTGTATTAAAAAGGAAGCAGTGTACAGACATGACAGGGTGCAAGGAACTTAGGGAAGGAATAAGTTAAAGAAGAGGAGGGGTTTAAGGAAGTAACTGGTATCATGGGACTGGTGGATCAGTGTAGAAGGGGGGAGGAGAGTGTAATTACTGTAGGAGCTGGGGGAGGTGAAGCAGCAGTCGTGGGTTGGAGAGTCAGGAAGAACATTCCCGCCCTCCCTCCCTCCCTAGCAGAGGTGGTATGGTAGTACTTCAGGAGAGTGTGGGTGCGTTAGGTCCTTGGCGACAAGAGTATATATATGTATATGGATAGATATATATACAGATTAAAATGAGGTTTGAAAAAACGTTGGGATACATCCCAGGATGGAGTATTCCGGTTGGTCCAGTGTCAGTTTTTGGACCAACGGGTAATAAATGGGGGTCTGTGGTCAGTTAGTGAGTCCTTGAGGTGAGTTAGCGGCTGGGGACAGATGCTAACAAAAGGGATTACAGGCTCAAAAAGTGATTGGGGTCGCCAGGGACCAACAACCAAAAGATTAATGAGAGTTTTGAGTTAAATATTTTGAATATTTTAAATGGTTTTAAATATTTGAAATAAAAAAGTTTACAGTTTTATTGGTTCTTGTTAATAAAGGCCGATAAGGCCATTTACATCCAATCCAAGTGTTGGTGTCATTACTTAGTAACATAAGGTGCCATACATGTTTTGGTGGAGAAGTAAGGTATCTGGCTACCCTAGTCAAGGTTCTGCTTTAAATGCACAATGTTTAACTGCCACTGATTGTTATGAAAATGTATATATATAATAATTATGCTTGTCATCTCTTAAAAAAAAAATCGAATTACCCTTTTTTTCACTGCCTTCTGCAGCTGCCTAGTAATATTCCCCTGCTTGTTCCCATCTGCAGGGAAAGATCTGTGGGAGGAGGCTCTAGCATTCCGAAAGCATATGCTGTATACCTTATCTAATGAACTCTCACACAGCGCTGATTAGTGCTCTAGCAGTCACACCAGTTAGTGAAAAAAGGCATGAAGGAGGGAGGGGCTTGTCACTCATCACTGTGTAACCACAAAGATGACTCTAAAGTCACATGGGCAGCCTAGACAAACTAGGAAATGAACAGGTTGTCTGTTTACAAAAAAAGGAGCATGCACAGTGCAGGTGGCAACAGCCGAACCATAGTATCTGATGCTGCAGGGGGGGACGCAAGAAGGGAGGCAGTGCCAGTGAATGGTGGGAACAACCAGTTTTTTTTTCTGCTCTTCATAAAATGAATGTGAAAATTATTTATGATTACAATGTAATATTGGATGTGAAGACATTTTTCATACTTGCTGGGTTTATTGACAATTTAACTGCATTAAGAATATATTGCTTGGAAACCTTTACCTTATTCTTTAACCTCTTCCAGACCACCCCCTGCATATATACTGCTGCAGGTTGATCCTCCTGGGCGAAATTACATACCTGTATGTGATTTCTAGTTCCAGGTCAAGGGTGTGCACAGCAGGAGCTAGTTCCGGGTCAGGGGTGCACACAGCGGGAGCCAATCAGTGGGTCCGGCGGACCTGATGTTCACCGGGAAACCCCGCAATTGTTCCTGAGAGAGGCAGAACATTGGTCTGGCTACGTAAACAAGGCAGATCGCTGTTCTGTGAGAGGGGAAGATGGAGATCTTGTGTTTCTGTTAAGCAGGAACACAGATCTTTGTCTTCCCCCAGTCAAAGCACCCCCTCCCACAGTTAGAAAGCACTCCCAGGGAACACATTTAACTCTTTGATCGCCCCTGTTGTCAACCCCTGCCCTGACAGTGTCATTAGTACTGCATTTGTTAGCAATAATCACTGTATTGGTGTCATTGGTCCCCAAAAAGTGTCACTTAGGGGTTGATTTACTAAAACCAAGGAGTGCCAAATCTGGTGCAGCTCGGCATAGAAACCAAACAGCTTCCACGATTTTTATCAAAGCTTATTTGAACAAGCTGAAGTTAGAAGCTGATTGGCTACCATGCACAGCTGCACCAGATTTTGCACTCTCTAGTTTTAGTAAAGCAATCCCTAAGTGTCAGATTTGTCCATCGCAATGTAGCAGTCCCGAAAAAAAAATGCTGATCACCACCATTACTAGTAAAAAAAAATTAAAAAATAAAAATTCCATAAATCTATCCCATAGTTTGTAGACGCTATAACTTTTGCACAAACCAATCAATATACGCTTATTGGGATTTTTTTTACCAAAAATATGTAGCAGAATACATATTGGCCTAAATTGATGAATACATTTGATTTTTTATTGGATGTTTTATAGCAGAATGTAAAAAATATAGTTTTTTTTTTCAAAATTGTCGGTCTTTTTTTGTTTATAGCGCAAAAAAATAAAAACCACAGAGGTGATCAAATACCACCAAAAGAAAGCTTTGTGGGAAAACAAAACCCCATCAACATCCGTGCAATTGTCAGTTAAAGCAACGCAGTGCCGTATCGCAAAAAATTGCCCGGTCAGGAAGTGGGTAAACCCTTTACCTCAGCTATGAGGAAGGAGTAACTGAATTTATTCTTCCTTATGAAGAGGAGTTTAAGGTGATATGATCACCTTTAATAAATACAAAAATGGTTCATATAGTAATCTTGGTGCATGACTGTTCACTTTTAGATCATTGCAAATGAGAATGGGGTGCTCTTCACAGCAAAAAGATTTAAGTTCCACATATGGGAGTATTATTTGCAAGAGCTGGAAAAGACTTCCTTGGGAGCTAATCATAGCCAACATTGTAGATTAATAAAAGAAAAAAGGATGTTCTAAATACACAAAATATAACTGGCTACTAATATTTATTATAAGAAATACCACTGTAGGTTGTTGATCCAGGGAGGATTCAGTTGCCTTAGGGCAGTGATGGCGAACCTCGGCACCCCAGATGTTTTGGAACTACATTTCCCATGATGCTCAACTACACTGCAGAGTGCATGAGCATCATGGGAAATGTAGTTCCAAAACATCTGGGGTGCCAAGGTTCGCCATCACTGCCTTAGGGGATCAGGAATGAACGTTTTCTTTACTAAAGATGTTTGCCTTCTTCTGGATCAACCATAAGTTTTGTTTTTTGAGGCTACAGGTGTAATTTTTTTTTCTCTTTTGTTTGAACCTGATGAACATGTGTCTTTTTTCAGCCTATGTAGCTATGCAACTACACAAATAATGTATATAACTACGATCCCTGTGAACAGACTATATACACGACCTTACCTGTAAAAGTGTATGTAGCGGTCTTCCCGACCTTTGGTAGCCTGGTGGTGACCCCCAGAGTCAGGGAGAGCTGACATTCCTCCTCAGGGTGCAGGTTACTAGGCATAGTGGGTGTTGTGCAAGATAAAAAATTGGGCGCCAGTCACTTTGAAAAATTAACAGAGGTTTTTATTTATCTTAACAGGAACGATGGGAGAGAGGGGTGGGGCACAGGACACCTTTAGGCAAATGCAATAGCAAATTGGCAGACTCCGCAGACAAAAATAGAACTGGGCAGACAGCAATACAGAAAAAGGGCCTTTAAGCTGAATGCGGCGATCTGTATCTTGTAGTAACTGCTGTCTCCTATAACAACAACTTTACTCACAATAATTCCACCGTAGATCTTCAAGCTTAACTCACAGTATCCCACTGTAGATCGTCAAGCTCAGCTTGCAGTTTACCATTGGACTTCTTGGACTCTCAGCTACCCTCGAGCTCAACTCACAGCTACCCACTGTATTCTTTAAGCTTCACCCACGCTACACGCTGGATCCCTCAAGCTTTACTCACAGCGACCTGCTGTATTCTCCTCTTCAAGCTTTACTTATAGCTACCCACTGTACTCTTTCAAACTTTACTTACAGCTACCTGCTGGATTCCTGGATGAGTCTCCACTGAAGCTTTCCCACTTACTTCACTGTCCCCGGCTGATGAAGTGTCTGCTCTGGTACTCCTTCAAAACGCCATCTCTTCTAAACTTGCCTCCGGCAACAGGAGTGGTCATCCCTCTGCTTCTCCTTTACCTCAGGCAACGATCAGGCTCCCCTCGGGCCGAGCCTATACACACATGGTTAGGCCTCAGGCTTCAGGCCTAACCTCGGCTGCTGCTCCACACACGTCCCCCCAGGCCGCAGCCCGGGTGGAAAGAACCCCAATCACCTGACTCCTTCCAAATAAATATATTATCCCAGCATGCTCAGTGGCCAAGGAAACTCCTGCTGATTGGCTGAGACAACAAATCTACTCATAACCTTAATTCACTGCAATCTTTCATCCTAATGCCAAAGGCAATAGTGCCACCTATTGACAGAAGAGAGATTACAAATAAACTCAACCTTAGGAGAAAAAACAGTTGCTCAATACTACAAATTAGCCAGGCTAGTTACCACCTAGCACAACTAAATTTACTAGCAGCCCTGTTTAGGACAAGGGTGCTACATATTTTTGTATATATCAGAGTTACATAAGGTATAATGAATGCTGCCACCATACTCATACACATTACCAGCTGCTCAGCAAATGCCACTCCACTCTGCCAATCCCTCCTCTGGCTGTGAATCACCCAACAAATAAAAATAAAGATACTAAAAACAACTTTAGAAAGTCATCCACAATTCTATCCCCAGTTACATCACCAACCTCATCTCAAAACATTTCCCATACCAGCCCCTTCGCCCCTTCCAAGACATCCTTATTTCTAAGTACCTTGTCACTTCCACCCATGCTCACCTCCAGGACTTCTCCCAAACCTCTCCTATCCTCTTGAAATTCCTGCTCCATCCTGTATGGCTATCTCCTATGTTGTCTACTCTTGGGTGATGCCTGAAAACACATCTCTTCAAGCAAGCCTATCCTGCCTCTATCTAGCAACTACTTTCTTGAACAACAGTTACTACCTTTTGCATCACTTCCCCTTCTCTGTAGATTGTTAGCTCCCAGAAATAAGGTCCTATAATTGTTAAATTGTATTGTAACCGTACTGTCTCCCTAATTTTGTAAAGTGCTGCACAAACTGTTGGTGCTGTTTAAAGATAATACTAATTTATTGTACTGGAAACTTGTGAAACAATTTAATAGTTTCCCAGCAGTTTTCACCCTTATATGTGTTACATTTTTATTCTTATAATATACCTGTTAAACTATGTAACAGTATATCAAGTGTCTACTGAAGAAAATAGAAGTGCTCTAAGTGGTACTGATTAAACAATATAGATAATGATATCATGATTAAAAAATGAGTTAAGACTTTGAAAATACAGTTTCAACTTCATTAAGCAAAAAGCTCAATAACACAAATTGTCTCATTTGCATTGAACCTGATGAACCATTAAGAAATTGATTGAGACCCTTTAAGTGAATTACCTCAGATGAATAAAATGCATTACTTTTACATCTGCCAAGTTATATATGTTCTAAAACCCAATACTTGAAAGTTAATAAAGGACATGCAAGGTGCTCTTACTTAATCACTGGAAGGAGAAACGATTACTGTAATAAAGACAAGTTGGCTAGGATTTTGAAACTTAGATCAAGGAAACTGGCTACATACAGCCAGATAATTTACAGATCTGATGAACTTTTCAGCATTTGGTTATCTACTTATCATGGGGTTCTCTACATTGTGGTTGCATATCCTCATGACTGTTGACCCCTTCATAGTTAAATGTATGTTCCCATTAAATTCTAGATCCCTATGGTTTGGTGCACCAACATTGCAGATCTCTGCTGCTTGGTTTTAGATATTTTAACTCTCATACTCAGGGTTTTTTTTCTCCCTAGAGAATAGGTGCAGATATTCCCTCTACCCATAAGTCACCCCTTGGATCCCCCACCACCTCTGAGCATTGTCAGTTTCCTGTCCCAACACACCTCCAAGCACTGTTCCTTGTCTCTGCTCCCTACCCACCTCTGAGCACGGTCCATTGTCTCTGCCCCTTCCCCACTTCCCAGTACTTTTAGAGAATACAGAACCAAGTATCATTTTGTGGTGCTAAGTAATTTGTATGTAATTTGTTAATGATAACTATAGCCCCCCCCCCCGTAATAATATGTCCCCTCAGGCATAGTAGACATCCACAACAGCAATAGATCATCCCCAGCAACAACAGACCCCTGCTAGCAACAATAGATCCCCCAGCAAGCAGCATCGATAGACCCTCCAGCAGTCAGCAACAATAGACCCTGCTTCAACAGTATATCCCCTTAACAAAATGAAACCCCAAACAACAGTAGATGCCCCCAGCATCAACAGACCCTCCAGCAAACCCCAGCACCCCTTGCCCATTCAAACATTCAGTGGTGAAGGTGCCAGAACTGCATACCACTGTTTTTCTGATGAAAAAATGTCCTGCTCATACTACAGTTATCAGTAGTTATGCTCAAACATGTTACCTATTTAGAAAACATAGTTGCTTCACCAATATCAGTGATAGAAAATTATTTATATATATATATATATATATATATATATATAGAGAGAGAGAGAGAGAGAGAGAGAGAGAGAGAGAGAGAGAGAGAGAGAGAGAAACTATTTAGGAGATAAGTCCTTCCCATCTGTTTCCTAAATCCCCAGTTTTTTTCCTGATTGGGTAACACCATCTCCCCACTCGCATGGCAGAGAAGGAAATGCCAGACTGTCTGTGGGCAGAGAACACAAAGAGTCCAAGTGCATTAGCAACAGAAGCCCAGCAATACAAAACAGACCTGGCAGAAAAGACAACCTGACTGGCAACACTCACAAATTGTAACAGCAAAGCGGCAGAAGAATGGTAGACCAGAGGTGAAGGCAGGGGGTGGGTGGTCTCGAGGGGGTGGACTGCAGCTTGGCGGTCTGCACCCAATAGGGAGGCTTCCAGGAAGACATGTTCCTGCACTTTCCCTACTCCTATCCCTAATGCTAAGCACTGTCCCTGCCAGATGGGTGACCTGCCCCTCCTCTAGCCACTTGCAAAATGGCCTCTAAACCCAGGAGCCAGGGTCTTCAATAAACTCTGCCTGACCCAAGATGGCTGTTGAAGTCACATGGGATGTCGGCATCAAATTGTATTGTGTGGGAGTATATTGTAAATTGTGTAGGAGTGTTCCTCTGTGTTTTTTACAGCGCCAACACACAGGAAAGACATGAGGATTCATTCTATTCAAAAGATTAGGGGTCCTGTACCATCTAGTGAGTAATTTGTAGCCTGCTTTCTGACTTTTATAGGAGATAGAGGCTTTATGCGCTTAATGAAGTATACAATCTATTTGGCCTTGTGTAAAAGTGTCATTTAGATATTTTTATCAAGCTCGCATATATGAAGGGGGTGTACAGGTTTCTGCATCTTGAAGAATAGTATATACTAAAGAGAGTGTGTACCTGTTTGGAGAAGAATTTAAACATAATTTCTCAAATGTTGTAGTATCCTGAAACAGGTTATTATGAAGGGGTATAGATCGTAAAAAATGGGTTAACTACAACAAACGCCAATCTCCCAATTGGGAATGCAATTGCGATCTAAGCTGACCAGTTGTATAAAATGTGCCCTCTGAAGTAAAATGGAACACACGGTGTATAACAGCATGGATTAAGTTAAGAAACTAAGAATCCATATAACCTGGGCTAAAGGCCAAACAGCCCAAGATAGGAGATAAAGGAGCCAGAAGTGAAGAAATGGAAGCAGATTGAAAAATGTTTTGAGCTACTGTACATGTAGGACCAATCAACGGATGGTGCTTAAGGTTCAATTGGGAGCTGTGCCGAGTTCCAAGGAAGGCCTCTCAGGAGCAATAGTGTAAATCCTTGCTCAAGTTTTGATCCAGGGCTTGTAGGAACAAGAATTGTTCCAGTCCAGTATTTCTCAACTCCAGTCCTCAAGTACCCCCAACAGGTCATGTTTTCAGGCCCTCTATTATTTTGCACAGGCGATTTGATCAGTTTCACAGTTTAGTAATTACCACAGCCGTTTCACCTGAGGGAAATCCTTAAAACATGACCTGTTGGGGGTACTTGAGGACTGGAGTTGAGAAACATTGTTTTAGCCAGATGAGAGGTCTTGTAATATCTTACTTGGTCAGGAAAGTCGGTCCCCCCTTATGTTTAGAGGAGCTAAGAATATGGAAAGAAATTCTTGAATTTTTTTGACTCATAAAAAAGGCTAGAAAAGTGGACCAGGCAGGTAGGTCTAATTAATTGCAGAAGAGGCATTGTATTCCTTAAACAGGATATAGGCCTGCTATGGGGGAACTCGGGGGGGGGCGCAGGGGCACCAGCGGGGGACCAGAGGAGAGGAGGATCAAGGCTGCTCTGAGCAAAACAATTGAAACGGAGCATGTAGGTATAACATGTTTGTTATTTAATCACTTGCCGACCCCCCCATAGCACATTTACTGCTACAGGGCGGCCTCCCTGTGCATAATCACATACATATACATAATTCTCCACTTCCGGGTTTTGGGCATGTGATTTTACACAACAGGGAGCTGTTGTCCACCAGCCCCCACTGACCATTTGGTAAACTGACAGAATGGCAGTCTGCCTATGTAAACAAGGCAGATTTCTGTTCTGTCAGTGGGGAAGGCATGGATCCTGTGTTTCTGTAAAGCAGAAACACCGATCCATGCCTTCCACTTGTAAAAGCACCTCCCCCACTGCACTGGAACATTAGCTAGGCACACAGCTAACCCTGTGATTGCCCCTGATGTTAACCCCTCCTTCACAGTCAGTGTAACTAGTACTGTACATACTTTTAGCACTGTATTAGTGTAACTGGTTCCCAAAAAAGTGTCAAAAGTGTCAGTTAGGTGTCCGATTTCTCCACCACAATATTACAGTCCCGCTATAAGTCGCTGATCGCCGCCATTACTAGTAAAAAAAATACATAAATAAATAAAAATATCCCATAGTTTGTACACGCTGTAACTTTTGCACAAACTAATCAATATACGCTTATTGGGATTTTTTTTTACCAAAAATATGTAGCAGAATACATATTGGCCTAAATTGATGAAGAAATTTGATTTTTTTTTACATTTTTTTATTGGATGCGTTTTAGCGCAGAAAGTAAAAAATATTATTTTTTTTTCTAAATTGTCATTCTTTCCGAAGAGGTGATCAAATACCACCAAAAGAAAGCTCTATTTATGGGAAAAAGGATATAACTTTTATTTGGGTATAGTGTCACACGGCCACGCAATTGTCAGTAAAGTAACACAGTGCTGTTTGTCAAAAAATGGCCTGGTCAGTGTGGGGGTAAACCTTCCGGAGGTGAAATGATTAAAAAACAAACAAAAAAAATGAACATTTACAATCACTTGAGCATGTTAATAGTCACTTAGGCTTTTGTTCACAATGGTACTGTCAAACCTGCGCTTATATACATTTGGAGGACATTTCTTGGCATATCCGGGCGTAGCAGAGATGTGGGCAGAAACAAGTATTTCTGTCCCCGTTCCTGCAAATGTGTGGAAAAACGCACCAAAAAGCATGACGCGCTTGCGGTGCTATTAGTGTCACAATTTGGTGAATGAGCTTCTTTAGCGTGTTTTTGGAGTGGATGTAGGCTTATTCATATGAATGGTGCCGCTCCAAAAATGCGCTATGAAAACATGTTAAAAACGCGACACGGCAGCATCGCTCAGGTGTGAACGGGCCTCAAGTGTGTTTTCATTCATCAGTGGCTTATTCTATTAACAGATATTAAACCACTGCATGTTTAATCGGTGAAGCTCTAAGGACCTGATGCTAATGTCCCCTGCATCTGCCCTATAGGCATACCTCCCACCTTTTCGAGATGGGAATGAGGGGCATCTATTAGCATGTAGGACTAGGAAACACCCCCTTAAAGGAGAATTATACAAAAAATGATTGGTTAAACCCACAAGTGCCATTTTTTTTACCACTACTATTCCTTTATACTGGCTTGTGAAATTTACAAATGCAGCCATTTTGAATTTGGATAAAAGGTTTAGCACTGGGAAACACTTTTTGAAAGATAAAAAGTACATTTTATATACAACTATGTAGATCAGACCAAAATGAGGGACAAATGAGGAGGAAAGAAGGACAGAGGGACTTTGTTATAAATCAGGGACAGTCCCTCAAAATCAGGGACAGTTGGGAGCTATGCCATAGGAATAAGCTCAAAGTCTGTACATGAATATTTACTTAGACTAGATTGCTGGAGTCCTTTCTAAGCTTTATTAAAAGTAATAGTGATCCAGCATGATATTGTGCTGGGATATTAGGCCATCCAATTACTGCCGTTACTTAGTTCAATGCAATTTTGAGCACATTTGTTTTTTAGGAGTTGGTGTAATGGAAAAGCCGTGCAAGGATAATGCCAAGATGTGTAAATCATCAATAAACACAGCACCAGTCAGAGGAAAATCAATGGCAGACAAACAAAACTTCTTCCAAATAACAATACCGATCTTCCCTCCATCTACCTCCATTTAATACACATTGATTAGACCTTCATTTGGTGCAGTTTCACTTAATTACCAATTACCAATGCATTTTCATAAGAATACAGATGTTCTTTGTAGGAAACATACAATTAAAAAAAAAAGTCTTTTCATTCCATCTTTTTTTTTTTTTTTTTTTTTTTTTTTCTTTTCATTCCATCTTTAACCACCTCAATACTGGGCACGTTCACCCCCTTCCTGCCCAGGCCATTTTTCACCTTTCAGCGCTGTCACGCTTTGAATGACAATTGCGTGGTCATGCTACACTGCAACCATGTGACATTTTTTGTTTATTATTTTATTCACACAAATAGAGCTTTCTTTTGGTGGTATTTAATTGCTGCTGGGTTTAAAAAAAAAAAAAAGACCAAAAATTTTGAAAGAAGAAAAAAGGTTTCTTAATTTCTGTCAGTAAATTTTGTAAATAAATAATTTTTCTCCTTCACTGATGTGCACTGATGAGGCTGCACTGATGGGAACTGATAAGCTGCACTGATGGACAATGATGAGGTGGCACTTATGGGCACTGATGAGGTGGCACTGATGAGGATGCACTAATATACCACACTTATGGGCACTGATAGGTGGCACTGATTTGTGGCACTGATGAGCACTGATAGGTGGCATAGATGGGTGGCACTGGTGGGCACTGATAGGTGGCACTGATGGGCGGCACTGGTGGACACCGATAAACAGCACGGATAGGTGGCACTGATGATCATTGATGGGTGGCACTGATGGGTGGCATTGATGGGCATTGATGGGCAGCACTGATGGGCATTGATGGGCAGCATTGATAGGTGGCACTGATGCGCATTGAAAGCCAGCACTGACTGGTATCACCACTGGGCACTGATTGGTGGCACTGGTGGCACTTTGGTGTAATCAGGGCACTGATGATCAGTGCCCTGATTACATGTCTTGTTGTCCCCCGCGAGGAGATGCCACTGATCGGCTCTCCTCGCCACACACTCTGTCAGTTTGAGGCGATGAGAGTTGATTACCGGCACTTCCTGTATTTACCTGCACTTATCCTGTATTGGACACAGTTGATCACATGGTTAAATCACATGGTCAGCGGCTCTTTACAGAGATCGGGGTCGTGCCATGTCCTAGCAACACAGAGCAGCGGCGATCACCACGCTGCACGCCCCCGGGGGGAATGCTGGATCGCTCGTTCGGGTGCGCCGTCATATGACGTCCACCCGGAATGAGAGCCGCACCATCCCTCCATCAATTGACGATGGGCGGGCGGCAACTGGTTAAAGTAGGTATGAAGGCCAAACTTTTTTGCCTTTATGCATTCCTTGCATTAAAGCTAGGTTATGATCTATACAGGTTGTGGTTGATGCGTTTTTCCGGTGCATTTTGCATTTTTGAACATGAGTTTTCGAAGCGTTTTGCGTTTTTTTTGGCTAATAGGAAAGTATGACAGTTCTGTTCATATAGTGTGACTTTGATGCAACTTTGATACGACTTTATACTCTCTGGCACTCAAGAAGCATCAAAGTAGCACCAAAGTTGCATCAAAGTAGTGCATGTGTCCAAAGTCGCACGTTAGAGTTAAGAGTAAGGGTTAGGGTTAAATGTTAGGGTTAAGGGCCAGGGTTAGAGTAAAGTTAGGGTTAGAGTTAGGGTTAGGGTTAGCGGTAATCATTAAGATTAGGGATAGCGGTAATTGTTAGGCTTAGTGGTAATTGTTAGGCTTATGCCCCGTACACACGGTCGGACTTTGTTCGGACATTCCGACAACAAAATCCTAGCATTTTTTCCGACGGATGTTGGCTCAAACTTGTCTTGCATACACATGGTCACACAAAGTTGTCGGAAAATCCGATCGTTCTGAACGCGGTGACGTAAAACACGTATGTCGGGACTATAAACGGGGCAGTTGCCAATAGCTTTTGTCTCTTAATTTATTCTGAGCATGCGCGGCACATTGTGCATCGGATTTATGTACACACGATCGGAATTTAAACGATCGGATTTTGTTGTCGGAAAATTTTATATCCTGTTCTCAAACTTTGCGTGTCGGAAATTCCGACGATAAAAGTCCGATGGACTTTACACACACGATCGGAATTTCCGACAACACAATCCGATCGCACTTTTTCTATCGGAAAATCCGATCATGTTTACAGGGCATAACTGTTAACCCTAACCCTTAACTCTAACTATGTGTGGTTCGTTTCGTTACAAATTGAAATTCGGACTAATTTTTCATTATTCAAAAATTCAGAAATTTCAAATAACAGTATTGAATTTAAATGACTTTGAAAAAAATGAAACAAAAAGTTTTAGATGAAATTCAAATAGTTTTCAAATCAAATTCGAACAGTTTTGAAATCGAACTCCAATTTCCGCAGAGAATAAAATAGAATAGAAAATAAAGGAATAGAATAGAATAGAAATTGAATATAATAGAATCAAATAGAATATAACCATCTTCTGAAATTCGAATTTCAAATAGAATAGAATACAAAAGAATAGAATAGAAAATAAAAGAATAGAATAGAAGAGTTCAAAAAACAATAGAACAGAATTCAATACAATACAATACAATAGAAAGGGTATAACCATTTTCCAAAATTCGAATAAAATAAATTTGAATTTGAATAGAACATAAAAGAATAAAATTGACTAGAAAAGAAAAGAATAGAAGAAAACAATAGAATAGAATAGAAGGAATATAACCATCTTTTGAAATTCGTATTTCGAATAGAATAGATTCAAATTTGAATAGAATAGATTCGAATAGCATATAATAGAAAAGAATAGAATAGAAAATAAAATAATAGAATAGAAAAGAGTAGAATAGATTAGAATAGAATAAACAATAGACAAGAATAGACAAAAGATAAAAAATGCAGCGCTTAAATAAAATGCGAAATATTGTTTATCGACAATATACAAAAAATAATACGTGGAAAAATGGGATTGATAATGTTATGTCACCATATAACAAATAACAAAATGAAAGTCCACCACGTGAATATTGATAGGCATCTGTTAGTGATGAATCAGCATTTCTGAAATATCTTCAGGGTAAACATAATTGAGGAAAATCAAAAGTTTAGGGGAAATCTTGTGAAGACACCACCACCGATTATGTGAATGCTTACCAGAGGGAGTGGACTTAAAGAAGTATACACCTCCTAAGTCAAACAGGCTTGTAGTGATAAACACTAGGTGCAGTGAAAGACCATCAGCAATCTGGATATCACAACTACAATGGAGATTGGTATACGGCACAGGTCAGCAGCTTGTTTCCATAGACAGGCAGATAGGTTCAGATGTAGAGAGGGGCAACCAGAGGAAGTTCACATACCCACACGGTGGAACCAGGAAATTAAAACAAAGTTCCACATAGTGTGATACAGTTTAAAAGGAATGTTTATTAAAACAAAAGTAAAATCAAACACTCACATGTTGCGAAGTATTCAAAGGCATGTAGCGGACATAAAAAGGCGCAGTAGTGATGGCAGCGTTCAACATGAACAAGAATAGACAAGAATGGAAATGAAAGACTATATCATATATATAACCATTTTCCAAAATTCGAAATTTTAAATAGAATAAATTTGAATAGAATAGAAAATAATAGAATATTTATTTATTTCAGGTACTTATATAGCGCCATCAATTTATGCAGTACTTTACATATACAATGTACATTCACATCAGTCCCTGCCCTCAAGGAGCTTACAATCTAAGGTCCCCATTTCTACATACACATACTAGGGCCAATTTAGACAGGAACCAATGAACCAATTAACCTACCAGCAAGTCTTTGGAGTGTGAGTGTAGGAGGAAACCAGAGTAAAACCACACAGGCACAAGGAGAACATGCAAACTCCAGCAGGTAGTGTCGTGCTTGGGAACCACTTTGCTGTTTGGGGTGGAGGAAAATGACTGGCCTGCACAGAGTCCTGGCCTCAACCCGATAGAACACCTTTGGGATGAATTAGAGTGGAGACTGTGAGCCAGGCCTTCTCATCCAACATCAGTGCCTGACATCAAAAATGCACTTCTGGAAGAATGGTCAAACATTCCCATAGACACACTCCTAAACCTTGTGGACAGCCTTCCCAGAAGAGTTGGAGCTGTTATTTTAGCATTTTTAGATGGTTCAAATTTGAGGCTTTTCCATTCCACAGTTCATATGGAGCTTTCTCCGTCAAATTTCCTGGTAGTCGATTTTGGAGAAAGCATGCGGTCATAATTGTGGTTGGCATTACAAACAGTATGTCTCTTCCACTCTCACATAGAGCACGTTATGGCATGCTTTCTGAGAATCCCTGTGTGTTATTACCTGTATATTCAGTTCCATTGTCTGTGCACAATACAAATTTGTTACTTACTCGAGCCAAATATTGTTCAAGTTTCTCTGGTACTTCACTTTTATAACAGAAATAGTGTAGCCAGGGGTGGACTGACCATTCGGGCACTGCCACTAGGGGGTCCCATCAGGGTGGCCAGCCTCAGTAAAACCAGGGACAGTTTGTAAAAATCTGTGCTTTTTTACATCTGAAATGTCTCTTACCAACATCCTTTTGATGTAAAAATCCAGAAATAATAGCTGCTCTGCCTCTCCACTTCCTCTTCAGCCAATGGGAACACAGTGTACTCGCTCCCTTCCTCAGCGCGCCTTATTTGACATATGAGCAGGAGATGCCGACTGCTGGAGGACAGGGGAGGGAAAGAGAAAGGATGTTCTGAACGTCTCCCCCAATCTCTGTTACACCTCCCCACTCATTACCTGCTCACCAGTACACAGGCAAATCGTCCTTCTCTCCTGCATTACCACCTGATGTGTCTGTGAGCTGCTGGGACACTACAAGTATCAGCATGCCAGGATGTGGAGGCAGCAGCAGTGTGTTCAATTAGATTTTTGGATGAAAAGTGCTGGTGTGTGTGACTGTCTGTATATGTATACTGTGTGTACGTATATGTTTAATGTGTGTGTGTGTGTATGCATATATGTATATATACTGTGTGTATGTACAGTATCTCACAAAAGTGAGTACACCCCTCACATTTTTCTAAATATTTTATTATATCTTTTTATGTGACAACACTGAAGAAATGACACTTTGTTGCCAGTGGTTTAGACATGAATGGTTGTGTGTTGAGTTATTTTGAGGGGACAGCAAATTTACACTGTTATACAAGCTGTACACTCACTACTTTACATTGTATCAAAGTGTCATTTCTTCAGTGTTATCAAATGAAAAGATATAATAAAATATTTACAAAAATGTGAGGGGTGTACTCACTTTTGTGAGATACTGTATACTGTGTGTGTGTCTATGTATACTGTGCATGCATGTGTCTGTGTTTATACTGTGTGTATACTGTATGATCCATGTGTGCCCATTGCTGCTCAACAGAAGTTGATCTAATAATCCTTTGCCCATGAAAAAGTCACTTGCCATTCAGAGCCAGCTGAATGGTGAACTGCTGAGCTTGGGCTTGGATCAGGCCACAGGGCAGGTCTGTGTGCACACCTGTGCAATGATATCATGGCACACATCAAGCATGGCTTTTATTCACAAGCCCCATTGCCCGATCTAAGGCCAACCACAGCAATTCACTATTCCGCTGGCTCCACGACTCACTAGCACAACAAGTTTTTTTTTTTTTAAAGCCTTCTACCACCAGCTGCCTGCCACACTAAGCACTGAGGTGCAAAGGTGTGTGTTAGGGGACACTGATGGAAGGTGACACTGTGGGGGCTCTGATGTAAGGTGACACTCTGGGTGCTCTACTGTAGGGTGGCACTCTGGGAGCTCTGCCGTAGGTTGGCACTCTGGGGGCTCTGCCATAGGTTGGCACTCTGGGGGCTCTGCCATAGGTTGGCACTCTGGGGGCTCTGCCATAAGGTACCACTCTGGTGGGTCTGTTGTAAGGTGCCACTCTAGGGGCTCTGCCGTAAGGTGGGACTCTGATGTAAAGGGGGACTATGCGCACTGTGATGTATAGGGAGAATGTTGGGACTTTGATGTAAGGGAGGACACTGATGTTAGCATGGTGCTCATCTTGACTGCTGTACTGTATATGTTGTTTTGTTTGTTACTTACTCCTGACCCATTTACTCTGTACATTATACTGTACATGTGTTGTCGCAACAGTTGCTGGTTTAATTAAAGTGATTGTAAAGTCGCTCTTTTTTTTTTAAAATAACAAACGTGTTATACTTACCTGCCCTGTGCAGTGGTTTTGCACAGATCAGCCTGGATCCTCCTCTTCTCGGGTCCCTCTTAGCTGCTCCTGGCCCCTCCCTCCTGTCGATGCCCCCACACCAAGCAGCTTGCTATGGGGGCACCCAAGCTGAGCTGCAGCTCCATGTGTCCATTCAGACATAGAGCTGGCATTCAGCCCTGCCCCATCTCTCTCCTGATTGGCTAACTGACTTTGATTGACAGCAACGAGAGCCAATGGCACTGCTGCTGTGTCTCAGCCAATCAGAAGGATGAGTCCCGGATGGCTGAGGGACTCGTAGAATGCATTAAGATAAAAAAAAACCTTCTGCCTTTACAACTCCTTTAAATTATTCTGTAAGGTAGCCTCAGTAAGACAAAAATATCCTTTTTTTTGTGTATGTAGCAATAACTCTCGGTGGAGCTGCTGGTTTAAGCGGGCTGTTACCGTCACCTTCGTTACCTTTATTTCACTAGAACCGGGTCTAGGGTCCCATTGAGTTTAACACCAGTTAATGTAGGCACCGGACACTTGAGTATCTTTTCCAATGCTTTAATAAACATGAATTGAAGGAAGTAAGAGGTAGAAGGAAAGTTGCAGGGAAGTTCAAATACCTTGTCTTAGTGTAGTATTAGAAATTGTAAGCTTGTAGATGGATATACTCTCTCTGTAGAGTTGAATCTTTGCCCGCCTGGATAGGTTTCTCTCACTAACCTAGCAGCCAGTACGCGACACGAACAAAAGTCTCTGCCACAGACTTGATTGGATTGAAACCCCGTACAGTCCTCTGTCACAGGATGTAATGGTTTAAGATGAATAGCAAACACAGCACTAGAACCTTTAAGCCGACCCAGCAGTACTATGCGGTAGGGTTACTTTAGGATACGTCCTCCAACTGAGTCACCAGGCCCCTCTCCAGACCAGCACTCTGCATGATCCTTCCATGACGGGTCCTCCCCTGGGATCTTCTCAGTTGTCCAGCTTCTTCCCTCTAGGACAGACAGCCCAGGACCATTCCTCTGCTGCTGTGGTAGGCCCCAGATAGGCTTCTGGGCCACCCACGCGCTGCAGCTACGTGGGCCTCCCGGACGGAGGACCACGAGGTAGTACTCCTAGCACATACCTGTCGGCCAGGAGGGCCAGCAGGTAGAGTGAAAACGAACCCCCAAACATGGCGTCTGTCCCATAAATACCCTCCCCCAGAATGCAACTCGGAGGACCACCTCCACCGAGTTATCTCCGGGACAGAGGACCACTCATACGCTTCAGCGTGTTGCCTTTCCAACACCGACCCATGGCGACAGCGACACCCACAGGCACAGTGTGAAACTACATGCAACTCAGCCAAACTGGAACAGAGGCAAATCTGACTATGTATGAACAGATAACCCACTAAATTTACCTATCAACAGTAGATTGAATATCTACCAGCGCTACATGTATAAAAAACATATATAATAGAAACATTTATTTGAAAAAAAAGGATCCTTTGATCAATATTTTTTTTGTCTGTGAGATTATCAGTTGCGACACAGTAATTCAAATTTATTTTGGGTACAAGGTCAGTGGTATGTTTGCACTGTATACAGCAGATGCAGATTCTGTTCAATCCTCCTTTAAGACTTTCCCATTGGCCATGCCCATTGTTCACCATGGTGCACTATGCATGCAGCAAGTCATCATCTCCCTGGTAGGGGTCCAAGTGCAGTATTTTGCCCAGGGGCCCATGATGCCGTTAAGGTGGCACCGCCCATGAGAGGCTCCTGGTGCCTTTACTGGGTTGCCAGCTCTAAGTCTCCTGCCACTCTGCATGTCACCGAGCTTGGTGCCCCTCCACTTAAAGCAGAGCTCCGCCAAAATTTTTTTTTGTAAAAGTCAGCAGCTACAAATACTGCAGCTGCTGACTTTTAAAACATGGACACTTACCTGTCCAGGGAGCCCGCGATGTCGGCACCCGAGGCCGAACCGTCTCTCGGTCCTCGGGTGCTGCCGCCTCCATCTTCGGTAAGGGAATCAGGAAGTGAAGCCGTGCAGCTTCACTTCCCGGTTCCCTACTGAGCATGCGCGAGTCGCGCAGCGCAATACGGCTGGTCCCTGCTGTTTCTGGGACCCGTGTGTTTCTCAGCAGACAGCGGGGGGGAACAGGAAGTGGCGTAAATAACCGCAGATTCTGCGGCTATCTATGCCGGAAGTGGGTACAGATACCTGTAATATACAGGTATGTGCACCCCCCTCCCCCCTGAAAGGTGCCAACTGTGACACCGGAGGGGGGGAGGAATCCGATGAGTGGAAGTTCCACTTTTGGGTGGAACTCCACTTTAAGTATGCCCACATTCATGTTGAGTCAAAAAAATGGCTACCGCGTGGCGGCCATCTATTAGCCTGGGGGCCCCATAATCTCCTATTGTCCGGGGGGCCCCATGAGTTGTCAGTCCACCCCTGAGTGTAGCATACCTGGAGTAATCATCTATAAAAGTGAGAAAATATCTCTTCTTTTACAAAGTACATTTTTCCGTTGGACTGCAAAGATCTGAAAGAGTTAAGTCCAGAGGCTTCTTAGCTCAGCTGTTACTTTGCTTTGGAAAGGCTTTTCTTGTAATTTTTCCTTTTATACAGCTGGTGCGCTTCTTTGTTTGATCACATGGACTAACTTTTATTCCACTTGCATAGTCATTTTCAGTTAATTTCTTTATTATATCAGCACTTCTGTGCCCAGGTCATCTGTGCCATGTGTGAATGCAGTTTGAATGTTTTTCCTCCTTGGCAGTATTAACTACCTCATTGCAGTTCAGCGGATACAGTTCATCTGTAATTTTAGCCTCTGCAAGGAAGATATCCCTTTTTTATGATGGCACAACTGTCTTCTTGGGAGGTTACTACATTGCCTTGTTTTGTAAGCTTCTTCACTGACAAAAGGTTAGTTTCAAGAGCAGAGACATAGAGGACATTTTTTCACAGATATCGTTCTGGTGACGCTCTGGGAAATAGGATAGTAATAACAACTGTCTCCTATTCTTTCTAATTCCATTATTTGCCCATTAGCTGTGGTGATTTGTTTCTGTTTTACTCTGGGCGAGGTGAACAAAGAATTTTCTGTCATTTGTCATGTGACTTGTAGTTCCTGAATCAACACACCATGTCTGTAAAGATAAGGTGTAACTTTGGATTGAAAGACATATTCATTATCTAAAGAACAATGAGTATCGACACTATTAATGCTTTTTGTTTTAGGCTTATATTCATCCACAAGCTTGCCCTTAACATAATGCAATGTCAGTTCATCATCTGTACGTGTATCAAGTGCTGTGACAATCTTTTCATGAATTTCTGGTAATAGCGCTTGTCACGGAACGTCCCACACACTTGAGTGCTTCCGTCAGTATACCAATTCCTCCCAGTCTGGATATAGATATCAGATATTCCAACCGCTCACAAAGCACAAAACAAGGTGAGACTTGCTTAGCTGCTAACATGGACTGTTTTATTAGAACCAAAATTACAAGTCTTTTTATACAGTAGAAGAGGAGGTTCCCCTCTTCTGCTCATATTACTCTAACAATACACCAGTAACAAATTAACATGAGCTAATTAACTAATCCCTTTAAGCAGCCGATGTGACTCCATGCCCTTCTGAGCGTTGTTATGTTTAATCAGGATTTCACTACAGGTCAGACTTGCTGTCACCGAGCTTCACACAGTACATTATACATTTTCATAAGTACAACCACAGGACATTTTCTCACAATAGCAGGAGCTCCACTAGGAGTCGGCCTGTCTCCTACATTGTACAGAGGACAATGTGATCAGCTCTCTCAATTAACTAACATGTTGAGTTCAGAATCAAACAAACCAAGAATAGTCTCTACATATATCCTGGGAGATATTGTGGACAAATATCACTGTCCCATTTTAAGTAGTCCAAGATATATTTTCTCACTCACCCTGTGCCAGAGGTGTATGGGAAGCTGAAACAAGGGCATCCCATACTTTCCAAGGGATTCTGGGTTCCACGGGCCCTCCCGTCACAGTGCTGCAACATGAAAATCTTTATTTCTTCACCTATACCTCTTAGACATTTAACCATTTCCAAGGTGTGCCTTATGTAATCCTGCATATCCAGGCCTTTCTTCAGCTTGGTTTGGCATAGCTTTCTAATCAAATACAGTTTATTGCTGAGTTTAGCTCTTTCATGCATCTTTTGTAATCTTTCCCACATTTCTTTAGCAGTTTCACACTTACATATATGTATGAGATTGTGCTCTGAGCTTTTTGGTCTTTCTCTATCCACTCATCTGAAGGGTGTTCAGACCTGACTTCATTTATTAATTTCCACATACCTTCTCTTATCAGCAGCATTTTCATTTTGAATTTCCAAGACTGGTAGTTCTAGTTTGTCAGATTTGCAAATGAAAGTGTTTTTGCAGCTGTGTTACTGACCATTTTCTTTTTTATTCTGTTGCAATCTTCTGTTGCTGTATCTTGCACTTTCCTGCTGTAGCTGGCTATGACTAGGTTCTCAACTTTTATCTGGGTGTCTGGGCTATGCCTGGGCCCATAACCTGTTAGAAATTATGTGTATAGCCAGTGGTGTATTTAGGTTTTGTGCTGCCCTAGGCCTGACTAAACGCATGCACCCCCCTAATTTAAATATGACCCACCCCATCCTGCCGAGGCCACACCCCTTCCTGTTTAAGACCCACCCTATCATCTGTAAACAACACCCCTTCCTCTTTAGGCTCATTTGGCACCTTTCAGGGGGAACGGGTACCTGTTTCTGACAGGTACCCTTCCCCACTTCTGGGAGACTGCGCTGTCCCCTCTGAAGTTTGCCCCCCCTCCTCCTTCCTCCACTGGGCCATTCAGAAAGTGCAACGCGCTTCGCACATGTGCAGTAGGGAACCGGTCGGTTTCCCTTACCATGAATGATAGTGGCAAAACCCGAGAGCCAATCCGAAAATCGTCTGAGGTGTCGACATCGCTGGATCCCTGGACAGGTAAGTGTTCTAATATTAAAAGTCAGCAGCTACAGTATTTTTAGCTGCTGAGTTTTAATGCTATCACGGGGGGTCTCACTGTGCCCATCAATTGCAGCCTCACTGTGCCCCATCAAACGCAGCCACTGTGCCCATCAAATGCAGCCACTGTGCCCATCAAATGCTGCCACTGTGCCCATCAATTGCAGCCACTGTGCCCATCAATTGCAGCCACTGTGCCCCATCAATTGCAGCCACTGTGCCCCATCAATTGCAGCCACTGTGCCCCATCAATTGCAGCCACTGTGCCCCATCAATTGCAGCCACTGTGCCCCATCAATTGCAGCCACTGTGCCCCATCAAACGCAGCCACTGTGCCCCATCAAACGCAGCCACTGTGCCCCATCAAATGCAGCCACTGTGCCCCATCAAACGCAGCCACTGTGCCCATCAAACGCAGCCACTGTGCTATCAAACGTAGCCACTGTGCCATCAAACGCAGCCACTGTGCCCTCAAACGCAGCCACTGTGCCCCATCAAACGCAGCCACTGTGCCCCATCAAACGCAGCCACTGTGCCCCATCAAACGCAGCCACTGTGCCCATCAAACGCAGCCACTGTGCCATCAAACGTAGCCACTGTGCCATCAAACGCAGCCATTGTGCCCTCAAACGCAGCCACTGTGCCCATCAAACGCAGCCACTGTGCCCATCAATTGCAGCCACTGTGCCATCAAACGTAGCCACTGTGCCATCAAACGTAGCCATTGTGCCATCAAACGCAGCCATTGTGCCATCAAACGTAGCCATTGTGCCATCAAACGTAGCCATTGTGCCCATCAAATGAAGCCACCGTGCCCATCAAACGCAGCCACTGTGCCCATCAAATGAAGCCACCGTGCCCATCAAACGCAGCCATTGTGCCATCAAATGTAGCCATTGTGCCCTCAAATGCAGCCACTGTGCCCATCAAATGCTGCCACTGTGCCCATCAAATGCAGCCACTGTGCTATCAAATGCAGCCATTGTGCCATCAAACGTAGCCATTGTGCCCTCAAACGCAGCCACTGTGTCCATCAAATGCAGCCACTGTGCCCATCAAATTCTGCCAGTGCCCATCAAATGCTGCCAGTGCCCATCAAATTCTGCCAGTGCCCATCAAATTCTGCCAGTGCCCATCAAATGCTGCCAGTGTCCATAACACTGATATACTTTATTAAAACACTGTACCTGCTGTCCTGGGGGTTTCCCTCGTGCTCCTCTCTCTCCTCCTGACGTCACAGCCCCAGGGCCGAGGAGAAGATGCAGTGCAGGGGAGGGTAGGTGGAGCTTAAGACTCCACCTGTCACCTGTTGCTTATGGGGGGCGCAAGTGACACGCCGCCCCCCCCGCATGAGATAAAGCCCCCCCACCCATCTTGCTGATTCCCGGCTCCCGCTGCCGCCTCCCGCTGCCGCCTCCCGCACACTTGCAGCCCACGGCGGCCGGCTTTCTGTAGCGGCGCCGTGGTGTATGGGCTTGCTTGTCAGAGAGTAGGGGGGCGTGAGATACACGCCCCCATCCTCTGCCAAGCACGCCCATACACAGTGGCGCCGCTACAGAAAGCCGGCCGCCGTGGGCTGCAAGTGTGCGGGAGGCGGCAGCGGGAGCCGGGAATCAGCAAGACGGGTGGGGGGGCTTTATCTCATGCGGGAGGGCGGCCCTTTTTGCCGCCCCCCGCAAAGTGCCGCCCTAGGCCTAGGCCTTGTCGGCCTAGGCCAAAACACAGCCCTGTGTATAGCCCTACGGAACAGACAGTGCATGGTCCACATGTACAGTTGTGTGAAAAAGTATTTGCCCCCTTTCTGATTTTTATTTTTTGCATATTTGTCACACTTAAATGACTCAGATCATCAAACAAATTGTATTAGTCTTAAGTCTATTAAAGTCTTTTGGGTAATCAAGATGTTTTTTGGTAAACGTAAGATGAGCCTTTGTGTTCTTTTTGGCCATGGCTTTGGCCTTGGAACTCTCCCATGGATGGCATTTTTGCCCAGTCTCTTTCTTATTGTTGAATTATGAACACTGATCTTACCTGAGGCAAGGGAGGCCTGCAGTTCTTTAGATGTTGTTTTGGGTTCTTTTATGACCTCCTGGATGAGTCGTCCTCATGCTCTTGGAGTAATTTTTGTCGGCCGGCCACTCCTGGGAAGGTTCACAACTGTTCAGTTATCTCCATTTGTGGATAATTGCTTTCCCATGGTTCACTGGAGTTCCAAAACCTTAGAAATGGCTTTGCAACCCTTCCTAGACTGATACATGCACATTACTTTGTTTCTAATTTGTTCTTGAATTTTTTTAGATTGTGGCATGATGTGTGGTTTTTTGTGATCTGTTAGCGTGCTTCACTTTGTCAGACAGCTTCTATTTATGTGATTTCTTGATTCAACGGGTCTGGCAGTAATCAGGCCTGGGTGTGGCAAGTGAAATTTAACTTAGCTTTCCAAAAAATTGTGCTTAATCACAGTTCATTCATGATTCAACATGGGAGGGGGTAATTACTTTTTACATAGGGCTAGGCAGGTTTGAACAGCTTTTTTTCCCTTAATAAATTCAATAATAATTTAAAAACTGCATCTTGGATTTACTCAGGTTATCTTTAATAAAACTTCAAACAGGAACAGGACACTTTATTATACAGGCAGTCCCCAAGTTACGAACGGGTTAGGGACTGCCTGTTTGTTCTTAAGCCCGATTTGTGCGTAAGTCAGACGCGCATATGCAGAACGGCTGAGACGTAGTTTCCTGGTGTTTTCCAAAGTCATTCTCCGATGTTTTCCGATGTGCCCGCCGCCGCCACCTACCGTTTGTAAGTAGTATTAGTATTAGTAGCAGGAGTCGTTTGCAAGTCGGGGGTTCGTAACTCGGGGACCTCTTGTACAGAGAAAAGTCATAGAGTTTAACCATAGGTGCAACTTAAAACTTATAAATGCTGCCATCTACTGGCTGATGTGGTTGTTGCACAATAATACATTAACAATGTATTCCAATAGTACGCACCTTGTGTTAAGTGTTCTCAATTCATTTCAATTCAAGGGCTGCCAGCTCACCTCAAGGGACCAATTAATGGACAATTTTGGCAACACATGTGAGTTGTAATGCATGACTGTGTATTGGCAGCTACTGCACTGTGCACCGTAACAGGTGTGCACTTTAAACTGCACATTTTACCATATAATGCATAAGTGTGAATGAGCCCTAATATTTGTTCTTATGTTTAGTCTTCAGCATGCCAAAATAAATATATTTACCTCCCATGATACAACAGATACCTTCTTACTATTGCTGTCAATCAGGACGCATTGGAAGTTTTGCACGATGACATAAGATTTTTTAGAATGTCAGGTCGTGGATTGCATATTAACTATTCTCCCACTAAAAGGGCAATAGGTAAATGTTAAATTAGCTATACTAATTGGTTTCCTGAGCTTCTGCTTTTTAATTAGTTCTTTCAGGATGAAAGCAGTTCTCTGTAAAAGTCATATGTTTGCTGAACTGTGCTGAATGTCACTCCACACATGATTGGGATTCAAGGACTAGATAGATACATGAGTATGAAAGGGAGGAAGGTACTAACAATTTCTGAACAGTAATAGACAAGGTCAGCACTCAAAGGTGTTGACATATTTCAGGTGTATGTAGCCACTTTTTAAATTATTTTTCTATAGAGTAAGAAAGTGTTAGCAACCTTGTTAGGTTTTTATTGCTATCTACATTGCTGTTGGGAAAATTCACTGTCTTTATGTATCCTGGTCACTTTTGTCATCAGGATTAAATGTGAGGGAAAATCCAAAATTTTTAGTTGTCACTAGAACAGGAATAGAAGGGACGTTTTCCAACGGGGGACACTTGTTGCAGGGACAACTGTCGAGAAGGGGATTTCCATCATTTTGGAGAAATTTTCTTTTACTTCCTGTTGTGTCTACAGGACTAGAAATAAAGTGGGATCAAGAAAACTTTCCACTAGGACTATTGTTTAGTAACATGTTACATATTAGACCCTAAATATGGGTGCAACATGTCAAATGTTATTAAAGGTAAAAAACCATTCAGTCATTCCCTACTCTATTAAAAAAAAAGGTTTTAACTATATGTCTACTTAGACAAAACAAGTGGGGTTTGCTAAAGGGGGAACCCATCATGTAATAGTTATATTATTGTCTTTTCTGACCAGGGCTGGACTGGGACAAAAATTTGGCCCTGGACTTCACCCAGACTGGCCCACTTTGACAGGTCTCTCCCATGCCGGCTTGCCACCCAAGCCCCCCCACTAGCTATTAGCCGTTCTACATTATTTCTCTTATAGGCAGTACCAGTGGGGAAGCTAGACATTATTTTACCTGGGGCAAAGAATCAGTTTGGCGCCCCCCCCAATGGAACAAGATTAGGCAGGAAAGTGAGGCCGCCCTCCTTCCAGATCGTATGATGAGCTTCTAAGTGTTGACTCCTGAGCATCATGTCTGTATTCAGGCGCGCTGCATAACTAGCCAGGGAGAGGAGGTGAGCACTGCGGGGGGGGACAGAGGACTGGAGGGAGGCAGCGGTCCACTGTCACTGAAATCGGCCCACTGAGCCATCGGCCCACCGGGAAACTCCCTGTAGTCCCAATGGCCAGTACATGCCTGTTTCTGACTAAGTGATGAAAATACCAGCCAAGAAGTCACTGACTCAAAACAGGTATGCAGATTTTAAGTGGGACATAACAAATACCTATAAGATATAATGTGGCACTGACATTTAAACAAATCCTGTAACTATTCTCATTCAGGGAGTGGCTTTGCAAAATGAGAGAAGCATGCCTTTGAGAGAAGCATGTGACTTCCTCTTAAGATGGCCCAAGTGGCCAATTGCCAGGCCTGAACATTGTCTTGTGTGGAAGGAGGTAAAGTCATCAATCCTGTGTTAGCTGTGACATCCTCTGACACAGAGCTTATGCAGTGTTTGACTTCCATTTCCAATAGAGGAAGTAAGTGGCAGTTGAGAAATTCGAAGATGACTATAAATGTGTTGGGGGCTGGGCTAGCAAGAGGCTCTGTTGCTATGACCTAAATGGGCAAAGTAACAAAGTCTTTTCAACTACTTCTTGTGATCTGCTTATGAACACTTCTCAACTTAATGTGCCATGCTAAGGATGCCTTTATACGTATCCTTTTGACAACTACCAGCCAATACTTTACATGGCTGCTAGCTACCAAACCCATCTGACACTGACAGCCTCAGTCCTCTTTAACACTTTTGAACCAGAGTGGTTGCTGATCATATGATGACTATGTCAGCTACAAGCATATGCCAGCTGAAGGCTTCATTCAGAAAAAAAATGGTTTTAGCTTTCTGAGGCCACTGCAGCTTGTAGATAGAAGTGTGTCTCTGTTTAATCCTGCAATTGTCTGATACAATTGTAGTATAAAAAGGTATACACTAATTTAAAAATGATAATGTTTGTCTACCTATCAACCTATGTTAAAAAGAATAGGTTTTATTAGAACAGTGCACTAAATTAAAAGCATAATTGTCCTGGACAATGCCATATTCCCTGTGGTCTTATAATATTTTAAATAAATACATTTTTCTGTCACATTCCTCCTTTTTTTTAGCAGAGATTTGACACTGCTCCCAACAACGGAAATCATATAATTCTTAAATGATGAATTGGCTTGCAGAAGCTGTTGGCAAGATTAAAAACATGTAAGATATGTGCAAGCCTAGGGCTAATTAATTAAACCAAACCTCGATAATAGATCACAAAATGTCCCCAAATCAGGTACAAAAGACCAACCTAATAGAAACCAAGAACATCTCATGGAAAATACACGAATCCATTGAAATGCTTTCCAGTTGTTAAACATGCTTTTCAAAGCATTGAAATTTTATTGTTTTAATACACTGTTAGTGCAGAAATATAGCATTTGTATTAGCTTTCTGGGACAAATTATGTTACAGGCAAATTTAATATGACTTTATTTAATGTTTAAAATATTATTTTTAATTTGGCAAAATGTGCAATCAATTGTTTTATTTCTGCATTAAAAATAAACTTATTTATGTAGGTAGCTGTGATAACATATTCAACGAACAGAAACAGTTGAGGCAAAAAGTCAAGGCTTCACAAAGAGTATTTATGTGAAAGCAATGTATGCAACATTACAATGTAATAAAACATGACAATGTGTAGATTAATATACAGTATAGAATACACTGAGAGTATTACATTTGTTTGTTCTTTTCGTTTATAAGGACTTATAAGGATATAGTTGCCTTGACTGTATTGCATGGAAACAACAAAAATTACATTAAAGTATATGGTCTAGGCAAAATCTTTTTTTGTTTAATTTTAGAATTTTCAGGTTTTTATTTTTGTCTGTGTTCCCCATTGGGGAGATTCATCCTACCTTTGTACTGGTCACTACTGTCACCATAAAAGAAGGTAAGTGGAAACACCAAACTTTAGAGTTGTTTCCAGAAAAAAAGAAAGGGGAAATCTGCCAATGGGGGCAATTGTCTGAAAATTCCTGTTTCCCTTAAGAGATTTCTTCCAGTTTCCTGCTGCCTCTTTGGGACAAGAAGTAAAATTCAGACAGCAAAAAATAAACTGGCAGCGGGTTTAACCTTACCCTTCTCTATCTATATCTAAAAAAATAATTGTTTATCTACTAATTAAAGCACAGTGCAATTGCTTACCATATATTTTTTTTAATTTGGAGGTCTGCGGTGCAGTGCTGGTCAAATCCCTGTAAACAAAAATGGAAACAGTAAAATTACAAGACACATAAAAAGTGCACAAGGGTACAATAGATTATCTCCAAAGAGGAAAGGCCTGATCTCCCCCAGGTTGCAAGGCTCCTGATAGGGATAAGGTCCACCTAGGCCAAAGCCAGCCGAACCCGCTCCTTAGTGGTACCCTGAAGCCAGTCCTCCAAGAACTTGATTAGGGCTCTCGCAAAGAGAGACCCCCCCATAGTAACAGCTAAAAGACCTGAAGGCAACAGGGAACCTGTGCCTTTGACCTCTTTGAGAAATAGATGTACATGCATACACTGACAGGGTCTGCAAAGCTAATTAGGGACTACACCTGCAATACCTGGTTTAGATCAGCTAGACGCTTTAGTTCATTTAAACAGGATGAAATGTTTTTAAGTGCTGTGCTTCTCTGGACCATGCACAATCCTGGTTTTAACCACTTGCTTACTGGGCACTTATACCCTCTTCCTGACCAGGCCAATTTTCAGCTTTTTAGCGCTGTTGCACTTTGAATGACAATTGCGTGGTCATGCAACACTGTAATTTAATAACCACTGTTTTTTTCTAAACAAGCAAAAAAAGACAGAAATTTTTGAAAGAAAAAAGATTCATTATTTTTTCAGTTTCAGTTATGAAATTTTGCAGATAAATAATTTTCCTCCTTAACTGATGTGTGCTGATCAGGCTGCACTGATGGGCACTGATAGACGTCACTGATAGGCACTGATGGGGCTGCACTGATATGATAAGCACTGAGAAGCGGCACCGATGGGCAGCACTGATGGGCACTGATCGGCGGCATTAATGAGGAGGCACTGATGGGCACTGGTAGGCAGCACTGATGGGCAGCATTGATGGCACTGCACTGATCATCAGGGTACTGATGATCAGTGCCCCGATTATCTGTGTGCATGTCCCCTGTCAGGGTTGCCAGTTACTGGCCCTCCTCATGCTATGACAGCGCATGAGGAAAGTACTGCCGATAACCTGCAATTCGGTTTTACACTGGGATCAGTTGTGATTGGACATAGCTGATCACGTGGTAAAGGGCTGCTGTGATTGGCCCTTTACCACGATCCGTGATCAGCTGTGTCCAAATATAACATAGTGCCACCTGCTGATTCAGTTTGGTATTGAAGTTTTAGTGTGTCGAGGTATTAAAGTGGTTTCAAAGACAGAAGGTTTTTTACCTTAATGAATTCTCTGCATTAGGTCAAAAACCTTCTCCATGCATCCCCCCCCCCCCTCCCCCTCGAGAGCAAAATCTCTCTCAGCTCTCTCTCTCCTCATTGGCTCAGACACAGCAGGTGAGGAGGGAGAGGGGGGCGATCCTAGCTCTGTGTATCACATGGACACACAGAGCAAGCTAGGGAGGAAGCACACACAAGTAACCACATAGCAATTGGCTTGCTATAGGGGCACCTTGCGAGGAAGGAGGCTCTAGGGGCACCGGCACGGTACTCCAGAAGAGGAGGATTGGGGCTGCTCTGTGCAAAGCCATTCCACAGAGCAGGTAAGTATGACATGTTTGTTTGTTTTTTTAATTAAAAACATTTCTTTAGAATCACTTTAAGGCCGTTTTACTAAAGGAGGAGATAAGAATATTCATTCAATAAATTGAGTGACGATTCACTTCAATTATATAATCATGGGAGAAGCAAAATCTTGTTTGTTTATTTCATGGGCACAATTGTGAAAACAATTTGTTGAGTGATAATTCTCACCTCTTTGAGAATGGTAGCTAAGAACTGTAATTATCAGCAAGAGTTTATAAAATGCAAGTTAATCTGGGATTTGTAGACCTCCAAATATTAGAGAACTTCCTAGTTTTCCCAAGCAGAATTTTATATTTCTCTGGTTTTCCTGCCTACCGCAAATGAAGGAAACAGAATTTCAGTTTTTTCAAACTCTGACCTCAGCCCGGGAGCCAACACAAATACCTGGTTTTAATGGATTTGCATTTCTTGATCAGATGTGCAGCGCCACCTTCTGGTTTTGCTTGGTGCTGCATTTTTGAGAATGTTCATTAAAAAGACGGTAGACTTTAGTCATACAAGTAAATCTAAACAGCAGCACGTCAATCGGTCATAGCTATGACACGAATGTGTTTCAAGCAGTCAATATATTGAAAAATAGGTATCACCTTTAAAGCTTCACTGATAAAAATAACATCTTTCTATTTTAATTTATCCAGCACTAGCCAAGCATATAGTTTAGTGCTAAATTAAGGGGTGCTTTAACATTTGGTTCTGTATAGATAGGGTGTTTTTTGACTGGAACTAATTTGATTCAAGTTATGGAAAATGTACTGTAGGAGCACAGGTTGCAAATACCGTTACATATAATTATTGTCTGAGCTAAAGGCTACAGGAAATGGTAAAGTTATAACAACATTCAATTCTGCTGCCTCTATAGCAAATGGGATTATTAAAGAATGTGTTGGGCTAAATTTTAATGGCAGGGAAACTTAGCAAACAGTTTTGCAACAGCGGTGATAGGCTAGGAAATGTTATGCTTTCTCTGAACTTGTGCGCATTCACTAGCTTTTTGCATGCTACCTTGCATTTGAATGTGTACATATTCTAAGAAGAAAAAAAAAAAAGAAATAAGAAATGACAGAATGTAGTTTGCTAGTGTGAGAATATATGACATGCAATGCCAGAGAAAGCTCAGGCAGAAAAAAAAAATAAAAGAATTAATGCAGTTATATGTTTATTAAAAAGTATGAAATATCCATTTACATGCATCTGTTCTAATAAATAATGCACTGAAGTAAAATACATAATGAGATTATACACATAATAAATACAAAGTCAAATGCATATTATCTTTTATCACATAGAATCAATAATGTACAGTATCTATACCATGAGATTTTCAGTTTTCATTTGCACAAAACCTTCACATCCCCAGAAAGGATAGTGGGGCTTAGACTTCAAAGCAGTGGGTAGGACTGAAAAACACAGACATGTTTTGTTATTATATGTATAATTTCATTATGTATGTTTCTTCCATATATTTTTTTTTTAAATCAATTTATTACAATGTGTACCCTGATGGTGGAAATAACAATTAGAATTTTGGAAGTAAAAAAAGTAGGAATACCTGTGTGCTGAACAAGCAGAAAAAAACTGTGAAACGCATAGCCATATTGAATATCCATGGTTAATTATGGATTATGTAGATGTGCATTAATCCGCATAGGGTACAACTGAGTGTTTTAAGGCTAACTCTTATACTAGTATGGAGATACTGTGGGTTTTTTGTGTTTTATGTCCATACACTCATACACTCTTGTTTGAAGGGCTGATTGTTTGGCTTGACCTGGGTGTATGCCTTCCTTATCTTTTATGTGCAAATGGCCACTCATAGCCTGAAGGTCAACATGCTCTGGTAAGCGGCAGAGTGTTTTAAGCTAGGTACACACAGGCCGAAAATCAAGTAAAACAATTACTGGCCGACTTTTGGCCCATGTGCACAGCTCCTCATCTGACAGAAGTTGGTTTCAAAACTGACTTATGACGAACGAGCGTGCTGGATAACAATTTGGCACCCGACTGGCTCTTGCAACCAATGGATGTGGGCGCTGACCAGTGTGTTCTGGTGGGTGACGGTCTTCCAGTCAGAACACAATAGCAGAGCAGGAAGATCACTGTACTAACTTTTTTTTGTTCAGCCCGCTGGGTTGAATGAAAAAAATTCCTGTGTGTACCAAGCTGTATGTTTGTTTAAGTTGCAGATTATCACTAGAGTGAGTGTGTCACAACTTTTTACACTGCTGCTAATGTCTGCATTAACACTATTTTGTACACAGTTATCAGTACTGGGTATAAAAGCACAGTATTAGCAGCTTTTGAAGTTGTTTATTCCAAGCGCAAATTCATTAATACATATAAATTCTAAATGACAGAACAGTACCATAAATGCCATAGATCAGCTAGGCATATAACAATTGATTAGTCACCAGTACTGCCTGTGGTCTATCTTCTGAAGATATTTCCACTATTACTAACCTGCCATGCTTTGTTCTGCACTGTGTATGTGCTTCTTTTCCTCATGTAAGAGCCTCCAGCAATGAGAACAGTGAGCAGAACAGTACTAATATCACATAATCCTACTCATAATGTCACAATACTAGCAGTGAGACATGGAGAGTCTTATATCTCACATTACAAATATAAAACTTTAAAAACTATAGACAAAGGAGTGCCTAGGCACTGTCATTTACCAGGAAGTGCACTGCTATATTTTCTCAGGGTATTGCCTATGCACAAATAATATTTATAAGAGTTCCAAACAAAAAAACAAATCTTCACTTTTTGATTTCAGGTCCACATTAAATAGTATGATATCATAGGTGTTAATGAATACCTTTAAGCTCTTCTTGTTCCTAGGACATACCCATATGTTCTTGAATGAGAGGGACGATATCTCGTCACTCGCTACAGCTGCAGGAATGATCGTGGTATCATTTTTTTAGGAACACCGATTTCCTACAATAGGACAATATAGCCTCTGGATCACTTTTACAGGTGGCACAAGGGGCTCCCCTCTCCCGCCACTATCCTTATTGTCCTCTCTTGTCCCAGTAGGGAGCCCGGTAAAAATACAACCAGATGCATCCAATACGCAAGACAGAGTGAAAGCATTGTTCCTTCTCCTCTATGATGTCAGAAAACGGAGGAAACAAGGATTTAGTCACTGGAGGCGACAAGGATTTATTTTCGGTTTATTTGCTTGCTGTTTTTTTGCTGTTAACTTTTGAAAGCATCTGATCAAATCCATTCAGATGCAATGGAGGGCAGAGGAGAAAAATGGGGTCTAATAGACCCTAGATCTCTCAGTAAAGGGTACCTGTGACTGCCCATGCTATCACAAAGGTTGTTGTTCATCTCTTGTGATAGCAATAACATTAATAAAAAAACAAAAGAAAAAACAAAACAAAATTAAACAAACAGTGCAAAAAAAAAAAATTGAAACAAAATAAATAATAAAAAAAAGATAAAGAGCAAAGGTGAATGTGCACGTAGGTTACACATGCATATGCAATCGGTGTTCACACCACACCTGTGAAGTATCGCCGTAAACGTCAGTGCAAGAGCAATAATTCCAGTGCCAGATCTGTTTAACTCTAAACTGGTAACCTGTAGAGGCTTTTAAAGTGTCGCCTATGGAGATTTTTAAGTACCTTTTTTAAGTGTGACCTATTAGGTATCTATTTACTTAGTGTAACATCATCTTTTATGTTTTGCAAAAAAGTTGGGCATTATATTGTGTGCACTAAAACTGTATTTTTTCCTAAAAATTTGATAAACACAAACACCATATCCCATACTGGAAACAGCTGATAATGGTATAACTTCCATTATTCATATTTTATATAATATTTGTTTGAAAGCCTGTCTAAAGTTGTATTCAACATGTTTACAAAATATTAATCTTCTTCTCATTATCAATTTACAAATATTTATCTCTGAATTCACTTTAAATAATAATTTCTGAGCTGAATGAAATAGGAAGCATCTTTGTCGTGTAAATTCAGCTATGTCTTTTGTATTTTATTATTAAATGTATTGTCCTTATTTATTAACCATTTTTAAGTGATTTATCTTGGTGGGTTGTATATGTATTTATTTTTTATAATTCTTTATTTTAAAGGGTATACATCATAACAAACAGAAACAATGAATTTCACATCTTTCAAGGTCATAATCCATCATATGTATTTCTCTCTAGGGTATTTTGCTAACTATAAATATGTGATAATGCTTTTTTTTTTTATTCTCACCTATAGTATTGCATCATGACAGCATAATGACAGCAAATGCAAGTCAGGCATTGAAGAAATGAATAGATATTATTCTCAAATATGGTTAAAAATGTATTTACTTTGGGAGATCTTTGTTTTAAAGTAGAAATGCAACAGAATAGGGTAGCTATGCCCCAATGTATAAATTATAGTTTCATGTTGGCAAAATATTAATTACACATCACAATAGAAAAATAATTTAGTAATATTACCTAAACAAAGACTAGTAACCCTGTCACAAACCTGGGCAATTTAAACTAAATATAATAATTGATAAAGGGTTTAAAATAGATTTCCAATAAATACTGAGACTACTTGGGATTTCTGCCTGTAGTGTCACAGAGGGCTCTATACACTTTCCAACCTGGAACTAACTTGCAGACTTGACAGCAGTGGCGGCTCATGGTATTTTGTTTGGGGGCAGCAAACAACCCCCCCCTCGCTCACTGTCTGCTGGTCGGTCCACTTACCCCGTCTAGGCGGCTGGCATCGGCGGATATCAAGGAGCGGCAGGGATCGGGGCATCGGCGGACATCAGGCTGCGGCGGGCATCGGGTAGCGGCTCCTGTGTCTTCTCCTCCTCCCTCCTACTCGCTTCTGCCGTGTGTCTACTCCCCTCCTCCTAGGCATCCAATTGGATTGCCTATCCTTTCAGCCAGTCAGGTGACGGGTATCAGACCCACTTCCCGATTGGCCAGGAGGAGAATCAGTGTTGCAACAGCAAATATTCATTTGCTGTTGTAACACCTGGGGGGGCTCATAGCATAATGCTCTGCGCCATGAACCCACCATATTTTGAAGCCTATTAGAACCTCTGGCTCTAATCAGGTGCTTCAAAAAAAAACACCCTGCCGCTGTAATTCAGGTGCCCGGCATCCTGAAAGGGACCGGACACATGAATAGGGGGCGGCAGCAGCGGCGGCGATGGATAGAGCATCTCTAGAAGGTGGAGGGGGTGGTGGCCGTAGATAGAAGGGGCGGTGCTCGGGCGCCCCTAATGGTCAGGCTGCCACTGCTTGACAGTCTGATGTCCTACCATAAAAGTACACTAATATACCAAACCACAAGATTTTACCAGCAGGTGGCGCTGCAGCTGATGTTTGATAATTACAGCTTTAAATTTAGTTAGACAGTGAGATCTCTGTAGGATGGAGACTACAATGTGTTACTACATTAGTTGGTCACACAGGAATTTCCTGTTTCTTTTTCAGCATTGGCTCGTGCAAATCGTCATTACTTCTTCCATAGTTATTTGCTTTTTATGTCATTGACTGAAGAAGGAGTTTGTGGACCCCATAGCAGAGTAGTAGACCACAGCAGAGTCTGGTGAGTGTGGAAAGACTCAGACCAGGTCATTTTATCTCAGGGACCTGCTGCAGAAATCCTAACTGCTATGGCATGATGCTAGCACTACACTGTTAAAGATAATGATAACTTCAAGCGCATATACAGTGTACAGTATTCAGGATTAATCGGATTGGCCAGGCATATAGTCCATGGCTAAAAAGTTAGCAGCCCAGGGGTTAATGAGGGTCTGGCAGTTAGAAGCATAAGGATATGGGATTACATGATTAAAAAGGGTTTGGCAGTCCAGGGGTTAAAAAGGTGTAGCAGTTCACAATGTGTGAAGTAGGTTGGTGAAGCAATGGATCTAGAAGGCGGCTGCTATCCCCAGAGATGCTGGCTCTGTGATATGTAAGAGAGGGTAAAGAAGGGAAGCGCCACCTGAGTGCAGTATTAGTGAATACTTTTAATGACACAAAGTTTAAAAACACTTACAAAAGACATCATTAAAAAGGGCTCATCTGTAGATGGATGATCCTGGTGGGTTCCTGGTGGGGATGATCCTGGTGAGTTCCTCGAGCACCAGTCTGGGTGTTGTATCAGCGATTTAAGGCTGTTAGAGAAGCTTTTCAGCAGATGGTTCGTCCTGTGGCCATCAGGGGGAGGCTGGGGCCGGCGTGGAGTGCACAGAAGGTGTGCGTGACGTCACGGGCTGTTCAGCGGCTTCCGGCTTCTGGGTACATTCCAAGGGGAGGGCTCGCATGGAGGGAGGATACTAGCTGTGAGGGAGTCTGTGGATAGGCTACGAGCTCGGAGCAGCTGCTCCTTCAATAGGCCTGAGGGGGCAGTGTGTAGATGCTGTGCTATTTATATGCCGGCGCTGTGGGACAACAAGGCTCAGCGCCGGCTGATAGCACAGCGCTGTGATGGAATAATACAGTGCGGTGGGCTAAAGGGGGGGAGGAGAGGGAGGGGATGTGAAATGTGGTTTGTGAAAGACCGTACTGAGGTGGGGGAGGGGAAGGAACACAAATAGAATGACACATGGGAGGAGGGCGCATGATGGCTGAGAGAATGTTGATGCATATCACATATAAATAAATTAAGTCAACAATCAATTATGAAAAAGTCAATAAAAAATTCAATAAAAAATTAGTGAAAATCAAATAAAAAGTCAATATAAAAAATCAATATAAAATTCAGATAAAAGGAAGGGGGGGGGGGGAAGGAATCATGTGTATGGAGGGAATTGTCATTATGTGGAGCTGATATGTGTTACAAGCATGCATGCACACACGCATGCATGGATGTACACGTACACACATCTTTGTTATATAAGATACAAAAATGAATTACCCTATACTTAAAAGATCTCATATATACATTAGTGTAAAAACAAAAATAAGGGCAAGAATATATATATAATATAATATATTTAAGTAGTATGCATGTGCCTGCGCACGGTGTCATATGTAAATATATAGGAAAGTACAAAGTTTAGAGAGGAATAAACTGGGGCATGGGCAAGTTGGTGGGGCGGGGGGTTGCAGGGGGGCGGGAAGCTGGAAGGGGGGGGGGTTAGGGGGGGGGGGTTGGGGGGGGGAGGGGAGGAAAAAGGGGGAGGGGACGTAGGGGAGGCTGGATGGGGGGAAGGGGAAATGGAAGGGGGACGTGGGGAAGGCTGGATGGCAAAGTGGCTCATAACAGTGTGTGAACCTCGATTTCTTCGTTAAGCCCACCGGGTGTAAGGGTGCCCAAGGAATAGATCCAGTAGGTTTCTTGTTGGCACAGGCGTTTGAAGCGTTCAGCTGTAGGAAATGTAGCAGGGATGGACTGAATGACCCACACGCTTAGGCCTACAGTGGACCGGCCGTGGTGTGTAAGGAAATGTTTGGGGACGCTATGGTGGTCACGACCCTTTTCGATAAAGCGCCTGTGTTCCCCAAATCGTGCTCTGAGTGCCCTTATGTTGCGACCAACATAGAATTGTCCACAGGGACAGGTCAGGCAGTATACAACAAAGTCCGTAGAGCAGTTGTAAAATTCCTTGAGGGTATAGCTTTTGCCTTTGACGTTGAAAGTTTTCTGACCATGTTGCACGAATGGACAGGTGAGACAGAGGGGTTTTTTGCATTGGTACATCCCTCTGAGGGGTATAAGGACAGGTTGCAGGGGGATGGATTGGGATGACTTGATTTTACTAGGTGCGATTTGACTCTTAATATTCCTAGACCTCCTATATGTTACTTTGGGTTTTGTCCCAACTGTAGCTTTTAAATGGGGGTCTTCCAGAAGAATGGACCAGTGTGACTCTAGTATTTTTTCCATTCTTTTATGTTTGTCGTGGAACTGTGTGATGAAACGGGTTGGTTGTTTGGCAACGGGAGAGGAGTTGTGATGATCGTTCTGTGGCTTGCGGTAATTGTTGAAGGCTGCCTCTATGAGAGGAGCAGGATATCCTTTTTCTTGAAATTTTTTTGATAGGAGTAGGCCATGGGCTTCGTAGTCTGAGTCTCTAGTGCAGTTTCTCCGGAGACGGCAAAACTGGCTCCGGGGAATATTGTTCACCCATCTGGGATGGTGGCAGCTCGTATAATGTATGAAGGAATTGCCCGCAGTAGGTTTGATGAAATTTTTGGCATAAATGGTTTCATTGTCATGGCAAAGTTCAAGGTCTAAGAATGCCAGGGTATCAGGATCAGCCACGTGGGTGAATGATAGGCCTAGGATGTTGGTATTACAATGCTGGACAAAGGTAAGTATGCCATCGAGTGTACCATCCCAGATGATAACTATGTCATCAATATATCGACCATAGTATATTATGTTTGCGGCAAAGGGGTGGTCTGCTGCGAGGTACATATGTTCCCAGTATCCCATGGTGAGATTGGCGTAGCTGGGGGAAAAGTTGGCCCCCATAGCTGTACCATTGATCTGAAGGTAATGTGTACCCTCTGACTCAAAATAGTTATGTTTGAGGCAGAAGGTTAGGGCTTCTAATATGAAATTAGCTTGCCGGGGGTTAATGAGGGGATCGTTGGCCAAAAAATGTTCGACAGCCCTGACTCCTATATCATGGGGTATCGATGTGTAAAGTGATGATACATCGAGTGAGAGCCACCAGTAGTTCTTATGCCATGTATAGGGTTTGAGCATCTCGAGTAAATGGGGTCCATCCCGTATATAGGAAGGGAGGTTCTGTGCTAGGGGTTGGAGGAATTGGTCAATATATATGGAGAAGCCACTAGTGACACTCTCCATGGCAGCTACTGTCCCCCAGGCCGTCCCATAGTAGCTGCCATGGAGAGTGTCACTAGTGGCTTCTCCATATATATTGACCAATTCCTCCAACCCCTAGCACAGAACCTACCTTCCTATATACGGGATGGACCCCATTTACTCGAGATGCTCAAACCCTATACATGGCATAAGAACTACTGGTGGCTCTCACTCGATGTATCATCACTTTACACATCGATACCCCATGATATAGGAGTCAGGGCTGTCGAACATTTTTTGGCCAACGATCCCCTCATTAACCCCTGGCAAGCTAATTTCATATTAGAAGCCCTAACCTTCTGCCTCAAACATAACTATTTTGAGTCAGAGGGTACACATTACCTTCAGATCAATGGTACAGCTATGGGGGCCAACTTTGCCCCCAGCTACGCCAATCTCACCATGGGATACTGGGAACATATGTACCTCGCAGCAGACCACCCCTTTGCCGCAAACATAATATACTATGGTCGATATATTGATGACATAGTTATCATCTGGGATGGTACACTCAATGGCATACTTACCTTTGTCCAGCATTGTAATACCAACATCCTAGGCCTATCATTCACCCACGTGGCTGATCCTGATACCCTGGCATTCTTAGACCTTGAACTTTGCCATGACAATGAAACCATTTATGCCAAAAATTTCATCAAACCTACTGCGGGCAATTCCTTCATACATTATACGAGCTGCCACCATCCCAGATGGGTGAACAATATTCCCTGGAGCCAGTTTTGCCGTCTCCGGAGAAACTGCACTAGAGACTCAGACTACGAAGCCCATGGCCTACTCCTATCAAAAAAATTTCAAGAAAAAGGATATCCTGCTCCTCTCATAGAGGCAGCCTTCAACAATTACCGCAAGCCACAGAACGACCATCACAACTCCTCTCCCGTTGCCAAACAACCAACCCGTTTCATCACACAGTTCCACGACAAACATAAAAGAATGGAAAAAATACTAGAGTCACACTGGTCCATTCTTCTGGAAGACCCCCATTTAAAAGCTACAGTTGGAACAAAACCCAAAGTAACATATAGGAGGTCTAGGAATATTAAGAGTCAAATCGCACCTAGTAAAATCAAGTCATCCCAATCCATCCCCCTGCAACCTGTCCTTATACCCCTCAGAGGGATGTACCAATGCAAAAAACCCCTCTGTCTCACCTGTCCATTCGTGCAACATGGTCAGAAAACTTTCAACGTCAAAGGCAAAAGCTATACCCTCAAGGAATTTTACAACTGCTCTACGGACTTTGTTGTATACTGCCTGACCTGTCCCTGTGGACAATTCTATGTTGGTCGCACCATAAGGGCACTCAGAGCACGATTTGGGGAACACAGGCGCTTTATCGAAAAGGGTCGTGACCACCATAGCGTCCCCAAACATTTCCTTACACACCACAGCCGGTCCACTGTAGGCCTAAGCGTGTGGGTCATTGAGTCCATCCCTGCTACATTTCCTACAGCTGAACGCTTCAAACGCCTGTGCCAACAAGAAACCTACTGGATCTATTCCTTGGGCACCCTTACACCCGGTGGGCTTAACGAAGAAATCGAGGTTCACACACTGTTATGAGCCACTTTGCCATCCAGCCTTCCCCACGTCCCCCTTCCATTTCCCCTTCCCCCCATCCAGCCTCCCCTACGTCCCTCCCCCTTTTTCCTCCCCTCCCCCCCCCAAAACCCCCCCTAACCCCCCCTTACAGCTTCCCGCCCCCCTGCAACCCCCCGCCCCACCAACTTGCCCATGCCCCAGTTTATTCCTCTCTAAACTTTGTACTTTCCTATATATTTACATATGTCACCGTGCGCAGGCACATGCATACTTCTTAAATATATTATATTATATATATATTCTTGCCCTTATTTTTGTTTTTACACTAATGTATATATGAGATCTTTTAAGTATAGGGTAATTCATTTTTG
Organism: Aquarana catesbeiana; assembly: GCF_042186555.1. Classification (NCBI taxonomy): domain Eukaryota; kingdom Metazoa; phylum Chordata; class Amphibia; order Anura; family Ranidae; genus Aquarana; species Aquarana catesbeiana. Next base: position 176,273,135 of record NC_133328.1, on the reverse strand, counting down.
TATCTTATATAACAAAGATGTGTGTACGTGTACATCCATGCATGCGTGTGTGCATGCATGCTTGTAACACATATCAGCTCCACATAATGACAATTCCCTCCATACACATGATTCCTTTCCCTTTCCCCCTCCCCCCCTTCCTTTTATCTGAATTTTATATTGATTTTTTATATTGACTTTTTATTTGATTTTCACTAATTTTTTATTGAATTTTTTATTGACTTTTTCATAATTGATTGTTGACTTAATTTAAATATATGTGATATGCATCAACATTCTCTCAGCCATCATGCGCCCTCCTCCCATGTGTCATTCTATTTGTGTTCCTTCCCCTCCCCCACCTCAGTACGGTCTTTCACAAACCACATTTCACATCCCCTCCCTCTCCTCCCCCCCTTTAGCCCACCGCACTGTATTATTCCATCACAGCGCTGTGCTATCAGCCGGCGCTGAGCCTTGTTGTCCCACAGCGCTGGCATATAAATAGCACAGCATCTACACACTGCCCCCTCAGGCCTATTGAAGGAGCAGCTGCTCCGAGCGCGTAGCCTATCCACAGACTCCCTCACAGCTAGTATCCTCCCTCCATGCGAGCCCTCCCCTTGGAATGTACCCAGAAGCCGGAAGCCGCTGAACAGCCCGTGACGCCACGCAACCTTCTGTGCACTCCACGCCGGCCCCAGCCTCCCCCTGATGGCCACAGGACGAACCATCTGCTGAAAAGCTTCTCTAACAGCCTTACATCGCTGATACAACACCCAGACTGGAGCTCGAGGAACTCACCAGGATCATCCCCACCAGGAACCCACCAGGATCATCCATCTACAGATGAGCCCTTTTTAATGATGTCTTTTGTAAGTGTTTTTAAACTTTGTGTCATTAAAAGTATTCATTAATACTGCACTCAGGTGGCGCTTCCCTTCTTTACCCTCTCTAGCACTACACTGTAATTAGGCTTAGAAAAGTTTGGGTCTAGAGTGAGCCATACACATAGTTACCAACAGTCCCAATTTTCCCGGGACAATCCCGATTTTGGGACCCTCGTCCCGATTGGAGGCTGTCCCGAATCGGGATTTCCATCAGGAAAATCGGGAATGTTGTTTTTTTAAATTTTTGGAGCAGCTGGCTCCAGCAAAATAGCCGCCGGCGCCACCGCTCGATCTTCCCCCTAGTGTTCAGTGGAGAGAGGAAGGGGGCTCGATCCGTGCAGCAAATTAATCGGCTTCTTTAGCTGCACGGATCGGTCCCTCCCCTCTCCACCGAACACATGGCGCCGGTGTCTTGCCGAAAAGTTCCCCAGCTCGGCTATTTCCGCCGGCTCGCACTGCACAAGCGCTGCGCCTACGCAGTACAGGGGGTCCTTTCTTGCCGAGGGGAACTTTCTCGGCAGAAAACCGGCCGCTCCTGGACCAGGGGAGGGTCTGCACTGAGGGGGGCTGCACCGAGGGGGATCTGCACTAATAGAGGGGGGGCTGCACTAATTGAGGGGGTCTGCACTTATAGAGGGGGGTCTGCACTGATGGAGGGGGATCTGCACTGATGGAAGGGGTCTGCATTGAGGGGGTCTGCACTGATGGAGGGGGTCTGAACTGAGGGGGTCTGCACTGATGGAAGGGGTGTGCACTGAGGGGGTCTGCACTGAGGGGGTCTATACTGACTCTGCCGGGGGCACCTGATATGAGGACAGACTCTGCTGGGAACACCTGATGCAAGGACAGACTCTGCTGGTGGCAGGCGATGTGGCTAGTGACACGCTCAGGGATCCCACTGATTCGGCATTATGGTGAGTTGAATGATTTAATTTTATATTACAATGTAATAATAGAAATAATGCGCTTCAATCATCCTGACACCATAACAACCATGATTAAAGCGTTAACACCAGGTGTTTGGAGTATCTTTATCTTGAGCCACGCCCATTCATGCCACGCCCACAATTTCACGTAAACCACGCCCATTTTTTGCAGCAGTGCGCAGCACTTGCATTTTTGCTAAGCCATGCCTACAAACGAATGCCCCGCCCCCTGATTATTGTACGGCTCCGCCTACAGCAAAAAAAGTGTCCCACATATTTTTTTTGCAATGTTGGCAACTATGCATACATGCCAGATTTCTTTCATTCAGCTAATGGGATAAACAAGATAAATTTAGTAGATTTTTTAAAATCCACAGCATGAATTAGAAAAAAAATCTTCCCTGTCGGCTATTGTATTCAGTTGTATGGCACCCACAGCTGTCTGAATACCCCAACAGGAAGTGCATCTGATTGGCATGAAATGTTCCACCCAGCTGTTTTTATTTTTAAATTGCCATTTGTAAGAGCCAGGTGGTACTGACAGGGCCATCTACAGCTCAAATTTTGGCCAATTTAGCAGGAATAAGTTGAAATTCAAACCATGTGGACAGTATTCATTCTTACCTCAATAATCTGCCTTTAGCTTTATTTCATTTAACCTCTTGCATATGTGTCCCGCCAAAGAGGGTGGCCTTTAACACCCATGTGCTGCACATATGCGTCCATGGTGGCCAAAGTTTCTGTGCTGAGAACAAGTTCATTGCACGCTCCCAGTACAGTGATCAAGCTGTCGAAGACAGCTCCCCATCACTAGTAATGATTGCAAGCAGGTGGGACGGTCAATCACAGTAGTCACACGATGGGGAAGTCCTTACTGCCCGCTGGAAATACTTATACTAACCTGGTTAAAGAAATGCTGTGGTTCACTCGCCACCACTCTCCCCTCGCTTTTTTAAGCTGTTTTTTTGGCAGAGGGGGAAGGGAAATATCAAGTAAACAAGCCACAAAATAAAAAATTTTACTTGAAAATCCCCATGTTTATTCTAATTTAACCTCTTGGCACAGACGTAACACAAATATGGGGCCCCACTGGACTGGGTTTCTTCCCGTGGGGTCGAATATTTGCGTACCTCCCTTTGTACTGGGAGTACAGTGACCGGGGTCTCACCGAGAGTCCCAGGTCCCGTTCTGGGTTCGATTCCAGGTCACCTGATCGCTGTAATAGCCTCTGAGTGGCTATCACAGTGATCAATCACTGTGAAGCCCACCCCCTGTGTTTTCTTTCTCTGTGAATGAACGAAAAAGAGATAGGAAAAAAAGTGTATGTAGAAAAAATAACAATAATAATTAAAAAAAATAAAAGAAAAAAATTACAAAAATGCCTAGATTAAGCTTTGAAGTTTGATCTAGGTCAATGCCAGGGTTAGTGTTTGGGTCAAGGTTAGGGTCAAAGGTCAATATCAAAGGTCAATGTCAGGGTCAAAGGTCAGGATCAGTATTTTTTGGACAGATTTTTTTTAAATTGGTATCAGTGTTTAGGTAGGTTTAAAAAAAAAAAGAAAAAGCAAAATGCGCACTGTTGTTTCTGGGCTGTACTATGGGTACATACAACAACTAACGCACATATAAGTGATATCGCTGTGATCGTCAGGAGTGGGAGAATTTGTTTTTTGGTTGTTCTTTGGTAGTAGGTTATGGTAGTAGTAAGAAATATAAAGCTAAATTTAAAAAACATTTTTTTTTTACTATTTTGGGCCAGTTTTCCTTTGATAATAAAAGAAATCAGGAGATATTACCATTTACCACAGAATGAAAGCCCAATTTGTCCTGAAAAAACAAGATATAATCCACCTGGATGCACAAAGTAGTTGTGATGATATGTACAATTTTACTAACATATGTCAAAGTTGCAAAATTGGGCTTAGGCATTATGATTTGTTTTACTTAGGCGCAAAGGGGTTAAGGAAAGTCGTTCCCTTATAATTATCAGATGTATTATTAAAAGCTCTTTTATATAAAATATTGTGAATTGCAGACTTCACTATCTACTAAATATATCAAACAATCCAGTGTAGTTTATATATTGTACAATGAAGACGATGGATTTATTTCCCCATGCACAGTCCTTTGTTCATTCTCTGCAATCTAAGCTATGCTGTAATCTTTCTACTCTCAACGTATTTACTTTGGTACTTTATTTGATCTGCATCACTTCAAAGTGTAAAATATCAGCACTATTTCCACCTTTTGTTTGGAAGAAAATGTGCAGGAAGGTTTCTTTTATTTCACCGACTCTAAGCTTCCATGCACACTGGAAAAAAAAAAAATTGATTCTCAGGCGTTTGCCGTTTTTTTCACCTGCCTGTAGAAGCACTTCTATTGTATGCTATGGGTTTTTGCGCATTATCATGACTACAGGCATTTTCTGACAGGGACGTTCAGAGGCAGGAAAAAAAACCCCTTCTCGATCGTGTTTTCTGGAGAAGCTTAGGTGCTGTAAAAATGTCAATCACCCCTAAACTCCTGTTTAAACTTAAACTCAAGTTTAAATGTTTTTTTCTTTTTATTTGCTTTTGCAGGGCGGAGTGTTGTTAATTGCAGAAAACGCCTGTAAACTCAAAAGCTCATAAACTCTCATAAACTCTTCTAAACTTTGTACAATATGCTCTCAATTTGCGTTTTTTATGCCACATTTTTCCAGCTAAAACGCTGACTTTTTTTCTGCTCCTAGTGTGCATGGAGCCTAAGTATGAGTTGTAGAAAGAAGCCAAATTTATATGAATGGTAGATCCTTGGGAGGCAAAAGCTGCTCAGCGGTAAATTCACATTGTGTATTAATGTCCAGATTTGCTGGCAGCACTACAACCCAATTTATGAAATAACCAGGGGTCAAAACGTATGGGAACTCACCCAAGATTCCCCCTCCCCACCTCAAAAATAAAAAAGTGTGTGTGTATAAATAAATAAATACATAAATATATATATATATATATATACATACACACACACACATTATGTACCCCTTCTTTAACAAATAAAGTGCAACATTTAATATAAAGTACCAGTTCACAAGGACACCTCCGAAATTCACATGCATTAAACAAATAAATATAGAACAGATGTAACAACAACATAATTTAACCTGTATGCTATACTAACAAAATAAAACCACCACAATGAGTGATAATGGAAAAATGCAGACTCAATGTGCCCATCAAAGCATACTCACTGTGCCCATCATTGCAGACTCACTGTGCCCATCATTGCAGACTCACTGTGCCCATCATTGCAGGCTCACTATTCCCATCTTTGCAGACTCACTGTACCCATCTTTGCAGACTCACTGTACCCATCTTTGCAGCCTCACTAATCCCATCAATGCAGCCATACTGTGCCCATCAACACAGCCTCACTGTGCCCATCATTGCAGACTCACTGTGCCCATCAACGCAGCCTCACTGTGCCCATCAATGCAGCCTCACTGTGCCCATCATTGCAGCCTCACTGTGCCCATCATTGCAGACTCACTGTGCCCATCATTGCAGGCTCACTGTGCCCATCTTTGCAGACTCACTGTGTCCATCTTTGCAGCCTCACTATGCCCATCAATGCAACCTCACTGTGCCCATAATTGCAGACTCACTGTGCCCATCATTGCAGACTCATTATGCCCATCTTTGCAGCCTCACTGTGCCCATCAATACAGCCTCACGGTGCCCATCAATGCGCCTCACTGTGCCCATCAATGCAGCCTCACTGTGCCCATCAATGCACCTCCCTGTGCCCATCAATGCAGCCTCACTGTGCCCATCAAATGCAGACTCACCTGTGCCCATGATTGCAGACTCACTTGTGCCCATCATTGTAGCCTCACTGTGCCCATCAATGCAGCTTCACTGTACCCATCAATGCAGCCTCACTGTGCCCATTAACGCTGCCTCACTATGCCCATCATTGCAGACTCACTTGTGCCCATCATTGCAGCCTCAATGTGCCCATCAATGCAGCCTCCCTGTGCCCATCAATGTGCCTCACTGTGCCCATCAATGCAGCCTCACTGTGCCCATCAATGCACCTCCCTGTGCCCATCAATGCAGCCTCAATGTGCCCATCAAATGCAGACTCACCTGTGCGCATGATTGCAGACTCACTTGTGCCCATCATTGTATCCTCACTGTGCCCATCAATGCAGCCTCACTGTACCCATCAATGCAGCCTCACTGTGCCCCTTAACGCTGCCTCACTGTGCCCATCATTGCAGCTTCACTGTGCCCATCAATGCAGCCTCACTGTGCCCATCATTGCAGACTCACTTGTGCCCATCATTGCAGACACACTTGTGCCCATCAATGCAGCCTCACTGTGCCCATCAGTGCAGCCTCACTGTGCCCATCATTGCAGACTCACTTGTGCCCATCATTGCAGACTCACTTGTGTCCATCAATGCAGCCTCACTGTGCCCATCATTGCAGACTCACTGTGCCCATCATTGTAGACTCACTGTGCCCATCAAATGCAGACTCACTGTGCCCATCAAATGCAGACTCACCTGTGTCCATCAATGCAGTCTCACTGTGCCCATCATTGCAGACTCACCTGTGTCTGGATTATACACAGCAGCCATCTCCCGCTGTGTCACAGAGCTTGGGTCTGCAATGTTCGGCAGCCGGCCACTGTAACAAAGTCCCGCCTCCTAGACCGGCGGTGGCTCCTGTGATAGGTGGAACACCGATCCAATGCCTGGAAGTTGAATCAGTGTTCCGCCTATCCCAGAAGCTGGTCTAAGAGGCGGAACTTTGTTACAGTGGCCCGCCGCCAAACATTGCAGTGAGATACTCAAAAGGACAGGTGTGTCAGGTGGGGGAGCAGTGTGTAAGGGGAGAGCAGTGTGTCAGGGAGGGGGAAGCAGTGTGTGTGGGGGGGAGCAGTGTGTCAGGGAGAGGAGAACAGTGTGTGGGGGGAGCAGTATGACCAGGGCAGCCATCAGAAATTTTGGGGCCCCTTACACAGCTTTAGGCCTTGGCCCCCGGGGCCTGACCACCAAAATTCCCCAGGGCCCGCCCACTGGCTGTCCCACTGAATCCGCCCACTGGTCATCCCACTGAGTCCTTCGGTGCACCCACATTTATTTTAACACTCTTACAGCTTAGTATATGAAAAGTGTATTACATTGGCGTGGCGTGGATGCATTGTGGAGAGGGATGGATGGTGCTGGGTGGGGATGGGGATGCATTGAGGAGAGGGATGGATGGATGGTGCTGGGTGGGGATGGGGATGCATTGAGGAGAGGGATGGATGGATGGTGCTGGGTGGGGATGGGGATGCATTGAGGAGAGGGATGGATGGATGGTGCTGGGTGGGGATGGGGATGCATTGTGGAAGAGGGATGAATGGATGGTGCTGGGTGGAGAAGGGGATGCATTGTGGAGAGGGATGGATGGATGGTGCTGGGTGGGGATGAGGATGCATTGTGGGGAGGGATGGATGGATGGTGCTGGGTGGGGATGCATTGTGGAGAAGGATGGATGGATGGTGCTGGGTGGGGATGGGGATGCATTGTGGAGAGGGATGGATGGATGGTGCTGGGTGGGGATGCATTGTGAAGGATGGCTGGATGGTGCTGGGTGGGGATGGGGATGCATTGTGGAGAGGGATGGATAGATGGTGCTGGGTGGGGATGGGGATGCATTGTGGAGAGGGATGGCTGGATGGTGTTGGGTGGGGATGGGGATGCATTGCAGAGATGGATGGATGGTGCTGGGTGTGGATGGGGATGCATTGCAGAGATGGATGGTGCTGGGTGGGGATGGGGATGCGTTGTGGAGTGGGATGGATGGTGCTGGGTGGGGATGGGGATGCATTGTGGAGATGGATGGATGGTGCTAGGTGGGGATGGGGATGCATTGTGGAGAGGGATGGATGTGTGGTGCTGGGTGGGGATGGGGATGCATTGTGGAGAGGGATGGATGGATGGTGCTTGGTGGGGATGAGGATGCTTTGTGGGGAGGGATGGTTGGATGGTGCTGGGTGGGGATGGGGATGCATTGTGGGGAGGGATGGATGGTGCTGGGTGGGGATGGGGATGCATTGTGGAGAGGGATGGATGGATGGTGCTGGGTGGGGATGGAGATGCATTGTGGAGAGGGATGGCTGGATGGTGCTGGGTGGGGATGGAAATGCATTGTGGAGATGGATGGATAGTGCTGGTTGGGGATGGGGATGCATTGTGGAGAGGGATGATTGGATGGTGTTGGGTGGGGATGAATTGTGGAGATGAATGGATGGTGCTGGGTGGGGATAGGGATGCATTGTGGAGAGGGATGGCTGGATGGTGCCGGGTGGGGATGGGGATGCATTGTGGATGGAGATGGATGGCTGGATAGTGCTGGGTGGGAATGCATTGTGGAGATGGAAGGATGGTGCTGGGTGGGGATGAGGATGCATTGTGGAGATGGATGGATGGATGGTGCTGGATGGGGATGCATTGTGGAGATGGATGGTGCTGGGTGGGCATGGGGATGCATTGTGGAAGAGTGATGGATGGTGCTGGGTGGGGATGGGGATGCATTTTGGAGAAGGATGGATGGATGGTGCTGGGTGGGGATGGGGATGCATTGTGGATGGAGATGGATGGCTGGATAGTGCTGGGTGGGAATGCATTGTGGAGATGGAAGGATGGTGCTGGGTGGGGATGAGGATGCATTGTGGAGATGGATGGATGGATGGTGCTGGATGGGGATGCATTGTGGAGATGGATGGATGGTGCTGGGTGGGGATGGGGATGCATTGTGGAAGAGTGATGGATGGTGCTGGGTGGGGATGGGGATGCATTTTGGAGAAGGATGGATGGATGGTGCTGGGTGGGGATGGGAATGCATTGTGAGGAGGGAGGGATGGATGAATGGTGCTGGGTGGGGATGGGTATGCATTGTGGAGAGGGATGGATGGATGGTGCTGGGTGGGGATGGGGATGCCTTGTGAAGAGGGATGGATGGTGCTGGGTGGGGATGGGGATGCTTTGTGGGAAGGGATGGATGGATGGTGCTGGGTGGGGATGGGGATGCATTGTGGAGAGGGATGAATGGATGGTGCTGGGTGGGAATGGGGATGCATTGTGGAGAGGGATGGCTGGATTGTGCTGGGTGGGGCTGAAGATGATTGAGTTGCATTGTGAAAATGGATGAGGATGCCTCTGGGTGGGGATGAGATACATACTGAAGAGGTTCTCCACGATGTAACTCATCTCCACCCCAGAGTCATCCTCATCCATTTTCCACAATGCAACTCAAACATGCCAGCTTGTTAGCCATGGCCCTCAGGTGTCCCATCCAAGGAGAAGGAGATTACATAAAGTCCAAATATACAGAGGCAGCACAGGGGGCACAGCAGCACACACAACTTTTGTGACTAAAGCCAGATTTTCAGATGGGAATTGTGTGATGACAGTGTGTTGGCGGAAAATCCGATCGTTTGTACACTCCATCGGACAATGTTGTTGAATTTTCCGCAAACAAATGTTGGATAGCAGGCCTTAAAATTTTCTGCGGACAAATGTCTGATGTTGGATTTTCCAAGCGTGTGTACACAAGTCCATCAGGCAAAAATCAAAAGTACAAACACGCATGCTCGGAAGCAAGGACGAGCCAGAAGCAGTCGGTCTTGTAAACTAGCGTTTATAATGGAGAGTTAACATTCGTGACGTGAGAAATTAGGAAATCTCGAAATGCAGCGCACATTCTCTTTTCTTTTAAGGGATAATAATGAAGCTGCTTTGCTGGTGATACTGATGGAGTTATTGCAAACACATTTTCAAAGGCTTTTTATTTCCAGTGATATCAAGAATAATATTATTATGCTTTTTTTAATTTTTTATTTGGGCAAGTTAACACAACACCATTATCCCGTAGTTTTTAAGATCAAAGATACAACTATGTTGGTGTCCCTTGTTAATTTTACATTGTTTTTTTTAAATGTAACTGCCTACTCCCAAACTGTCACTTGAAGTAAAATACATAGCCAAGTATTATTCTCCACAATTTTTTTATTGTGCATTAAAAAAAGAAAACAAATAAAATTAGACATGCTAATAGAACCAAAAAGTGCATTCTATGCATCCAAAAATATAACAAATCAAATCCTTAATTATTCAACCAAAAAATAAAATAAAAGCCTCATGCATGTGTCCTGCTTCTTAATATAGGGGGTCAACAATGACAAGAGTTGGTGAAAGCAGGGGTCCGTCATCCGGAGATAATTCCGACAAACATCTGGGTTATTCTCCTGAAGCTCCCGCAGCAAAGGCATATGACATAATTGGTCACGATTTATAAAGCAACTAATTGGGTCAAAGCAATAACTTCAAGGCCAATAATAAATAACACGTTATCTCCTCCAAAGCCGCAACATGTCTGGTTGACGAACAGCCGTTAAGAAACGAACTGAAAAGCACGAAATGAAAAGCGCTAAATGAAAAGCGCGAAATGAAAAGCACGTAATGAAAAGCGTGAATCAACACTCACCAAACTTCTACTAACATGAAATTAGCAGATGGAGCCCAAGGGGTGGCACTAAAGAGCTGAAAAACCACGTAGTACGTCAGTACGTTCGTGTTTGTTGGCCGACAATTCCTTGCTGTTTGTATGCAAGACAAAATCGAGGCACAAATCCAAGGTTTTGTCTGCAGAAAATTCGATCATGTGTACGAGGCTTTACCCTCCATGCTGCTCTCTGGAATCTATCTGCAATGCATGCACCTGATAGGGCTGGGTCACCGTGCTGACGAGCTGACCACACCCCCTGACCTTGTCCTGGCTAATCACTGTGTAAACTAACCTAGCAGCAACCAGCCAGCCGGCTCCACTTCAGCAGGGAAGGAAGAGGAGCTAGTGCTGGCCCCGCTCACCTGCTGAGGGGGGTTGCTGGTTAGAAAGGCGTCGGCCGGCGGAGGCTTATGCTTGATCTAAGTAATACCTTTCTCCACTTCTTCTGTACGGGGGGGTGGGTGCTAGTGAAAGGAGGCTTTTTTCTCTATAGCGGCAGTGCAGTTGATAGATTTCATGTGCTGTAGGTGGAGCGGGCCCTGGCTAACTGGGCCCCTTGGGAAGCTCGGGCCCCTTACTTCAGTACTGCCTGTACCGCCCTGATGGTGGCCCTGAGTGTGATCAGTAACATATAATACACAGCACACATCGTGCACAGCATCACCCAGTTCACCCCACATCACACACACAGCTCTCTGTGCACCAGCCTCACTTTTCCCCCAGCAGCCGCAGTACTGCCTCACACAGCTCACTCTCTGCCTCCTCATGGCTCAGCCTCCTGTTCTCTCATCTCAGGTGTCCCTCTGGGGTAGCCAGGTCCTGCAGCACTACCACCAGCAGCTTCCTCCCCGCCGCCTCCTGCTCCACCGCCATACCTAGCTGACCCCAGTGTAAGGAAACCCGGAAGTAGCAGAGATAGAAGTAGAGGAGGAGGTGTCGCACACCTCATACCAGCTAGACTGGACTCTCTATGGACAGGGGCCTGCTGCTAACGGGAACAGCGTTCCTGCTGTGCAAAAAGTACAGGAACGCCGTTCCCATGCGTTCCAGCAGGACTCGAGCCCTGGATATAACTCATTATAGAAATATAGCACTGCTTGAATTTCAGCACAGTAATTACTGCATATTTTTCACGGATACTGCAAATTACTCAGACTGGAAAACAACTTCCGTCTCATTCCGACTCTTAGCACTTTTTTGTACTGTTGTCCTGGACTGAATTTGATTCTAAAACAACCTACTTCAGCTTAAATTCAGGCCATATACAGGCATAATGCAGCAACATCTATCAACAATAAAGTGCACATTCACATTAGTTGGTACATGGGATGCACAAATTTATGCAAATAATCTATAAATAAAAAAAAAATAATTTGCACATGCAAAATATTTGAAATATTTGAAATGATTGAATGGGTCATAATGTTTTATCAACGGCTAATAACCCCATATTTGACAATTAAAGTCAACCAAAAGGCAAATATTTTCTTTCATTTTACATAGAGGAAGGGAAGCTTATAATCCCTGACAGTTTTTTTTTTTCATCTGTGTCCTATTAGAGAGATTTTCTTTCACTTCCTTTCATATAGACAAAGCAGAGAGGGAGGGAATCCTTCGTTTTCGCAAGTGTCACCAGAACCAGTGTATCAATTGAAAGATTTTCTCTGTATTTCTGTTCAGGTAAAAAAAAAAACATTTGGGATATTATTTCCCTTTCAATCTCGGTGAAAACGGTCACCAGAACAAATAGGGAGGGTCAATCTCCCTAACAGGGACACAGACAGCAATACAAACCTGCCAGGTGTTCTAATCATTCCAGTCTGTCCAAAACTAAAGCCGGCCATACATAGGTCAAATTCCGAAAGAACTTTCTTTCAAAAATCGTAACTAAGAATTTTTGTTCGGATTTCGCACCAGAAGCGCATTTGTGAGGTCAGGCACTGATGTTGGAGAGAAGGCCTGGCTTGCACTGCTCTAATCATCCCAAAGGTGTTCTATTGGGTTGAGGTCAGGACTCTGTGCAGGCCAGTCAAGTTTCTCCACCCCAAACTCGCTCATCCATGTCTTTATGGACCTTGCTTTGTGCACTGGTGCTCAGTCATGTTGGAACAGGAAGGGGCCATCCCCAAACTGTTCCCACAAAGTTGGAAGCATGAAATTGTCCAAAATGTCTTGCTATGCTGATACATTAAGAGTTCCCTTCACTGGAACTAAGGGGCCAAGCCCAACCCCTGAAAAACAACCCAACACCATAATCCCCCCTCCACCAAATGATTTGGACCAGTGCACAAAGCAAGGTCCATAAAGACATGGATGAGCGAGTTTGGGGTGAAGGAACTTCACTGGCCTGCACGGTCCTGAGTCTTGACCTTAACCCACCTTTGGGATGAATTAGAGCAGAGACTGCGAGCCAGGCCTTCTCGTCCAACATCAGTGCCTGACCTCACAAATGCGCTTCTGGAAGAATGGTCAAACATTCCCATAGACACACTCCTAAACCTTGTGGACAGCCTTCCCAGAAGAGTTGAAGCTGTTATAGCTGCAAAGGGTGGGCCAACTCAACAATGAACCCTACGGACTCATGTCGCGTACACACGAGCGGACTTTTCCACCGGACTGGTCCGACAGACCAAATCTGGCGGACAATCCGACCGTGTGTGGGCTTCATCGGACTTCCGACGGACCTTTTCGGTCGAAAATCCGATGGACTTTAGATTTGAAACTTACTCCGCTGGAACCATTTCCTTTCAGGAAGCCCGTTCGTCTGTATGCTGGTCCGACAGACCAAATACGATGCAAGGGCAGCTACAGCAACTGCCCGTGAGAATTTTTCCTCACGTTGGTTCTCGGCGACAGGGTACTGTACATCTCTAGCTCGCTGCAATAGAAAAAACACATTTTCCTATTGCAGCGAGTGCGAGAGGGAGGCGACAATGTCCCTTAGGTCTGGTATAGATTTTAAGGGGAACCCCCTACGCCGAAAAAACGGTGTACACCCCAAAGAACCTTGTCCCCATGTTGATGAGGACAAGGGCCTCTTCCCGACAACCCTGGCCGTTGGTTGTCGGGATCTGCGGGCGGGGGGCTTATCGGAATCTGGGAGCCCCCTTTAATAAGGGGGCCCCCAGATCCTGGCCCCCTACCCTATGTGAATGAGTATGGGGTACATCGTACCCCTTACCCATTCACCTGGGGAAAAAAGTGTCAATAAAAAAACACAATACACAGGTTTTAAAAGTAATTTATTAGGCAGCTCCGGGGGTCTTCTTCTGACTTTGGGGGTCTCTTCTAACTTCTCCGCTCTCTCTGGCTTCTCCCGGTGTCCAGTTCTTCTCCCGCTCTCCGGCCTCTTCTCTCGGTGTCTGGTTCTTCTCCCGCTCTCTGGTTCTTCTGCTGGGCTCCTCCGCTATCTTCTGCTGCTCTCTTGCTAGCGGTGGCCCGGTCTTCTCCGTCATCTTGTTCCTTCTTCTCATCTTCCAATGTTGACACGACGCTCTCTCCCGCTGTAATGCTGTGTTCACAGTGCGCAATGACTTATATAGGCATGGGGAGGGGTCAGCGGGTGATGTCACCCACTGACCCCGCCCCTTATGATGTCACAGTCCCGGGGCATGCTGGGACTGTGACGTCATAAGGGGTGGGGTCACCACCCGGTGACCACGCCCCATGTCTATATAAGTCATTGCGCACCGTGAACACAGCATTACAGCGGGAGAGAGCGTTGTGACAACATCGGAAGAAGAGAAGAAGGAACAAGACGACGGAGAAGACCGGGCCACCGCTAGCAAGAGAGCGGCAAAAGAGCAGAAGATAGCAGAGGAACACGGCAGAAGAACCGGAGAGTGGGAGAATAACCGAACACCGGGAGAAGAGGCTGGAGAGCGGGAGAAGAACTGGACACCGGGAGAAGAGGCCGGAGAGAGCGGAGAAGTCGGAAGAGACCCCCGAAGTCGGAAGAAGACCCCCAGAGCTGCCTACTAAATTACTTTTAAAACCTGTGTAGTGTGTTTTTTTATTGACACTTTTTTCCCCAGGTGAATGGGTAGGGGTGCGATGTACCCCATACTCATTCACATAGGGTGGGGGGCTGGGACCTGGGGGCCCCCTTATTAAAGGGGGCTCCCGGATTCTGATAAGCCCCCCGCCCGCAGACCCCGACAACCAATGGCCAGGGTTGTCGGGAAGAGGCCCTTGTCCTCATCAACATGGGGACAAGGTGCTTTGGGGTGGGGGGCCGCAGGGCGCCCCCTCTTCCCCAAAGCAACCACCCCCCCATGTTGAGGGCATGCGGCCTGGTACGGTTCTGGAGGGGGGCGCTCGCTCGTCCCCACCCCCTTTCCTGACCGGCCGGGCTGCGTGCTCAGATAAGGGTCTGGTATGGATTTTGGGGGGATCCCCATGCCATTTTTTGCCATAGGGGGCTCCCCTTCAAATCCATACCAGACCTAAGGGCCTGGTATGCTCTGCGACGGGGCTCGCAGAGAAACACATTGTCTTTTTGCAAATAGGAATTTACTATATTTACTGTATAAGAATTCTGTGACAGACCTAGCCAGGTGAGAGACTTTTGGAGGGGACTGAATACTAGCCTCTTGCCGATCGATCGTGGGCCCTGGCATTTGGGGGAACGGTGCTCTTTGTGAGCTGTATGCCTGAGGACCCTTGAGGTGGTGTTACTTTGGATTCAGGTCCATATCCCCCCAAGAGACACAGACTCTGGGGACCCTGGATTTGCCATATCAGAAATAGTGGCTGATTCATAATGCTGGGACAAATACTGTTAGGAGATGCTGATGTCAATTCCAGCCACCTGTCTGTCTGCTGCCTGCTATAATGTGTTTATTGTAAATACGTTTAGTATGGGATCTAAGAGTCATTAGATCCTTATTGTTGTTTGTGTTAATTAACTCTGCTATTGTGTGAAGAAGAGTTCTGTGTTGATTTGTGATAATGTTGATTGTGTTTTCTGAGCTACAAGATGGCCAGTCTGGCCTAAAGGTCATGACTGAGTCATCTAGGCTGTCTAAAGGGATTAGGTTTTTGGTCACAGGTGTATGTTCAGAGTAATATGAGCAGGAGGCATGCACCTCCTCTTTTACTGTATAAAAGAGCCTGTATTCCTTTCAATAAAAGAGATTCCTGGTTGAACTTACATACAGCCTGCCTGGTGTTTGTTCTGAGCTATCACAACTGGATTTGAACGGCACATAGCTGTAGTTCAATTCCCGGAGCATCGGATGACCGAACCATCAGATGTTGTAGTCTGATTCAATAGCCACAGAGGAGTGTCGGGAGAGTGGAACCTAGCGAGCAGGGGCTCATTACAAATTCCTTTTTTTCTTTATTTTTCTTTATTGTCCCAAACAGATAAACACATTCATACATATTGTTATAATCATCATGGTTGGCTGATATACATGTTATACTATACTCATTAAGAGTAGCGCCAATTTCCCCTCCTTTTGATCATTTATTTCCATACAAGTAGTTTGATTAAAACTGATCAAAATACCCTAACATGGCATGGCATAAATGCCAACCATTTAGTCACCACCAAGCTCACCTAACACTTCAAGTGATTATGATACTAAACCTGCTGCGTGGATTTTAGGCAACAGTCTAAGGGCCCATATCAATGGATTTTGGGCTTGTGTCAATGGCATTAGTTTAAAAAAAGTTTGATTTGCTTTTGAGATCATTGAGATTAAAGTATAACTAAGGGCAAAACTTTTTTTTTTGCACCTGTATATTTTTTTATTGCTATCTGTTCCCCATTTGGGAGCTTCCCCCTCTCTATGGTTCCTGTTTACTATTATCAAAAAGAGTGAAATTGAAGGAAAATCCCAAATTATGAGTTATCACCAGAACAGAAATAGAGTGGTAAATCTTCTAATGAGGACATTCATTGTGGTGACCCTGGTGACAACCAGGGATTTCTTCAATTTGAAGGGATTTCATCTCACTCCCTGTTTTGACTATGGGACAGGAAGTAAAAGAAAATCCCCCCAGTAGGACAACCACCCATTACTCTCTATAGAAAAAAGAAATTGCTTTCAGTTCTGCTTCAATTGATAGGTGCATTAAAACCTGCAGTTGATCTCCTTCTAACCTGCATTTGACCTGCTTCAAGTGGGTTTTGAACTTCCATAGGCTTGTATATGAATGCAAACCCGCCTGAAGCAAACAAAAACCTGTCAACATATGCCCTTCTGTGTATAAAAAAAAGGGGGAAAATGCTTGTCAGCCACTAAAGACACATGCAAGCACTCACACATGCTCACTAATGATAGCAAGGTAATCCTAAATATTGTAATTGATGCTTTAATTTTTATCATCATTTGTGAAAAGTGAGTAATGTGCAGGTTCAGCTGGTTATGCGTGAACAGTATTCTAATATTAGAACAAATATATACACACGTTTGTTAAGAAAGCTGTACAGTCCTACCAACTATGCTATCTATATGACTAACTATAAAATGGGAATGATAAACATTCTTGAAAACCCGACCAACTATTGCCAGCAATTATTGCACACTCACTGGGGCATAAATATAAAAAAAATATATGCTGACAAGATTTCCTGTTATCTAAAAAAAAACAATCAGCCTTCAAAAGCAATTTCCAACTTAATTCCAACTGTAATGTAGAGTACATTATAAGCAATTCCATCAGTTTTCTTTCTTGCAGAATTTTGTAATTATCTATGCTTATTTCCATCCAAATGATTGCTATTTTCTATTTTTAAAGCTTAACTATGTTTCATTTTGCAATTTATTATAAAAATTGAAAATAAATGTGTAGCATTGGCATTAACACAAATGCACCTAGTGGTGCCAGATTATATAGACATAGCATTCAGACTCTAGAATCCTGTACTACCCTGTGCATATTATTTTTTAAACAGTTTAAAACATTCAGTATGTGAAATTTAAGGATTTATTTAGCTATTGGTTTGGTGGCTGATTGCTTTATCATTTATAAAATAATATCTCATGATCAATACATTCCTGAAAAGCATAGTTACACAGAACACTATATACAATATACTATATACAATATACTATATATATATATATATATATATATATATATATATATATATATATATATATATATATATACAGTGGGGAGAACAAGTATTTGATACCCTGACGATTTTGCAGGTTTTCCTTCTTACAAAGCATGTAGAGGTCTGTAATTGTTATCACAGGTACTCTTCAACCGTGAGAGATGGAATCTAAAACAAAAATCCAGAAAATCACATTGTATGATTTTTAAGTAATTAATTTGCAGTATATTGCATGACATAAGTGATTGATACATCAGAAAAAGCATAACTTAATATCTGGCACAGAAACCTTTGTTTGCAATGCAGCACTTACCCCCGAAGGAGCTGCTGGTATTTGGTCGGGCCTGTACTCTGCTTTTCCACCCCTAATAACTTGGCTCAATCCCCTTGACACAGCTGTGGTGCAATGTTGATGTGAAGTATTTAGTAAAAGATAACCCCACAACGTACAATAAAGTAATAATATACCTTTGTTAGTACCTGGACATCCGCTGCTTCACCTGCTGAAAATAAGAAGAACAGCACTCCACACCAATGGTACTTAACCAGAAACAAAATTTTACTGGAACTGGTATAACATAATAATTACAGTATTTGCACTGTCACACAAACGTAATGCAACAGTCCAATAGGTATTCATGACAATCTGTACACATAAGGTTGTCTTAACTGAAGCGCATCTCCAAGTGGGACTAATGCCCAGAATGAAAACACCTTAAATCTGGGTACCTTCCCACTTCCAGCACGCTCTGGTAATCACAAGAAGACAATGTTATTCAATAAAGCACAACACAATTTCTAGAGATCTCTCCCTACTTTATAATGCAGTTCCTCTTATCTTTAGCAGGATGCAAGGCCTTGCAATGAGAGATGCAGTACTTTCAATCTTCTGTCTTCCGCTAGCTATTTGTGTCGTGTTAATTTGTAATCCGACAGTTGAACAAACAAGGGTTAACGGAAAATGAATGTTAGAACTATTCTTGTAGTGCAGTACACCTGCAACTGCCTCCGGTGCAATTGGCTTTGGATAACACAGTGTCAGTAGTACAGTAAAGGGTAGGCTTGAGGCCTGTCTAAACTCAGTCCTTCTTGAATGAGATCTTCTCTGTGGGACTACAGGTCCCAGCAATGCTGTGTTTATTGTCTAGGTGTATAAAGGTGTGGTACAAACTTCTGGGCATCAGCCCTCTCACAAATTTTGGTCCAGACAGATGGATGCCTCCGCTCCACAGTATCTCAGTTCATTCGCTGCGGCCACACCGTCATGCTGTTCCATCTCACAGACGACCGGGAGTCCTCGGTTACCTCCTTCAAGGGTCTCGGAGAGATAAGCAAAAGAGACCTTGGGATTGTACGGGTGAGGGGGAGAGTGGAAGTAAATTACCTAAGGAGTAAGGAGGGAAGAGGGGGGGGGGTTTGAAAGGGATAATATGATTGGTAATACAGGTACCCAGGAGTAATAAAACATATACTTTATTAGAAATATAAAAAAGAAATATTTAAAACAGTGAACAGTTCATACAAAATATCTAGACCATATACATGAGTGTTTTAATCAAGGAAAACATGCATATACGTGGTACTTGAGAACCCAACATGTTCCGGATAAAAAATGCAATTCCTTCTTCAGGGGTTTCCTGTAAGGATATTGTATGATCTGGGGGGGTACATAGGTAGAATATACCAATCATTAGTACACATATACAGTATACATTATACATATAGCTATAAATGGTAGGTCATAGGAGCTTATAAAGGCAAACAATCATGATAAGAACTTGGGAAAACGAGAAATATATGTATATTTGTATATATCATAAGGAAGAGAAAGGACTTACTCGTTCACAGAAATGTGTGCATATCCCAGGCCAGACTGTAACTTGGTAGCTTAACAGATGGTGCTCCAAATCCTAGTCACCACAGCATCAGTTACGCATTGTGTTTAAATATATATAGCCACATATAGGCTTATATAGTGAAAGCCAAGGGCCAAAGGTTGGATGAAATTTCTGTAGTAATAATACTGGGGGATCTTAGAGCCTCCCGGATACGTCAAACACGGGAATTCACCAGCGTCCACAAGGAACAGCAAGGAGAGGAAGGGGGGAATGTACAGCCCTAAATATAAATATAATATGATATAAGTATCAGAAGGTAAATTGATGGACAGAGTACATCAACACATACAATAGTCAATGTGCAAATGAGTATATATGCGTCTACATGCGTCTATGAGTATATGAGCGTCTACCTGGGCCCTCCTATCGTGCCAGAATTAAATCGTGGAGAAGAAATATAACCAACAGATATATATAAAATGGTATAGTAAGTAAGGTATGGGGAGGTAGCAGTGGGTTAACCTGTATGGGGTTCGCTCTATGATATGTACAATCCATTTAAACAAGTGTGTTTGCACAGTGGATCAATGGCTTTTACCTCAGTATGTATATATATATATATAACTCTCTATTCGCATGACAGATAGTAAGGGTGTCAATAATATCTGAGGAAATCGCCATATTAATATGGTAAAATCTAGTACTTACTTAAAGTTGTCAGACTGTTAGAAAGAACATCAACCTCCTCCTAGATGTGCAGTCTAGGTTTGCAGCTCTAAAGTGTGTCTGCAACTGGAGGTTTAAAAACAGCTGAGTAGAGAAAACCCCGCCTATACTGGGCGGGGGATGTGTACTGCTAATCTATTGTATAGTGCATTAGGGGGACGGACACAGTTCAGCATCATCAGCTACCTCAGCTGAACAGTGTCAGCGGAGGGAATGATGAGGGAATGTACAGCCCTAAATATAAATATAATATGATATAAGTATCAGAAGGTAAATTGATGGACAGAGTACATCAACACATACAATAGTCAATGTGCGAATGAGTATATATGTGTCTACATGCGTCTATGAGTATATGAGCGTCTACCTGACCCCTCCTATCGTGCCAGAATTGAATCGTGGAGAAGAAATATAACCAACAAATATATATAAAATGGTATAGTAAGTAAGGTATGGGGAGGTAGCAATGGGTTAACCTATATGGGGTTCGCTCAATGATATGTACAATCCATTTAAACAAGTGTGTTTGCACAGTGCATCAATGACTTTTACCCCAGTATTTATATATATATATATATATAACTCTCTATTCGCATGGCAGATAGTAAGGATGTCAATGATATCTGAGGAAATCGCCATATTATTATGGTAAAGTCTAGTACTTACTTAAAGTTGTCAGACTGTTAGAAAGGGCATCAACCTCCTCCTAGATGTGCAGTCTAGGTGTGCAGCTCAAAAGTGTGTCTGCAACTGGAGGTTTAAAAACAGCTGAGTAAAGAAAACCCCGCCTATACTGGGCTGGGGATGTATACTGCTAATCTATTGTATAGTGCACTAGGGGGACAAACACAGTTCGGCATCATCAGCTACCTCAGCTGAACAGTGTCAGCGGAGGGAATGATGATGCAGTGGGGGGTGGACGGGATTCGGCGTCACTAGCCCTCCAGCTGATCATTGTCAGCAGAGGAGGTAATGTGCGCCGAAGGCTGTTCCCTCGGCACGGCGGCGTCCAAAGCCAACGCGTAATAGGACCCGATGACGTCAGACGTCGCAGTGCGCCGACACGGGAAAGAGGCCGGTCCAAAGAGCAGCCGCATTGCGCATGAGCCCTATGTAAGGCCCCACTATACAGAGATGTGGGGCCTACCTGTGCCAGTGAGAAAACATGAATGAATGGACTTACCCTGGGGCAATAGATCCTGAGTGGAACAACATGTCACAGTAGAATGATTGATTATACATAAAGACAAACTGATGCTGTGGGCTAAGAAGAGAGGGGGGGGGGGAAAGGGGGCAACCACATATCAAGCACAGTCCACTCATGAATATGTCATGCCAAAATACATAAGACATACATAATTAAAGTACATAACAATACATGCAAATAATACATATACCATACCATAATACAATGTGACATATTCATAAAGGTTGCAGTAGTAACATTAGCGCCTTTATATACAGTGTATATCACATGTGATGCTCACAATAATACTTAAGTATAGTGATGTCAATTTGTACAATAGAGCTTTTTGAAAAAACATTAAATTATAACATCATATATTATGAGTTTCATATGGCAAAATATGTCTATAATTGTATCTATAAGGCAATTGGTTACTACACAATGACGATGGAAACTAACTAGGTGATTATAGGTCCCTTTCGTAACCCCCTGACGTAAAGCCTTGTAGAAATGGTTTAAAGCTTAGTATTTCATTTAGGCCTGGGGGTGAGGTGGCATTCAAATTTGAAATCCACCTCATTTCTTGTTGGAGAAGTAGTTTATTTGCAGCTCCACCTCTAAGAGTTTGGTGGAGGCGGTCCAATACTAGGACTGTAATCTTTTGGAAGCGTTCATTATGGACTAACGCTATGTGGCGACCCCATGGAAAATCTGGATCTTTTGTTTTCATGGCCGCTAAGTGTCGGTAAAGACGCTTACAAAGTTTCTGGATGGTTTTACCAACATAAAAACAGCCACACTCGCACTGTATTAGATACACCATGAGTGTGGTCTGACAGTTGGCGTAATGTTTTGGGGAAAAAATCCACCTACTGGGAAGGCGTGGAATTTTGTTTGTGTTAATATACTTGCAGTAGCCGCATGAGCCACAAGGAAAGGTGCCAAGGGTGTTGCAGGGGTCACCACGGGTCAGTCCTTTGAATTCGCTCTTGACTAAACGATCCCCAACAGAAGTATTGCATCTAAAGATGACTAGGGGGTTGGGGGAAACGAAGGGGCCCACTAGTGGGTCATTGGTCAAGACATGCCAATATTTAGAAAGAATATGCCTTATCTCTGTATGTTCGTTTGAAAATGTGGTAATTATTCTGGTATAAGGGTTAGCATTGCAAGTGGGTCTATGCTGTGATTGTAGCAAATTCTGTTCTCGTTTCGTCTCGTTTGTTAGCCTTGTTGATCCCTTTGATAAAGTCACGTGCTGTGACGCAACGCGTCAGGGTAGGAGGAGCCAGGTGCCGACGCTTCTCGGGGACGGCCGTACCCGGAAGCTTTTATCGTCTCTGCTGCTATTTTCTGCTGACAGTTTTGGTTTTAAATGTAAGTTACTATTTTTTACAATAAATCTGTATTGAAAGTACTTCACTATGGAAGCATCTCCTTCTTCCCTATTATCATTTTGGGGTCCTTGTGAGCGCTGGTGATTAGTAGAGAAAAATCTGACCCACGCATACCGTGTGGAAGAGGGGGACAGCTGTTGGATCATCACCCCTTACAGAGAAACATCAACCTTCTGCTTTACTTGGCCTATTGGGGGCCGCTGATTGAGGTGAGAGGCTGGGGGAAACACCTGTGTGCTGCACCAGTTTTCAAGTGAATGAATCCAGCACTTAGTCACCTTATCGGCATGGTATTACCAACCTTTTGTACGGACATTACGAATCACACTGCATGAAGCATTATTTTCTTGGACTTTGATCACATTTTATGTCACAATTTTTGAATTATATTTAGAAATACGTAGGAGTGGGAGAGGTGTTGGATTTTGGGAGTTCATTCCAGAGTCGCATTTATATATATGCTATGCACAAATGTCACTTTTCTTGCACTTGATCACTTTTGCCTACATATGTGAAATAGAGTCGCTATTTTATATTTAATATTGCATTTTAGTTGTGTGGTATTATCCACTTACCAGCAATATTTATTTAGGATATTATTTAAATAATTTTGTTTGCTTTTATTTATTATGTTGAGGAAAATTATGCACATTATATGACACTTTTTGAGGTATTGGTATTTTATTCTATAAGATTTTATTTCATCATTATCACTGAGTTTAAAATCACCTTTGGTCACAGTTTCCACAGAGTTTGGTTGAGGAATATTATATCCATTGGATGATTTATTTTTATATTTCTATTTGAAATGACCACCAGTATTTAATATTTTAGTTGGTTTGGCAGCCCCCTATTGGGAGTAGTTAGTATTGCTTATCAAGGAAGTATTGAGTATTGTCTATTAAGGAAGTATTGAGATTTATGTTATTTGAAAGTTCGATTTATTATGAGGGGTACACCTAGATTAGCGCCACATACTTTTGATTGTTATTACGTTACTTACTAGGGTGGGTGAGGCCACCCCTTATGTTGGCAGCTTCTCTAATTTTTGTTCCATCACCCATGATCCTTTGAGAGCGTGGTTGTGCGCATTAGTTCTTTATTACCTTATTATGGACTAACGCTATGTGGCGACCCCATGGAAAATCTGGATCTTTTGTTTTCATGGCCGCTAAGTGTCGGTAAAGACGCTTACAAAGTTTCTGGATGGTTTTACCAACATAAAAACAGCCACACTCGCACTGTATTAGATACACCATGAGTGTGGTCTGACAGTTGGCGTAATGTTTTGGGGAAAAAATCCACCTACTGGGAAGGCGTGGAATTTTGTTTGTGTTAATATACTTGCAGTAGCCGCATGAGCCACAAGGAAAGGTGCCAAGGGTGTTGCAGGGGTCACCACGGGTCAGTCCTTTGAATTCGCTCTTGACTAAACGATCCCCAACAGAAGTATTGCATCTAAAGATGACTAGGGGGTTGGGGGAAACGAAGGGGCCCACTAGTGGGTCATTGGTCAAGACATGCCAATATTTAGAAAGAATATGCCTTATCTCTGTATGTTTGTTTGAAAATGTGGTAATTATTCTGGTATAAGGGTTAGCATTGCAAGTGGGTCTATGCTGTGATTGTAGCAAATTCTGTTCTCGTTTCGTCTCGTTTGTTAGCCTTGTTGAAGGCTCGTTTTAAGCATCTATGGCTATAGCGTCTATCTAGGAGACGATTTTTTAGGGCTTTAGCTTCTCAAAAGGAATCGTCATTATTGGAGCAGTTACGTTTTATCCTGAGGAATTGGCTGAATGGTATGGAGTTGATTAGTGGTCTCGGATGGAAACTATCCGCATGTAGGATAGTATTCCCCGAGGTGGGTTTACGGTGAAGTTTACAAGCCAAAGAATTGTCCATATCCTTAAATATCTCAACATCTAAAAAAGTTACAGATTTGTAGTTATAAGTCATTGTGAAGTTTAGATTGAATTCATTACAATTTAGTGCAATTAAAAAGATATGAAGTAACTCAACAGTTCCCTCCCACAGGATGAGGATGTCATTGATGTACCTGCGCCACATAGTGATATGGCGCAGGTACATCGAGAGACCCCCATCACTGAATAGAGACCTCTCCCATTCCCCCAGGTACAGATTGGCGTAGCCAGGGGCACAGCAAGTGCCCATGGCCACGCCCTGTACCTGGAGGAAGTATTGTCCATGAAAGCCAAAGATATTATGTTGAAGTATATAGTCCAATGCCTGTAGTATAAATTCATTATATGGTTTTGAAGAGGGGGTATATTTCTAATAAAGTATATTTTTTATTACTCCTGGGTACCTGTATTACCAATCATATTATCCCTTTCAAAAAAAAAAAAACCCTCTTCCCTCCTTACTCCTTAGGTAATTTACTTCCACTCTCCCCCTCACCCGTACAATCCCAAGGTCCCTTTTGCTTATCTCTCCAAAAATTATTGTTGGGATGTGGTGAAGGGGGTATCTACTTACCTGTATACCTCATGTTTGGCAGCGTATCAATTTTTTAAAAATTAAACTCCTTCAAGGGTCTCTGGAACAATCACACTGTTGCTCCAGCATGCTGTGATGTAAGGCAGGACCAAAGGCTGCTGTTCCGATGCGCACGATGTTGGCTGCAACTCTGTGGGACACACACACCCACAGAGCCCTGCTGGCAGGCCATGCGTCCCAGGAACAAGAGAAGAAAATGGGCAATACGGACTTTCAGCTCCCTCCAAAGATTTTCTATTGGGTTCAGGTCTGGAGACTGGCTAGGCCACTCCAGGAACTTGAGATTCTTCTTACGGAGCCACTCCTTAGTTGCCCTGGCTCTGTGTTTCGGGTCATTGTCATGCTGGAAGACCCAGCCACGACCCATCTTCAATGCTCTTACTGAGGGAAGGAGGTTGTTGGCCAAGATCTATGTGTGTATATATATATATATATATATATATATATATATATATATATATATATATATATATAATGTGCATAGTAATTAAACTGTCCAGCAACGCATGATGTATCATTGAGAATGTCAAATAATACTGGCAGGCAATTCCAAATATGTGTAAATATGTGTAAAAATGTGTAACACTTAATAACAACAAATTATATTTTCCTGCAGAAAGCAGTTTTTCAGGAGAAAGATATGCTTTTATGATTTCGTCTACTCTGTATTGCTAACTGTTAAAGTACATGTAAAGTCATACCTCACAATTTTAAAACTTAACAATAAGGCACACTTTTTAAGATGCATGCAGCGCACAGTGCTGAAAAGTGGGTGTGGTCAGAAAAAGTGTGTATGAATAAAAAAGGCTGTGGTTTAAAGAGGTGTGGTAAAATCCATAAAACTGCGCTCCAGGAATGATCTTTTATGCATACTTACATTGAACTAGCTTTGCCCAGTGTAAGTTTGCATATCTCATACTTAAGTGTAGGCAGATAGAGGTTGAGGTAGGTGGAGGTGCCCTAAGTATTGCTCCTCCTGCTGATGGAATGTTTTGTGGGTGTCCTTATAAAAAGTGGGTGGAGCTTGGGCTGAGGATTGTGGTCTGTGTTGGGAGTCAGAGTGGAGGGTTTGCTGAAGCTGTTCATGCTCTCTCCTTAGGGGTAGGGGCAGGAGAATTGTGTCCTGTACTGAGTTTGGAAGTGAAGCTGGGACACAAGAATACAGGAAGAACTAGTCAGCTGTAGAGCTTACAGCCAAGGGATACAGAGAAAGATTGAATTATATCTGCTGAGAGCCACTAGAAATCCAATGCCTAAAAAAAAACAAAAAAACAAAAACAAAACACTAATGCCATTATTTTGGCAGCTCTTAGTGCTTAGTGTGTAAAGTTTTTTTTCATCAATCGTTTTTATTGTTTCAAGAATAATCAAAGGGAATACAATGTGGACATTGCATGGCTTTTTACATGTTATCATAAAATGACAGTTATGAAATAAAGACTTGGTTGATTGTCTAATATAGATATGCTAGAAACAGTAAAACATGCAAGGAACTGCACTAAAATGTTAACCCAACAGGTATTCAACCAACTTGTGGATTCCTCCTCTAGACCCCCCAAAGGGAACTCAACTGTAGCCCAGGGGAGGATGTCGTCGTGGAAGTTGAGTCAACATATAACTATTAACCAGAGTTTAACACGAAAAATGATCTTCGCAGCCTAAGGTCACAGTAAGAATATGTCAAGGCATTAGTTAATTGTATCATAGGAAACCAGCGGCACCCGACCACTGTTCCCCCGGTGTCCACCCTCACTTGAAGCCATCATCATTTCGTATCCATAATGGAGGTTTACAACTCCCAGAAGCTGGTTAGTGGAGGGAGTCTTGTTTTTTTTCCATAACCTGGTTATGGACAATCTAGCTGCCAGTAGAATGTGGGTTGTTACGTGTTTAAGTGGGTGAGGTATTTCGTCTATGTTCAGATTCAGGAGAGCAAGGCCTGGAGTTATCGGGATATGCAGGCATGTTACATCAGCAATTATTTGGATTACAGTATTCCAAAAGATCTGTATATTTTTACATTCCCAGAAGATGTGGAGTAGGTCTCCTTTAGTCGAGTTACACCTCCAACATATGCCTGGTGCCTTGGGGTTATATGAAGCTAACCTGGAGGAGGTTAAGTACCATCTAAGGGACAGCTTTTGGGTAAGTTCCCATAATGTGGAACATTTCGTGGCTTTATAAATGGACCCAAGTGCTTTTTCCCATTGTTGTTCTGTGAAAGATGTTTTTAGGTCATTGTCCCAATGTGTATGGGAGGTGGATTTAGTGAACTGTCTTTTTAGGTGTAAAATGTTGTACATGAGGGATAGACCCTTTGTTTTAGGAGGGGAAGAGTTCAAATATTCCCATGCTGCTACTGGGATTGTGTAGAAAGGAGGTTTGATTCTGTCAAGGCAGTGTTTCACGCGGATATACGTAAAGAAATCTGATTGCGGCAAGTTAAATTCTCTTTGTAGGACAGAGAAAGGTTTTGGATAAGAATCTTTGAACAGATGTTGAATGGTTGTGATACCTTTCCTAGACCAATGTAACAGAGATAGGTCAGGTGAAAGAAAGTGCAAAGATTCTATCAGAATCGGTATTTGCAGAGTGTTTGGACTGTGATGGCTGTTGTGAGTTAATTTTTGCCATGCTTTGGCCGCAGCCACCACGGTGGGGGGAAGTGCCGAGGGCAATTTGGGTCTTAGTGGGGTGCTCATTATCCACCACTAGGGATGAGCCGAACACCCCCCGGTTCGGTTCGCACCAGAACCTGCGAACGGACCGACAGTTCGCACGAACGTTAGAACCCCATTGACGTCTATGGGACTCGAACGTTCGAAATCGAAAGTGCTCATTTTAAAGGCTAATTTGCATGGTATTGTCCTAAAAAGGGTTTGGGGACCCGGGTCCTACCCCAGGGGACAGGTATCAATGCAAAAAAAACTTTTAAAAACGGCCGTTTTTTCGGGAGCAGTGATTTTAATGATGCTTAAAGTAAAAAAAAAAAGTGAAATATTCCTTTAAATATCGTACCTGAGGGGTGTCTATAGTATGCCTGTAAAGTGACGCGTGTTTCCCGTGTTTAGAACAGTCCCTGCACCAAATGTCATTTTTAAAGGAAAAAATCTCATTTAAAACTGCTTGCGGGTTTAATGTAATGTCGGGTCCTGGCAATATGGATGAAAATCAGTGAGACAAACGGCATGGGTACCCCCCAGTCCATTACCAGGCCCTTTGGGTCTTGTATGGATATTAAGGGGAACCCCGCACCCAAATTAAAATAAGGAAAGGTGTGGGGCCACCAGGCCCTATATACTCTGAACAGCAGTATACAGGCTGTAGGTTTGTTGTTAAGTAGAATCTCTTTGTAATTTTGAACGGGTACATTTTTAACGTGTTTAGCGCCAGCCAAAAAATCTTTTTTAAGCTTTTTGGAAAACATAGGGAAGGGTTATCACCCCTGTGACATTTGTTTTGCTGTCTTTCCTCCTCTTCAGAAGATTTCACCTCACTTTTTGTCCCAATGGATTGGAAAGCATCAGTGGAAAGGAGAAATGTTTTTCCCATATTAACTCTTACAGGAGAGAATTTCCCTTCCTAGGGGTAGATTTCACTTCCTGTTGTCTCCTTCCGTTTGCAAGTAGGAGTCGTTTGTAAGTTAGTTGTTTGAAAGTAGGGTCCTGCCCTATATACTCAGCAGAAATTTGGGCCTTAGGTGTTGCTGTGGCCACAACACTGTAAGCCCTCACAGGCCTCTGCTGTGAAATATTAGATCATGAATTGTAATTACATGCCCCTGTTGAACAGGAGCTGAAAAATTAGGCCTTAGGCACTGGTGCTGGTGCCACAACACTGCAACCCCTCACAGACACTCTAGTTGGAATGCAGGAACGAGACCTGCTGCAAAGTATTGCATCAAAAATTGTAATTACACGCCCCTGTTAAACAAGGGCTGAAAAATTGGGCCTTAGGCACTGGTGCTGGTGCCACAACACTGCAACCCCTCACAGACACTCTAGTTGGAATGCAGGAACGAGCCCTGCTGCAAAGTATTACATCAAAAATCGTAATTACACGCCCCTGTTAAACAGGGGCTGAAAAATTGTGCCTTAGGCACTGGTGGTGGCACCCAGAACCAAAAATGTTCTTACAAGCTATCAGCGTGATGATTGAGGAGGAAGAGGATAATTACTCAGGGATAGTCACTCAGCATCAGCATAGGCAGTCTTTGAAGGGATCTGAGATTTCAAAAAAAATTATTCGGTTACATCAGCATCAGGTGCTTGGTAGCTGGTGGTGATCCAAGACTCATTCATTTTTATGAAGGTCAGTCGATCGACCGAGTCAGTGGACAGACGCACCCTGTGATCGGTTACCACGCCTCCAGCAGCACTGAATGTGCGTTCCGAAAGAACGCTGGATGCAGGACAGGCCAGTAGCTCAATTGCATACTGTGCAAGCTCTGGTCAGTGATCCATCCTCAAGACCCAGTAACCCAGAGGATTTTCGGTGGGAAAGGTGTCCAAGTCTGATCTTGCCCCTAGGTATTCCTGCACCATGTAAAACAGACGCTGGCGATGGTTGCTGGAACCGATCATACCTTGGGGCTGCGGACCAAAAAATTGTCTGAACGCATCGGTCAGACGGCCACCTTCTCCACCGCTCCTTCTTTGACTGACCGAAGCCTCAGCAACACGTTGTCCAGAAACAGGAGTTTGTAACCTCCCAGTCTCTGGGAACGCGTTGCACAGACCTTTCTGCAAGGCCTCCCGAAGATGTTTCATCCTCTGCTCCCTCTGCGATGGCAAGATAAGGTCCGCAACCTTACCCTTGTAACGTGGATCAAGGAGGGTTGCCAGCCAGTATTGGTCCTTCTCCTTGATACCACGAATACGAGGATCCTTACGCAGGCTTTGCAGGATCAGGGAGGCCATGCAGCGTAGGTTTGCTGAGGCATTCGGTCCGGAGTCCTCTGGGTCACTAAGGACGACATGGTCCGCAGCCACCTCCTCCCAGCCACGTACAAGTCCATGTGTTTCTTGGGACTGATCCCTTAAAGACTGCTGCTGATGCTGAGTGCCAGGCTCCACCTCCATACTGACACAATCTTCCTCCTCCTCCTCCTCCTCTTCCTCCTCGTCCTCTTCCTGTGTGATCGGCGGGCACGCAGGAACACTGTCTGGATAAAGGGGGCCTTGAGAGCTAAGGAAGTCCTCCTCTTCCTGCCTCTGTTCTGCCTCAAGTGCCCTGTCCATTATTCCACGCAGCGTGTGCTCCAACAGGTGGACAAGGGGGACAGTGTCACTGATGCATGCACTGTCACTGCTCACCATCCTCGTGGCCTCCTCAAATGGTGACAGGACAGTGCATGCATCCCTGATCATGGCCCACTGGCGTGGGGAAAAAAACCAAGCTCCCCTGACCCTGTCCTGGTGCCATAGTCGCACAGGTACTCATTGATGGCCCTCTGCTGCGTGTGCAGCCGCTGCAGCATGGCCAACGTTGAGTTCCACCTGGTGGGCATGTCACAGATTAGGCGGTTCTTGGGCAGGTTAAACTCCTTTTGGAGGTCCGTCAGCCGAGCACTGGCATTATATGACCGGCGGAAATGCACACAGACTTTCCTGGCCTGCCTCAGGACATCCTGTAAGCCCAGGTACCTGCCCAAGAACCGCTGCACCACCAAGTTAAGAACGTGAGCCAAACAGGGCACATGGGTCATTTGTCCCTGTCGGAGGGCAGAGAGGAGGTTGGTGCCATTGTCGCAAACCACCATTCCTGCCTTAAGTTGGCGTGGCGTCAACCACCTCTGAACCTGCCCCTGCAGAGCTGACAGAACCTCTGCCCCAGTGTGGCTCCTGTCCCCCAAGCACACCAGCTCAAGCACCGCATGGCATCTTTTGGCCTGCGTACTTGCGTAGCCCCTTGAACGACTACGGAGCACCGCTGGTTCCGAGGAAGAGGCCATGGAGGAAGAAGAAGAGGAGGGGGTGGAGGAGAGAGGTGTGTCACAATCATTAGCATTTTGGAGGCGTGGTGGCGGAACAACCTCCAACACTACTGCACCTTGTCCTGCATCCTTCCCAGCTGCCAGCAGAGTCACCCAATGCGCCATGAAACTTAGGTAACGTCCCTGTCCATGCCTGCTGGACCATGAGTCAGCGGTAATATGCACCTTACCGCTGACCGCCCTGTCCAGCGAGGCATGGACATTGCTTTCCACATGCTGGTAGAGAGCCGGAATTGCCTTCCATGAGAAAAAGTGGCGTTTGGGTACCTGCCACTGAGGAACCGCACATTCCACAAACTCACGGAAGGGGGCAGAGTCTACCAACTGAAAAGGCAGCAGTTGAAGTGCTAGCAATTTTGCCAAGCTAGCATTCAACCGTTGGGCATGTGGATGGCTGGGAGCAAACTTCTTTCGGCGGTGCAGCAGCTGGGGCAGGGAAATTTGCCTGGTACAATCTGACGTCGGTGTACCAAAATCAGATTGCCCACAAGTACGTGGCTGTGACACACCTAATTCTACACCTTCATTCCTCTCAGTGCAGGTCTCAGAGAGGACTGAAGGTCTAGTGGGGTTGGAAATCTCAGCTGATGAGGAGCAAGCAGAGGTCCTCTTTGTTCTTTGGTGTGGGTCTTTTAGATACGCTTGCCAACGAACTGCATGGCAGGTCAACATATGTCTGGTCAAGCATGTGGTACCCAAGCGGGAGATGTTTTGGCCACGCGAGATACGCTTGAGACATATGTTGCAAATAGCAGCGGTGCGATCTGATGCACTCGTCTCAAAAAAGGCCCACACCAAAGAACTTTTTGAATAACGCGCAGAGACTGCAGCGCCCTGCACATGTGGAGCTTTGGGGTGTGATGCAGTCAATGTGCTGCCCTTAGGCTGGCCCCTGGAGGGCATCCTGCCTCGTTGGTGATGTGCCGCCTCCTCCTCCTCCTCCTCTCTCCTATCAGGCACCCACGTTGAGTCAGTGACCTCATCATCCCCTCCCTCCTCATCACTGGAGCAAACCTGGCAGTATGCTGCAGCAGGGGGAGCATGACTGCCAGATTGCTGTCCTTCTTGGGCACCCCCTCTGTCCGTGCTCGTGTTACTGCCTTCATCGAGCTCAGTATCATCATCAGAGCCTTCCAAACGCTGGGCATCCTCCTGGAGCATGTACCCAACACTGTGGTCAAACAGTTCGAGGGACTCCTCAGGAGGACATGGTGGGGCTAGGGAAGGAGTCACTGATGACATTGAGCCAAGGGAAGAGGCCGCTGCTTTGCCAGACAAAGTACCCTGGGCATGGGTGAGAGAGGATGAGGAGGATCAGGACGGCTTGGTCATCCACTCGACCAAGTCTTCCGCATGTTGCGGCTCAACATGGCCAGCTGCCGAAAAAAAGGCCAAGCGTGTCCCATGGCCACGTGCTGATGAGGATGCACCGTCTCCACGACCAGCACTAGACACAGAGCCTGCTTGCCCTCTCTTATTGGCTTGTGACTGTCTGCCTCTCCTTCTTGGCCTTCCAGACATACTAATGGCCTGTAGCTGCACTAAGCTGGGATATATATATATATATATATATATATATATATATATATATATATGTACTGATACTGCAGCTAGCAAAATAAACTGCCTGCCTGTAGTATGAGAACACCACCAACCTTCTACAGGTAGCTTTAGCTGAACACTGTGAGGTGGACGCACCCCACTAACTTGTAGGTTTAGCTGAACACTGTGAGCAGGGCGCACCCCACTAACTTGTAGGTTTAGCAGAACACTGTGAGCAGGACACACTGCACTACCTGTAAATAGTCTAGCTGCCTGACTGTGGTACTAATAGGATCAAAAGAACACCAGCAATTTTCTTTAAAATACTGTAACAAGACAAGCCTGCCTGTCAGTAAGAAGATAACAGGAACGGATCTAGCTGAACACTGTGAGCAGGACGCACCCCACTAGCTTGTAGCTTTAGCTGAACACTGTGAGGTGGACGCACCCCACTAACTTGTAGGTTTAGCTGAACACTGTGAGCAGGACGCACCCCACTAACTTGTAGGTTTAGCAGAGCACTGTGAGCAGGACGCACTGCACTAACTGTAAATAGTCTAGCTGCCTGACTGTGGTACTAATAGGATCAAAAGAACACCAGCAATTTTCTTCAGGTAGCTGTATTTACTGTAACAAGACAAGCCTGCCTGTCAGTAAGAAGATAACAGGAACGGATCTAGCTGAACACTGTGAGCAGGACGCACCCCACTAGCTTGTAGGTTTAGCTGAACACTGTGAGGTGGACGCACCCCACTAACTTGTAGGTTTAGCTGAACACTGTGAGCAGGACGCACCCCACTAACTTGTAGGTTTAGCAGAACACTGTGAGCAGGACGCACTGCACTAACTGTAAATAGTCTAGCTGCCTGACTGTGGTACTAATAGGATCAAAAGAACACCAGCAATTTTCTTCAGGTAGCTGTATTTACTGTAACAAGACAAGCCTGCCTGTCAGTAAGAAGATAACAGAAATGGATCTAGCTGAACACTGTGAGCAGGACGCACCCCACTAGCTTGTAGGTTTAGCTGAACACTGTGAGGTGGACGCACCCCACTAACTTGTAGGTTTAGCTGAACACTGTGAGCAGGACGCACCCCACTAACTTGTAGGTTTAGCAGAACACTGTGAGCAGGACGCACTGCACTAACTGTAAATAGTCTAGCTGCCTGACTGTGGTACTAATAGGATCAAAAGAACACCAGCAATTTTCTTCAGGTAGCTGTATTTACTGTAACAAGACAAGCCTGCCTGTCAGTAAGAAGATAACAGAAACGGATCTAGCTGAACACTGTGAGCAGGACGCACCCCACTAGCTTGTAGGTTTAGCTGAACACTGTGAGGTGGACGCACCCCACTAACTTGTAGGTTTAGCTGAACACTGTGAGCAGGACGCACCCCACTAACTTGTAGGTTTAGCAGAACACTGTGAGCAGGACGCACTGCACTAACTGTAAATAGTCTAGCTGCCTGACTGTGGTACTAATAGGATCAAAAGAACACCAGCAATTTTCTTCAGGTAGCTGTATTTACTGTAACAAGACAAGCCTGCCTGTTAGTAAGAAGATAACAGAAACGGATCTAGCTGAACACTGTGAGCAGGACGCACCCCACTAGCTTGTAGGTTTAGCTGAACACTGTGAGGTGGACGCACCCCACTAACTTGTAGGTTTAGCTGAACACTGTGAGCAGGACGCACCCCACTTACTTGTAGGTTTAGCAGAACACTGTGGGCAGGACGCACTGCACTAACTGTAAATAGTCTAGCTGCCTGACTGTGGTACTAATAGGATCAAAAGAACACCAGTAATTTTCTTTAAAATACTGTAACAAGACAAGCCTGCCTGTCAGTAAGAAGATAACAGAACGGATCTAGCTGAACACTGTGAGCAGGACGCACTGCACTAAATGTAAATAGTCTAGCTGCCTGACTGTGGTACTAATAGGATCAAAAGAACACCAGTAATTTTCTTCAAAATACTGTAACAAGACAAGCCTGCCTGTCAGTAGGAATATAACAGGAACGGATCTAGCTGAACACTGTGAGCAGGACGCACTGCACTAAATGTAAATAGTCTAGAAGATAACAGGAACGGATCTAGCTAAACTGAATACAGTGTATATATATATATATATATATGCAACACCTGGGATGCATATATATACACAATACACTTTAAGTGCAGCTAACTGACTGACTGTCCTGCCTAATCTAGCTAACTCAAATGAAATGACACTGTCTCTCTCTCTCTCTAAGCACACCGGAACACACTGCACAGGGCCGCCGTGCAGGCGGCCTTATATAGTGTGGGGCGTGTACTAAATCCCCTGAGCCATAATTGGCCAAAGCCTCCTTGGCTTTGGCCAATTATGGCTCTCTGTTAAGGCGGCGCTGTGATTGGCCAAGCATGCGGGTCATAGTGCATGCTTGGCCAATCATCAGCAAGCAATGCACTGCAATGCCGCAGTGAATTATGGGCCGTGACGCGCCACACGAATTTGGCGCGAACGGCCCATATCGTTCGCAATTCGGCGAACGATCGAACAGCAGATGTTCGAGTCGAACATGGGTTCGACTCGAACACGAAGCTCATCCCTATCCACCACTTTAAATTGGGGCGTAATAGTATTGAGTTTTCAATCTTCCCCCATATTTTCCCTAGCGGTTGTTGGAACCATTCGTTGGTTTGATCTAATACTGCTGCTACGTGGTAGTCTTCAAAGTCAATTGACCCTGTTCCACCAGCCAATTTATGTTTCCTAAGTTTGGTTTGTGCGCTTCTAGGTTTAGACCCATGCCAAATGCAGTGGTTGAGCAAAGTTTCTAGTGAGGTGAAGTAGTATTTAGGAATGGGGATGGGGAGTGTTCTGAACAAAGAGAAAATTTGAGGCAATTGTATCATTTTGAATGCTGCTAGTCTACCGGACCATGATAGTTGTAGTCTAGTGATATTTTAGGTGCTGATGCGAAGTTTGTTTAGAAAGGGCTTAAAGTTGGTTGAGAATAGATGTTTAGTGGACCTCGTGAGTCAAGATTAAGTAGAGAGATCGGTCGAATGTTTTGGGGGAAGGTTGGATCTTTATCTGGTTTCGGTAATGTGATAATGAGAGCAGCTAGTAATTCTGTAGCAAAAATTGAAGAGGAGGCCACATTATTGAAAAGTTTTGTCAAGTGGGGAAGTAGGAATGCAAAAAATTGTTTAAAATACTCCCCGGTAAGGCCATCAGGACCTGGGGCCTTCCCAAGGGGAAGTGACATAACGGTTGCGAGAATTTCCATGGCAGAAAATGGTACGTTTAAGGAGGTCAGTTGAGATTCTGTTAGTGTAGGTAGTTTTATCTGGTTGAGAAACTCATCTATTTCAGTCAAAGATGGTTGATGTGTTGATGCATCTAAATTAAGATTGTACAGATCACTATAACAGTCGCTAAATGCATTTGCTATGTCTTGGGGGTTGGATAATCTTTCTTTTGTGTGTGGGTGGAATAAATGGGGAATTTTAGTTTTAATTTTTTCACCCTTTATACG
Source organism: Aquarana catesbeiana (assembly GCF_042186555.1). Taxonomy (NCBI): domain Eukaryota; kingdom Metazoa; phylum Chordata; class Amphibia; order Anura; family Ranidae; genus Aquarana; species Aquarana catesbeiana. Next base: position 176,237,003 of record NC_133328.1, on the reverse strand, counting down.
TTATGCCAGTTTCTTGCCGGCCTTATTGGAGTTAGAGTAGGAGGTGGCCTTGACCTTGCGTTGCATATGTTCGTATGAGTGAAGGAGAAGTTCCTGTCTAAGCGTCAATAGTTGAGCCAATAGAGTGGGGCGTGGGTTTGTCTTATGTTCTGTCTCAGTTTGGCAATTTGGGAGGTGGGGGAGTCAATATGCTGCGTCCTTTTCTTTTTACAAATTGAGCTTAATTTTATAATAATACCTCTAATTACTGCTTTATGCACGTTCCACACCATGGCAGGGTCCCCCACTAAATCATTATTTATTTCAAAGTATTCTTTCAAGTGATCAGCAATTTCTTTAGAGTATGAGGGGTGCTGTAATATGTAGTTGTTCGCACGCCAGAGGAAAGTATTCCGCTGAGGTGAGGTGTCGATGGATATGGATATTGGGTTGTGGTCTGACCATGTCATGGTGTGGATAACAGATGCGCTTACATTTTGTAACAGCCATTTATCGGTAAGAAACATATCGATTCTGAAACTTGTGATAAGGAGCTTGTGATTCTGGAACTTGTGTCAGGAGCTGACCTAAGGGAGAGGTTCTCCTTTTTGCTGCCGAGGTAGTGTCCATATGAACATCTGCCACTAGGTTGGCTAATTGAGAACAAATGCGACCGGTCACAGCCAGCACCTACACGCCTCCATCCCTGTATATGTGATATAACAAACAAAGAAGAGGATTGGTGGTACTTTACATGAGGCGTGTCTGTGTATTTAATTGTAAGGGTAAAAGGTATACATTCTGTAATAAAGTTTGATATTGGTGTGATGGGATGCAGTGGCCCCGTCTCAGCCTCGGGGGAGACACCATGCCCGGACCTCCTGCCCTCTCCATCTTGGAACTGGACCGTGTCCTTGAGCGGTATTGTAAGTCTCTGATTGTATATGTGGTCCTTCTTCCATATTTATGTCCCCTTTTTAAAGACACTATATGCTAATGGCCCTCTCTTTAATTATAGCTTTATTATAGCATCCCACTCCTGATGACTAGCTTTAGGCTACGAAACATGTAGAGTCTACAACAAGGGTGCCCAGACAAGCTTGTCACAATTAGGAATTTTAATTCAATATTTTACTATAATGTTTTCTACCGAGGTGTATATCTGATGTACTATGTCATTTTGGATTTGCTGCATTTTTGATCATGTCTATGTGATTATATATATATATATATACATATATATATATATGTATATATACTTTTTATAATTATTTATTTATCAATTCTGTATCAATCAAGTTTTTTATTACCCAATGTGTTCTTGATTAAAGTACAACCATACTAGAGTTAATGCTATTATCATTACTTTAATTATGATTATTATTATGAATATTACCATTATTAATATCATTATTATTACCATTATCATGAATTCTAATATTTTCAGTGGTGATGCATCATTGTTATCACTACTGTTATTAACTTCTAACTATCTTCATCAATTGATACACTTTAACCGGTCTGACGTGTGCGATGGCTTTGCATCATTTTGCGGGGCCACTGCATCACATCACACCAATATCAAACTTTATTACAGAATGTATACCTTTTACCCTTAAAATTAAATACACAGACACGTCTCATGTAAAGTCCCACCAACCCTCTTCTTTTTTTGACATATGCCACTAGGTTGAAATCACCGCATACTAGGATATGACCTTGATGAACAGATAGTACTTTGGAGATAGTTTTCCTGATGAATTTTGTTAGGCATATAAATTCAGTATGGTGTATTTGGTCCCGTTTAATGTGCAGATTAGGATTAAGAAGCGACCGTTGGGATCAGAGATTTCTTGTATCAGGTGGAAGTCAGTGTCTCTTTTAATTGCTATGAGGACTCCTCTTTTTTTAGAGGTGTAGTTGGATCTGTAGATATGAGGGAATTTACTGTTGTGACAGAGGTTTGCTGTCGCTGGCGTCAGGTGAGTTTCTTGGACACAAAGAATGTCGCTTCCAAGTTTCTCGGCTGTTTGCCATAGAGAGTGTCTCTTTGCCGGGTGATTAAGCCCCTTGGCATTTAGAGAAATCACTGTGAGTGGCATAGTTGTTGGTGGGGCCAACGAGTGGTTTGGAAAAATCTAAAGTACTTACAGTTAGTAGGTGGTAGGTGGTTCGTGAGGCGAGTGATCGAATCCTTAAGCTGTGATGTATCAGGCTGTGTATTCCTGAATGAAGGTATACTGGAACTGTTTCTGAAATAAGAACGTTGCTGTAACAAACAACAAGTCATAAACAGAATAACTACTGAAGTAGAGGGTAGGCAGTGGTTTGTGTAGTACACAAAGAAAAGCCTAAATTAGCTCTGCCACAATAGAGGGAAACAGTTAATAGCCGGAAGATAAAACATATTGCTGTGAGGGAGCGCTTAATAAGTGGATTTTGGGCCCTTCAAGATCCAGAGGCATGTTTTGGCTGGTGACCCCTGGACTCCTGATGGCACTAATGGTGCTGGTGGTGTCGTTGCGGTAAAAGCGAAATAGTATCCTTAGGGAGTTCCAGAATGATCCCCCATTCATGAAAGAGTCGTATTCCCTTCTGGAGAGTGCTGATGACATGCGTCGCTCCATTTTTGGTGACAAGCAAAATAGCTGGATAGCGCAATTTGTATACTATTTTATGGTTGATGAGGCCTTTAGTGACTGGGTTCAGGTCTCTCCTAAGTTGTAGTGTGTACTTGGAGAGGTCAGGAAATATTTGGATTCCCTCAAACGGACGAGGTAGAGGGCCCTCGGCTCTGGCTTCAGACATCATTTTCTCTTTGAAGTGAAAGAAATGGACCCTCATAAGCACGTCTTATGGCACTGAGGCAGCCAGGTGCAAGGGTTTCGTAATTCTGTGGATCCTATCAATGACGATTGCAAGGCGCTGTGTCAGGAAAAATGGTGCGTATAAGGTCTTTGGCATACTTGGGTAGGTCTGGAGTCGCAATATTTTCTGGGACCCCCCGTAGTTTGACCTTATTACGCCTGGATTACAACAAATAAAAATGAAAAGACGGGAACCCTGGGATGGTACGGGTGAAGGGGTAGGGAGTAATGAATGGGTAAATCTGAGTATAGGGAAAAGAAACGTACTAAATGGTATGTTTGGTATGAGAAATACCCAGAAATAGTAAAAAAAGAGAAATACTTTATTAGAATATACAAAAAATGGTTATAAAAAAGGTGAACAATACATACAAAATACCTAAACCACACAAATGTGCATACTGGTAAGAGGAGGCATACATATGTGTGGTACATAGGAGCCCAACATGTTTCTGATAGGAATAAAAATTCAGTTCCTTCTTCAGGGGTTTCCTGTAAGGATTTTTTGTATGATCTGGGGGAAGTATATTAATAGAACATACCAGTCATTAGTATATGTATATATAAACACATATATGTATATACAAAAATCATGAATGTATATCATAGGTGTAAAGGATATCAAGAGCAGGATTGTTTAAAGGCTAAAAAAGGACATATATATGGGATGAAAAATAGAAAATAAAAAATAAAAATGAGAAATGAGAGATGATAAGAATGTGAAAAGATGAATAACAATAATCATAATACGGGCTCAGAATACGCCAGAAATCCAAAGTGAAATAGAGCATAATGGGGACTTACTCGTTCAAATAATTAACTGCATACAGATCAACAGGCTATGGTCTGGCAGTCTGCTGAGTGGTATCCCAGGTCATCATCACCATGGTTCATCACAAATTTGGATAAAGAAGGCCATATGAGAATTTATATGTAATGGAGGCCTAGGCTCAAAGGTGGTATGGAGATTTTCTGATATATATCAAGGAAAGGTCATTGATGCCAAATAGATGCAGTGAGGTACGTCGAGCCACCAGCGTCCACGAGGAACAACCAATATGAAAGGGGGATTTACATCCCTACATGTAAGAAATATGATATTGAAGTATAAATGTCAAAGGTCCATGGATTCATCAGAAATCCATGCGAAGATAAGTGTTAAATGTACAAATATATATAATTATAATATATATCATTAATATAATTACAACCATCTGGGCCCTTTGGTCATATTGGGTTAGACCAAAAAAGGGGGGGGGGGGGAGTGGAGAGGGGGGGGGGAGGGGAAGGAGAGGGGAGGGAAGAAAGGGAGGAAATGGGGAACAAGTTGGAAGGGTTGGAAAGGGGGAGGGGGGGGTGGAAGGGGTACAAAAGGGGAAGGAAAGGGAGGGGAAGGGGGGGGGAGAGGAAAGAGGGAAGAAGGTAGCAAAGGTTGGTGCATATATATATTAATGTAGTATGTAGTGCCTAAAAAGACATATAGGAATAGTGGGTGTCTGGGGCCAATCTCCGCACATTTGCCCCTGACAGCCATACTGACAACCATATCCTATAATGTGCATCATACAGCCAAGGCTTTTAATGTAGGTAAAGTGAGTTGAATGGGGATCTACCTAATGCACGTAGTTCTGTACAATCGTGGCATAGGCAAAAGGATGACAATACATGGTTAGTTCAATATATTCAAATGATATTAAGAAGTATTTACTTACAAATTGTAGAGTGTATGGAATCACAACCTCCCCCCAGGAGTATAGCCTGGGTATGCAGCACAAATGTGTTTGCATTTGGAGGTTCTTTAAAAGGAAACAGATGGGGGAAGAATGATTGCACCTGTGTTGGGCAGGGAATGTATGTTACTGACAATTGTAGGTAATGAATAGTGAAGCCAGGTATGGATGGGGCCCGACGTCACTGCCCCTCCGCTGATCAGTGTCAGCAGAGGAGGTAATGTGCGCCGGGAAGTTGTTCCCCCGGCGAGGCGGCGTCCAGCGTACACCGCGTCACCGGGCGCGGTGACGTCAGACGTCGCAGCGCCGCCGACACAGGAAGAGAGGACTCAGTCAGGCCACCCTGAATGGCAACCGCATCGCGCGTGCGCGAGCGGCGAGCCAATGGGCGGCCAAGAGTCCTGGGTATGGCTCCACCAACAAAGGATGTGGAGCCTACCTGTGCCGGGGGACATGATGCTGGTGATAAGAACGACACAGCCGACCACATGGCAGCTAACCCAAATAGGGCAGGCCATCCAGAAATATAAGATTTTATGTAATATACAATGGGTGATCCTATAAGACCTGAGAGAGAAGACAGCAGAGTGCCAGATCAAAATCAAACCCAGCTGTGTACATTAATATACAGTCAGGGCATGGATAATCAGTAATTGTACATAATATGTATATACAGCAAGCATAATATACAATCAAGTATTAAATTACCAGAGATATATTATGGGAATACCAATGGAATTATAAGTATCAATGTAACATTGTATCTCACATAATAAACGGAAAAATATACATCATGCAGCATCATTATAAATGACAGAGACTTATTTGGAAAGAAATCAAATTTTAACATAATCTATATATGTATATACAAGATACTGTATGCTCAAGTGTGAAAGGGAGACTGTTGCTAAGTGGCCAGCTAGTAGAATCAAATTAGGTGGCTATAGGTCCCTTTCCTAACCCCCTGACGTAAAGCCTTGTAAAAATGGTTTAAAGCTCAAAATTTCATTTAGGCCTGGGGGTGAGGTGGCATTCAAATTTGCAATCCATCTCATCTCTCGTTGGAGAAGCAGTTTATTAAAGTCTCCACCTCTAACCGTCTGGTGGATACGATCCAAGGCTGTAACTGAGATTTTAGGGAAGCGTTCACAATGGACCAACTTAATGTGGCGGCCTCATGGAGAATCAGGGTCTTTCGATTTCATAGCCGCTATGTGTCAATATAGGCGCTTGCAAAGTTTCTGGATAGTTTTGCCAACATAAAAACAACCACACTCGCACTGTATTAAATGCACGACGAGTGTGGTCTGGCAGTTAACGTAATGCTTTGGAAAAAATGTCCATCCATTAGGAAGGCGTGGATTTATATTGGTATTAATATACTTGCAGTAACCACACGACCCACATGGAAAGGTGCCAAGTGTGTTGCACGGGTCGCCACGGGTCAGTCCCTTGAATTCGCTCTTAACCAGACGATCTCCAACCGAGATGTTGCGTCTGAAAGTAATTAGGGGGTTGGGGGAAACAAAAGGATTAGGGGGTTGGGGGAAACAAAAGGGCCCACCAACGGGTCATTAGTTAATACATGCCAATATTTAGCAACAATCTGCCTTTTCTCTGTATGTTCGTTGGAGAATGTAGTAATTATCCTGGTATAAGGATTATTATCACGGTTGGCTCTGTTGCGTGGTTGTATTAATTCCTGTCTGTCCCGACTATTAGCTTTATTGAAGGCTCGTTTTAAACTCTTGTGGCTATAGCCTCTATCCAAGAGGCGATTTTTTAAAACTCTGGCCTCATGTACGAAATCGTCATTATTAGAGCAATTTCTTTTGATTCTGAGAAATTGACTGAATGGGATAGAGTTAACTAATTGTCTTGGATGGAAACTATCCGAGTGTAGGATTGTGTTCCCAGATGTGGGTTTGCGGTGGAGTTTGCAGGCCAGAAAGTTATTTGTATTCTTGAATATCTCAACGTCCAAAAAGGTAATTGAGGTATAATCATACGTCATAGTGAACTTTAGGTTAAATTCATTACAATTGAGTATGGTTAAGAAATCATGAAGTGAGTTGACTGGTCCCTCCCACAAAATAAGAATATCATCGATGTACCTGCGCCACATAGTAATGTGGCGCAGGTACATCGAGAGATCGTCATCGCTAAACAAGGTCTTTTCCCCTTCCCCCAGGTACAGATTGGCGTAGCCAGGGGCACAGCAAGTGCCCCTGGCTACGCCCTGCACCTGGAGGAAATACCGCCCGTGAAAACTAAAAACATTGTGTTGAAGAATGTAGTCCAATGACTGTAATATAAAGTCATTGAATGCTTTCTCAGAAGGGATAGTTTGTGACAGAATACGTTGAATGCACGCTAGACCTGTGCTATGCGGTATTGAGCTGTATAATGTTTCCACATCAACAGAAACCAATATCGTATGGTCAGACACTTGGATTCCGTTGATAATTTGGAATAGATGGATGGTATCCCTTATATAAGATGGTAAGGACGACACTAATGGTCTGAAATGTTCATCAACGACCTTAGATAAGTTTTCAGTGATGGAACCCTTGCCCGACACGATGGGTCTGCCTGGTGGATCTATAGGGTTTTTATGAATTTTGGGGAGGGAATAAAATGTAGGGATTGTAGGAAATGCGGTGCGGATATATTTCCACATTGAGTTGGAAATGATGTTATTATTTAATGCTCGATCAACGAGAATGTAAAATTCCTCGTTGAATCGAGTAATTGTCTGGAATTCGATAGGTCTGTACCAGTCTGAATTATTCAATATTTTCATGCACATGGATATGTATTGCTCATTGTTCATCAGAACAATGTTCCCGACCCTTATCTGAAGGTTTGATAACCAAATCAGAATTTTGGGCTAGATCATTCAGGGCTATTTGTTCATTCGTAGTTAAATTGTCAGCTACTTGAGAGTTGGTACTCATACTCTTAATCTCTTGGGTGATTAATTTTAGAAAGGTAGCTATCCCATGATTGGAAGATGGAGGAGGATAGAGGTCTGACTTTTTCTTTAATTTAGAAACTTGTTGTACCGTTGTAATTGGATTAGTCGGTGTGTTTAAGCAAGACTCCAGGTCGATAATATCGATAAGGTCTCGGGTATCGCTCTCTTCTAAGAGTGAATTTAAATCTGCTAGTGCTTGGCGTTCTTTGGCTGTTTGAAAAGTGGTTGAATTTACATCACTTTTATTAAACATACTCTGAAGTTGGAGCTTGCGAGTGAACAGGTGTATGTCTTTTATTATTTCAAATTTGTCAGTTTTTCGGTTGGGGCAAAATGTGAGACCCTTGGATAGTACCGAGGATTCATCCACTGTGAGAGGGTATGAAGAAAGATTAATTATGTTATATGATTGAGGTACAGAATGTTCTATGTTTGAACAGTGGAGAGGGTATTCAAGTTTTTTGGCTGAAACAAACTCGGGATTTTAATAGTAGTAGAAGGAGTTTCTTTAGTGATTGGAGCGGCAGGAATTGGACCAGGGGTGTTCTCAGGGAGGGTAGATTTTTTAGAGGGAGTCTTATGTGTTCTAGTTCTTTGATTTCGTTTAGGCCTACCCTCAGAGCTATCGCCATCCCTTTGTCGTTTTTGTTTTTTTGTATATCTATTGATTTTTGGAAATGACTGTGACACACTTGATGCTACAGATGAAGTATCGGAAGCGTCTGATTGGTAATCGTTTTGTTTATAGCGGCGTTGGCGATTCCTAGTATTAGTCTGTTGGTGCCATTTATAGGCCCTTCCTTCTTGGAAGGCCTGTTTGTCGCGTAGGAATTTATTTTCCTTTTTAGCAAGAATATCTCTGTTGAAAGCCTCGATATGTGCCTTCAATTTCTCGTTAAGCTCTGGGAAAGAAGGGTGAGTGTTTAATGTATTTATTTGGGAATATAATTTATCTATGTTTCTGTCAATATCTATGAGTCGCCTCTTGTATTCTTCAATAAGGAGATTCATCATTTGACTAGAACATGATTTCAAGACATTTTCCCGGGCCATTTTAAAGGTAGAATCAATGTTATCGAATGAGGGAAAAATCTGAACCCTGAGACCCAAGGGATTCAGATCCTCCCTGATATATTCCTGGAACGTCCTAGTGTGCCAGTAGAGAGAAGATTTCTTTTCTAGCCATTTAGTGAGGTTAAAGAAAAGGAAAGATAGTTCCGATTCTTTTGACTCCTTCTGCTCGTAATCCTTCTGAAGGTTATTTGCAAATGCGAGCCACGCTTGACCTATGAATTCTGCCATAATTGATGTTAGTGCTCTATATAGGGTATAGGGGTCTAACCCAATATGACCAAAGGGCCCAGATGGTTGTAATTATATTAATGATATATATTATAATTATATATATTTGTACATTTAACACTTATCTTCGCATGGATTTCTGATGAATCCATGGACCTTTGACATTTATACTTCAATATCATATTTCTTACATGTAGGGATGTACATCCCCCTTTCATATTGGTTGTTCCTCGTGGACGCTGGTGGCTCGACGTACCTCACTGCATCTATTTGGCATCAATGACCTTTCCTTGATATATATCAGAAAATCTCCATACCACCTTTGAGCCTAGGCCTCCATTACATATAAATTCACATATGGCCTTCTTTATCCGAATTTGTGATGAACCATGGTGATGATGACCTGGGATACCACTCAGCAGACTGCCAGACCATAGCCTGTTGATCTGTATGCAGTTAATTATTTGAACGAGAAAGTCCCCATTATGCTCTATTTCACTTTGAATTTCTGGCTTATTCTGAGCCCGTATTATGATTATTGTTATTCATCTTTTCACATTCTTATCATCTCTCATTTCTCATTCTTATTTTTTATTTTCTATTTTTCATCCCATATATATGTCCTTTCTTAGCCTTTAAACAATCCTGCTCTTGATATCCTTTACACCTATGATATACATTCATGATTTTTGTATATACATATATGTGTTTATATATACATATACTAATGACTGGTATGTTCTATTAATATACTTCCCCCAGATCATACAAAAAATCCTTACAGGAAACCCCTGAAGAAGGAACTGAATTTTTATTCCTATCAGAAACATGTTGGGCTCCTATGTACCACACATATGTATGCCTCCTCTTACCAGTATGCACATTTGTGTGGTTTAGGTATTTTGTATGTATTGTTCACCTTTTTTATAACCATTTTTTGTATATTCTAAAAAAGTATTTCTCTTTTTTTACTATTTCTGGGTATTTCTCATACCAAACATACCATTTAGTACGTTTCTTTTCCCTATACTCAGATTTACCCATTCATTACTCCCTACCCCTTCACCCGTACCATCCCAGGGTTCCCGTCTTTTCATTTTTATTTGTTGTAATGTATTATTGGGATGCGGTGATTTGGGTATAAATTTACTTTCATACTCTTATGTGGTAGTGCACCATCTTCTATTTAAACCATTATTACACCTGGATCGGTCTTCTAAATAGGCCAGCTTGGCCCGGACCCAGTCCTGTTCTTCTTTTACCTCATCGCACATGTCTATGAGGTCATTCACCGTGGATGAACAATCTGACATGCCCTTTTCAACAGTGGATACTCTACGATCCAGGGAGCTTACCTCAGCAGTGAGTTTGTTGAATAAGGATGATAAGTCTGTCATCAGGGAAGACTGTAGGGACATTAGCATGTCTTTTAACGTGGTGTCGATGACTGGCTGCCCTGATGTGGGGAAGGTTGCCATAGAGGTGTGTAAGGCCTGGTTCAATTGCAGGGGATTGAAGGCCTGGGTCTCAATTAGTGGCTGGGATGGCCGCGATAGCGGCGCATCCATCCGCATCCTTGCTTTGGCCGGGCTGTTCAGGATTGGGTCTGCACCTGGGTCAAGTGTAGGGGACCTGGGTATTTCTTCAGGGCTTATTTCTCCCTGATATTCATAAAGGAGGTCTGTGTAGGCTTCCCGCAGTGCGGCTAGGCTGCCACTTGACTATGAGTGACCTGGTCCTCAGGAGGAAACAGCAGGGTTGTGAGTTTCTTGGGCTTGTGAACGCCAATCCTTTTGTGGGACATTGTTGTTTGAGGTGTCCGGAAGTATCTGTGCGAGTCTGGGATGATAGCTGTGCCTCAGGCGGGCTCTAGTCGTTCCGTTATCGTCCCTCACTATGGAGCGCTGGTCTTAAGCATCCATCTTTCGCACCGGCCGGCCACGCCCCCTGTGTGTAAAGTTTGAATGCAACAACAAGCCTCTGTGTGATAATCTAATGGGAGAAGTGCCTATTACACTGCCTGGTCAATCATGTTAACAGTGAAGAGCTGCGTTGACTGTTAAGTGTTTGGTGCAAACCTGGTCAGTCACAGAGCTGATGGTGGTTAGAGAAACAGTCAGAGTCAGCCTTCTGGTGGTGGGCCCTAAGATTTCGGGTGGGCTATGGGAACTCTGACCTGAACCACAAGTAGGCTACAGGCCTGTGCTAGTATCAGGGGTGGATCCAGGGGGGCCAACGTGGCAATTGCGGCAATAGAGCAGGCGGCTCCATGAGCGGATAATAGAGCGGGCGGCTCTGTGGGAGGATGATAGAGCGAGCGGCTCCACGGGCGGGCCGCGCAGCTGAGTGGCTCGGCGGGCAGGTGAGAGAGCAGGCGGGGCAGCTGAGTGGCCAATCAGCGAACCGGCGGTCTGAGGGTAGCAGAGAGATTACATCATCTCTCTGCTGCCTGACTCTAGGACACCGCAAGAGACAATCCCACCTTAGCAGCAAGTGACAATCGGCAACGAGTGACAGGTGACGTGGTAAGTGACAGACAGCAACTTGTGGAAGGTGACGTGGCAAGTGACAGTCTGCAACTTGTGGCAGGTGATGTGGCAACTGACACTCCGCAATGTGTGGCAGGTGACATGGCAAGTGATAATCCGCAGCTTGTGACAGGTGACGTGGCAAGTGACAATCCGCAACTTGTGGCAGGTGACGTGGCAAGTGACAATGCGCATCTGGTGGCAGGAGACAGTGGCAAGTGACAATCCACAACGTGTGGCAGGTGATGTGGCAAGTGACAATCTGCATCTGGTGGCAGGCGACAGTGGCAAGTGACAATCCGCAACGTGTGACAGGTGATGTGGCAAGTGACAGTCCACAACTTGTGGCAAGTGACGTGGCAAGTGACAATCCGCAACTTGTGGCAGGTGACGTGGGAAGTGACAATCCGCAACTGGTGGGAGGTGACGTGGCAAGTGACAATCCGCATCTGGTGGCAGGTGACGGTGGCAAGTGACAATCCACAACGTGTGACAGGTGACGTGGCAAGTGACAATCCGCATCTGGTGGCAGGCGATGGTGGCTCAGGGCTCCCACTGATTTTGCATTATGGTGAGTTGAACAATTTAATTTTATATAACAATGTAATAATAGAAATAATGTGCTTCAATAATCCTGACACCATAACAACTATGGTGCCGGGATGATTAAAAAGCCAACACCAGCCATTGCCTCGACAAATTGCCCGCAAAAAAAAGTATTTTCTGGCAGTGCCCTTCGCGAGACTAGACTCTGGATCCGCCCCTGGCTAGTATGTGCTCTGGGTGTGAAAGGATTAAGCAGCAGTGAGAGGGAGGATGGTCGGGAAGCCCTAAGGCTGCAATCTGTGCACACTACAGTTCATGAGTTGGGTTGAGCTACATGTCATGCCCTGTAACCTGTATTTTAGGTGGTGTCCTGGCTCTAAGTGATGGTCATGTGAACTGCACACATGAGGTTTCACTGAAGAAGCTGACAATCACTGCAGTAGTTGGCACTAATACAGTGATAGCTGCTAGCTTCTAGGTCATGTCCCAGGTGGCTTCCCCTTTGCACACTGATCACAAGGGATCATTTGCTTGGCACTGCTGCAGTTCATAGAATATATCTTTATAATAAATATAAAGCATTCTCTGATCTGATGAGATGGAGAGGAAGGATGGTGATGTCACAATCTCCACCTTCTCCAATTAGGGAACACTTTGTTCAATTAATGACGGTTAAATGCAGGACAGACCAACACAATCCTGGACTGTTGGGAGGTATGGTTAAGTCAATAAAGGACAATCAATTCTCTGAATGGTGCCCATTCCGAGTGACTGACTTCCTGTATTCACAAATCACAATGCATCAAGCTACCAATCAGCACAGGACCAGGAAGCAAGTGGACATCACTGATGTAGCAGTGTCTACTTCAGTGATTTTCAGCTTTCAAATGCATTGACTGGGTATAGTATAGGCATAGTTGGACCAATGTAACATTGTAAAAATATACAATGCCTGTAATTATTCTTTAACCACTTCAATACTGGGCACTTTCACCCCCTTCCTGACCAGGCAAATTTTCAGCTTTCAGTGCTGTTCATTTTGAATGATGATTGCGCGGTCATGCAACCCTGTACCCATATAAAATATTTATACTGTTTTTCACATAAATAGAGCTTTAATCCCCACTGTGTTTTTAATCCTTTGCATTTTCCATTCACGGGACTCTATGGAGACAGTACTTGGCTCCTATTTACAAGATGATGTTACATATCCTATTCTATTTTTCCCCACAGAGGTATTCTTAGCAAGAACATTTTCTATTCATCACTACATCCAATGCACAGTATCTGAGCAGTTTTCATTGTCTCACTGACTTGTATGCTAATGCAATACGAGTGGAGTTTCACCTACCACTCTGCCTACAAGCCCCATAATTCAGCTGTCCCGACTCATGTACCCTGCACATGCGCAAATTAAACGGCAGGTCCATTCGCTGCACTGCCTACATTGCCCATAATTCTTCTCATCATGATGTATGGACGTGATTGCGTCACATGACGCTACTGCTTCCAGCGACACGGCCAGGCTGTATAAATAGCCCATGTTTTTAACATGGGCTCTGTATACAGCACCCGGCTGTCTCCCAAGGGCATATCCATTTTTCTTCAGCTCCATGTAAGTTTTTATCTGCTACTTTTATAGGTACTGTCCTGGCTACCACTTTTGGCTGTTCAATGCATTCCCCCCTTTCATCCTTATGTCCATAGGTATTACATGCTAGCAAGGGCTGCATTGCATGCCGCTAGCAGTACTCAACCTTACTAAGGCTTTTTCCCTTGTTTGGATGCTGGACCTGTCAGTATCATTATCCTGATGGTCTTTCCTTGCCTGGATACAAGACATACACTTGCCCCTGTTGTAGCAATGCTTTGAAGTTTACACACTAGTAGGTATCCTGTTTGTGCTTGTTTGTGCTAGTTTCTAATAGCATATTAGCTATCCGCTGTATTATACTCTGTATGTTAGAGCCTCTTGCATTTTTTACTTCTCCATAGTTTGTCATAAACATTCCATATTTTGGAGAATTTCCGGTTACGGGGATTTTGTACATGAGGCCTAACCAAATTGATGGTACCTTTTTATTGCCATCTTATTGTTTCATGCCCATTTCTCTTGGATGGTTCAGCACATGCTTTTTAATGTACATAGTAGAAACATGTGAGTAGGTAGCGCTGTTGCCAGTTATGAAATAGTTTAAATACAAATGTCCTCTGGGGGAATGGATGGCTAGTAAACAATGGCACAATGGGAGTAGGGGGAAAGACAAAAAACCTTTTGCATAGGCTTAAAATAGTCTGTGTTCCAGGGCAAGCTATCCAGGGAAGCATGAGGCAGGCTCCAAACATGTAAGAAAAAAGCAAAAGAGAAGCGCCTCCGGGTCAGAATCAGTTAAAAAGCTTTATTTTACAAAACGAATATGTCCACTTACATGGATAAAAGGCAAGTAGAGCACAGATTTCCTCGAGTGGTGATGTCGCAGCATGAGTGCCTGTATGTCAGCTCATGTCCACGGGAGAGAGGGGAGACAATCCCGTCCAGCAGGTTGTGTAAACTCTGTCCCAATTTTAAAAAAAAAATGAAAAATTGTATATATATATATATATATATATATAAAAAAACTAATGGGAAAAGGTATATATGTGCATGTGTATATATTGACCTCTGCAGAGCTACTGTATGCAGTACACCCATTCTGATAATATTATCTATATACTGCCGTCTGCATACAGTAGCTCTGCAAAGGTCAATATATTCACATGCACATATATACCCTTTCCCATTAGTTTTTTATATATATACAATTTTTCATTTTTTTTCTTCCCTCACAGCCCCCCCCCCTCATTTTTATTTCAATCGATTATTTTTTACCTTTTTTACCTTTGTTGGTGGAGCCTCTCTATTTAGATTGCGTTATAATACTCAATCTCCACTAGATGGCTCCATCACTGAGCACATATAAGGCTCCTATGAGCCTCTATCCTCAATGCTTGAAGAAGGCGCACGTCTGTAATACACAGTGCGCATGCGCCGACACGTCGTTGCACTGTCTGCGACGTTACCGTGTTGGAGGCCTGCGTTCCACTACTCACACGAGCCAAGCCTCGTTTTCATCCCTGGGACGGAGTTTACACAACCTGCTGGACGGATTGTCTCCCCTCTCTCCCCTGGTCATGAGCTGACATACAGGCACTCACGCTGGGACATCACCACTCGAGGAAATCTGAGCTCTACTTGCCTTTTATCCATGTAAGTGGACATATTCATTTTGTAAAATAAAGCTTTTTAACTGATTCTGACCCGGAGGCGCTTCTCTTTTGCTTTTTCTTGCTTTTTAATGTAACATGTTGTAATGCGTTTGTGCAACACTTCTGATTTTAATTGGAGTGTATTTCATTTCAGACAGTGAGACTTGCTCTCTTTTCTCTTTTGTTACGTCTCTGAACCTTGATCGTGTCCTGAAGAAGCTTCACGGCGAAACGCATAGACGCACAAGGGCTCACTGTACAGACTGTATTATTCTCATGTTTTTTATCTCTTTTTGAACACTGTGTCCATATGATGTACTTTTTTCAATAAATGTTTTAAATATTATTTGTGTCACTTCTCCATTGTTTCCATGCCTTAAAAGTCAGATTTTTGCTACTCCAGTAGTACCCCTCCCTGGTTTCCTTTTTTGCTTACATCTATTCTATGTGAGCTACTGATATCTATAAATCTTTCCAGCCCTCTCAGAAGTGCCCCCATTCTGTTAAAATTGAGATAAATACCTGTGGGAGGGTCTACAGATTTTCATATAGTGTAATACCAACAATGGTCTGGCTCTGGAGTCTGGATCCACCCACTTTCCTGTCATTTTTCTTGATTGATGTCCTCTCTCTGCTCGCTCCCGAGACTTCACAGAGTGTAGCCTGTCCCCCTCACTTCTCTCTCCTCCCCCCTCCCTTCTCCCCCTCCATTCTCTCTCCTCCCCCCTCCCTTCTCCCCCCTCCCTTCTCTCTCCTCCCCCCTCCCTTCTCCCCCCCTCCCTTCTCTCTCTTCTCTCTCCCCCTTCCTTCTCCCCCGCAGCATGTTTAAATGGTCATAAGTGTCAGCAGAGATATGAGCACTTCATTCAGTGACTAAGGTAGGAGAAGTCACTGATAGTTCTGTGTATGTAAATGTCCTACATAATATTATCTACCAAAGTGAAAGCAATGTATTTGTAAAGCAGAATACACATATGGATGTGACAGCACACAGGCATTCCATGCATTACTGGTATAGTAAAATGTAATAAAATCAGAGCTAACATTGTAAATTAATCCTTTTATTGACTATCTGGATTTTTATATGAGACAATGAAACCTTCCACTCACATCTACTTGAATTTTCATACTGAAGCCCAGACCTCCTCAGACATGGACAGAGCTTTGCTCCCCCATAATTGGTGTATTACCTAGTACCCCTATAGTAATAATTTTTCCTTCATTGTAAATAGAGTATTACAGGATCACATACCATACAGTGCCGTCACATGCCGTACAGTGCCATCACATGCCGTACAGTGACATCACATTCTGTACAGTGCCACCGCATGCTGTACAGTGTCATTACATGCTGTATACGACACTACCTGCTTGGAGTTTGCATGTTCTCCCTGTGCCTGCGTGGGTTTCCTCCGGGTACTCCGGTTTCCTCCCACTCTCCAAAGACATGCTGGTAGGTTAATTAGATCCTGTCTAAATTGTCCCTAGTATGTATGAAAGTGAGTTAGGGACCTTAGATTGTAAGCTCCTTGAGGGTAGGGACTGATGTGAATGTACAATGTATATGTAAAGCGCTGCGTAAATTGACGGCGATATATAAGTACCTGAAATAAATAAAAATAAAATAAATAAGTATAGTGCCATCACATGCCGTACAGTGACATTCCATGTTGTACAGTGCCATCACATGCCGTACAGTGTCATTACATGTTATACAGTGTCATCACATGCCATGCCATACAGAGCCATCACATGCCATAAAGAGTCATCACATGCCGTACAATGTCATCACATGCTGTACAGAGTCATCACATGCCGTACAGTGCCATCACATGCTGTGCAGAGTCATCAAATGCCATACAGTGCCATCACATGCTGTACATTGTCATCACATTCTGTACAGTGCCATCACATGCTGTACAGTGCCATCACATGCCGTACAGAGTCATCACATTTTGTACAGTGCCATCACATGCCGTACAGTGTCATCACATGCCGTACAGAGTCATCATGTGCCGTACAGTGTCATCACATGCCGTACAGTGTCATCACATGCCGTACAGTGTCATCACATGCCGTACAATGTCATCACATGCTGTACAGAGTCATCACATGCCGTACAGTGTCATCACATGCCGTACAATGTCATCACATGCTGTACAGAGTCATCACATGCCGTACAGTGCCATCACATGCTGTGCAGAGTCATCAAATGCCATATAGTGCCATCACATGCCGTACAGTGTCATCGCATGCTGTACAGTGCCATCACATGCCGTACAGAGTCATCACATGCCGTACAGTGTCATTACATTTTGTACAGTGCCATCACATGCCGTACAGTGTCATCACATGCCGTACAGAGTCATCATGTGCCGTACAGAGTTATCACATGCCGTACAGTGTCATCACATGCCGTACAGAGTCATCACATGCCGTACAGTGTCATCACCTGCCGTACAGTGTCATCACCTGCCGTACAGTGCCATCACATGCCGTACAGAGTCATCACATGCCGTAGAGTATAATTACATGTTGTACAGTGCCATCACATGCCGTACAGTAAAAAACAACAACAATATCCCAGCGCCAGTAATTGGACACCTGGGGAGTTAAACCATAACATGTGATATGTAACATATAATATACATTTAGCATGTGTTAACTCGGGGGGGAATGTGAAACCAGTGCAGCTAGAGCAACCGTAGCTGGTAGATACAGATGAAGAGCAAAAACAAAAATTGTCCAGCACTCTGTATATCACAAAGTCAAACTGCAACAGCCCAAAGTAAAAAAACTGAATAATTTAATAAAGGCAGTTTATAAAAACAGTCCCATGGAAACACAGTACTAGAATACTATTGTAAGGAACTAAATATGACAGACTGTCAATCAAGCAACAAGAATACAAAACGGGAGATCCATCCAACTACATGGTCCCAAACTGTGATGAGTTGAGGAGAGGGAAGGAAAAGGGAGGAGGGAATCCAGGTGTGAAGGCACTAAGGAGACCCACAGGATCCCCGCTGGATGTGGGGTACGATCCCTGGAAGGATGACTCACCGGCTCCAGAATGGTGTCACTCAGGGGATGCAGCAGTGCAAATTGAATAAAAAGAAGCCAGGCTTCTTCCCTGGCTTCTTTTTATTCAATTTGCACTGCTGCATCCCCTGAGTGACACCATTCACACAGAGGCGATTCATCCCTGAGGGGACACAGACCGGCAAGTCAGCGGCTCAGTGTTCACCAGCTGACACTCCAGCGGCTTTCCTGTGAGAAGCCGAGCCCTTCCCTCCTCGGAACGGCCTCCCAGCTGAGCTGACGTCATCGCCCATCGCCACGGAGCCTCGGCTAGCTCTCCCTCCTCACGGCGGAGTGGTTATATTATTATTAATTATACATGTATAATTACATGTTGTACAGTATCATTACATGTTGTACAGTGCCATCACATGCCGTACAGTGCCATTCATTGCCATACGGGGATGGGGATGATGGGACTGTATAGGAGTACAGTGGCAGAGGGATGATTTCTATGTACAATAAAGGAGACTCTGGGGACATATCTGGGTCACTTTAGATGTGTGGGAGTTGTCAGTCTCCCTCTCCTATGTGCTGTACACAGGTCATTACATGCCGTACAGAGACATCACATGACGTACAGTGCCATCACATGCCGTACAGAGACATCACATGCCGTACAGTGCCATCACATGCCATGCAGAGTCATCACATGCCGTACAGTGCCATCACATGCCGTACAGTGCCATCACATGCCATAGAGAGTCATCACGTGCCGTACAGAGTCATCACATGCTGCACAGTGCTATCACATGCCGTACACTGCCATCACATGTCGTATAGAGTCATCACATGCCGTACAATATCATTACATGTTGTACAGTGCCATCACATGCCGTACAGTGCCATTCATTGCCATACGGGGATGGGGATGATGGGACTGTATAGGAGTACAGTGACAGAGGGATGATTTGTATGTACAATAAAGGAGACTCTAGGGACATATCTGGGTCATTTTAGATGTGGGGGAGTTGTCAGTCTCCCTCTCCTATGTACTGTACACAGGTATACTTTCTTCACATAGCACTGTGTACATTTCAGAAAACAGACACAGGGCACAGGTCACTATGCTCCTCACCATGTCTCATCTTCTGATATAACACAGTGCTATGTGTAGAGAGATTACCTGTGTTAATTTCTGGACATGAGAAATGACTCTCCCCCCTCCCCCATTGGCTGGACGAGAAGCTGATACAGACTTTGAATGAGTGAGGGGAGGGAGGGGGGAATTCGGATGATACAGGAACATCAATGCTCAGGAGAGAGGAGAGCTTGCAGATAACAGCCAGGGAAAGGTGAGCATTTCACTGCTTGTATCACACTGTCTCTGCTTCTGGGTTTTAGCTGGGGACACGCTGCCATTGAAACAGAGGTATGTGAAGAATGTGCTCATTCTAGATAGCAGCCTGGGTGTACATCTCTTCACCAATCAGACCCACATGCCCTCCAGAGGGAGGGAGTGAAGGAGCGGCTGGATTTTGGAGATGTTTCCACCCCCTGGAATCTTTTGAACTGGGAAAGAACCGTTAGAGGCTGATTCTGGGAGCTTCAAAAGGCTATTCTGCAAAAACTAAACGACTGGGGAAAGAAAGAAATGCAATGCAGGTATGATAGTAGCATGTACTACCTATTTTTGCATTCCCATACTTCTCCTTTAGGTGGCTAAAGTTACTTTGCTGGAAAAAATATACTTGAAATAACAGTTGCACCTTTACCACTTGTAGACAGGTATTTTAAACTCCCTTCCTGTTCAGAACATTTTTCATTTTTCAGTGCTGTCACACTTTGAATGACATAATCACGCTATAATCAAATTAATGTTATGTAATTTCTTGAGAAAGAAAGAGCTTTCTTTTGGCAGTATTTTATCACCACTTGTTTTTTTACTTTTTACTATATAAAGGGAAAAAAATTAACAGTTTGAAAAAGAAAAAAATGTTCTTAGTTTTTGTTACAAAACTTTGCAAATAAATAATCTTTCTTCGTACATTTGAGCCAAAATGTATTCTGCAACATTTCATTGGTTTAACCACTTCAGCCCCGGAAGGATTTGCCCCCTACCTGAACAGGCCATTTTTTGCCATACGGCACTGTATCACTTTAACTGACAATTGCGCGGTCGTGCGACGTTGTACCCAAACAAAATTGATATCCTTTTCTCCCACAAATAGAGCTTTCTTTTGGTGGCATTTGATCACCTCTGCGGTTTTTATTTTGTGCGCTATAAACAAAAAGAGCGCCAATTTTGAAAAAAACACATTTTGTACTTTTTGCTATAATAAATTAACCCCCCCAAAAATATATAAAACAACTATTTTTATTCATCAGTTTAGGCCGATATGTATTCTTCTACATATTTTTGGTAAAAAAATCGCAATAAGCATATATTCATTAGAGGCCAAGGCTGGGTTGAAAGCCATCCACCTTTAAAGCTTGCCGTCTGGTAAGCCTAATCTACAGCTACGGTGGTCGGGCACTTTACCTTGTTTGTGTGTGCACACTATGGTGATTGCAAGATTTTAAGTGCTTCCATTTGGATATTCGTAATTTTTTGGGCATACTTCAATCCTTTTTAGCGCAGCTTCTTTATTTTATTTTGGACTTTTGTGTTATCGCACTATATGCTGCTGATTTTTCATTGGTGCATTCAAGGACACATCTTTTCAGCGCCTTTTTTTTCCTTTATATATTGATTGGTTTGCGCAAAAGTTATAGCGTCTACAAAATAGGGGATAGATTTATGTCACTTTTACTATTATTTTTTTTTTTACTAGTAATGGTGGCGATTTCTATCGGGGCTGCGACATTGCGGCCGACAGATCGGACACTTTTGACGCTTTTTTGGGACCATTGACATTTATACAGTGATCAGAGCCAATAATACCCACTGATTACTGTATAAATGTCACTGGCAGGGAAGGGGTTAACACTAGGGGGCGATCAAGGGGTTAAGTGTGTGTCCCTGGGTGTATTTCTAACTGTGGGGGGATGTGACTGACTGGGGGAGAAGACATATCGTTGTTCCTACTTAGTAGGAACACACCACCTGTCTCTACTCCCCTGACAGAACCGGGATTTGTGTGTTTACTCACACAGATCCCCGTTCTGGTTCTGTCAGGAGCGATCGCGGGTGCCCAGCAGACATCGCACCTGCCAGTCACGCAAATCAGCTCCGGGGACAGGCTGAGGGCGCGCGCGCGCCTGCTATAGCGTCTTAAAGAGCCAATGTATAGCTACGGTGATTTGCACAGCCACGCCAACCCGCCTTATACTTCAGCGGCTGGTCGGCAAGCGGTTAAAAAAAACAGTGTATATTATTTAGTCTGTATTAAGCTTATAGAGTCTACAAAGTATGGTATATATGGATTTGAAAATCGATCAGTCCTGATGTACTGACTGCCTATCTCAATTCTTGAGGACATAAAATGCCAGGACAGTACAAATACCACAAAAATTATCACTTTCTGGAAAGTTTACAGTCCAAGGTAATTAGTCTTGAGGCATGGTGAGTTTTTGTTTAAATGTTTATCACACTTTATATCACACTGTTTATCACAAGTTATTTCTCACACACAGCATAGGCATACTTAAAATTAGACCCCAAAACAACATAATATTTTTGCGTCTCTGAAGTGTCACAACAGGAGAAACACCCACAAAATGACCACATTTTGGAAATAATTTTTTACACAAAGCTGTCTATTAATAACACACAGTATAGGCATAGTAATGCCGCGTACAGATGATCGGAATTTCCGACAACCAAACCGTGGATTTATTTCTGACAAATGTTGGCTCAAACTTGTCTTCTTTTTTAAATGAACTAGTATTTTATTTGATTTACTGCTTGTGTTTCTTTTAGCTGTCTCCTAGGTTCTCCAATGGGCTTTCCTTTCTGGCCATTTTCTTCAATAGTGCAAACCAGTGGTGGCCTGTCCATAGAGGGTGCTTGGGCGCCGCCCCCCCAAGCTAAAAAAAAAAAAAAAAATGTCACTTTAAGAGTGACCGGCGCCAGACATGCGGCGGTCTATGGGAGGCTTCCCAGTCTGCAATCAGCTGATTGCAGGCTGGGAAGCTGATTTGCACGTGTTTAGGGCATGTGCAGGGCGCAAGCTGTGCGCCGCACACACTGCCACTCTACTGGAATTCGTCAGTATGCTATTAGTAGTGGCTAGGACTGGCTGTGACTGCGAGGCAGGGACTGGAGGACAGTGGGCGGTACTATGGGGGTGGAGTCGACTGGGACAGGAGAACACCAGAGGAGAGGACAGTGGGCGGTGCTTTAACATCACTTCTGGTTTCCCGGTCACCTCCAGGGGGAGGTGTCGACTGGAGTACATGTGCGTGCATGCGGTGGATTCAGAGAGAGGAGCGTATAAGAGGCTCCTCGGAGCCTGAGGACAGGGGGGATGGATGGAGTAAGTGGGCCGGTCCTATGCAGATTGCAGAGAGAGAAAGAGCCAGAGACAGCCTGGGGGAGGAGGAGGCGGCACCAGCACCTCCTGAACCAGCAGTGAGAGAACTCAAGGCAGGGTCGGCATAAGTTCACAGCACCGCCGGCAAATAGGGCTGCATGTGTGACTGTGACTTGTTTTATTCATCTCCCTCATGTCAGTGAGAACAGCGATGTGTCTCTCCCACACTGCTATCTGCATAATTCCCAGCAGGAAGTCTGGCTGGCTGCTGTTTTACCCAAATGCAGCTGGACGCCGATTGGTCTGCAGTCCTGTCACTCAGCTCTGCACCTGCCTCCCCCTGAAGTCCCGGCTGTGCTGGGGAGTACAATGTGCAGCCTGGAGAATAAAATGTCTGCTGGAGCAAGAGGGGCAAGAGCCAGTGGCCCCTCTTGTCACGGTTGTGTACACTGATCCCTGTTTACCATCAATGGTGAATATGAGTGCAGAGCGGGTGAAGCAATGCAACATGTGTGATGGAACATGGGGGGGGGTAGCAAACCCTGTATGTATGTGTGTGTGGGGGGGTTACTTCATTTAATGGGGGGGGCCCTGTGTGTCCTGAGCAGGAACAATGTAATTACAATGGGGGAGCCCCTGTCTTGTGGATTAGGGGGACTGCACTCATATTAAGAGATCCCTGTGTGCCTGGATGTCATGTGTATATATAGCTAGCTGTATACACTATATACACACATTGTGAGTACATCTGTCCTGTATACAGGAAGGAAGAAGGTAGGTATACAGGTAGGTATGGAGAAAGGTAGGTATACATCATTTGTCCTGTTACTGTATATATAGCTGTATACAGTACAAATCATGTATATCTGCAGTCAGTGATGATAGAGAAAAGTCTCTATATACAGGAAGGAAGGTGGGGTATATATAGCTGTATATGAGATGGCACTGGTGGTCACAGATAAGATGGCACTGGTGGTCACAGATGAGACTGCACTGGTGGGCACAGATGAGAAGGCACTAGTAGGCACAAATGGGAGGGGGACCTGTGTAAGTTCACCTTACAGATTTTTCTGTAGGGTGAACTTGCACTTTAAGTAGCCATGCGACAGACGTAAGTAGAAGGGGAGACCAATGAGAAACGCTATATTCCAGGCTTTGTGAGAAACGCTATATACCAGGCTTTGTGAGAAATGTTATATACCAGGCTTTGTGAGAAATTATATATACCAGGCTTTGTGAGAAATGCTATATACCAGACTTTGTGAGAAATGCTATATGCTATGATATGCTGTGATTCTGGGTTGTATACTCTGCTGTGATTCTGGGCTGTATACTCTGCTGTGAGTCTGGACTGTATACTGTGCTGTGAGTCTGGACTGTATACTCTGCTGTGAGTCCTGTGATGAGCTGTGATGAGCTGTCCTGAACTGTATACTCCTGACACTATGGGTGGAAGCAAGTGGAATACAGGGGACGGAGTGGGTGGATGCTATAAGGGATGGGACTTATAAGTGGGAGGGATCAAAAAGGAGGGGCGGGTCTGGCTCCATCCATCCTAAAACTTCACCAGCCGCCACTGGTGCAAACGTAACTTATTTGATACATGAGGTGACAATCTCTTCTTCAGCTAACTATTATGTTGTGGGTCTGCTACACACATACATTGTTTTTGTTGTTAATGTATGTAATGCATTAAGGATAAAAATAATCATCCTTTTAGCACCATGTATTAATTGTTTAGAGTCCCTTAAATGGCCTGATTGTGTCAAATTTTAGAGCACTGTGGGGGTTATTTACTAAAGACAAATCCACTTTGCACTACAAGTGCACTGCAAGAAGAAGCCACACATTGTTGAGCATAAAACATTTTACTCTGTGCACATTCACATGTGCGTTAGAAAAGGGTTTTTTGAACAAACCAACATCTTTGGTGTATAACATTTTTATGTTTGACATTATAAATATCCTTTTTTTTGGTTAAACAGGCATGTTTAAAACCATAACATACACAACTCAGGAACTTACAAAGTTCAACTTTGAAAAAGTGAAGGCAATATCAGACATTAGTATGTTAAAACTGTGTTGATCTTGGCTTCATCAGATGGGGTGATGTCACGCCTGTAAAAGCCAAATTTTGAAGATGCACACAAATTGGGGGTCAGAATGTGGATTTCCCTCCTGATCCCATGCCTAATGTAAACATGTGCTAGCTCCCATCATGGGGGGATCAATGGACGTGTTTCGTGGGTGCAACCCCTTCCTCTCACCTACTTGAGTTGCGAGGAAGGGGTTGCACCCACAAAACGTGTACCTTGATATCCTTTGATGGCAGATAGCACATGTTGACACACTGTGTGCATCTTCAAAATTTGGCTTTTAAATTAGTTTAAAACTGGATTTAAAATAACAAATTCCATGACAAAACAGTACAATTTTTGTGTGTTTTAGATTCTGCCTAAAACATCAATGATTCATTTTTTTCTTGAACATCATTGATGTTTTCCTTTATATTTTCTAAATCACGATTGCACAACATGATCTCCCCCATGAGGATCTGTGCACTTGCACTGGTGAAATGAGTTTCTTCTTCCACAACATCCACATCACCTAAAATAAAAAAAAACACACCATGTATTAGAAATATGCAGGCATCCATCTATTACCTGAAGCTGTGGTCTCAGATACTGACTTGTTGTGTTCACTATTTCAACCACTTCATGAACCTCTCCCCCCACATCCTCAGGTTATGGTGTGGTGACTTCCCCTTCTTTAGGTGGTTGTGGGTCCCTGGTGTCCTCTGATGTCCCGATCCTTTTCTCCCCTATGTGAATTTAAAAAAAAAGGTATACTTATTACACAGATATTTGAGGCAAGAAATAGTAATATGAAACATTGCTTGGAAGTGTCGTACAATTGTCTGTTTTGGCAGAGTTCCAAGCTGAAGACATGATTTTTTTCCCTTTCTTAAAGCTGGAATACTTACCATTTTTGGTAAAGTATCACACATAGAGAGACCCCTAGTATCCACTGGAGCACCGGCGTGGCACACCCTAAAAAGGGTGTTCTGGTGTTCCACACTAGTGCTTCTGCATCCAGATGTGTAAACAGCTGCTGAGTGTCCTCTCCTTACACTGAATCAAGTTTGCATTTCATTCTAGTTACAAACCCATCTAGACAACAAACTTCTTAATACAAATCGGCATTAACAAATGTAGTTGACCAGCATCTACCAAAAACACTATATTCGTGGACGATGGAACGATGTTTACTACGAATGATTACTGTGTCCACGAGCCTGAAACTTGCCATTTTAAACTGTACAACAGTAAAGAAAAGCACATGTACCAGCACAAAAGTAATAATAATAATAGGAACACAAGACAAATACTTACTTTTTTGCAGCACTCCCTTGATCCTTCTGTACTGATCGTGCTCCCTCAAGTTGAGGCCTGACCATCATTTCTTCAGTTGATCCTTGGATAGTCGTACCCCAAAATTCCTGTGCAGACTTTTCACAAGTTTAATCATGATTTTGGCCTTTCTCACATTTGGGTTTGGGTAAGGTCCATACTTCCCATCATAGTCGGCCCTCTTCAAGATGTCCACCATCTCCACCATCTCAACAAAGGCCATATTTGAGGCCTTAAATCTCCTCCGGGATTGGGACGTTTGTGGCTTGTGGCTTTCGTCGTTGCTTCTCTCCTCTGCATGCGCCTGCTCTGTCTCCGCCATGTGCTCTCCCACTGCACCGAAAGAGAAGGGTCGGGGAATATACTAGAAAGAAGGTCAGGGGCTGGCAGAGTTTCATGCATGCGCAGTGTATATAAAGCGTAAAAACACACGTGAGTCATACGTACGATCTGTGAGCGGAGGACGGAGTAGCGTAAGCGCCGATCGTGCTAACAAAGGTACAATTTTAACTTGGGGCATCATTGGCCTATACTGCTTATAGATTGAGGCCTATTTTGGGACAAGATTTTGAGAGTTTAGCCTGACATTAGGGTTTGTCTTGTGTTGTGCCTTGCAGATAAAATTCAACGATCACAACTTCCTCCCTAACTTCATTGATAAATACAGAGAGCTGCCCTGTCTGTGGTAGGTGAAACACCCATTCTGTAATAATAAAATAAAGAGGAAGGCAGCGCTGGATCAATTGCTGGAATTGGTGAAGCCAGTGATTCCCACAGAAACCATCCTCTCTTCGAAATGCAAACTTGGTGGCCTGAGGAGCACATATAATAGGGAGCGCAAGAAGGTCCAGGATTCCATGAGATCAGGAGCAGCAGCAGATGACATTTATGTCCCCAGGCTCTGGTACTATGACAGACTGTGGTTTTTGTCAGACCAGACTGAAATCAGGCCATCACTCTCAACCCTTCCTTCCACACTTCCTTCCTCTCTTCCTTCCACCTCAGCTGAGGCTTCCGAAGTCCAAACTGGGCCTTCCAATCAGGAAGAAGATGTGGAGGAGCACAACTTGAGTCAGGTATAGCATTGTTCAACATATTTCTTGTCCAAAAATGAATGATGTTAACTAGATGTTATTATTGATCACTAATATCTGATTTAACAAAGTGGTTTACATATCAATAGACAATAGTAGCCAAAAATGATTGGGACAAGAATGAAAAATGCTGGGGTCAGAATGATAGTCTTTTCTATTTGTTAGCACTCAATTTGCAACAGTCATGAGCTCAAAATTGTGTGTGATTGATGACCAAAAAACAAAAACTATGTCCCATTTTCATACACAGGAAAGTCTCAGCCAGGAGGAGGCCATGGAAAGTCTCAGCCAGGAGGTGGCGGGGGAAAGTGGCAGCCAGGAGGAACTTTCTTTGATTCAGCTGGCTACTGTGGCCCTCAGAACCACCTCCAATTTTCAAGAGGCCTATGCCTGCATGGCAGCCAGCAAAATGCAGGAAATGGAGGTGGGCCAACGCCTCATTTTGTGAGGAAGTCATCTATCAGGCCCTAAATAAGGGGGTGATGGGTGAACTCACAAAAAAAGTCACGTATGTGGGTTGGACCATATTGCTCCTCCACCTCCTGCCACAACTCCAACACCACAGCCACAGCCTGGAAGGAAGCGTGCAAGGAAGTCTTGAGAGTGAAGGCCTGGGTTCAGTCTGGTTTGGCAAAAGACGCAGGCTGTTGTAAGACCACAACCTCGGGACATATATGTCATCTGCTGCTGCTCTCGATCTCTCGCAGTCCTGGACCGTATTGTACTCACTATTAAATGGACTCCTCAGGCTACCAATATTTTCTGTCAAATAATTGAAGTCTGCCCTGGGGTACAAAGGCTTCACCCATTTCAACAGTTTATCCAGCGTTGCCTTCCTCTTTATTTTGTTATGACCCCTAAAAAATGTCTATTTTTTTCACAAATACTTGGCTATGTGTTTTACTTCAAAAAGGACAGTTTGTTTGTGAATAGGCAGGTTGTGGTATAACTTAACACACAAAACAACAAAAAATATTAAGGAGATCATCAGAAAAAAAACATAAAAAAAAAAGCGGGAGATCTTGATAAAAAAAAAAGGAGATCTTGATAAAAAAATGTAGAAACATTATTCTGGAGATCTGGCGAAAAAAAAAATAAAGATTATTCAGGAGATCACGAGAGATCACGAGAAATAATAAAAAAATCAGTTTGTCAGAACTCTGTGTGAATATAAGCAGCAAAACAACTTCATTACTCTAGCATTATAAAGAAGAAGAGAATACGCTGCATTAAAAGATTAAAAAATTTGCAGCGTGACGAATGTGCTATCTCCATTACGAACGCTAGTTTTACCAGACCGAGCGCCTCCGTCTTGTACTTGATTCAGAGCATCGAGGAATTTTGTGCGTCGGAATTGTCTACACATGCTCGGAATTTACGACAACGGATTGGGGCATGATGGGACTGTGACATCATAAGGGGCGGGGTCACCGGGTGACAGCACCCGGTGACCACGCCCCATGCCTATATAAGTGATCGCACACCGCTCACACAGCATAACAGCGGGAGACAGCGTCATGTCAACATCGGAAGAAGAGAAGAAGAGAAGAAGATGGCGAAGACCAGGCCACCACTAGCAAAAGAGCGGCAAAAGAGCAGAAGATTGCGGAGGAGCCCGGCAGAAGAACCGGACACCGGGAAAAGAGGCCGGAGAGCGGGAGAAGAAACGGACACCAGGAGAAGAGGCCGGAGAGCGGAGAAGTCGGAAGAAGACCCCCGAAGTCGGAAGAAGACCCCGAAGTCGGAAGAAGACCCCCGAAGCTGCCTAATAAATTACTTTTAAAACCTGTGTAGTGTGTTTTTTTATTGACACTTTTTCACTAGGTGAATGGGTAGGGGTACCATGTACCCCATACTCATTCACATAGGGTGGGGGGTCGGGATCTGGGGGCCCCCTTATTAAAGGGGCTCCCGGATTCCGATAAGCCCTCCACCCGCAGACCCTGACAACCAACGGCCAGGGCTGTCGGGAAGAGGCCCTTGTCCTCATCAACATGGGGACAAGGTGCTTTGGGGTGGGGGGGCCCGCAGGGTGCCCCTGCCCCAAAGCGCCCACCCCCCATGTTGAGGGCATGCGGCCTGGTACTGTTCTGGAGGGGGGTGCTCGCTCGTCCCCACCTCCTTTCCTGACCGGCCGGGCTGCGTGCTCGGATAAGGGTCTGGTATGGATTTGGGGGGACCCCCACGCCGATTTTTCGGCGTAGGGGGTTCCCCTTAAAATCCATACCATACCTAAGGGCCTAGTATGCTCCTGGGGGGAACCCACGCCGGTTTTTTATTTAAAATTTGTCGCTCCCCCTCATGATTCATACCAGACAGCTGTCAGCAATGCCTGTCGCTCATCGCGAAAGGAAAAAAATGTTTTCCTTTCCAGATGAGTGAGCCAGCTCAGAGCTGGCTCCCGCGACGGGGCTTGCAGGTGTCAAATCTCGCCGATAACAGCGGCAAGATTGACACAATATCGCGGTCACCTACTGTATTCTTCTACATATGTTTGGTAAAAAAAAATCGCAATAAGCGTATATTGATTGCTTTGCACAAAAGTTATAGCATCTACAAAATAGGGGATAGATTTATGGCATTTTTATTATAAATATTTTTTTTTATTAGTAATGGCGGCGATCTGCGATTTTTATTGTGACTGTGACATTGCGTGGACAGATTGGACACTTTTGACACTATTTTGGGACCATTGACATTTATACAGTGATCAGTGCTCTAAAAATGCACTGATTACTATGTAAATGTCACTGGCAGGGAAGGGGTTAAACACAAGGGGGCGATCAAGGAGTTAAGTGTTTTCCCTCAGCATGTTCTAACTGTAGGGGGGATGGGCTCACTAGAACATGACAGAGATAACTGCTCCCGATCACTGGGAGCAGTAGATCCCTGTCATGTTGCTAGGCAGAACAGGAAAATGCCTTGTTTACATAGGCATCTCCCTGTTCTGCCTCTCCTAGCCATGATCGCTGGCCACCGGCGGACATCGAGTCGGCAGAACCCGCGGCGGGTGTTCTGCCGGTGGCGGGCCCGTGCCCGCTCTCCGCAGATGACGGAATGACGTACAGGTACGTCATTTTGCGCACCCATGCCACTTTGCCAACGTATATCGGCGTGAGCTGGTTGGCAAGTTGTTAAATACCCACAAAAGTACCACATTCTGTAAAGAAACACCCCAAGTTATCTTTTAAGAGGCATGATGAGTCTTAGGAAGACTTCATTGTGTTGCCACAAATTTTTGGAACATGCAGAATGAAAATAAAATTTTTACACAAAGATGTCAATTAACCACTTCAATACCAGGCACTTTCGCCTCTTCCTGCCCAGTTCAATTTTCAGCGCTGTCACACTTGAATGACAATTGCGCGGTCATACAACACTGTACCCAAACAAAAATTTTCATTTTCTTCCCACAAATAGAGCATTCTTGTGGTGGTATTTGATCACCACTGAGGTTTTTATTTTTTGCTAAACAAACTAAAAAGATCGACATTTTTGAAAAAAAATTATTTGTTTCTGTTATATAATTTTGTTTTCTCTTTCACTGACAGGTACTGATGTGGCTGCACTGATGGACACTGATGTGGTGGCACTGACAAGGTGGCACTGATGGGCATTGATGAGGAGGCACTGATATGTAGAATTGATGGGCACTGATATGCTACACTGATATGCAGTACTGATAGGCCGCACTGATGGGCACCCATAGGCAGCACTGATATGTGGCACTGATGGGCACTGATATGTGGCACTAATGAGTATTGGTAGGCGGCACTGATGGGCACTAATAGGTGGCACTGATAGGTGGCACTGATGGGCACTGATGGCCACTGATAGGCGGCACTGATGGCCACTGATAGGTGGCACTGGTGGCCACCGATAGATGGCACTGGATAGGCAGCACTGATGAGGAGCTACTGACAGGCTTTACTGATTGGCATCTGAAGGGCACCGACAGGCATTACTGATGGTGCACTGATTGGCACTGTTATGGGCACTGATTGGCACTGTTATGGCACTGACTGGTGTTCTTGATGGGGTACAGACTGGCAGCTGATGGGCACTGATTGGCAGCTGATGGGCACATCTGATGGGGGCTGTGCTGATAATAAATGTGCTGATTATCAGCACAGACCCCCCCTCTGACAAGGAGAGCCGCTGATTGGCTCTCCCTGTCAGTGCGAACCGAGGAAAGCCGTTTACCGGCACTTCCTGGTTCTCACAATGATGCACGGTGATTGGTCACAGCTGATCACATGTAAGGAGCCTCCGTCAGAGGCTCCACACCACGATCGAAGATGCAGTGTGTCAGACTGACGCACAGCACCCGCGATCGCCGCGCTGCGCGCCCCCACAGGCACCCGCCGGCATGTTATCCTGCTGGATGTCATATGATGCCCAGTCAGGATAACAGAACCACTTCCCAGCCATCAATCTGCTATAAACTGGGTGGGAAGTGGTTAATATGTCACACACACAGCATAGATATACTTAGCATTTCCCCCCCAAAACACATAATGCTACTCCTCCTGAGTATGCCAATACCACATGTGTGAGACTTTTTCACAGCCTAGCCACATAAAAAGGCCCAAAATCCACAAAGCGCCTTCAGGCTCTCTAGGGGCATAAATTATGCATCTAATTTCCTGAATGCCTTTTGCATTTTTGGCACCAGGACCATAGAAACACCCATGAAATTACCATATTTGGAGAATAAACTCCCCAAGGTATTTTTTAAGAGGCATGGTGAGTATTTTGAAAACATTTTTTGCCACAGGTTTATGGAAACTGGAGAAAGAAAATAGAGAAAGAATATAAAAATTATTTTACCCAAAGTTGGCAATTTGATAAGATATTTTTCACACACAGCATGGGCATATTGGGAATTATAACCCAAAACACATTCTGCTACTCCTTCTGAGTATAGCAATACTGCATGTGTGAGATTTTTTCAATGTTTAGTTTATGTACCGGACAGTGTGTATCATTACAGTACCATTGCAGTACACTGTTGTATTAAAAACAGTGAACTGTAATGGTCACCTCTGTATGAATGGTCAGGGAATATAGCTTAGTGTAGCATTACCTGTAGCCGTCCCCGATCCTCCAAGTCAAAGAAAGCCTAACCTACTGGTATGTGGCTGCCCCCAGGATTGCCATGTAGGATTGTAGACAGAACTTCTATATATCAAACAAAATAATATTCAAGACTCAATAACCTGTGGGTTGAATAGGCCGTGCTCTTTATTATAGGTATAATAATAATTATTAAATTTAATTAAGCAATACTAGTAAAATATTACATAGCATAATTATAGGGAAAGTGATAAAATACTGCGCAAGTATGGATATATAGTGACAGTTGCTACACAAAATGTGACCATAATTTTTAAACAAAGACTATAAAGAAATGTAGCGCTAACATGATGTATGCTCTGTGGTAAGTGAAAACAAAAGAAAAAAAGAAAAACAATTATGGGAAATGAACGCAAATTAGGACAATCAATCCCAAAGTGAAAAGTCCAAAATGTGTGCATAAATGACAACGTCCAAGG
Source organism: Aquarana catesbeiana (assembly GCF_042186555.1). NCBI lineage: Eukaryota > Metazoa > Chordata > Amphibia > Anura > Ranidae > Aquarana > Aquarana catesbeiana. Next base: position 176,204,273 of record NC_133328.1, on the reverse strand, counting down.
AAAAATGTGATAATGAAGGGTGAATCTTCAATCATGCAAACGACTAAATGCGACTTCAACAGTGGTGGATCCAAGGGATCAAAATGATAAGGTACTCTTACCGGATAGAGTGGACCTAGATGTCAGCGACACTAGGTCAGTAAGGCTTAGATGATCGAATCAGTGGCTCCCTTCGATGGAAATGGAAGTCTGGGTCTCCACAGATGTCACCAATAGTAAAAGCAATGTAGGGAGCAGATAGCATAACCCAACGTGTTTCATCCAAAAAGAACATCAACAGGGGCATATAACAGCTCCCCTACATTGCACATACATATATATATAAATATCTAAAAAGGAATACATCCTTGGACATAAGAGAATGCAGTTATGCTATTGGTGGAGGGGTGTCAGCTGTACGTTCGCTGACCAAGCCTCAATGCAGACAACCAATAGGTATATACTACTATAACCACCAACCACAGGGGAGGTGAAATGACTCATAAACAGTGTTTGCAGCTAGGAAAAAGCCCGCAAAAAACATATGACCGTCTTGTGATAGGCAATGGGAGTACACAACTCTCCCTTAGCCAATAGGAATGGATACAGAGGGAAGTGTCCGCAATGTAGTACCATTCCCTGGTCTACGGTGTGCGTCATGAGTCACAGACCCGGAAGACGTTAGTGTAAACAAAACCACCGTCATGGCGTGCGTGGATCACATGACTGCGCGACTCCTCACGTTGTGCCGTCACGTGTCTAAGTGCCTGCAGGGAACGAACGTGGTGACGTCTGACGCGCGCTCCCGATGTTCCCTGTGTTACTAAATAAAGGAACAAAGCAAGAGACACAACACGTATCCGCCACACGTCAAATCTAGCGCGCAGTTAATACGAGTAGGTCTCATGTTAATTGGTGTTAAACAACCCGTCTGGTGTGGAAGGAGGGCATAGCTGTGTAACGTCCCATGGTGTAATAGGACGACCAACCAGCATAGCTCAAAAGGCAAAAAAGGTGTCACGAGCAGTCTATGGGGGCATGTGAGACAGGGGGACCACAGATCACAAAACCCCAAGGCAAAAAGTATACAATAAATAATGAAAAATTAAAACAAACATAAATAATAAAATAATGTGTGTAATAATTAGAATAAATGAAATAGAGAACAATATACAAACTGGTAGGTTGAAGTGCATGGATAGAGGCAAATGTTAATGACCACCATAATAACCAATAGACGTGAACCAACCTCTCTCAAACATAAAAGGCCAACGCAAGAGGGCAGAATCAAGCCCGGCTAATAAACGAGTTGATGTCCCACTCGACATTCGTGCCATAAGGCGAGTAGGACCGCAACTCGTGTATCCAGAAAGTCTCGAGTTTAGAGACCCCACGGACACGGGACTCCCCTCTCCAATTAGGGTCAAATTAGTCAATAATTAGAAACTGAGTTAACGTGGGATCTCGGTTATGATGTCTCAGGTAGTGTTTGGGGACACTGTGATCGGTTTTACCCACTCTGATGTTGGTCAAATGTTCGTTTACACGAGTGGAAAAAGTTCTAATGGTGCACCCTATATATTGTTTCTTACAGGGGCAGGTCAAAAGATAGACTATGCATTTTGTGGCACAGGTGGTGAAGTGTTTCATAGGATATATCTGTTGTGTAACGGAAGATTGAAATGTGACTGTTTTGCATCTGCCATGGGTGTTATTAAGGCATACGTTACACTTCCTACAGGGAAAATATCCTTTACATTGCTGAAAGAAAGAAATGGTCTTGGGGGGATCTATAACATTGGGAGCTATCTGTCCCTGAATAGATCTAGCTGCCCCTAAAAATCACCACTGCTCGGTCTGGAATAACAGGCCCCAGAAGTCTGTCATTCTGGAGAACTCCCCAATGTTTTCTAATAATATTCTGAATTTGTCTAAATTGAACTGAATATGTGGTAAAAAAAGACCACTTGTGTTTATCCATAGCGACCCTCGGGCGTGCCCCAAACAAGGTCTGTCTGTCAATTAAGCAAATCCGTGGGATCTCTGTATCTAACTCAACGGGTTCGTATCCCTTTTCTATAAACCTGTTTCTCATAATTATAGCTCAGCTATATAAGCCCAAGCTAATACTTTAAAACCAACATAACAGCCCATACGCGAGGCTCAAAATTAATGAGAATGGCACACCCCCTGGGCCACAGCCAACTCCACACAGGTCTGAATGTCAAGATTGAATATATCAAGAGCTATGTCCGATAAATTAACACTATTAGGTCTGTACAAACCCGATAATCCTCCCTCAAGTTCCATATGTCGGAAGGATAATCCATTTATGGAAGGCATATATTTCATCAATGTCCTATTGAGACGTCTGCGGATCTTATCAATGTATCTAAGCTCTAGGGACAGTAACCAATATAAACGAGGAACTATTTCAGAAAATATAAAAACAGTATCAGGTAGCACCGCATGCAAACACAATAAATCTAACTTGATTTGTGTGTACGTGTTATAATGACCAATATAATTTCCAGACAAACGTAAAATGACAATTTGTGGAACCAGCCATTGTCCATGTAAATCCTTCCACTGCATACCACGTTTTCCGAACCAATGAACCTTATACAATTCGGTAATGAGGAAGAAATTCAGAAACACGTAATGCACCAAAAAAACAGAGGCAAAAAAACAATTTAAACAATAAAGCTTCATAAGACAAGAAATATACATCGCTAGTAGTGGCGCCAATAGAAGCTAATAATTCCCTCCTGAAATAGGCAACCTGGAATCAGTCACCTTATTTTGTTTGCGGTAGCCTTTTAAAGCACTTTTTACAGCAAAAAACTGTAAACAGGACCCAGCGTCAGACATACGCATAAAAAAAGAAACACCTGCTAAAATCTTTACAATATAAGAATAAGACATAAGATAGTTAAGGAAAGACAAAACCAAGCCTTCCGAGAATGAAGCTCGTTGTAGCCCCAATGACGATATCAGAAAGGAATACCATAATGACCACGCTGCCTTGTTTAATGCCCACGTGGTAGGAGCAACTAAATTCTGATCACATGAAGGATAGGATTTACACTAGGTCACATAAGTGTAGAGGGCATCCGAAACTAATCTCTGGAATTCTGAAATCTGTAAACGGGACAAATGATCTGCTATTAAATTCTCAACACCAAGCATATATTGTGCTTTAATCAAGATATTAAAGGACAAACATTTAAAAACAATGTGCCGTAAGATAGTAATAATTGGTAATGATCTAGATGACAAACAGTTAATAGCAAAGACTACACCTCTGTTGTCTGAATGAAGCAGAATCCTTCTATTAACAAAATGGATGCCCCAAAGTTCCAAAGCAACCAAAACTGAAAAGAGTTCCAAAAGAACAACATTAGAAGTTAAACCCGCTGCTTTCCATCTATCCGGCCATACCTCTGCCGACCAATGACCAGCTGCATCAGTATGTAAATTAAGCGCTGATGCAGAACAAAATGGAGATTGCCAAAGGGAACAACCATTATAAGTGCGTAAAAATATATGCCAAACAATTAAATCATCCTTGATATCCTTAGTAATCCTGACAAAATGATATGGAGAAGACAACCCCGATATAGCTCTATAAAGTCGTTTGGAAAAAATCCTACCAATGGGCATCACTTGAGAAGCAAAAGCCAGCAATCCTAATAACGATTACAGTATCCCCAATCTTACTTTATTTTTAGCTAATACGAAATCCAATAATTTCTGCAATCACACAATTTTGTCCAGCAGTAAACGGAATTCCATCAAAATAGTGTCAATTTGTATCCCCAAAAAATCAAGACATGGCGTTGGATAAACAGACTTCTCCTGAGCCAAGGGAATACCGAATTCCCTACATACAATCTTGAATTTGGTGAAAAGATATAAGCAATCATCGGATTCTGCTTTACCAATAAACAAAAAGTCATCATGATAATGAAGTCAATTTTCTGAATTCGCATGATGACTAACAACCCATTCGACAAAAGAAGAAAAAAGTTCAAAGTAATGGCAGGAAAGGGAGCACCCCATAGGAAGACATCTATTGAAATAAAATACATTTTGAAAGTGAAAACCCAAAGAATTAAACGCATCTGGAACTATAGGCAATAATCGAAATGCAGATTTGATGTCCGCTTTCGCAAGTAAAGCAGACCCACCCATCATTCTCATTTTCAACAATGCATCATCAAAAGATGAATACTGAACAGAACAAAGGTCGGGATCAATGTCATCATTCAACGAAAACCCCTTCATGTATGACAGGTGGTGTATCAACCTAAACATATTCGGTTTCTTCTTTGGAATAATGCCTAAAGGAGAAATTCTAAAATTAGAGAAAGGAGGTGCAGCAAAAGGACCAGCAACTCTACCTTCTTCAACTTCTTTCTCAATTTTCTTCCGAACTATAGCCATATGTAAAGAGATAGAAGGAAGGTTATGAACAACATCACAACCAAAACCCCGAAATGATGGCAGCACAAAACCATGTAAAAAACCATCATGCAAAATGAGTGCCTTCTGACGTTCTGGATACTGCTGGAGCCATGGCAACATGTTTTGAAGAATCACTGGGGTGGTTGATTTTGAGAAAAAGCTCTTTGGAAGCACCCGCAGAACTGGCGGACAATCATTCAAAACATCGTGAAGCTGGGTGCAGACCAGCACAAAAATTGCATTCATGTTTATACTTACACGAATTGGGCCATTTACACTGCCCATCATTAAAGTGAAAACAAATTCCTCGCCTATAAACAGTAGGAGCAGCAGGTTGTTGTTTGAGGAATTGTTTTTGAGGCAACAAAAGATTTTGCCACAATTCTACTTTCTTAACTCCCCATTTCATGCATTTATGAACCGATAATTTTCATGAAACTATGTGTCGTAAGCAAACCATGAAAGTCCAGGGAAATTTTTGTAGGCCTCCAGAATTATTTCAACATGTTTAATAAACCACAGCATAAGTCAGATCTTCTCTCTCCCAGAACACTAGCAAAAACGCAGAAAACTTGGAGCCAGTTGTTAAAAGACAAAGGCGCTGTTCTGCATTTATCATCTTTAAACTCATCTACATCCTTCCTATCAGCTCAACGATAGAATATGAATATAATCGCCTCTCTAAATCTTTTCTTTAATATTACTGTGCAAATGAAAACCTAAAAGCGACAATTCACATGTAATCACCTCTTTTAGGCAAGATTCAGAAACAAGTAAGGAACCCACAACGTTAGGAGCCTTGTTGCCGTAGCAACAGAAGTAGAAATAGGAGTACCCTGAGATGGAGGAGCAAGCCACTCTGAGGCAATATTTGGATCCAGTGGGGGCTGCGAATCAACTGTTAAAATTTGAAGAAAACATAGACATTAAACCACACATCGAAGAACAAAAATTCTTTAAAATGTAACATGTCCGTGGACTCACCCTTGCTAGCCATAACAACAGGGATGGATGCATTATTAGCGTCAGCAGGTTGTTGTTGCAATGCCATCTAATCCGTTTCCACGGAGCGACGACCACCATCTGTAACCACAGTAACCTCAGAGCGATTAAAAACATCATTAAATGCAACGGAATAAATTTCAGATGAACATTCAGGGCTAACAATAGGAGCAAGAACTTCAAACAAATTAGACACCATCATGTTCATAGGTAGAGCCAATCCAGAGTCTTTTGACCTTTTCTTAATAATTTTACCTTTCTTTGCAGACACTCGTCGGACTGGAGAGTCAAACCTGCGAGGCCTCTTAAGAGATCTGGTAGTATGTCTCCCTGATCTCCTTGCTGCGTCATCACGTCCATCATACGAAGCAGAGGGCTGGGCGAGATCTGACTCTGGAGGCGGGACCATCATGACAGAAGCAGGTGGGTCTGGTGAAGGAAATACACTTTGAGCACATGACCCGGAAATTCCTGTAGTAGCCGGAGGGCAGTTGAAGGAATACACACAGCTCCCAGCCGAAGATGAATCGGCTCTGCAATCCTCTCCACATACCCCGCAGAAATGGACAGAACAAGCAGAGAACCAGAAGCAGTCATAGGTGAAGCTAAAGCCAGGCATCGCCATCCTCGGCAGCGGCCCGATCCATCATTCTACGCAGTAAGTTCTCCATCTTCAGCGTTGTGGACAAGCTTTCTTCTGTGTCTTCTTCTGTCTGCCTGTATGATGATGCATCCTCTTTCTTTTTATACTTATCTGCTCGTGCCTGAGGACCGTTTATTGGATGACTGCCAGCTCCTTTCTCCTAACTGTGGTAAGTATTAATTAAGTATATTTTTTATTTATTAATAAATCTTTACTAATTTAAACTAGTCTCTCACAATCCCATATGTGGTGGGGGTGGGGACATTTTATGCCCCACCCCTCACTTTTATTCCCTGGCCAGGAAGTACAGGAGGCTGAAGAAGGAAGCACAAAAGAGTTGTGTCTTGCTGAATTGTGGTCAGTGGGACGTGCAGATGGGTCAGTTCAGGCAGCAGGCAGAGACAAGGTCAGCAAACAGGCAAAGGATTGGTCCAGGCAGCAGGCAGAATTGTGGTCAGTAAAAAGGCCAGGGATAATACAGGCAGCAGGCAGAGGCAACACTGCACTGGTGTGGTAGTGATCAGGAACACTGTTGCTGGCTGCACTGGCTCTGGTGACACTGGCACTGGTGTGGCACAAGGCCTTATGATGACACTGGAACTGGTGTGGCAGTGATTGGGGACACTGGCTGCACCAGTCTGGTAATAATGAACTGCTGTGGCAGTGATCAGAGACAATGGCTGGATGCACTCACATACAGTGATATCAGAGAAGCCAGCCATTGTATATGCCCACCGGCACAGCAGTACAATAACACCCACCATGGTTTTTCTTTTTACATACTGTCACCAGAGCAGTGCAGTGTCCCTATGGTGACATTGTTCTACTATGCCTAGTTATCAGAGACACTGCATGCTGCACTGCTATAGAGTGTCACAATTGTAGTCAGCCAGTGTCTCTGATCACCAGGCAGAGCAGCAAATGTCACCATAGTGACACTGCACTGCTCAGGGGGTGTTGATTTTTTTTGTTTTTACCACCCTGAGTGCCTACTACAGTCCAATTTGTTTACAAGTGTGATTGCTGTTTGGTTATGGTGATCTCATGGTACAGGGCCAATTTCTGTGGTCTTGCAGCATGATCTGTGATTCCCTAGCATGGTAGGAGCACATCCAGGAAGCGCCGGACATTTATGTGCAATGGCTGGAAGGGAAGTGGTTAAAGAAGAGAATAAATATCTCTTCCACAGTCCATGCTGCTATACCCTGATTTGATAAAAAGAATCATTCAATGAATGTCACAAAACTGACACTTCCAGCGGTGTTGAATCTCCTATGTCCTCCAGTGTGCTTGGTAGTTCCTCTGACAGGCCGGAGAGGTAAATTTTACTATATTCCATTCAGGAATAGCTATTATTTATTGTTTCATTTTTGTGAAGAGAACTCAATTTGGCAAAAATCTTGTGTAAATTCATAATAGCAGGCCATGTGTACTTAGAATATGTTTTTATAACTGTAGCCTGCCACAGTATTGGTACTAAAGGCCCCTTCACACTACATCACACCACACCACAAAATGAATGCGCTGAAGTGCACCACAGCACATACAAAAATGGAGCAGGCTGCATTTCCCTCCAAACAAAATGCACATGACACAGTGTGTTTTACAGCAATGCTGTGCATTGCAGTGCACATGCATTTGGTGGCCACCACAGTGCAGCAAAGCACTCAATGTGCATACGTTACTGCAGTGCGATGGTGTAAATCGATCATGACTGTGGAAATCCTTTTTACAGCAGGTGAGAGCAGTTTTCTCTAATCAGAGGAATCCAAATCTGTAACAGTATTATTACATCTGTAGGGACCCTGCCCTAGGCAGTTGTGTCTATATCTAAATTTAGTGTCTGTTATTGCTAGGCTAAGTTCTGCAGGTCTTCCCTAAGCCCGATGGGGTTTATTGTTTTTGCCGGTTGCTGGGGGAAGGTTCCAGTAAGCAATGCAGGAGGGTAAACTCTCTGGTTTAGGAATCTGTATTTTACTGCCAATCCCTGATGAGCTGTGTTCAGGTATGGCTTAGGGAGATGATAAATATTTGGAAGCACCTTTCAAAAACACACTTTTCCCTCCAATGCCTGTATATGGATTGCTTGCCCCAACCTGATATATGTGCCGAAGGCCCGAGAATCTAAACTGAAGCCATAACAATTTCCTGAAGCTTGGCTCACAAAGAATCTTGTTGATGAAGAGTGTTGCAGAGGATCTAAATAGATCTCCATCTGGATATGGTAAGAAAGATTCATTGCCGATAATTCAAGATATTTGTGGCTTCCAAAAAAGACCAAAGACTGACCTATTCGGTGTATTCTGACTGCTCTCATAGGGTCATGGATTTGTCTGGCTGTTCCTTCACTTCCCCTTCCAGAAATTATAAATAGGCTATTCTTAAAGGACCTACTATTACTTCAATGTCGACCCTTCTTATTTTTGGTCCCACCTTACACCAAAGACCATACATGAGCTGAAATGTTAGCCATGTAAGCCACTAGGGCTCACCTATCGCTGCTCAGGGGTAAGAGAGTGCTACACTTCGAAAATGGATCCAAACAAAAGCTATGTTTCAAAAATGTTTTCATATTAGTTTTTTAAGACTTGTAGTTCCATCTAATTTAAATTGTTTTACAGCAACCATGAAGTGAAACAGTTTTTTAAACACAAAAGAATAAAAATGTGGACTGCAGTATCCAGTTATCATGTATTAAGGTGTACATGGTAAATAAAATACATTTCACTATTAACAACAGATGCAGGAAAGAATCTACAGCACCATTTATATGGAAATCATTACAATTTCTTTTAGGAGTGATAATATCTCTTTAACATAGATAGCATTGTCTTTTGGGTTGAAATTTTGTTTTCCATAGCAATGTACCTGTATCATTCTTTCATTGTCTGTCTGGCACCTGCCAACCAATTCTGAGCAATTTATCAGACAGCAGACATTTTACGCAGACATTTGAAACAAAAGCAGTTATATTTTGCTAGCTGGAAATGTTTTTGGCCTTTCAGCTCAGGTCAGTGCGTCAGAACCTGAGAGTGGAGACATGAATGCTAAACAGGCAATTTATTTTCAGCACGACAACTTTTTTCCTTTATGTGACTGAAATATAAATCTACAGTCAGCAAGTCAAAAGTTCTTGCAGACAATGTAAACCAACATATCCAGGTCATAATTTCTACCATACACTCTTCATATTCTTTACCTTTTCATACAGAAATTCAATGGCACATAGAAAACATAATATTCTGTGTATTATTTTTACTTTAATTTTTTTCTTGTTTGATAAATAGTACAAACCAATGCTACATTGCATATGCACATCAGGGCCCTGGATGTGTTTCTGTGCATAGGAATTATCAGTCAATAATCTGTTTTCTCATACGATGAATTTATTGATTTTTCAAGAGAGGAGAACAGCTGGAAAGCCCACCCAGGGGCTAAAACATATGCAGAAAACAGATTTTAGAACAAAAATAACAACAGAAGTAACAAACGCGTTCATACTCCCAAGGGGGGTTGTTAAAGGTTTGTTTTAGAATTGGTGGGCGGCAGGCCAGATAGACTATCCCAAGGGGCTGAGGAGTTCTTTTAAGTGAAAAAAAAAATTTCAGGGTAGGAAAACAAAAGGATGGAGGGAAAGGGGTAAAAAGGGTTGGAGAAGAGTCCCCACAGACTTGAGTCCCTGCCTAGACTTAAGACTAAAAGTATGATAGATTTGCAGGGTGTAAAGAAGGTAAGGCCTAACTAAGCCATGGTTACCTTACCATGTTTTCAAGAATTTGGGTTGGGAGTCGTTAAAAATGCTAGAAATTTTTTCATTAGTTAACATCAGGTTAATGCAGTCTCTGACTTATTTTAAGGAGACAGAGGGCTTCTTCCAGGCCTTGGCTAGCATCTGTTTGGCAGCTAAGAAGAGATACATTGCCACTTTTTGTTGATGGGATTAAGATCTGGTATTGGGCAATGAAGAGGAACTATCCTAGCATCCTTGGGGACTATGAGTTGAAACAAGGTCTGGACCAGAATGAGAGTAGTTTTGGGCAAGATCACCAAGAACCAAGATGGAGAAAGAATTCAGGTTTATCAAGGCAACCCAGGCTGGGACCCAGTACCACCAGAAAAGAACTTTATAGGCTGATTCCAACACGATTATGGAGCATTAGGAGCATTTTGCTACCTTGGACCAGACTTTACTCCATTCTTCTTGGTCAATAGAAGCATCCAGGTCTTGTGACCGGTTAGTTACATAAGAGTGGAAATGAGTTTAGGGGAAAGGGTAGGCTTGAACACTGTTTTTGTATATGGAAAATCAGACAGTTTACGCTAGGGCATGATCCAATGCCAGTTGGAGGTATCTGCAATATTTGATAGTGGTAGCTTTGTGCAGTTCCTGTAGGGTGGCCCAAGTTGAAAAAGAGTAAGAATTCAAAAAATTATGTATATGTCCGGCCCTGGAGGAAAAAGTGGGTTGTTGAGTATCAGCACCAAGGGGGAAATTATTTTGCCAAAATACCTTATGTATATACAGTATATATTGTGGTAAGTAGTATTTTTGCTTTGTATTTGTAAATCTGTAGATTTGTGTATTTGTAAAGGTAAAAAGCTAGATGTTCTAATCTGATTGTACAATCTTTTTACGGCTTATTTACACTAACCGAGCCCTCTGAAAAAGCAATCCACAGTGGATTGCTTTTTAGAGGGTATTTGACAGGCATTGAGGAGGCATTATGTCACCTCCTCACTGTTGTTTAGCCCCATAAAAAACCTGCAACCGTGTGCATGTGGATGCAGGGAAGTTGTGTCCTTTCTGAAGGAATAATTTTTGCCACGATGTAAAGCATCTGTACACCCTCTTCGTTGCCCTTGTTGCTTGAGGGGAGCAGTTGGGAGGCAGTAAAAACTTGACTAAACCATGTGTTTTTACTCCCCTCAACCACAAGTGCAAACCAAACCTTACAATCCCCTTTAGATTTATAGGGAGCTATGTATTGTGAAGATTAAACCTAAACAGCCCATTTAGTTTATGTTTAGGCAAGTGTTTTAGCATGGATACATGATAGTTTACATTTTTCGGGGTTTGTATTTGAGACGTGCAATAAGAGATCACACAAATACTTACTGTATATCATTTAATTAAAGTGATAATAAACACACACTATTTAACTTACACTGTCCCTTCTATTTCTGTATATGGATGATGGCACTGTAATTATTTTAATAAAAAAAAAAATCTAAGCACCTTTGTTCTAATTGAAATACAGCTGTCACATGACCCAACTCTTTCCCAGCTGGTCTGCAGGGAAACATCAGCAGGATAAGCTTCTAGTCCTCTGCTGCTGGTCACATGGTCAAAATAAAAAACAGCCTTTGGAATACAGAATTAAAATAAATAAATATTCAATAAACTGTTTTAAATTGTCATACAAATATATATTTGAAATCCCAAATTATTATTTTTGGCAATAACATGGTGTGGGCATATTTCTGCCAGTCACAGGCTGTGTCACGCCCCTCTAGCCTTTGTCTTAAAATAGGAGGGAGGTGAAGACTCGAACAATCTACGTGTAATATCCCTCCCCCATTGTGTTTAGCTGGTTAGTGGTCATGGAGGAAGAGGGAGGGAGTGGGCTGTCATTTACACTGTGTATACGCCCACATGTATGATTTTATAATCACATGGGCTTCTCAGATGTCATTGTGAGTTAATGCTCAGCATATAAACTTACTGAAAGCTGATCATGTGCAGGGCTGCCAACACTGCTCTGCAAAATCCCTAGCTGAATTGGGGACTTGGACAGAAAGAGGAGATGAGTACAGAAGGATCAGCCAGTTTTTTTGCAAAATACAGAAAACAAATCTCATAGTGACTGAGTGAATATGAACAGCATGTAATGCAGCATTTATTGAGTTTTTTTATGATGTGGGTTTAGTGACACTTTGGCCCCTTTCACACATGCGGACAGTATGTCCGTATTTCATCCATCCGTTTTCAGATGAAATACGGACATACATGCATCCCTATGGGATAGAGGGTGTCAGCGGATGTACATCCGCTAACACCCGATGTTGTCCGGCTCCGCTCTCGTCTGATTCTGCGGACGGAAGAAAGTCCGTGTTCCTCCGATCCCCCATAGGGGAGAGCGGAGATCTGACAGGGCGGTCCCTGCACAGTGTGCGGGTCCCGCCCTGTCATCTGCCTGCTCAGCTGGGGAAAGCGGAGCGATCCCCGCTGAGCAGCGGATAAACACGGGGCGGATCAACACGGATCCGTCCCGTGTGAAAGGGGCCTTTGAGTAATGACAGATACAAATAATAATATTAGAAAATTAATTGAAAGATTAGGACTTTATAGGTACCAGCAAGGAATACAAAATATTATTAGAAAAATAATTACTTTATTTAACATACATATAAAAAGACAGTATCTCATTAAAAACAAATATTGTTTGGCTCTTGATAAGAGAGATAGCACATAGATTTGTGTATATAGTCCCTGTTAATGCTTGAAAAAGGCTGGTCGATGTTTCGCTTTCGCTTCCTCAGGATCTAGTTGCCTGACAACAAGCAGAGGGATTCTGTGTGAGAAAGGGAAGATAATCATACTTCACTTATGGACAATGGGCACATATATATATCCCAGGGGTGAGATTTCCTCATAGCAGAGATATAGATATGGCGCAAGAGATAACCACCACATAGAACAGCAAATTCTCATACGTGTGGCATGCCCCGCGCCATCCCAAATGGTGCTGGATTGTACCAGAGGTAATACAAATATCCAGATGGTAAGTAAATATCATATAGAAAATAAATGCTGTCAGTGAACAGCAAGCTAAAGTAATATATTAAACAGGCAAGACTGCATTAGTTTTAGCAAGTACTCACTCAGCTATAGGTGCGCTGCAATTATCCCGCTAGAGCCTAGCAGGTGTATATCAAGATGTCAAAGGGGCTCAAGATAGCATAGCAGAAACTTTAGAGTGAAATAGAGAAAAAAAAAAGAAAAAAGAGGGAAACAAAGTGTGACCAGTTTTTATTAAAGATAATATATCCCACCATCAAAAAATAGTAAAAAAGAAGAATTAATACCTCTAAAGGGCAATATAGTATCACTGTACAGCTAGAAGAGATGTCTCAAGGGGACACAGTAAATGACAGTCTAGAAAAGATACCTAGCAGGTGACACCATGGTAACTTCCATAGATAAAAATAATAAATAAACTAATGTATTGGTAACCTTACTAGAATATGCCTAGAGAACAGGCTTACCAAAGACTACTGGTCATTAGATTCCAGGGTCCTGTATTAAGCTGGTAAAGTATAATTATTACAAAGAGACGCTGTGGTTTTAAACAACCAATCTGAAAGACCAGAAAGTTCAAGTCAATTCAATAGAACAGCCATAAATAAGAAATAATCCCAGAGTAAAAGAAATATCAATATATCAACAAACCTGTTGTGATGAGTCCAAAGACATAACACCACTATAGCAGGCATCTATCAAGGAGCTTTAAATAGTGTCTGCAAACGGCGCCAAACAGCTGGATAGCAATCATTGCCATCAGCTGCATCGGCGCTCCCATTGCGGTAAAGGGTGAGGGGTGTCAGTCCTTTTCCACCCAGTAATCAGCCTTTAAAAAGCCGATGGAATATTATACCGACCTTTGCACATGCGCCGTGCGACGCTCACGCATGCACAGTGCATCCACTATATATGAACACCAGTCCAGAAGTGTGCACATGCGCACAAGCACCAAAAAGACACTTCGAGCACAATAGCTTGTAGTAAAAAAATAGCTAGATTACAGATCAATGTAAAGAGAAGCATGTAGACGTCCAATGACGAAATGCGTAGGGAAGGGCCTGACCAACATCTTGCGTCATCTCCAAACAAACGAGTATACGATCTTTTGATGGTTCGAACTCAGATCTTTCATGCTTTACTTGAATTTTCACAATGTGAGTACCATTCTGTTTACTTTTGGAATAAAGTTTTTAATTGTTTTTACGCTATGGGCACCCCTTCTTTTTCATGTTAAAAAACACCAGGAACTGCTACACAGTGGCAAAAACTGTGACCACACAATACCCCTGCAGGGGTGATAGTATCCGGTAAGTGTTTGCACAGTAGGAGCACGAATAAACAGCACTGTCACTAAGGAACACTGGAATAAGAAGACTGATTTGAACAATATTGTTTTATCAAAAGGAACAATCTTTTCAAGCACAGCACCATTTGTGCACTTAATAAGACTATTTAAAACAATATTGTTTCTCTAACACTTGTTGTTTTGAGCACAAGTCACTTTACCATCAACTGAATTTTCTCCCCCGGTCCCTTTTCCCCTTCCTCTCCCATTCCCCTTTCCCTTCCCTTCCCCCCCTCCCCCTCCCAACATTTCACTTCAGCACTTTTTTTCTCATGCACTTTAGTAATGCACCATATGATTTTATGGGCATATTTTGATATGATTGTATATTAGTATCACGTGGTAGATGTGAGTTGCATGGGGCCAACCACTTCTTGAAGAATATATATTATTTTATATTTTTATGTTAAACTAATTTTGGGTGTAAAACCCCCTTTTTTTGGGATCCAATTTTTTAGGAATTCAGTTATTTAATACTTTTTCACCTCCACTCACTCACCAGAGGTGACAACAGCATGTAATTACATTGTACAACACATTGCCATATTACCAGAACAGCGCAGCACCCACATCCAATTTCTCTTTATCCCAGCATTTTCCACTCTGATGGTGATTTCATCTGTGGAGGCAGCAGTTCTGAACCACATTTGTACCTATCCCCATTGCGCGATTTATTATCTTTCTACATCTTCAATATTGCAGACAAAATAGAAAATAAAATATAAAACCGCCTACCAGAAACTTTCAGCATAGTATTAAAATTAAGAGGAATTTAAATCTGTCAATTCAAATTAAGGGTAAATTATCCCCCCAACTCCTACCACCGCAACACCACCACCTAGGCCATACGAGGGGACTATGTCCCACTGTAGCTAGTTGTTATCCATGCAGGGGGTCCCCCATATATAGAAAGACAGATTAGGAAAAAAGAGCACCTCTTCCAGCCACTAATCATTGAGATCGGGGGTGGGCACCGATGGCGTGGAGGATAGTGTTTCCAGCCGAAGGTTTTCTCTATAGCGAAGTCCCTATATTACCATTTTCTTGTTTAAAGATGCCACAGGTAATACACCATAGTTTAGAATAATATACCCGTTTAGAATAATAGACAACAAGTGCCCACTGTCAAACCTTTCATTTACATATTTTAAAACAATTACAAACATTACAAAAATATCTATTAATTAATTTCATGGTTAGACCAAATGGCTATTTGGACAATATACAGTTGAGTGGGAATGATCATATCCATAGGAGACTCTATGTCATATAACCCCATCCACAAGAATCTGGAAAAATCCAGGGGAAAGCCAATTTAGTTCCTTAGCCCAAAAAGTGCTTATAGCTTAGGGCTTCGTTTAGACCGGGAGGCGAGGTGGCATTTAAATTAAATATCCACCTGGCCTCTCATTATAATAGCTTCTTGTCAATATTACCACCTCTGGGATCTTCAAAAATTCTTTCTAACACTGTAAACTGTATCATCGAGGTATCATGTCTATGCTGGAGAGCGACATGTCTGCCAATGGGGGTGTACAACAAATTCTTCCTAATGTAATAAATATGATCGTAGATCCTCCTCCAAAAATTTATAAAGGTCTTCCCTATGTAGAAGGATCCACATTTGCATAATGCAATATATATTACACATGTAGTCTGGCAATCCACATAATGTTTAATTTTATGTATACATCCATTTGGCAGCAAAAAAGATGCTCCCTCTAGGATCCAGTTACAGTAGTCACAATTGTTGCTTCTAAACATGCCTGTCAGGTTCTCAGTTTGTCCACAAGGTTCCTCAAAGTGGGTATGTACTAAGTGGTCCTTTAATGATCTGCATTTCTTATGTGTGATCTGAGGATAATCCGCAATGTACTTTTTCAGAATTGGGCCCCCTGTAAGGAGATACCAGTATTTCTCCAGAGTTTTTCTCACAGTCTCATGGTTGTCAGAGAAAGTGGTGACTATCCTTACTCTCTCTTCCTGTTTGCTCCTTTTTATGCCAAATAGTAATTCCTGTCTGTTTTTCTGGCAGGCTTGATTAAAGGCTTTTTTTAGGGTGGTTTTTGTTTACCCCCTGTCAAGTAATCTCTTTCTCAAAAGCTTTGATTCTCTGAAGAAATCATCTTCTTTTGAACAGTTCAGTCTAATGCGTAAATATTAGGAGTATGGTATACTCCTAATTAGAGATCGGGGGTGGGCACTGGTGGCATGGAGGATAGTGTTTCCAGCCGTAGGTTTTCTATATAGTGAAGTCCCTTGTTTAAAGTTAACATCAAGAAAGGGTATTAACACTGAGTCATAATTCATGGTAAATTTTAAGTTGTAATCATTTTTTGACAGTTTTTCCATGAATCCCAGCAGGTCTGTTTCACCGGAATTCCATGTCATAAAAATGTCGTCTATATATCTGTACCAGCATATAATGTTGGACAGATACATAGACAAGGAATGATCAGCAAACACAGTACACTCCCACCCCCCCAGGTATAGGTTGGCATACGATGGGGCGCAACAAGTCCCCATCACAACCCCCTGCACCTGGAGGTAGAGGGACCCATCAAAAGTAAACACATTTCTGGTAAGTATGTGTTGTAGTAGCTGTAGTATAAAGGTATTGTGGGGTTGCGTGATCACATCCATCCTGTCAAGAAATCCTTTTACCACAGAGATACCACGAGTATGTGGAATACTGCAATAAAGTGCTTCCACATCTATGGATACAAGTATACTATCTCTAGGTACAATGATATTAAACAGTTTTTCTAGAAGATCACCAGTATCTTTAATATATGATGGAAGTTCAAGGATGTTTGGTCGTAGGAAAATATCGACCAAATGACAGCCTTTCTCAGTCTTAGTCCTAATTTCATATATTATTGGATGTCCAGGCAGTTTCTCCATGTTTTTATGTGTTTTCGGTAAGGAATGAAAGGAAGCTATTCTCGGGAAAGGATTTTTTAGGGCCTCATAGATCTCCCTATCAATTACTCCAGTCGTGAAAGCATTGTGTATCAACGTATCATACTCACGATTGAATTCTTGTATTTTTTCCAACAATATGGGAGCATACCAGTCCCTATATGATAGGATGGTCATACACATTTCATGATAATTTGTGGTATTCATTACCACAACATTCCCTCCTTTATCCGCCATTTTTATGTTTATGTCCCTATCATTTTGTAATTCATTAATAGCTTGCTTCTGAGCAAAAGTAATGTTCTCTGCATCATCAGTGCTAAAATTTAATTTTTTAATATCTGCGGTTACTTGAGAGAGAAATGTCCACATGTGGGGATTAGTTTTTAGTGGTGGGAATTGTGTGGATTTTTTGCGGAATCTAGAGTCCACCTCCGGAGGCGGCGCCAGAGGGGGGACCCCCAGACATGAATCTGGAGGACCCACCCCACCAGCGCCTCCAGGGGCGGACTCACTCTCATCCAGCAAATCCATAAGGTCCTTTAATGCCATAAATTCCCTCACGGTGAAACTCTTTCATTGTTCATGATTAATAAGTTCTTGTGTTTTCTTTTTCCTTTCCCTATCATACATAAATTTATATGTCAACCTTCTCGTAAATAGATTCATATCTTTCACTAATTCAAAATTGTCTGCTCGTGAGGCTGGACAAAAACTCAGTCCCAGAGCAAGGACCTGAGTCTCATCCTGGGAAAGAACCCTTGTAGAGAGATTTATAATATGCAGCTGCTCAACATCTACTTGCCTCTGTATGCATATCAGTCCAAGCTGTGCGGGGCCAGCCGTTTGTTGGGCTGGTCCTGCACAGGAGGAAACAGATGAAAATCCTTACCTTTCATTATTTTGGAAATAGTTCCTGTGTTTCCAGGTGTCTGAACATGTGCCTGCATGGAAATTTGTGGGGACAGGGGGGTACGATTTGGACCTGTCAGAATATCTGATCCACCAGCCCCTTTGTCTATTGCCTGTGTATCACCACGTGACCCATCACCAGCTTTATTCTCAGAACCCACATCTGAATCAGGATACTTGTCATGGGCATGGTCCTTTGTTTTCTTTCCCTTACCACCACCACTATAGCCATCACCCGTATTGTGCCTTTTTTTATATCCACGGGATCTGCCTCTTCCTCTTCCCGATGACTGTGAAAAGGAGAGAAATACGGAACATTAGAGACATACTGTATGACGAATCTGAATCAATACCTTCTGTAGTATCAATCCCACTTTTATATGAAACTTTCTTCTGACTGCCTCTACTCTTTTTTCCTCCCTGTTGTGGCCATCTGTAGGCATATTTTTGAATGCCATCTTATCCCTGACAAATTTGATATCCTTTTTCTTTATCAAATCTTTATTAAATTTTTCAATATGTTCGTTCAGTAGTTTATCCTTCTTTAGGAATTTTGGGTGGGCACATAAAGATACATTCTGTTTTTGAAACTCAATCAACTCTTTATCGAGGATTCTAATGTCCTCATTATAATGACTGATAAGTGCATATATTATTTTTACTGTGCATTCCTGAAGGTTGGTCTCCCACTGTTTTTTGAAATCTGTATTTAAATCTCATAAATTAGGGAACACCTGAATCCGCAAGCCTTGCGGGTTCAGGTCTTCTTTAATATATTGTTCCAGAAACTTGACCTGCCAGAAAAGATTTGATTTCCTCTCCAATGCCTGTTTGAGTTTATGTATCAAGACCTCAATTTCCAATTCTATCCCATGGTCATCTCCACATTCCTTATGGATTTTGGACATAAGTCCTTTCCACTCTGTACCTGTATAGTCCGTCATAGTGTCCCAGATATTGGTCAATATTACATAATATTACATATTAGATATTACATATTAGAAAATGTAATATGAATACCTAACTAAAGATGTCTTTTCCACCACAGGTCCCTCCATCTTATATGCCGTAGCATAGATGACCAGATCAGGCACATGCATAACGTAGCTCTGAGACTAGACAATTATTACAAGTTTTAGCTGTAGTATATATAGGACTCGAATGTAAAGAAATGACCAACCCACTCCTTGAAGCAACATGACCTTTTAAGGGCTTGGTCAGTTTGTAATGACATTCCTTTGGTATAAAGTCATCTGAAGTAACTAGATTTGGAGGCTTGCTTTCTTAGATATTCTGAGACAACTTTAATAGGGAAATATGAAATCCCCCCATCAGCAAGTGGGCCATCACGATACAAATCTAAGGAGAAACACATAATCAGAATCTGTGTGGCCAGCTTCACAGTGATTGAGAATTCTACCGCAGCTGCCCTTTGTGATAGAGTCTTACTCTAGGAGTCTCACTCTACTATCTGCAATCTGTACATGACATGTAAAATGTATGAAAAATTCTAATGCAGTTTGTTAAGTCAATTTCATGTTTTTTTTTACAAATAGAAAATGAAAATGTACAGTTGTTCCCCAATACTAGATCAAATTAACTTTTTAGTTTAGATCAGCTAGATACATTCTGGGTGCATCAAAACAAACAATATTTAAAAATTTTTATCCTAATGCTGCGTTCACATGATTGGGCATTCCGACCACAAAATCCATGTTTTTTTTCCAACGGATGTTGACTCAAATTTGTCTTGCATACACACGGTCACTCAAATGTTGTAGGATCATCAAGAACGCGGTGACGTACAACACGTACGATGAGCCGAGAAAAATGAAGTTCAATAGCCATTAAGGCTCTTCTGCTTGATTCCGAGCATGCATGGAATTTTGTGAGCCAGAATTGTGTACATACGATTGGAATTTCTGACAACAGATTTTGTTGTCGGAAAATTTGAGATCCAGATCTCAAATTTTGTTTGTCGGAAATTCCTACAGAAAATGTCCGATGGAGCCTACACACCGTCTGAATTTCCGACAACAAGCTCCCATTGAACATTTGTTGTCGGAAAATCTGGCTGTGTGTACGCGGCATTAGTTTCAATAGTTTTTTATTGGGTTTTAACATATATAGCCGTTATTCTGCAAACAAATACAAACATGACATCTGAATGATATATTAGCTTGTAGGACATATAGCATACCACATTAGAACAAGTGTTATAAACTCGTCAGTTATTGTTAATGATTATAACATTTATGGATATTAAGATTAAACATGTCCTTAAAGTCTAGATTCAGACTAAAAACCAACATGGTTTTATGTCGTTGCATTTAAACAAAACTTAAACAAGAAAAGTAAAAGAAAACTAGGAAGTAAGAGTCAAGAGTTGCAGTTAGTTACAATAAGTAATTGTTTGCTGGAGGCTTCACCTCTGATCTTGTTGTTTACATACTTGGATTTATGCCAAGATCCACTTTTGTTAGTTAGTAAATAATTGTCCATCCCGGAAGCGTAGAGTTGTTCATATGTACCATGAGTATTGATTATTTGTGTGACTTCAGAGATTTCTGGGTACTTTATATCCTTCCAGCGTCTGACCAGGGTTAGACGGGCTGCAAGGAGGATGTGTGATAGCAAAGTTCTCACATGGTGAGGGACAAGGTCCATCCCCAGAGAGAGCAGCGCCATACCTGGAGATGGTTCTAGATTAATTTTTAAAATCTGCGATATGAGATTGTATATCTGCTTCCAGTATTGTGTTATGTTAGGGCAAGCCCATAGCAGGAGGAATAGTGTACCCGTTTCACCACATTGTTTCCAGCATAGGGGTGACACACCTGGTGCAAATTTGGACTGTACGCTGCATTAGAATGTATTAACCTGTCCCCTGCTAGCATGCTGTAGAGAAGGAAAATTTGTGCATGGAAGCAGTGATTTCCCTGCAATGGTATGCCTACTGCTTGGTAACAGATTGATTGCAGAGCTACAGTTCTAGGTCAGCAGAGGGCCTGTTAGACCTCTGCGAAGAGACCACTGTTTACACATAGAGATTAAGTGTTTATATGTGCAAGATGCTGGCTGGGGCAGGCTTTTCTACTCAGGCTATAGCTGCTTTCCAAAGAAAATGAACTATAAATTTTGCACACCTTTTACTTTGATGCACCTGATTTTTAACTGAATGCACAATTGGACTTTAAATATTATTATTATTATTATTATTATACAGGTTTTATATAGCGCCAACAGTTTGTGCAGCAGTTTACAACATGAGGGCAGACATTACAGTTACATTACAATTTGGTACCAGAGGAAACAGAGGACTCTGCTCGTTAGAGCTTACAATCTAAAAAGGAAGGGTCAATTGATACAAAAGGTAATAGATGTGGGGGGATGAGCTGATGGAGGAAATAAAACAGTGTTAGTTAGAATCAGGATAAGCTTCTTTGAAGAGAAGGGTTTTCAGGGATCGCCTAAAGATGGATAGATTAGGGGACAGTCGGACAGATTGGGGTAGGGAGTTCCAAAGGATGGGAGAAGCTCTGGAGAAATCCTGGAGGCGAGCATAGGAGGAGGTAACAAGGGAGCTAGAGAGCCGGAAGTCTTGGGATGACCAAAGAGAGCGGCTTGGTTGGTATTTTGGGAATAGGTTAGTGATGTAGCTGCGGGCAGAGTTATGGATGGCTTTGTAAATTATTGTTAGTACTTTGAATTTTATTCATTGGGTGAGTGGAAGCCAATGGAGGGATTGGCAGAGAGAGGTGGAGGACACTGAATGGTTGGTAAGGTGGATGAGTCTTGCAGCGGCATTCATTATGGACTGAAGGGGGGATAGTCTATGTAAAGGTAATCCAATAAGGAGGGAGTTGCAGTAGTCGAGGAAATATATTCCTAAACCTAGGCCTTGCTGTAAACTAGACCCAATCTCAATCCAGTGTCATAACTATACCCATAGCAACATGTGCTTGTGAAGATAACACATATCCAGTACTAAATTGAAGTTTGGAGATGTTAATGTGGACACCTGTACCCCTTGTGACATTTGCACAGAAGAAGTCTTCAGGATCATTGTTGCTAGTCACAAATCCCATTTTGTTGGCATGCATGAAGGGGAATTTGTTTAGTTCTCTTAGGCCCCTTTCACATGGGGGAATCCACTCAGCGAAGTCCACCAGCTCAGCGGGAGAACGCTCCGTTGATCTTCACTGAGCCGGCAGGTGACAGGCCTGTCTCTGATCACTGAGCAGGGAGGGACCTGTCAGAGCCCTGCTGATTTCTATGGGGAGATTGGATGAAAACGGACAGCATGTCCGTTTTCCTCAGATCTGATCCGATCCGCTAAGACAGATGATGAACGTATCGCCATATGTCTGTTTTGAGCGGATAGGATGGCAGGCTGAAATCCGCCTGCCCACAGGTGTCAATGGGTGGCCCGCTCAGATCCACCTGAAAAACAGACAGGCGGATCTGAGCAGACTTATTGTGTGAAAGGGGCCATAGTTGTGTAGATAAATTGCCTTCAGAGCTTCTGGTCATCCCAGCCAGCACTAAAATTAACCCTGTCTGTCTAACTCAGTCTTTCCCAGGCTACAAAAATTTCAATTCATCTTAGATAAAAACTGATAAGACAGATGAGGTCTGTAGTTCTGCCAAAAAAAAAGTTCTGCTGCAGCAGTACAAGGGGTAGGGGGTTTAGAATTTACACTAAAGCCCTAAGATGAGAGATGCTGGAAAAAGCCTAGGGAGCTACAGAGTACAGAGAATTTAGCTGCAAAATAATGTACACTGCTGTCACCCTACTCTCTGACAGCTTATATTCAACGCACTGGTCTATGCTGACAGCAATCCTGCTACCTTTAACAATGGCAGATGACACTGCAGAAGAGAGAGGTCATGGGGTAGGGGGCATTAACATTTTGTCACTGGGCACAGTGACCTTTAGTTAACACAGTGATCCCTGTTACAATTCTAGCTCCAACGTGGACCCTAATCCTGGTCTAAATTAGTTCAACAACATCATTGTACACAAGATCCCAGGGTCATTGGACACAGTTTCTAAATGCTTTGAGAAACTGAAGGTTTCCTTAGAACAGCATCTGAGCATAAATGGGTTTACTGAAATGTAAGAATTTTTCTAATTCTTTAAAGACTTAATTCAGAATAAAGTAAGAAGCAAAAATTTAATTTTGTGGACCAGAGCTATTAAGTAATTGGGTTTACCTTTACAATGTCATCATGACTTCAATTAGTTTTTTTTTTTTTTTTTTTAGAAGAATCTTCACTAGAGTTAATGTAAAACCTTGAAATAAGGCTTTTTGTAGCTAATTAGTTTCCAAGAATACTAGCACAGCAGGTTACTGTTTTAAAAGTGTGTACACATCTGTAGCTTTCTTTGCAGTTATTAAAGTAGTCTTCAAAAACCCAGCAAACAGTAGCAGAGTGGAGTAAAAAGTAAAAAGAATATGCCTATTTTCATATTTGTTAGGGTGGCCATATTTGTCTTATTCATTCCATTCAGCCCGATGTTTGGTAAATAGTATTTTGAAGATTTGGCTAAGATTTGGATGTTCACACATGAACAATTATGGATGTTGTTACATGATAATCAGTAAGAGCAATCTCATGCAGATGATACTTGGTACTGTTTTCTTTCAGATACAGGTAAAACTGATTAACAAATAATTGGGACTAGGGATGAGGTTTGGGTTTGCCACAACCATGGGTTTGTAGTCCCAAAGAATTTACTTGGTAACATTTTTTTCACACCACAATGCACGGTCTTTAAAATATGACAAGCAAGCTTAGAAGGGCAGATAAGGGGCATTTTGGTTAAGCAAACTCCCTCACTACAAAAGGGGGGGGGGGGCACAGCGCAGCCATACTGTCAGGGTATTGGAAGCTGCTGTAAAACATGGGATAGCTAAAGATGACAAACTGTATAGGGTGAGACTAGATTCAGCTAGTAAATTGTTCTTAAATTCTGATTGCTAGCTCTTGGGGCAATGAATCCCTTTGTTGCCAGTTTTTATTGCATTCACTTTATTTTATTCACTTGCTAATCCACATAGTAAATGCTCATTTGGCTAGGGGAGTAGGAATAAGTACAAATACTTCCCCTATTCCTTATTCCTGCTGGATTTCTCCTCCCCTTGCCACTGATGCACAATACTGCTTCATTTTGCTGTCAGGCTGGTTACAGCACTTATGACATCATCACATCCAATACAGGACCAGGGTCAACAACATAAATAAAGAAGTGCAAGCTTTACAGTTAAAAGCTGCATAAAAAAACGGCTATATGTTGCAATATTACTTCGATGAAAATGTTTTTGCCAGCACCTCTGCCTTCCAGGACATGGCCTGCCAGCAACAGCAGGTGACTCATAGTCATAGCTCTGTGCATTCTTCTATGAGTCTGTAAGCCTGTGTACAGGGGGTGTGTCCCTACCCTCCAATAAGCTCTCAGATATCAAGGAACTCTGTGCTCTTGCTTTGTAGTATGTGTGACATTCAATCCCTGCCCCCTGCTGCTAGAGCTGAAAAAAAATCCTTTGGTCTGTGCATTTTTAAAATGATCTACAAAAGAAATGGACACAGATAAACAGGTACAACTTATGTAGAATGATTTGTTTCATCTCTGTGTATCACCTGAGGCTAGTCACTTCACTGGGTATATGTAAGGATTTACAACCACTTTGAAACAGTTTAACTAACCCCTGAAGGGGAAGTTCCATTTTATGCCCTCCTCCCCACTCCTCTACTTGTTTTGGAACTTTTTTTGAGGGGAGCGGGTACCTAGTTTTGTCAGGTAACCGTTCCCATTTTTGCTGGAATCGCCCTGTCTGCAACCTTCTGGGACAAAAATGCGGGAGCATTCATACAGTGCAGCATGGCTTACATACACAAAGTGGGAAGCGGACTGTCAAGCTACAAGGAGTCACAGCCGGCTTCTTATTCTAAACATGCTAGTGTGGACCCAAAAAGAAGCAAAGAACCGGCCCGGGTGGGAACAGAACTGGATCTCTGGACAGGTAGGTGTCATTTTTTTCAAAAGTCAACAGCTACAGTATTTGAAGCTGCCGACTTTTAATATTTTTAAACCTGACTGCAGAACTGCTTTAAATTTGAAGAACACTGCCTCTTACTTTGACCTATTTTTCTGAAGAATTAAAGAAGTATAGCCAAAGCTTTTTTGTTTGTACTTGTCCCATGGACCACAGGAGTATAGTTCATTCTGCACTCCTCAGACCCGTTTTCAGCTGACAGAGGGCTAAAGTCCACTGTCAGCTGATGTCACTCAGCCAGTTCAGGCTCTTAAAAGATCCCGAACATATGGTTGGTATCTACCCAGGACCCTGAACTGGTGACTGGCTCAGCCTCTCAGCAAGCTGCTGGGAGGCTGAGCCAGCTGCTCACGCCCCCTCTACAGTCCAGTGCTCCAGTGAGCACTGGAGGGGCAGAGCAGCGAGTAGGTGACTGATAGTCACCGCTGTCTGCTCAGAGCGGAGGGGAGAACTGAGTAATCTAGTGGTGTTTGATCGCCACATTTTAAGTGCAGAGGCAGCGTGGGGCAAATGCAGCATCAGATCGATGCTGCATTCACCTAAATGAGTAGAATGGGTTTTTTGTATAGTCCATACTTCTCTTTTAAAGACTCCTGGTGCCTCTTTCTCCAGAAACCAACCCTGAATCCTCCATGAAAATAAAAAAATGTTCATCTTAATATAAGAAACAAACAGCCCCTCTTTCTGGTTTTGGGATTTCTCTAATTTCGTCTTTCTACATATTTTATCTGTCCTAACTGTCTGTTATCAGAGAAAGCACACAGGGGTAGTAAAGGGGACTATTTGTTCCTCCAGAATTATTAAATAAATACTTTTCTCTTTCCTATGCTCAAGAACTCAGTGGCTTTTCAGTTGTTTAGAGTTATTTTTTAGAGCATGCTATTTTTTTTTAAATTATGGTAAAATATAGAAAGAATCAATAATCTATTGCTAAGCCTGTACCAGGATCAGCACTGGACAGCTCCTTCCTAATACTTTATCTAATCCCACACCAGTCCTTAGATATGGTGACTTCATTCATTTTTACTTTATTTTCACCTGGTAATTCTGCAAATAACACATTTCCTGCCCCTTCATGTCTACAGTCACTTCTCCATGGTATCTATGGAAGGAGCCATGTTTAGCATGTGTGCTCATCTCCATTACAGGGTGGATTGATTGGACTAGTAGTTTACAAAAGAGACATGACATTTTTCATGCTGTCTTGCTAAAAATGATCTTAGCCTGAAAAAGGGAGACAAAAACTACATACCCCAAAGGGATATTACGGGCAGTGGATCGGCAAGGATCAAAAGATTGTGGGTACAGATAAAGTACAAAATATAAAGTAAAAGTATCAAAATTTTATTAGTACAAAATATACAAAATGCATACTGATCTAAAAACAACAGTACAATGAGAGCAATTGGTGTCAGAATATAACTGCTAGAATGTTGCAGTGAACCACAATAGGGGGCCAATAAATGGTCAAAGGTAATTTGTGTGACTGCAACGAAATACCCTACATGTTTCAGAAAAACACAAAAAGACTCATTTCTTTTTATGGTGTGTACTTCCTTCCTCAGGGATTTCTGAAAAGCAGATTATTGTATTTCTAAAAAGAGAAAATACATGCATATATATATGTAAGTAAATGTATTTTGCATCTGCATAAACAGTAAAAAAGATGGTAACATTGATTAGAAGGCTTAAGTTCTCAAAAAAGGGGCAGAAGAAAACATCAAATTAGATGCTAATCCAAATGGTACTCACAAGACATCTGTTTCTCTATCGCAACAATAATGAACACAGGGATGTTATGAGATGGAACTCCCACGTCCATAGGTCCAACTATGGCAAAGGCTTTACCGCCATATCAGGGCCATGCAAACAGCTGACCCCGATCTCCCGCTAGGTAGGCATGTGGCCCAAGTACATGACGGCATCTGTCCAAAAATATCCGTTCTGGTATTAGATCGCCTACATCCGAATTCTCGTGGTGGAGAATTTAACAAAATTCTCCTACAGCGAGAACTTCACTGGATATCAAGACTTGACGCGACTATGCCACCCAGCCTCAATGAAGCCTTTAATTTGAAGCCTTTCCTTCCAGGCTTCGCTACAGGGGGCTATAATAAGGAACTCTAAATCGTTAATCCCAATTATGTTTTTCTTTTCTTCCCCCTTTTCTTCCCCCCCCCTTTTTTCTTTTTCCTGTTTTCCCTCTCACCCTTTTCCCACTCTGTCCTACTTTTACAATCATCCTTGGAGTATTAACTGTATGAAGGACGTCTTTAAACAAGTTCTATACCAGACATATTAATGTGTTATTGCCAAGATAGTACGATTGACTCTAGTATTAAAACAATCATTTGTTTCTTTTGTTGTTTACATGTTTAATTGTAATTCCTTTTTTTTCTCCTCTTTTGTTCTTTAGGGAACACCATTATCTTGTACAGATGTGATTCCCACATCCTGCCAGTCGAGGCTATGTCGGCAAATTCCTCCCATTTAATACCTACTTAATACCCATTACAATGTATACTTTCTTTTATATTAACTTTGAGCTGTCTGGGCCCCTGGTTTTATCCTTTTGTCCCTGTCGGAATGGCTCGTTGGTGCTCCCCGACACGGAAAGGCCTCCGTTTTCATTCAGCGGGGACGGAGGCATCTCGTAGCAGCACGTATGCGCATGCGCCCGATTTAGCATCCCGCGCCTGCGCAATGGGCTCTCCATTTCAGCCCTGCCAGGCTGCCCTCTTTCCGTGTTGGCGGCCTCCGTCGACGCCTGACGTCATTGTGCTACCCTACGCGCTGGGGTCGGACGCCGCTCAGGCCGGGGAACCGCAATTGGTTAACATACAACCGTGCACTCATCTGAGTGCTCAAAGTCTATTATCCTTGCCCCTCATTAAAAGTTTATTCCCCACTCCTGAACCTATATCTCTCTAAACTATGCGGGATTGGCTGTTTGGCTATACCACTCCCACATTACCAGGTATTTAACCTCAGTCAAAAAACACACA
Source organism: Aquarana catesbeiana (assembly GCF_042186555.1). Taxonomy (NCBI): domain Eukaryota; kingdom Metazoa; phylum Chordata; class Amphibia; order Anura; family Ranidae; genus Aquarana; species Aquarana catesbeiana. Next base: position 176,176,135 of record NC_133328.1, on the reverse strand, counting down.
CAATCCTGCTACACAGCTGAGAGGAGCCCAGCTCCCTACACAGTGACCGGCTATTTTGAATAGTTAAGGTTAGTTACCTATTTATGTATCTTGATCTGTGCCCTACTTATACATACCCATTCAGAGAGATTTCTCTTCTATCTCTCTTGGTATACTTACACATATAGCTCAATGCGCACTATGTTACAGTGCACGGATATACATAATGTCCCCTGTTTTTCACTATTTTTAGATGCGCGCCATTCATGCCTTTCTGTGCCGGTTCTCGTGAGCCCTGACCTGCTGTTCTGCCTGTTGATAAAAGGCCAACCCTATTTAGAATCAAGGTTCTTCCTGTTTTTTATACTACCATTATCCTCTTGGATTTAGTTGTGAGGATTGCCTTTATCTACTGGACCTATGGGCGTGGGAGTTCCATCTCATAACATCCCTGTGTACATTATTGTTGCGATAGAGAAACAGATGTCTTGTGAGTACCTTTTGGATTAGCATCTAATTTGATGTTTTCTTCTGCCCCTTTTTTGAGAATTTAAGCTTTCTAAACAATGTTACCATCTTTTTTACTGTTTATGCAGATGCAAAACACATTTACTTACATATATATATATATGCATGTATCTTCTCTTTTTAGAAATACAATAATCTGCTTTTCTGAAATCCCTGAGGAAGGAAGTACACACCATAAAAAGAAATGAGTCTTTTTGTGTTTTTCTGAAACATGTAGGGTATTTCGTTGCAGTCCCACAAATTACCTTTGACCATTTATTGGCCCCCTATTGTGGTTCACTGCAACATTCTAGCAGTTATATTCTGACACCAATTGCTCTCATTGTACTGTTGTTTTTAGATGTCAGTATGCGTTTTGTATATTTTTGTACTAATAAAATTTTGATACTTTTACTTTATATTTTGTACTTTATCTGCACCCACAATCTTTTGATCCTTGCCGATCCACTGCCCGTAATATCCCTTTGGGGTATGTAGTTTTTGTCTCTCTCTTTAATTATGGGATGTGGCAGTGGTCCCTAGGATCAGCCCGACCTTAGTTCCTTTTCATCAAACTTATCCTGAAAAAGGAATCAAATGCAGTCAACACATCTACAGTAAGGACTGGTAATCTGTAATATATTAAAATTAAGATTTGCTTGCAAAAACATTCATGTAACAGCCAATCACCAACTCCTTCTGTGCACACTGGTATACCTGTTTAACAGTCTGGTCTGAGTGAATCTGTACATTACGATATATGGGGTGCCCCCTTTTAAATTTGGACTACAATTGGGTGCTTTATTAGAGCAATTTTGTGGATAAAAGGATAAATGAAACATGCTGGGTAGGTCTTTAACTACCCATCTAAGCCTTTTGCCAATGATTTGCCATGATTGGCCATCTCCTTCTAGCAATCAGATAGAAGACTTTTAACTCTGTAGCAGATCTAGTACAAAGGCAGATGAGGTATAACACTGGTAAAGTAGCTTCTGTTATTTAGAAACACCTTTTTACCTTTATTTTAATTAAAGCAAATGTTCTAATATTTTATTTTATGTCATAATTTGGCATGCTTTTATAATAATTTATAATAATTTAGAGAGTGGTGAGGGTGCGGTGTATGGCAGTCAGGGAGCGAGTGTATAGGGGTGGAAGGCTGCAGTCTCCTCATGCTGTGTTTGGAGGACTGGTGGCAGCCTGCTCTGCTGGGACTTTAAGTGCCCTCTGTAGGGGACTGAGATATGGCAGCCTCCTATGCTGGGACTTGTAGTGCCCTGGCCTGTGGGGGGGACTGAGGAATCCTCAGTCCTTCACAGGGAGGCACTACAAGTGCCAGCATAGTGGGATGCCATTCTTCAGTCCCCTGTAGTTTAGGGTACTACAAGGCACAGCATAGCAGGATGCTCTTATAGAACAGGAGAAGGAGCTGAGGAGGGATTTGTACTGGGAGGGGGGAGAAGGAGGCACAGGCTTGTGCTGGGGGGATTTGTGCTGGAAGGGGGTATATAACGGTGAGGAGAGGGGGTTGGGGTAAGATAATTTGTGCAAGAAGGAAGGATTTGGGGGGATTTATACCGAAAGGAGTGGTATGGGGGAGGATTTTTGCTGAAAGTGAGGATTTATACTGGAAATGGGAGGATTTTTGCTGAGAGGGAGGATTTATGCTGGGAGGGGAAGATGGGGAGGATTTTTGCTAAGAGGGGAGATTTATGCTGGGAGGGGGAGATGGGGAGGATTAGTGCTGAGAGAGGGGTTTATGCTGGGAGGGGGAGATGAGGAAGATTTGTGCTGAGAGGGGGGATTTATGCTGGGAGGGGGAGATGGGGGATGATTTGTGCTGAGAGGGGGGATTTATGCTGCAGGGGGAGATGAGGAGGATTAGTGGTGAGAGGGGGGATTTGTTCTGGGAGGGGGATTTGTACTGGAAGGGGTTATATGAGGGTGAGGAGGCAGAGGCAAGGGTTTGTGCTGAGGGGGGATTTGTACTGGAAGGGGTTATAGGAGGGTGAGGATTTGTGCTGAAAGGGGGGATTTTTGCTGATAGGAGGGAGATGAGGGGAGGAGTCTGTGCTGAGAGTGGGGCTCTTTGCTGAGAGGGGAGATTGGGGGATGTATGTTGTAAGGGGGATATGGGGAGTGAGGATTTCTGCTGAGAGGGGGGATTTGTGCTAGAAGGGGGTATATGGGGGTGAGGAGTTTGCCATGTTTGTCCTGGGCACTGGATGACCTTGTTCCAGCATTGGCGCACTCTATAAATTGCAAGGGTGGAGCTGTGAAAAAAGAAAGCAAGGTGACGATGTGAGGACTGGATTGGAAGCGGCTCCAGCCTGTACTGACACGGTGGCGACTGTGGCGGCCAGGAATGGCACACTCATGAGTACCTGGTAGCCCTGCTGAGTGGAGTGACACACACACACAACTAGCGCAGGTGTATAGAGTGGCAATGGGAGTACCTGGGTCCTGGTCCTGCTGATTGGAGTCACTCAGCAGGACCAGAGCCCCGGTACGCCCACTGCTATACACCTTCATCTTACCAAAGAAACACGTGCGCCACTCCACTCAGCAGCGCCAGGACCCAGGTACTCCCTATTTAACAATACCACATTCTGAACTATGTAAGTCATCTCAGATTCTATTTAACCACAGGCCTTTAAGCCACGCCAAATATTTAGTGCAACTTAAACCACACTCACTTTTTGCCGTGCTGCAGCTTTTCCTTTGACACTGCATGGGGGCCCACTTTGGATCTTGCACACGGGTCCACTGATTTCATGGTACACCATATCTCAGCTGATTGTTGGTTCATAGTGGTGTGCACGGCCAACAAAATTATACACTTTTTACAGCTTGTAACTCATGGTCCCCCAGACAGTGGGATAGATGTAATTGAACAGCATCTCTATTAGTGGCACAGATTTCTGGACTCAAAATGGCATGCTATCTGTTTTCTTTATTGACTTCAACTGTCAGTTCCAGCTGACAGCTTGATTGTATAAAAATCCCTTCATAAATCCAATCACCAAAATGGAGCTTATTTGTCCAAATAGAAACCTGTCACTTAGTAGCCAAACAGGTGAAAAATTAAAAGTATACCCTAAGAGACAAAAAACTTTTGCAGAATCATTAACCACTTCAGCCCCTGAAGGATTTGCCCCCTTAATGACCAGACCATTTTTTTGCGATACGACACTGCATCTGTTTAACTGACAATTGCGTGGTTGTACACCGTTGTACCCAAACAAAATTGATGTCCTTTTTTTCTCACCTGTGTGGTTTTTATTTTTTGCACTATAAACAAAAAAAGAGCGACAATTTTGAAAAAAAACAATATTTTTTACTTTTTGCTATCATAAATATCCCCCCCAAAAATATAAAAAAAAAAAATTCTTCCTCAGTTTGGACTGATATGTATTCTTCTATATATTTTTAGTAAAAAAAATGAAATAAGCGTATATTGATTGGTTTGCGCAAAAGTTATAGCGTCTACAAAATAGGGGATATATTTATGGAATTTTTATTCAGGCGGCGATCTGCGATTTTTATTGGGACTGCGACATTGCAGCAGACAGATCGGACACTTTTGACACATTTTTGGGACCACTGACATTTATACATTGATCCGAGCTAAAAACAGCCACTGATTACTGTATAAATGTCACTGGCAGGGAAGGGGTTAACACTAGGGGGTGATCAAGGGGTTAAATGTGTGTCCTAGGGAGTGATTCTAACTGTGGGGGGATGGGACTGCCTGAAGGAGAAGACATATCGCTGTTCATACTTAGTATGAACAACAGATGTGTCTCCTTACCCCTGACAGAACGGAGATCTGTCTGTTTACATTGACAGATCTCCATTCTGTGTCTCTCAGGAGCGTTCGCAGGTGCCCGGCAAACATCGCGGCCGCCGCACGTGCGCATCGGCTCTGTCGTCGTGCCGCGGCTTGTGGTCTTAAAGCGGCTGATGTATACCTACGGCGATTTGCCCAGGTGAGCCAACCTGCCGCAGTATAGCTGTGGCAGCTGGTTGTCTAGTGGTTAATGGTTAGTTAGTGGTTATGACTAAGGCGTTATAGGCTGAAACGCGTCAACTGACTTAACCTGTGTTTGTTCACTGTGGCTATTTAATAAAATGAAGAAAATTTAAGAGCAACAACCAGCGTGTGGATCATTTTTTCAACAATGGTTGATTTGTACCTGTAGTCTGAACTGACATATACTAGCTTATTTTTTAAAACCAGCCAAGGCTAAAACAAATTATGGGAGCAAACTTTTAGCAATTAAAGTATATAGAATGCTATTTTTATACCTAGCCTTAGGGGTTTTTTCCTGTTAAAGTAGAACTATGGCCTCCTTCAACAAAATGTGCTACAGCATACAATAGGTGCAAATTTAGAGGGCTTGTACATCACATTGTAACTGAATTAGGGACTTGTTTATTTATTTTATTTTGTGAGCCTGTAGTTCAGCTTCAGTGTTTATTTTTAAATACATTCTTGCCTATGAATTCCATTTTGCAAATTAATTTGACTTTTGCATTTGGAATTGATATCAATTAAGGCTCAGAATTCCATGCAAGTCTTCCTTTACTTAAAGTGAATTAATGAAGAATTAATTATCATGCAGTGCTGAATGATAATAAAATTAGCACTCCCACTCAGTATACAAGCCTTGAGTAAAGGGATCCTATTAACTTGTGCACAGAGCAAACAGTAACAAAAACAACAAGTAATCATTTGTTAACATCTTCCTGCTATGCGTAACTATTGATTTACAATTGCACACCACTGTTCTTTGAGAGTTCCTCATTCTTAAATAAAATGAAAAATAGTTATGAAAATATGTTTGTTGGCCAACATGTGGAATAATATTTAGCTGTGTACATAAAGGTGTTTACTAAAATGTTTCATTTTGCTAACAGTCATAAAATCCTGCCTTTTCATTGACTCACATAGCTCTGTTCTGTGTGAACATACTTTTTGAGAACAAAATAATGCAACTAATATTCATTTGTGCATGAAACAGGGAATAGAGCAAGAAATATAAAATCACTGTCACAGAAAAGAACAATCTGCTACAGTACCACTCATCATCTTGTACTTTTGTGGGAAGCATGGTGATTAAAGATGTCTCAGTTAAAATAAATTCTGTCATGACACATCACTTTTTGTTAAACCCTTGCAGCAGTAGAACATAGTATATTAAATTCTTAAAGGGTTCCTCACTGCTTCTTTGGACAAATTCGTTTTTTCTGAGTTTTAAGTAATGCAAGTGTAGTAGGAATTTTCAACTTCCAAGCATGTTGGATCAATGTCTGTGCAGGATCCTCTGATTCCTCCTGTATGGAATTGTATTGTACCAGTACTGTTTCCTCTAAAGTTATAAAGTGCTGCGCAAGCTGTTGGCACTATATAAATCCTGTATAATAATAATAATAATAATAATAATAATAATAATAATATGCTGGTCAAAGCAAGGCTGTCCTGAGTGTGCCACACAGAAGCAATTGACACATTGGCCATTAGAGGGCTGGGGTAGGGTCAACTGAAGCCTCATAGACATCTGACATTTATGGAATTCCTTCTAAACTTTCATTGCTCATAAAATGGAAAAATAGTTTAAATAACCACTATGGAAACCTGTAAACAATTTAAGCCCAATTACTATAAAGGTTTTAATTAAAAAGTGAGGCCTGGTGAAAGGGTCTATATAAAGCAATAACTCCAAAGGACGTTGCAACAACATGTCTGTGTTTGTGAAACATCCATGATAAAATCAGTTATTTTGAAGTCACATAAATTGATGGTTGAAAACCGACTGAGTGGGAAAACTACATGGAATCTCATTCTCTTCCTGTCATTGAATTCCATATTTATGTTATGCACTGATAAACAGTTCAGGTCACTTTGGTCCTTTTCATGTTTAATGGGTGCTATGGAGAGTATGAAAAGATAAGTATGTACAGGAAGTCTTCCAGGCAGATAAAGAAAGCATTACTTTCTTTTAAAATTCACAGAACAAAACTCAAGGATGAACAGAAGATGTATGTATCAGGTTAAAATGACAGCAAATAGAGCTTATGAGATATTGTAGATGATTGCACAATTGTTCAGGGTTATTTTTAAATCAAAGGGACATCATTCTTACATTATTTCCTAAAAGGCACACTTCACAGTCATACAGACAGGGGTGTTGCTAGGTCTTCAAAAAATCTGGGGCTAGAGCCCATAGCAGTGGTCACCAATATTTTTGCAGGCCCGAGGGGGGGTAAGAAAAATGAGGGGAATAACTGCGCTACAGTGAAATACATAAACAATAACAATTATAGCCGCGATTCATCTATGTAACACAAACACAGTGAAATAAAATAAGAAAAAAAGGGGGGTGGAATCGCACTAAAACAGATTGGTGATAATGCAGAATCAGTGGGAGCCCTGGGCATGTCACTTGCCACATCTCCTGCCACCAGATGCAGCATGTCACTTTCCACCGTCACCCGTCACCAGATGCAGCTTTTTAACTTGCCACCGTCACCTGCCACTAGATGTGTATTGTCACTTGCCACGTCACTTGCCCCCATTTGCAGATTGTCACTTGCCACATCACCTGCCACCATTTGCAGACTGTCACTTGCCATGTTACCTGCCACCATTTGCAGACTGTCACTTGCCAGGTCACCTGCCACCATTTGCAGACTGTCACTTGCCACGTCCCCTGACACCATTAGCAGATTGTCACTTGCCACGTCACCTGCCACTAGATGTGGGTTGTCACTTGTCAACTGATGTGGATTGTCACTTGCCATGCCAGCCAGTGTCACCAAATGTGCATTGTCGCTGCATTGGTGGCAGGCTGGCAGCACTGGTCCATTTAGTGAGGGCAGGAGAGCGGAGATGCAGGGAGACATGATGTAATCTCTCTGCTCCCCGCCGCACCTCCGACATTGAAGAGGCCCACTCTGTGAGGGTGGAAGAGTGCTGATGTGGAGTGGGCTGAGAGAGATGATATCATCTCTGCTCATCCACCTGCTTGTCTCTCTCCTCCACTTCTAATGCAGCCCGCCCGCCCGCTGCACCCCCTGGCAATGCCTATGCATACAGGTACATTTAAGCTTACTCATGGGTCTTGTAACTGCTTTCATTTTCATCCTGATATTCATTGTAGGCTGCCTATAGCTATGCTCTACTAGATCCCTGTTGTGGAAAGTATCTATATTATCTGATACTGCATCTCATTTTGAATTGCACACGATTTTCCTCTAGATAGGACTTTAAAGGGATAATAGTAATCTATAGGTCCTACAATTTTCGTAAAAATATTAGTTTTATTGAAATGTGACGTTCTTCATGACGTGTTCGGCATCTTCCCCATGAGGTTGGGGAATCAGGCTTTGCCTTGTTTACATGGCTTCAAACGTGCGCCACGAGATGCTGGCGTGGGACGGCACCGCCAATACATCACGCTGGGCGGGCCTTCCGCTTGACGACGTTACGTCACCACGCTGTGCCCGGTGCCTTGTGATGCTGGTTAGCTTCCTCCTTCCATCAGGCAAATGTGGCGGAGACGGCGTTCGTGCGCCTTTGTCTCAAAGGGGCGCTACACCGATGGCCGCCCCTCCCCACACTTCTTTTAGGATTGGCCAACAGATCTTAGGTACATGTATAATGGTGGTGTTTGTTGTTTTCACCTCTCTATGCTGCATACCTTGGGATGATAGGACCACACAGGCAGGAAGCTCTGATTAAGGTAAATTACCCCTTTTGGGGTAAAAATTAGCAATTTGGCCCTTTCCTTTTCCTTTTATCCCTCTTTTCCTTCCCCTCTTTTTTCCCTCCCCCTCTTTCCTTCCCATTTTCCTCTCCCCTTTCTTTCAAACCTTGGGGCAAATTACGCTATTACTAGTTAGCTGCAGTTTAGCATCGCCATTTGTATGCATACATATGCAAGCCACTGGGTGACTTGACGGTGACGGCTTTCCTGCCTTTTTTCACCTCAAACCCCCCCCTTTTTCTTCCCCCCCTTTTCACCCAAAACCCCTCCCCCTGTTCCCCATCCTTTTGTTTTTCTTTCATTACTTTTCCCCTTTCTTTTACTTTATAGGCCTTGCAATTGCCTTTTGGCGTATCGTAGAGTATAAACCCATGCCTTTCTAAAGCTGGTGTTATCACTTCACCAGCAGGTCCTCCTCCACTGTTTTTTCTCAATATCTAATAACAAGCTAGGTATGTATGATTTAACATGAAGAGAGTCATCCTTTTTTTTAGGGCAAACTCACGTTTTTTCTGGTTTCATTATCAGATTAACTTTCTCTTTTTTTCATTTCTGTCCTCAGCCATACTTAATCACTTCTGGGCAACATGTGGGAATCCTTTGGGGCTGTCCTGGAGTGCCCTTAGTAAGTGACTATTTTGGGGCCTTGGGTTGCTCTGCTGGGTGCATTTGCCTCTTCTTGGACCTAAATCGGTGGGCTTGAGACAGTAGCATTCTCCAAACCTTTTTAAATCTGGATGCAACATTTCTGAGTTTCTATGCAAGTTAGACGGTCAGTTGTTGTATATATAATTGAGTAACTCAATAAATTGATGTCTACTTTTAGAAATGTATATATTTTTATACTTTTTCTTTATCAATTATAGACGTATTTACGTCCTGCTGTAAAACCACCTACCCCTGAAGAAGAGAATTAATATTACAGACTCAAAACACACTGGGTTATCTCTGTTGTCGTCTGTTCAACAGAGTAGTTTTTGCAACTGCTTTGTTTTTGCATATCTCTGTATTTGCATCCTATGTATAGTCTATGTATTGTACACTTAAATTTTTAATCACATTTCAATAAAACTAATATTTTTACGATAATGGTATGACCTGTAGATGGCTATTACCCCTTTAGAGTCTCATTTAGAGGAAAAGCTTGTGCAATTCATTCTGTTTTGGGGATGTGGGTTGGTCACCTTCATTGTTTGAAAAAAAAAAACCAAAGCACTAGTTAGCTAATTCTGCATCTCATTTTGTACAACATGCACAGCAGCTAATCCAATGCATTGTTTTTTTGACAGAATTACATAGAGGTAAAACTTACCTGTGACTCCTGTCCTAACTTCCTTTCTTGGCTTCCTAGGAAAGCTAGGTGCTCAAAATGCTGTGACAATGTACTCCAGCATATGCAGAAGAACATTTCCCCCCAGATTTCGACAGATCCACAGATTGAAAGATTTTCAAATCCTTGCGCTTGGAAATTCAGTTAATGAAATGTATTACAATAGCATTCAACACTTGAAGTAAAAAATTCAAAACGATTTATCATGAATGTAATAAAGGCAAAATCAAGCTCCTTATTTTTAGTACTTCTTATCGGTTTACTAACTGCACAAAGAGAAGAACCTTTAAATTTGACTGATTTTCTTTACATTTTCTAGTTCTAACAATAGTCCGCAATTCATATTTTTTTTTCTGTAAACATAAAATGATTTGCCTATTATGTTTAGTTAGTAGCATAATATTGGAAAACCATAGCTTGAAATGTATATTTTAATAAAATGTTTAAATTAAATATATAGATAACGCTAAAGTTTTAGATGCATAAAGCTTAAATGTACCTATTTTGCTAAGTGTAAATTCTATGATATGATCCATCAGTCCCATAAAGAAAAATAATGTTTATTGATATTTCACAACAATGTCTTCTTTATCAAATGACATTGCATTATAGATTCACACAATTCACTTGAGTGCATATCATTAAGGGAATCAGTTTGTCAGTGTATAATTACATTAAAAAATGGTGTGATTTGCTACCAGGAGACGCTATTGCTAATGTTACATGTTACCTCAGTGAGTGATGTCAAACGTCTTATTATTTATAGACTACTAAACCAAAGTTCTTGCATTTTAGCAAATGAAAGCCTAAAATAGAATTCGCTTGAAAAGCCAATTTGGTAGTGCAAAGGACATCAACATGACACTTCGCAGAATACTGAAGACTGATAACCTCTAGATTACTTATCTTGGCTTTGTGTTAAACAAATACAGGGAGAAGCAACACAATATGACATCAATAATTAAAACACATGTTGCTTGTTTTTGTATCATTGGGTTACACTTTCCTCTAAAACCTCATCTCATTATTTAAGACTTGCACTTCCGTAGATATTAGAAACACAAAGTATTTATGAAATTGCCTTCTAATATGGTCAGCCCTAGGGGCAAATGTTAACACTCTAAAAGTTTGTGCTGATGGTTTACAAATATTTGACTTGCACGTTCAATTTGTTTTACCTCTATCCACATTATTAATTTACCACCTTCGGTAGCAAACTTTCAGGTGAGGAGTGATGAACAAAAGAGGTTATTAGCAAAGAACTGGAAAGTAAAATATCAATGTCCAGAGAAAACGGATGAATTTCTACTGAAACAATGGGGTAAACAAATTAGGCCCCTGGCAAAGAACAGAGGAACTCGGCAGGCGTAAACAAGGCAAAAACTCCTATCCACAAAATTATCTATCCAAGGCCATATTATTATTTTTTTCTTAGTGCTTAGTTTATAGTGTTTGTGTACTGTAATCCTGTTGCTACAGAAGCCTGCTGCATGGGCCCACATTCTGGCCTTTCATTAGGGTATCTCCTGGCACACCTGGCTCTTTCACTCCTCTGAGACCTACAGATTTGCTTAGTCCACTGGACTCATCCAGTCGTCCCAGCTTTTAGTCTTCCAGACATGCTTAGCCACCTCCATAGGCATGCGCACAGGGTGTGCCAGGTGTGCCTGGGCACACCCTAATCACCCCTTGTGGTGCATATTTCCAATGTTTAGACCCCTGATATTTCACCAAATAAATACAAAAATCAGTTTTTTTTCCTCCTAAAAAATTGCAAAAAAAATAATTAAAGTAATATTTTAACTGCCCTAGTAACACCACCAGTATCTGCCCTTATGACACCATTCATTGCTCTCCTGACACCTTCTGTATATATACACACACATGCATATGTGTTTGAGCTTTGGGGTGCACACCCTAATGCAATAGGCTGCGCACACCTATGGCCACCTCCCACCTCTCGTTCATGTGGGTAGGGAATCTCTCCTCCAGCATGGAGTGCTGTCTCTTGAGTGGATCAACTCTCCCAATGGTAGCCCACACCTGTCCCTTGACGGGAGTACGCGGGTCTCCTGAAGGGAGCTCACACCTGTTCCTAACAGGAGTATGCCAGTCTCCAGGATGGAGCACACACCTGCCTCCTGAAGGGAGCCCTGAGCTATGCCCAAGCCTATCATTATAATTGCTCTGTGCACCTGAACACACACCCTTCTGGTTTTCAGCAAGACCTGGACACCGGGTTGGTGATATCTTCCCTCCTAAAGCACGTAGAAATCTCCAAACTATGGAGCCCAAGAATATCAAAATCCAGAGAAAGCAGAAACCCTGTGTCCTTTCCACAATCATTTTACAGTGGCAGGGTCTTGTGCTGTAATAATACACACTGATATGAAAAATACTGGGTGCTTTTAAAAAAGAACTTCAGTAATGCAAAATATTAGGATCTTATGCCGCGTACACACGGTCGGACTTTTCGTCTACAAAAGTCCAACGGACGCTGACGGACTAAAGCTGGCTGGTAATCCGATCGTGTGTGGGCTTCTCCGGACTTTCAACTGACTTTTTCAGCCTCAAATCCGACGGACTTTAGATTTGAAACATGCTTCAAATCTTTCCGACGGACTCGAGTCCGGTTGAAAAATCCGCTCGTCTGTATGCTAGTCTGACGGACAAAAACCCACGCTAGGGCAGCTATTGGCTACTGGCTATCAACTTCCTTATTTTAGTCCGGTGTACGTCATCACGTAAGAATTCGACGGACTTTTGTGTGATCGTGTGTAGGCAAGTCTGTTCGTTAGAAAGTCCGCCGCAAGTCCGTCGAAAGTCCGTCGAAAGTCTGTCGGACAGGCTGTCGGACTTTTGTAGCTGAAAAGTCCGACCGTGTATACGCCCCATTAGAGTATGCAATATTCAAGCAAACAAGTTAATTGAATGTTGATCCCCGCTGGCTTCCTTTTGAGTTGGTGTTGGCACACTGTGAAGAATTCTATCTCATAGCAGGTATGGAAATGTAACAGTCAATAGTATGGTGTCATTGTAGGTACTGTGGTTTCACAGTCAATATGATGATGGCATTGCAGGTGAGGTACTCGCACATACCCCTTTATGTGAAGTAATGTGAGGTCATTCAATTTGGATGTCACGGTCATAATATTATGTCATTGTGGGTACCATGACATCAAATATAGTAGTGTGATATTAGACACTATAATATTATGCTGTAGTACATTCTGTATAATGTCACAAATAGTATTGCAATTTTTATTTACTAAGCTCGGTAAATATTCTCTAGCTCTTTCTTAAGTCAGCCCCATAGTTTAGAATTGCCTGTTGGTGTTGGGGTATACAAATATCTTGAAGTGGTTGGGTTTATTGCCTCACAACTGTCAGGTCACCTGAATCCAGGTGACAGATGCACCCCGTTGGGGTCAGGAGTGCACTGCAATGTAGTGGACCCTACGGCTGACTGCTGCGGATGGAGCTCCAGGTGATTCAGGAGAGCAGGTATTCTGGAGCACCAACACAAATCTCACTGGGAGCTAGAGCATGAGATTTCCCTGGGCGCAGAATCTAAGAGCCAGCGGGTGTTCACCAGAGGCCCCTAGTGGTGGGAATGGATTTAGCTGCAGTCTGGCTCCAGGTCGCGACCCCCAGTGCCTTCCAGCTCACGCTCACGGTAGAGTACAGGAAGGTACTGCGACAACAAAGGATAGTCAGGAGATAGCTAAAGATTGGGGCAACAAGCAGGTAAAGGAACACGCCAAGGTCAGAATATGAAGCAGACAAGGACAGTCAGGAACAAGCAAAGATTGGTAACTAGAATCAGACGTAGAACACACAGCAAGAAGCACACGGAAGCCAAACACACAATATTAACCACTTAGGGACTGAGCCTCTTTTTGAGATTTGTTGTTTACAAGTTAAAAACAGGTGTTTTTGCTAGAAAATTACTTAGAACCCACAAACATTATACTTTTTTTTCTAACACCCTATAGAATAAAATGCTGGTCGTTGCAATACTTTCTGTCACACCGTATTTGCGCAGCGGTCCTACAAGTGCACTTTTTTTGGAAAAAATACACTTTTTTGAATTAAAAAATAAAACAACAGTAGTTGTTAGTAAGTTAGCCAAATTTTCTTTTTATATTGTGAAAGATAATGTTATGTCGAGTAAATTGATACCCAACATGTCACGCTTCAAAATTGCACTTGTGGAATGGCGACAAACTTTTACCCTAAAAATATCCATAGGCAACGTTTATAAAATTCTACAGGTTGCATGTTTTGAGTTGAGTTATTAGACACTGTAATATTGTGCTGTAGTACATTCTGTAGAATGTCACAAATAGTATTGTACTAAGCTAGTAAATAGGTCTAGGGTTAGAATTATTGCTCTTGCTCTACCGATCGTGGCGATACCTCACATGTGTGGTTTGAACACTGTTTTCACATGCGGGTGCTACTCACGTATGCGTTCGCTTCCGCATGTGAGCTCGGCTGGATGGGGCGCATTCAAATTTTTTTCTTCTTATTTATTTTACCTTTTATTTTTTATTTGTACACTGTTCTTTTAAAAAAAAGTTGTGTCACTTGTATTCCTATTACAAGAAATGTAAACATCCCTTGTAATAGAAAAAAGCATGACAGGACCTCTTAAATATGAGATCTGGGGTCAAAAAGACCTCAGATCTCATATTTACACTAAAATGCAATAAAAAATAAATAAACAAAATGGCCCTTTAAGAGCTATGAAAGAATGCAGCTGGGAAGAGAGATCATTGATAAGCTGGAAGGACACCATGCCAATTTCTGTTTTTTAGACAAAACATTTATAACAAAATGTGCCAGGTTGATTAATCTAATGATGGACAATGTGATCACAATTATTTTTGAATATGTTTTCCAAACATGGTAAAATGAAGGTTGCATTTAACCGTGTATTACACAAATTGAATATCCTTTGATAGTAATATGTCCCCCTTTAAGGAAATATATCTGTGGATATATATTAGAAATAGGATGTGATACTGAGATTATCACTTGAGTATTCATTTCTGATATGAGTTTAACAATTTTATTAATAACATAGCTATATTGTAACTGGTTTAGACAACCTTTTGTTGGAAATGAAATCCAGGTTAATGGGGAAATTTGTAAAAATAGGATTAGTTTAGATTAAGATAACAGCTTTGTAATTTTACATTTATTGAGTGAAAAAAAAGATTAAGATGAGGTTGTTAATTGGAATACAGCTGCCATAATGTTTAGCAAAGCCAAGATGGATGGGATACATAAGAAGTTTTTCTACAAAAATGAAATCTAAAGGTCTCATAATAACTTGATGTGTGGTCCATGATGTGAGAGTAATAATAAATACAATTTAAATATAACAGACCCATCACATCAAGTCCACACACCCTGTTAGGATAGATCCCACCTGCAGCCAATTGTATAGTTTTTGATGTGGCTGAGAGTTTTCTGTTCTGTCATATACAGATTGTTGGTCCTTTTTGTTTTTATTTATTTTTATTTCTAGAATTATAGAATACAATTATATAAAGAACTTACAAATTTCCTTTACAAATGCATATATTAATATACAAACAACGCATGTCCTAATAAATATCAATAATCAATAAATAGTGAAACGTGGCATCAAGTAGATTCATGCCAATATGTGCATAAATAAAGGTCTAGTCTATCCAGCCTCTGATGACGTCACTACGCATGATGAAATGCGTAAGTTTGGAACGCACATTACATCACGTTACGTTATGGTGGACTGCACGCTGACTCAGCTGTGGTTCTCATGGTTGAACAGCAGCTGCCTGATTTATTTATTTATCTATTTATTCATTTAATATATGCACAATGATTTTGGTGCAGGTGATTTGCACATACACTAAAAAATGTTCTGTGCCTTGGGTATTCAGTGTAGTTAAATTTTTATTTGATTTGATTTGATTTTTATATCACATTTTTGTATGTTGATAATATGCACGGTATATTTCAGTTTTTTTAAATTTCCAAGATCTTCGCAGAAGAACAGGTTCATCATAGGGATAAAAGAGGTTTGTGTTGTAACTTTTTTCCCACAGTTTTTTCTAACTATTATTGAATGACAATTTCATATGAGGCAGGGGGGGGGGGCAGATGGAATTATGAAGATGCCATTTAGTGCAAGGTCTGATGAATTTATGAAATTTCCTTTTAGTCCACTTTAATAATTTTGATATATTTCAGTAACTCTTATATTTAAGTGCTATTCTCATCATTTTCTTTTTCTTCATTAAGTCTACCTAGGTCAAACATTCTACTTAGTGAAAGCTATCCTTAGTCAGCATATGTTATAAATAGCAGCTTGACATACATTCTTAAAAGCAATAAAGTAAAGACATTAAAAAAAAAACCCAGTATAGTAGAAATCCAATTACACTGAATCAGTATATTAAATAACCTGTATGTCAAAGGAAAGAGAAATTTTACCCGTTTGACCTGTCACCTTATTAGTAAGTAACAAACACAATGATAACAGGTTTATTTTGGTAATAATATGATCTAAGATAAAAGTCATGAATCCTGCATTAAAAGGCCACAAGATGCTCTATCTGATCTCCCTGCTTTTTCTTCATGTTTAAGTGATGTGTAGTGTAATCTAATAGCACAGGTGCAGCACAGGTTGAAAATGAACGGCACAGCGGAAGATATATCAGGCTCTTGCTGAGTGCATGCACCAGGCACGAAAAGAGAAAGTCATAAAATGTGTTTCCGACTAAATACAGAAAAGGTTCAAGCACCTTAACTCTATCAGCTGGAGGGAGTATCTTCTGTCTGGGACAATTTAATAGAGCAATTTCCAGACTGCTGCAATGGGCAAAAAAAAGAAAAGTCGTTTGGAGATTATAATGGAAGATGGTGAGTGAACAAAATGTATGCTTATTTTTTTTAATTATAGGCAAAGATAACAAAGGATTATAAAGGAACATAAATGTTTCAATAATGAAAATGTCATGGCTGATTTCATATTTTAAAAATGCAAAAAGTTGTGAATTTAAATGATACCCTTTATTGGCTAACTTAAGTTATTAAACATGAAAGCTTTCAGAATGCCTTATTCATTCTTTAGGCTTTATACAATTCTGATAATTGTTCAGAAACGCACATATTTCTACATAGAGATACAAGAAGGAGAAATGAAATATAAATATTTAAAAATATATAACAATTGTTTTTGACACATTTCAGCAGTAATTTCATAAGTAAATAGTTACACAGTAGCAAGCCTGCATTTAGGTTATTTAAATGTGGAAGAAATGATCAGGGAAGTAAAACAAAATGTTATGCTTCCCAGAACAAGTTCTTCTATGTTTAGAGGTAATGTACGTGCTTTTACCAGAGTTTACTTGTGTTTATGTGTGTTTACATGTATTTTGACAAATTCAGAGTATCTAATATGCCGCTGGATGTACAGAATTCTTCTTTCCTGAAACACAATTAAACTGAATGTACCTAAACACAAGTAAACACACAATGGAGGTTATTTACTAAAGGAAAATCCACTTTGCACTACAAGTGCACTGAAAGTGCACTTGGAAGTAAAGTCGCTGTAGATCCGAGGGGGACATGCAAGGAGAATAAAAAACAGCATTTTAGCTTGTACATGATTAGATGATAAAATCAGCAGAGCTTCCCCTCATTTCACATCTACCCCTTATGCCCCGTACACACGGTCGGATTTTCCGATAGAAAATGTCCGATCGGAGCGTGTTGTCGGAAATTCCGACCGTGTGTGGGCTCCATCGGACATTTTCCATCGGATTTTCCGACACACAATGTTTGAGAGCAGGCTATAAAATTTTTCGACAACAAAATCCGTTGTCGGAAATTCTGATCGTGTGTACACAAATCCGACGCACAAAGTGCCACGCATGCTCAGAATAAATAAAGAGATGAAAGCTATTGGCCACTTCCCCGTTTATAGTCCCGACGTACGTGTTTTACGTCACCGCATTCAGAACGATCGGATTTTCCGACAACTTTGTGTGAGCGTGTGTATGCAAGACAAGTTTGAGCCAACATCCATCGGAAAAAATCCTAGGAATTTGTTGTCGGAATGTCCGATCAATGTCCGACCGTGTGTACGGGGCATTAGATTTAGAGTGGCTGCACTTCCAAGTGCACTTGTAGTGCAAAGTGGATTTGCCTTTCGTAAATAACCCCCAATGTGACTGATGCCATTTAAAATCATTACAGACATTGAGGCCCTAGGTTAATTTGTTTTAGACAATTGACTTTGCCATAAGAAGTCCAGGCACAGTCCTTCACTCACATGAAGGTTCTCTTTAAAAAGTCCATATACCAGAGAGGCAATGAAATACAATCATTAATGAAATATAACTATTTTTCTTGAAGCACTTGAGTAGCAATGGTTATTGTAGACAGGATATACACTGTATTACGAAAAGTATTGGGACGCCTGCCTTTACATGCACATGAACTTTAATGGCATCCCAGTTTTAGTCCTCAGGATTCAATATTGAGTTGGCCCACCCTTTGCAGCTATAACAGCTTTAACTCTTTTGGGAAGGCTGTCCACAAGGTTTAGGAGTGTGTCTATGGGAATGTTTGACCAATCTTTCAGAAGCACACTTGTAAGGTCAGACACTGATGTGGACAAGAAGGTCTGGCTCACAGTATCCACTCTAATTCATCCCAAAGGTGTTTTATTGGGTTGATGTCAGGACTCTGTGCAGGCCAGAAAAGTTCCTTCACCCCAAACTCGCTCAGCCATGTCTTTATGGACCTTGCTTTGTGAACTGGTCCAAATCATTCGATGGAGGGGGGATTATGGTGTGGGGTTGTTTTTCAGGGATTGGGCTTGGTCCCTTAGTCCTAGTGAAGGGAGATTGTAAGATGCCAGCATACCAGACATTTTGGACAATTTCATGCTCTCAACTTAGTGGGAACAGTTTGAGGATGGCCCCTTCCTGTTCCAACTTGACTGCACACCAGTGCACAAAGCAAGGTCCATAAAGACATGGATGACCAACCTTGGGGCGGATGAACTTGACTGGCCTACACAGAGTCCTGACCTCAACCTTTAGGATGAATTAGAGCACAGACTGCGAGCCAGGCCTTCTCGTTCAACATCAGTGCCTGGCCTCACAAATGTGCTTCTGGAAGAATGGTCAAACATTCCCAAAAACACACTCCTAAACCTTGCGGATAGCCTTCCCAGAAGAGTTAAAGCTGTTATAGCTGCAAAAGGTGGGTCAACTCAACATTGAACCCTATGGACTAAGACTGAGCTCCTTTCCAACTTCTCTGATCCCACAAGGAGACCATCAGATGCTTTGTTGCATAGCAGCAATATACACCACGATCTTGCATGCAAAGGTTCTAAGATCTCTTAAGCCAATATAGGCTCGATGGAGGAAGTTAAAGTACAGAGAAAAATCCACATAGTGTAGTATTTGACCAAGATTTTAAACCGGAAGGATTTACCCCCTTCCTGACCAAGCCCTTTTTTGAGATACGGCACTGTGTCAATTTAACTGACAATTGCGCGGTCATGCAACATTGTACCCAAACAAAATTGGTGTCCTTTTTTTCCCACAAATAGAGATTTCTTTTGATGGTATTTGATCACCTCTGCGGTTTTTATTTTTTGCGCTATAAACAAAAAAGAGAGACAATTTTGAAAAAAAGCAATATTTTTTACTTTCTGCTATAATAAATATCCCCAAAAAAATATAAAAAAATGAATTTCTTTCTCAGTTTAGGCCGATATGTATTCTACATTTTTTTGGTAAAAAAATCGCAATAAGCATATATTGATTGGTTTGCGCAAAAGTTATCGCGTCTACAACATAGGGGAGAGATTTATGGCATTTTTATTATTCATTTTTTAATTAGTAATGGTGGCGACCTGCGATTTTTATCATGACTGCGACATTGTGGCAGACAGATCAGACACTTTTGATACTATTTTAGGACCATTGGCATTTTTTACAGCGATCAGTGCTATAAAAATGTACTGATTACTGTGCAAATATCACTGGCAGGGAATGGGGTTAAACACTAGGGGGTGATCAAGGGGTTAAGTGTGTTCCCTCAGTTTGTTCTAACTGTAGAGGGGATGGGCTCACTAGAATATGACAGAGATCACTGCTCCCAATCACTGGGAGCAGTAGATCCCCGTCATGTTGCTAGGCAGAACAGGGAAATGCCTTGTTTACATAGGCATCTCCCCATTCTGCCTCTCCGTGCCACGATCGTGGGCCACTGGCGGACATCGAGTCCAGGGGACCCGCAGGCACATGCGCCACCGGCGGCATGTGTGCGCCCGCTAGCTGCTGATGATGGAATGATGTATAACGTTATGCGCACCCGGTTAATAAAATGATAAAATGACACTTACAATTTTGAAGGGATTACACAGACAATGCTGGTTACAGAGAAACATGTTGGGAGGGGCCTCACATCTCATGTTATTCAGCAAGTTGGCCTGACCACTTGGACCTGCTGGTTGTTTGTAACACATGCTGTGTAATCCCTTCAAAATTGTAAGTGTGATTTTAACGTTTTATTAAAATCTTGGTGAAATACTACACTATATGGATTTTCCTCTGTACTTTAACATCCTCCCTGGAGTCTATCTTGGCTTAGGTGATTGTGGAACCTTTGCATACAAGATCATGGTGTATATGGCTGCTATGCAGCAAGATGTCTGATGGTCCCTTTTTGGGATCAGAACAGCTGGTAAGGAGCGAATCGTTTGTGGTGATTCCTTTTGGGAGCACTTTTTCTTTGGTGGTACACGTTGTCACCATTCCTTTGTGGCAAAGAAAGAGGGACTATTGATGTTTAGAAAATCTGAGCACCTTTTTGCACTACATATACCATATTTATCGGCATATAACACGCACCCCAATTTTAGGAGGGAAGTTTAAGGAAAAAAAACGTACATTTTGAATAAAGAACTTTGAAGCAAAATTAGGGTCACAGCTCAAAAATGTACCCTGCTTAGTGCCCATCTGCAGCCTCTAAATTGCCCATCAATGCACCCTGCTCAGTGCCCATCTGCAGCCTTTTAAATTGCCCAACAATGCACCCTGCTCAGTGCAAATCTGCAGCCATTAAATTGCCCAACAATGCAGCCTGTTCAGTGCCCATCTGCAGCCATTAAATTGCCCAATAATGCAGCCTGTTCAGTGGCCATCTGCAGCCAATAAATTGACCAACAATGCAGCCTGTTCAGTGCCCATCTGCAGCCATTAAATTGCCCAATAATGCAGCCTGTTCAGTGGCCATCTGCAGCCATTAAATTGCCCAATAATGCAGCCTGTTCAGTGGCCATCTGCAGACAATAAATTGACCAACAATGCAGCCTGTTCAGTGGCCATCTGCAGCCAATAAATTGACCAACAATGCAGCCTGTTCAGTGCCCATCTGCAACCTATAAATTGACTAGCAATGCAGCCTGTTCAGCGCCCATCTGTAGCCTATAAATTGACCAACAATGCAGCCTGTTCAGTGCCCAGCTGCAGCCTCACCTTTCCAATCATTGCAGCCTTGCCAGTGTTAGATTATCCCTGCTGTCTCAGAGGAAAGAGGAGGAGCGAGCGCTGCTGAATTACACAGTGCCGCGATCTCCTATGTACCCGGAGCTCCGTCACTCACAGACACACCTCCTGGCCCTGCTCATATGATAGACAGAACAGTGGCCCAATGCGGGGCCAGGAGGCGTGGCTGTGCGTGACGGAGCGCTAGGGGTACACAGGAGATCGCAGCTCTATATAATTCAGCGGCGCTCCCTCCTCTTCCCTCAGAGACAGCAGGGATTAGCATATAACGCGCACCCACGATTTTCCCCTGATTTTAAGGGGAAAAAGTGTGTGTTATACGCCAATAAATACGGTATATACTGTATATATTTTATAATAGATTTTTTTGCACAGTGCTTAGACATTTTATATGGACATTATTTGTAGAGATATGTCAATTTAAGATGAGTTCATCAATCATCATATTTTTAATGCACTTTTATTGTGTCTCTATTGTAATTTAATAACGTATATGTATCACAAGGTTAGGGCACTTTTAATTATTGTTTGGTTGAAGCTTGTTACACATCCTACTCGGATTGGTGATTTAGATGCTGCTGTCTGTTTGATTTAATTGAGTTTTTATTATAATTTTTTTGTCACTAAAGTTTACAGTTTTTTTGCAAGTGCATGCTTATTATCTTGGGTTTAATACATTTTAGATTAAAAGCTGTTCTTAAAAATAAGGATAATATTAATGAATTTAGCACACATTCAAACACAGCTGTAATTTATATATTTCATAGTTGGCATTGAAATTGATGGACAGCTGGATACAGAAAGTGATGGTGAGTATTTCATTTCAATGACTTAATGAATTGTTGTGGTACAGCTGATTTTTGCTGTTCTTGATCATTGCTATTACTATAGAAGGTTTGTGAATAATTACATATCATATTGTCATGTCATAAAATAATTTTATATGTGTAATATTATTGTAGTACATTAATGTTTTGAACAGTAAAAATATAAAAAGAAAGATTACAGTGTAAGTATACCTAAAATTTTTTTGTTTTTTTTGTTTGGATAGACTGGTAAAAGGTTAGAACCTTTGTCAGATTTTTTTGCTGTGTCCCATCTAGGGAGGTTCACCCCCTCTGTCTGTCCCATTGGGATAAGTTTCAGGTTCGGCTCTAACATCAGTTCAACCCAAAATCCAAGCCATTTGCAGATTGGGAAAATGGCAAAGTAATGTGCCCATTTAACCATAGTCCAATGGCTTAAAAGGGTCAATAATGGAGGTTTTCTTATGTGCCAGCTCCCTCCCTATAAAACATATATTCAGTCCAATAAGAAAAATGCCAAACAAATCTCCAAGAGTCCAAGTTTTTCAAAAATAAAATTCATTAACTGATTAATTAAGGAAAGAAGCCAATGCATTGTGGGGGCCAAACATTCTCCTTTAACAGGGCTTAACATTTTTGAAAGTGCTTAAAAGAACTCAGGTCAGCAGATAGTGTTTAGTGTTTTAGTTGTATTTATTGGAGGATTAATTTTGGGTGAGGTATATTTTATTTTAAAGTATATGTAAACTCTCACCTTTTAAAACAACCCATTCAATTAAAAAAAATGAAAGGCAAAACATTTGTATATATATATATATATATATATATATATATATATATATATATATATATACACACAGTATCTCACAAACGTGAATACACCCCTAACATTTTTGTAAATATTTTATTCTATCTTTTCATGTGACAACACTGAAGAAATGATACTTTGCTACAATGTAAAGTAGTGAGTGTACAGCTTGTATAACAGTGTAAATTTGCTGTCCCCTCAAAATAACTCAACACACAGCCATTAATGTCTAAACCGCTGGCAACAAAAGTGAGTACACCCCTAAGTGAAAATGTCCAAATTGGGCCCAAAGTGTCAATATTTTGTGTGACCGCCATTATTTTCCAGGACTGCCTTAACCCTCTTGGGCATGGAGTTCACCAGAGCTTCACAGGTTGCCACTGGAGTCCTCTTTCACTCCTCCATGATGACATCACAGAGCTGGTGGATGTTAGAGACCTTGCGCTCCTCCACCTTCCATTTGAGGATGCCCCACAGATGCTCAATAGTGTTTAGGTCTGGAGACATGCTTGGCCAGTCCATCACCATTACCCTCAGTTTCTTTAGCAAGGCAGTGGTCATCTTGGAGGTGTGTTTGGGGTCATTATCATGTTGGAATACTGCCCTGCGACCCAGTCTCTGAAGGGAGGGGATCATACTCTGCTTCAGTATGTCACAGTACATGTTGGCATTCATGGTTCCCTCAGTGAACTAGCTCCCCAGAGCTGGCAGCACTCATGCAGCCCCAGACCATGACACTCCCAGCCCCAGACCATGACACTCCCACCACCATGCTTGAATTGACACACTTGTCTTTGTACTCTTCACCTGGTTGCCGCCACACATGCTTGACCCCATCTACACCAAATAAGTTTATCTTGGTCTCATCAGACCACAGGATATGGTTCCAGTAATCCATGTCCTTAGTCTGCTCATCTTCAGCAAACTCTTTGCGGGCTTTCTTGTGCATCATCTTTAGAAGAGGCTTCCTTCTGGGACGACAGCCATGCAGACCAATTTGATGCAGTGTGCGGCATATGGTGTGAACACTGACAGGCTGACCCCCCACCTCTTCAACCTCTGCAGCAATGCTGGCAGCACTCATACATACATCTATTTCCCAAAGACAACCTCTGGATATGACGCTGAACATGAGCACTCAACTTCTTTGGTTGACCATGGCGAGGCCTGTTCTGAGTGGAACCTGTCTTGTTAAACTGCTGTATGGTCTTGGCCACCGTGCTGCAGCTCAGTTTCAGAGTCTTAGCTTTATCTTCTTATAGCCTAGGCCATCTTTATGTATAGCAACAATTCTTTTTTTCAGATCCTCAGAGAGTTCCTTGCCACGAAGTGCCATGTTGAACTTCCAGTGACCAGTATGAGAGAGTGAGAGCGATAACACCAAATTTAACACACCTGCTCCCCATTAACACCTGAGACCTTGTAACACTAATGAGTCACATGACACAGGGAGGGAACACGACTAATTGGGCCCAATTTGGACATTTTCACTTAGGGGTGTTCTCACTTTTATTGCCAGAGGTTTAGACATTCATGTCTGTATATTGAGTTATTTTGAGGGGACAGTAAATTTACACTGTTACACAAGCTGTACACTCACTACTTTACATTGTAGCAAAGTGTCATTTCTTCAGTGTTGTCACGTGAAAAGATATAATAAAATATTTACAAAAATGTGAGGGTTGTACTCACTTTTGTGAGATACTGTATATTCAATCAGCACACCTGTATTATGATCCATTGTGTAACACCTTTAAAATCTAAATAAAAGGAACTGCTAAAATAGTTTTCCAGTAATTTAATCTCATCTATTTCAATTCTTTTTTTAATAATATATTGCAACAGTAAATTATATCTTACATTCTGAGTGGGTAGACTAAGCACTAGATATCTTCACAGGCAGTTAGGCAGTTCTTGTTGAGTACTTGAAACATCCTGTAGGAGACTACAAAAGGCATTTGATGGTACAAAGTTGAGCTATAGCTATGGGAATTGCTGTCTGATGGTTTCTCTTTAGAAGTTCTGTGAAGATAATTCTCTTCTTCCTTAAGTTTTACAGTATGGAGACTTCATCACATAGCTTGCTGAAATGAATAGGTGGGCTATAAAGATTAAACACAGAGTCAGGGGAAATAAAGTTGCTTGGCATGTTATTAAAAAGAAGGAGAGTAAATTTCTGAAGGAAATCAATACATGTCCATAGTGTATAAGTATATACACGGCTTCACCAAATATTTGAAGGACACTTTACATTGTGGAAATTGTTATTCATTTTTGACATACAGGAACATAGATCAAGCAACTGAAATACTTACAATGATATTTAGCCTAGAAAGCTATATTTCCATGCCTCAGAAATTGTGTTTCATTTACTAGTAGATGATGCTAAAAGAAAGTTTAAAAAGAAATAAAAAATTAAATAGGTGTCGTGGTGAGACTCCTGTTTTGTCACATTTAGTATTCATACCCCTTGAAACTTTACACATTTCGTCATGTTACAACCAAAAATGTAAATACATTTTATTGGGATTTTATGTGATAGACCAACACAAAGTGGCACATATTTGTGAAGTGGAAGGAAAATTATAAATGGTTTTCACATTTTTTTTACAAATAAATATCTGAAAAGTGTGGCATGCATTTGTATTCAGTCCCCTTTACTCTGATACCACTAACTAAAATCTAGTGGAACCAATTGCCTTCAGAAGTCACCTAATTAGTAAATAGAGTCCATCTGTGTTTGTAATTTAATCTCAGTATAAATACAGCTGTTATGTGAAGCCCTCAGAGGTTTGTTAGAGAACCTTAGTGAACAAGCAGCACCAAGAAGGCCAAGGAACACACCAGACAGGTCAGGGATAACATTGTGGAGAAGTTTAAAGCAGGGTTAGGTTATAAAAAAATATCCCAAGCTTTGAAAAATCTCACTGAGCACTGTTCAATCCATCACCCGAAAATGGAAAGAGTATGGCACAACTGCAAACCTACCAAAACATGGATGTCCACCTAAACTGACAGGCTAGACAAGGAGAGCATTAATCAGAGACACATCCGGGAGGCCCATGGTAACTCTGGAGGAGCTGCAGAGATCCACAGGTCAGGTGGGAGAATCTGTCCAAAGGACAACTATTAGTCATGCACTCCACAAATCTGGCCTTTATGGAAGAGTGGCAAGAAGAAAGCCATTGTTGAAAGAAAGCCATAGGAAGTCCTGTTTGCAGTTTGTGAGAAGCCATGTGGGGGACACAGCAAACATGTGAAAGAAGGTGCTCTGGTAAGATAAGACCAAAATTTTACTTTTTTTCCTAAAAGCAAAACATTACATGTGGCGGAAAACTAACACTGCACATCACCCTGAACACACAATCCCCACAGTGAAACATAGTGGGGGGCAGCATCATGTTGTGGGGATGCTTTTCTTCAGCAGGGACAGGGAAGCTGGACAGAGTTAATGGGAAGATGGTTGGAGCCAAATACAGGGCAATCTTATGCCACGTACGCACGGCCGGACTTCCTGACAGAAAATCTCCGATGCGATGGGAGCAGTCAGTCGAACATTCCGACCGTGTGTATGCCCCATCGGACTTTTTCTGTCGGCATTTCTGACGGACTCAGATATAGAAGATGTTCTAAATCTTTCCATCGAAAATGCCGATGGAGTTTAGCCCGTTGGCAAGTCCGGCCGTGTGTACACGGCATTAGAAGAAAACCTGTTAGAGTCTGCAAAAGACTTCAGACGGGGTGGAGGTTCACCTTCCAGCAGGACAACAACCTTAAACATACAGCCAGAGCTACAATGAAATGGTTTTGATCAAAGCATATTCGTGTGTTATGCCGTGTACACACGAGCAGACTTTCCTGCAGAAAAGGTGGACATTCCGATCGTGTGTGGGCTTCATCGGACCATTTCTGTCAAAAAATCTGATGGATCTTAGGGATAGAACATGTTTCAAATCTTTCCGACGGACTCGATTCCTATCGAAAAAAACGTTCATCTGTATGCTAGTCCGACAGACTGAAGCTAGCTATTGGCTACTAGCTATTGAACTTCCTTTTCTAGTCCGGTCGTACGTCATCACGTTTGAAACGATCGGACTTTGGTGGGATCGTGTGTAGGCAAGTCCGTTTCGTCGGAACTCCGTTATAAAGTCCTTCAGAGTTCAGTCCGACGAGAAATCCGCTCATGTGTACGTGGCATCAGAATGGTCCAGTGAAAGACCAGACCTAACTCCAATTGAGAATCTTTGACAAGACTTGAAAATTGCTATTCTCAGAAGCTCTCCATTCAATCTGACAGGGCTTGAGCTATTTTTCAAAGAAAAATGGCAAAAATGTCACTTTCTAGATGTGCAAAGCTGGTAGAGACACACCCAAAAAGACATGCAGATGTAATTACAGTGAAAGGTGGCTATACAAAGTATTGACTCAGGGGGGGCTGAATACAAATGCACATAACACTTTTTACATATTTATTTGTAAAACATGTTGAAACCCATTTATCATTTTCCTTCCACTTCACAATTATGTGCCACTTTGTGTTGGTCTATCACATAAAATCCCAATAAAATACATTTACATTTTTGGTTGTTAACATGACAAAATGTGGAAAAATTCAAAGGGTATGAATACTTTTTCAAGGCACTGTATTTTAGCTGATTGCCCAAAATAGATACCCAGAGTAATTTATTTATTGTGTTAGTCCTTGTTTAAAGTTGACCTAACAGTCCATAGCAAACAAAGGCTATATAGTATGCCCAACCTCAACCACTCCATCCTAAATTACTAGGGCAAAGTAAATAAATAAATAAGGAAAAAAATGTATAAATAAATAAGGAAAGAAATGTATAAATAAATGAAAAAGACACAAACAAGGAAAAAATACTTACCTTGAACCCTGGCTTTTGGCCACCTTGCCTAGGTGTTGGTGAAGTCACTCAGCTTTCTTGTTTAGGTGAACCTGCCAAAAGCCAAGATCCAAGGACAAGTCAATTGTTTTAGTTTTTTTTGTCTGTTTGTTTCTTTTTCTTACCATAGCTATTCAGGATGAGAGACAAGCTGGCAACTTTAAAGCCCTTGGTTACTGCAGAATGCACGGACTGCTTTGAAAATAGTTAAATTCATTAGGAGCTGTGTAGTGTCCACTTTCACCATTATGACTGAGTCTGACAAATGTAGGGTTATTGTACTTTATTTGAAGTTCCATTAACAATAATACAGTGAGTCAGGAAGGTAAATAATCTTATCATATTGTTAATTCACACATTACCACTTGTTCACACTATATAACTACACTTAATAAAAGAGCATTACATAAATGTTTGATCATTTTAATGAGGACAATTTTTCAACGTATATCTGGGACTTTAACATGTGGCCCTACTAATAATTCATGAGGAAATTCAACCTTGCAGATGAAGAAGAGGAAGAAAACACAAAAAGAAAGCCAGGTGGCAGAGAGCAATCCCAAAACAAGAGGAGAGATGACAGTGAAGATAATAGTGAGGATGAATCAATAAGAGGAAACAGAAGGACCAGAGCCAGACGTAAACCAAGAGGCGAAGATGATGAAGATGGTGAGGAGGATGAGGATGAAGACTACAGATCCAACAAGAGAGGTGCTAACAGAAACAGAACCAGGAATGCTGCAAATAGAAGACAAAAAGAAGAACAAAATGAAAAGAAGGAGGGAAAAAAGGGTGAAGATCAGAAAAAGAAAAGTGGCAGGTACTGCTGTGTTTTGTAAATAGACTATTAGCTACTACAAAGTTAACTTCATATTTCCCAACATTTCCTTTCTGTTGCAGTGTGCTTGTATAATAATTTCATCTCAATTAAAGGTGTGACTGGCTTGATATACAACAGCTAAATGAATTTTAGTTTCCCATTACTATCAAACTCTAGAACTGAACAAAAAAAAGAACACATGATAATGTCTATACTGTATATTGTAATGGTTGATTACAAATCGTGCAGGTCGTGATAAACATTATTCTAAGTTTCAAATACGTAATCTATATGCTAATATACTGCATACCTTACACATAACAGTTATATTCTCTACTATTGGAATTCCATTTAGAACAGTGGATGAAGTAGTACACTTGATTGCATTGCAATATATCACTATTTATTTTAGTGACATTGCAATGCATCTTACTCTATTGTGTTCTTTTTTCATACTTTCTGAGAAATTTTTATACATTTATAATAATAATTTGAAATCCCTCAGAACAATTTGAAGTAACTTTTTGGATTTTGATTATTATAATGCCACTTGGGTGGTGATAGAAAAAAATTTGAAAAATCAAGATTGATACCATTCTGAAATACCTTTTAAATGTAAATTAACCTCTTCGCGTCTAAGGGTAAACAAATCGAAATGCCTAAGCCCAATTTTGTGACTTTGACATGTGTAAAACTGTACATATCACCACAACTACTTTGTGCATTCAGGTAGATTGTACCTTGTTTTTTTTATGGACAAATTGAGCTTTCATTTGGTGGTAAATGGTAATTGATGTCTCCCGCTTTTATTTTTATTATCAAAGAAAAACTGGCCTAAAATAGTAAAACAAAAACAAAAAAAAAACACATTTTTTTAAAAATGTAGCTGTATATTTCATAGTGTTGCTATAACCTAGAACTAAAGAACAACCAAAAAAAAAATCTCCTGCTCCTGACGATCGCAGCAATACCACATATGTGTATGTTAGTTGTTATTTGTACCTGTAGTATAGCCCAAAAATAATAGTGCGCATTTTGCTTTATTTTTTATTCTACTTAAAATACACTGACACTGATACTAATTTTAAAAAGAATTACATTCTGTCCCCCCAAAAATACTGACCTGGACATTTGACCCTGACCTTGACCTTTGACCCTGACCTTGACATAAACACTAACCCTGGCACTGACCTCGGTCAAACATTGCTCTAGGTATTTTTTTGGTATTTTTTAAATTATTATTATTATTATTTTTTAATTTATTTTTTATACACACTTTTTTTTCTGTGCAAGGACAGAGAGAGATACAGTGTATCTCCTTCCTCCATTCACAGAAAAAGAAAACATGAGGGTGGGCTTCACAGTGACAGATTACTGTGATAGCCAATAAGAGGCCATTACGGCGATCAGGTGACCCGGAATCTCGAGTTCCGGGTCCCAGTCATTAGTACGGGGCCCGAGGCTCACGGTGAGACTACGGCCTCTGTGCTGGGAGTGCGCCATGTTGCACGCTTCTAGCTCAAAAGGAGGTATGCAAATATGCAGACCCACGGCAAAAATCCCAGTCCAGCGGGGCTGCATATTTGTGTGACGTCGGTGTGAATCGGTTAAATGAGTTCCTTGGTTATCCTTTTCTATCACCATGTCCAAAAAATCCTATTTATCCTGGATAACTCATGATACTTATTATTCAGTAGTGCACAGACTGCCATGCTGGATAGAGGTATGCTGGTATAATACAGATGTGACATATGTTAACAGTTTTTACACATCACAGATCAAACCTTTATGCTCAAAGACACTGTGTTAACAAAAAGCTGCCACCAATAAAAATACTCACATGGCTTTTACTTAGCAATATTACATACAAAATGTAATTTATTGTTATAAAAAAATTCTGAAAATGAAAAAATGTATATGCAGAAATAATAAATTATACCCTTTACCCTACACACATATAAATGAGACAAAGTTGTCTACAGTTCAAATACAAAACTGGCATCCAGACGTCAAAATAGCCACAAAAATAATAACGTCTCATAGGCCCATGTAAAGCACAACCTTTACATTGGGCTATATTGCTATTGCTATATAATATTAATATCAGCCAGCTCCTAGTTAGAGGATTATCCCCTGAATGTATCTAAGTTCCTTGTTAGGATAGATTACGAGTAAAAAATTGCATGGCTGTCATGAAATGACATTGGGCTCTCAACCTGCAATATTGCCATAAAACTTTTCCTAACAGTGGGATTAAATTAAAGCAGGTGGTTCATCATGGTTGGGCATAATCCCGTTTCATGTGAAATTTGTATAATCAACAAAAGAGCATCATAAATAATATGAAATCAGAGGTATAATGACATCTTGGCACATAATGCCTTTTATTGTTGACAACATCAAGCCCTCAAAGTCCTTAGTAAGACATGTCAAATAAGAACTTGCAGATTGTATAATGCAACTAGGAAAGCGGGAATAAGGATGTTAGTGTTAGAAATGTACATCCATGCAGTTGTCTCTTCCTCATCATGGATTAGTAAGTTTTGCTATAAGATCAGCTAAGGTCATGAAATTAAAGTTCATTCTAATAATATCTATTATTAAACCTGCTCCCACCCCCATTCTAAGTCCTGTACTAACTACCCTGTGGTTCTACAGGCTAGCTAGTATAGGACTCCTAAAGCATTGCCTATGAAGATTTGTAGGCTTCTATAGTTTGTCCTCATTTCACAGGCAATTTTAAAACATGACACGTTAGGTATCTATTTACTCAGAGTAACATCATTTATGTGCACCAAAAAAGAGTATTTTTTCTTGAAAATGTGCATTTGATAAACTGCTGCACAAAGATAACGTGACATAAAAAAAAATGAAATTTCTTTTAGAACATATATAATGTCTGGGGGCTCTAAGTAGTTTTCTAGCAAACAAATGCAGATTTTTACATGTATGAGAGAAATGTCAGAGTTGACTCAGACTGGAATTGGTTAAAACTCAGTGATAACCTGTGTGGTAATTTTTATGTTGTCAGTTTCGCATTTATACAAAGCAGATTAAAAGCAGAGTCCAGTCAAATCTGAAAATGCATGCATTGCAACAATGCACTAGTCACCCCAATATCTTGTGTTGATGATTTGATGATCTAAGAATGTGTGAGAATGCTATTTCAAAGACAACCATGGCAGGCTTCTTGCTTTTTCTCACATAGACAGTTGATGGAAAAAATAATAGTGTTAACAGGTTTCTCACAGTTATCAGTCCAAATAAATGCGCCTTGAAATTGTGAGCATTCTGTTTACATCAAAGTTGTGGCTTGCTGGATATTGTTAGTAGCTTAACAATTGGCTTCATTTGTTTCTGGATGTGTATCTTTAGGTAATACTGGGGATATGCATACTTAACACAGGACAATGTGTATGCTGAAAATACCATTTATTACCACAAATCCATGTGCTGGTTCTCTTTCTTTCTGCACTTAACACTGTGGGGTTATTTCTGTTTTACGTTGTCAAGCATTGAACAGGAAATACTGTACTTAGACAGAAAATAATGTGAAACCATGCTATTCTAAGAGAAATTTGGCAATGAGTGTCAGTGCTGATCCAGACACATTAAGCTGTGATAACTCTAAAGGCCTATACGGGTTAAAGCATATTTCAAGGAAAAATGAAAACATACTGTATATGCAGTGCATCTCTGCAATACATGCACATTTTCCCATTAAATACCCTGCAAGTGCAGAAAAATACACATTGGTCAGCCAAAAATGCACTTAACATTTATTGTCCTTTAATGTGGAGTGACAACACAAAGCATTTTTTATGAACTGAGTGGTGTCAGACTTGTCCATTGTCTTTTTCAAAGCTGTTCAACCACTGTCTTAACATCTAAAGCATGGGGACTAGATATATTGAAGTCCAAGATAAATACTGGAGGGGGCTAAATAGGACAGCTCTTAATTTCTGACAGATTTTATTGTACATACGAAACACATATAACACATATAACAAGACATTTTCAATGGTATGTTTAACAGACCAAAATGAAGCAAATAATATAAATTCATTGTTAGAATTTACAAATTGTTTAAGCAAAATGTCTGTTTCTTTGAATTTCCCCTTAACTGACCGGTTGGGCTTTTGATGTGAGTCTGCCATATTCAAAATTTCTCACATGGGAACATAAAACAAGACACACCAGACCATCCAGATAAAAGACCTTTTAATGAATAAAAAAGGTATAATTGCACTTACAATGAAGTAGCTTGATGAGGACTTATTACTAAGAGAACTCCCTTGAAAGGCACATCAAGTCACAACAACAGATGCTAAAGACACTCTTGCTAGGAGAGATTTGACTAAGGGTGGTCATTTCTGAATTGGACACTGCAGGGGTCATGGGGTAGAAACATGCAAAAACATC
This sequence comes from Aquarana catesbeiana, assembly GCF_042186555.1. Taxonomy (NCBI): domain Eukaryota; kingdom Metazoa; phylum Chordata; class Amphibia; order Anura; family Ranidae; genus Aquarana; species Aquarana catesbeiana. The sequence continues at coordinate 176,143,205 of NC_133328.1, read as the reverse complement.
CACAAAGTATGGAAAATTTTGCATGTGCAATTTTACTCTTTTTATTCAAAAAAATTTGTTTTTATCTGCATAATCCAGTGCGCTCTGCTTTGTGTTTCTATTTTGCATGTATATATGGATTTTGGATTAAGGCAGAGCTTACAAGGATCAGCAGATTTCCTTTGGTGCCAGTGAAGCACAGTATATTTGAAAATTTTCTTGAGAATTGTAACCCTTAAATCATTTATAATTTATAATAAATAATTAATAACAAGATTTTTCTAAATACCTTACAATTTTATCTGAAATATAACAAGTTAAATATTTTATGGCACAGAAATGCATGGTATACTAAATGTAATCATAATACATTACATACAAATATTGCTGTATATTAGTACCTTAGTTTCTGCTTTGTCCATAATACTGGGTTGGAAAATCCTTCTTTGGATTGGCATCTCTCTTGGTGTTCTGTTGCACTGTCCCACTGCATTATCAGTAATCACTCACTATCTACAGTTCAACAGTTATCCTTAAGTGAGACTTGGGGCCATCCCTTATGTTTGGGTTGGCTTACTGAATTAAATTATTTTGTTAGCATATTTGTATATCTCCCTCGGCTATTACCTTACTGCCCTATTATTTTTGAAATAGCTAATGATTTCCTACAGTAATCCAACACCTATTGTTCCATGTGCATACATTTACAACTTGTCAACTAAACAAAAAGAGACCTTTTATGTAGCCAGGTATAACAGACAAAGTAACATATTCAGGGCTTGTTTAAACCTGTGTTGCTGTCTAAGGAGTGACCTGCGGTGGATTGCTTGTCATAGAACAGTGCATGAGTGGCTGACAGCCATTCATTGCCTGTTTTTTGCCTGCCAAAGCTCTTCTTTGGCAGGTTGACGCTTTAATAAAAAATCTGGCAGTAGAATCTCTTTAATCTCTTTAGAATCTCTTTAAAGAAAAAAAAAAAAGTGCAGCGCTAAAGGAATATTACACTCAACTTGCTTAATATGGAAAGAATCTAACAGTGTCCCACCAAAAATGAAGTGTGCAAAAAAAATATGCAGTACAAATTGTAGAGGTGGTGTGTATAATCCTTGGGATCTGGAGGTTTCTCTAGTTTTCCTGACTGTTCACTCTGATAAACTCTGAGAAGGTTGCCTTGCCTTTGAACTTTCCCTACCATCTCTGCAATATTGAGGATTGGCGTTCAGTTGTTTATGCTCCTCCATGGCCTCTATGTTTATTCACCAATGTGCATTTGTTTTTTTCTGTTATTATATGGTAATAATTTGTACTGCATGTTTTTTGCATGTTTCATTTTTAATAGGAGGTTGGGACACATTTTAAATTCTCTCCATATTGAGTGTAATATTCCTTTAACTCTGAACATTTTGTTTTTTTCTATTTCAGTTAAACTTTGTACCCAAGTATTATGCTAGCTGCTTTTTTACATGTTTATTTTTAGACTAGGCCCTAGTGCAAAATTCCTTTTTTTCTTTTTTATGTAAAAGAATCTCTTTAATTTTGTATTTTGCCAGAAGTTTAGCTTTAAATAATCATCATTTAGTAGTTGTGATTTTGACATTATAACATAATTGCAGCAATCCTTTACTAGGGTTCTGCAATGGTTGAGCACTGGGCAAGATAGAATTTTCTGCCTGATTTTGCGCCCTAATATTGTGTATTGCATTTGTCCTCTGTAAATCAGATAGTCAGCAGGTACATCGTGAATTAGAGTATAAATGGATATGCCTCGATGATGACTTTTCATGACGAAATGCGTTGGGCGGAGCCTGGACACCTGAAGTTACCACGCACAGTAGTTAACCATTTTGTTGATTGTAAACTTTCTTACCATTCTGGATTAACACCTTCTGTTAGTAATCAGAGATAAACTCGCCACCACTCAAATTACCACCACTGCGCCACAGGACTAAAGGACCTATCTGGAAGCTGCCACTTAAAGAGTAATAAGATATGAGCTGTATTTTGACCACTTATCAGAATAGATGACAAAAGGTGAAAATAGTGGTGCTAAACATGTGTTGAAACAAATGCTTGGTCACCCCAAGGTAACAGAAACTGAAAATTACTAAATAACCATTTAAATATAATAAATCAATATATATGTAAATACACACACAGATATATATATATATATATATATATATATATATATATATATATATATATATATATATATATATATATATATATATATATATATATATTTCTCCACCCCGTGACACGTGACTCATATAAATATATATATAAAAGTGAAAAAAATCAAAAAATATTCAACTTAATAATATATCAACTCAAAAAAATATAAAGTCCATAAAGTATACAAATGAATCAAAAGTTGCTGTGAAGTTCTCCTATTTCATCCACCACACCAGTGATTCCACTCCCCTCAAGAAACTCCCTCACGGAAATCCAATGCCTGCATTTTCGTGCTAGGCTAAGGCACTTTTAAACCACATAAACAGGGTTTCAAATAAGCATCCAGATTCCAATCATGCGTAACCAGTACTCTCTTCACTGTCAGTGACACATGGCGTTTTTTTTTTCTTACGCTGATGACATCGGTGGGTGGATTGACATGCTGTTTTTATCCTCATTGCTTGTGAGTATTCTGGTGTATTATAATAAATGCTGATTGTTCATAATACTGCGCAATGAGGCTCTGCTTTATTTCCCACTACTACATGGTTTGTTGTCACTTTTGGTGGAGTGTTCCAGTCCAGAGGATTTAAGGATACCAGGAGGCTGTTCTGGAGATCCTTATCGGGGTTGATGTTTTAATTAAAGTGGTTGTAAAGGAAGAACATTTTTTATCTTAATGCATTCTATGCATTAAGATAAAAAGCCTTCTGTGTGCAGCAGCCACCTCAGCCCCCCAATACTTACCTGGGCCCATCTCGACCAGCGATGTTGCACGAGAGACTTGGCTGCCTTGGACTCTCCCTCCTTATTGGCTGAGACAGCAGCGAAGCACCATTGGCTCCCGTTGGGGTCAATCAAACTCAGTGAGCCAATGAGGAGAGAGAGGGGATGTGGCTGGGCGCGGCTATGTGTCTGAATGGACACAGGGAGCTGCGGCTCAGCCGGGTGCCCCCATAACAAGCTGCTTGCTGTGGGGGCACGCAACAGGAGGGAGGGAGGGGCCAGGGGAGCCGAAGAGGGACCCGAGAAGAGAAGGATCTGGGCTGCTGTGTGCAAAACCACTGCAACAGAGCAGGTAAGTATAACATTTTTTTATAAAATTTAACAAAAAAACTTGAGACTTTAGTATCACTTTCAGCGCTGTTGACCACTTTATTTGGATGGTCCACAACAGAGAGTAAGAGTTGATTTATTTTATAAATAGATATATTAGAGGATAAATGGATAGGTTTGCGTCTGTGTTTGAAAATATCTATGGGCATTAAGTTTTTTTAAAACAGGTACTTGCATTGTTGACCACCACTGGACCAATTTCCACTATTTCGGAGTAATGTACAGTATAACGCAAAATTGCTTAACTGGTTCCCGACTGGCTCACGTCTATTTACGGGGGGCAGAATGGCACCCCTGCACAAAACCCATACCCGTATGGGGTTTCCTTTAAGAGTCGCCAGAAGGCGTGCTCCCCCTGCATGGTGGCGGACCCGATGCGCATGGCATGGCATGCATGGCACGAGTGCCAGCACAGGGATTTGTGTGTGTAAACACACAATTCCCTGTGCTGTCAGAGGAGAGGAGACATGTTGTTTGTTCCTAGTAAGTAGAAACAGCGATATGTCTCCTCTCCTACTTAGTCCTATCCCCATACAGTTAGAAAACACTTTTGGGAACACACATATAACCCCTTGATCGCCCCCTGGTGTTAACCGCTTCCGTACCAGTGACATTTACACAGTAATCAGTGCATGTTTATAGCACTGATCGCTGCATAAATGTCAATGGTCCCAAAAATGTGTCAAAAGTGTCCGATCTGTCCATCACAAATGTCGCCATACCGCTAAAAAAATCACAGATCACCACCATTACTAGTAAAAAAATAATAAAAATACCATAAATCTTTCCCATAGTTTGTAGATGCTATAACTTTTGCACAAACCAATCAATATATGCTTATTGTTATTTTTTACCATAAATACTGTATGTAGAAGAATATATATTGGCCTAAACTGATGAACAAATTTGTTTAAAAAAAAAAAAATTGGGGGATATTTATATAGCAAAAAGTAAAAAATATTGTTTGTTTTTTTTCAAAATTGTCACTCTTTTTTTGTTTATAGCAGAAAAAATAAAAACCACAGAGGTGATCAAATACCACCAAGAGAAAGCTCCTATTTGTGGGAAAAAAAGGACGCAAATTTTGTTTGGGTACAGCATTGCATGACTGCGCAATTACCAGTTAAAATGACACAGTGCCAAATTATATAAAGTGCTCTGGTCAGGAACGGGGTAAAACTTTCAGGGGCCGAAGTGGTTAATGATAATATCCATGTAGATAAGCACATTTATATGTTTGACATTTGTTCAAATACATCTCAACGAGATTGTAAGCAATATAACAAAACATAACCTTTCTATTTGTGTAGCAATATGTTATTATTTTTGAAATGTGAGCTGGGAACTTAGTTTTTTAAAAGGCTCCTTCATTTACCTGAAGAACTCACATTGATTAAACAGTAGATCCTATATTGATTTAGCAATAGATTCTACATTGATTTACCAGCAGATGCATTTGTTGCTAGATAGTGTATGATGAAATATATATTTGGTGCCTGTATATGTGCATGCTTATCCATTCTTGCAAACTATATTTTACACAAAGGAGCACTGAATTTAATTACTTGATTAGTATGAAGGCTGCTTTGACTTTGTTACTTACTCATGTGTAACAGTTCTAAATAAATCCCCTAAGCCAATTTAATTATGTTGCCCCCATGACTGCAGATTTTTAAGGCTGCACACTGTTTAACAAGTAAAATAAATAAATATGCTTAATCTACATAAATATTAATTATCAAATATTTTCACAGTTTAAGAATTATTTCACATAGTTATTTGCTCAATTTTATATTCTTAAGTTTACAGGCTTATCATTTAAATTTTTACATGTTTCCAAATATTTTTTATAACTCTTTAAATAAAATGTTAGTTTTTACAAATAATCATTTGAAGCTAATCTCCAGAAAACAACTACAGACCCATATGAAATACATATAAGGGAGATGTTTTACCTGCCAAAGGGTTTGTATTTCTGTCCATCCAGTTCTGAGACTTACACAGCTCAGCTGCGTAGCACAGACCTGATTGGCAGGGCAGAAGACCTATTTTTCTCCGCTGCAATTCAGTCTCCTCCCACCCCAGGTCCCCCTATGTTGCTCTGCACTCTTCTCCTATTAGCATTCTCCTTGTACTCCAGCACAACTAATTGGTTTCATGTGCTGCTTCTCCCTCTGGTTCTCCCAGAGCTGCTTTAGATGGACTGCAACAGGCTGATACAAGGTCATATTCATGGACTTAACCTCCCTGGCATTAATGCTGAATGTGGCTCAGGGTGAATTTTCAGTACCAAAAGCGGCAACCCTGAGCCACACTTGGGATCACATCGCAGTATCCTGGCAAAGTTACTTACCTTGTCCCCAGGATCACGTGATGTCTCCCCGCTGTGTGTGCGGGCTGTATCCCCTGCTCGATTCCTCACAGTGCCGGGCTCCATTCCCTGTGAGCGCTGCGACGCACAAGGACGGAGCCCGGTGGCAAAATCAAAAAGTGCAAAACACATAACACATACAGTACACTGTAATCTGTAAGATTACATTACTGTATCAAGTTATTTCACATCCCTTTTGCCCCTAATGCTTTGTCCAGTGCCCTGCCTGCAGTTTTATATAATACAGTCAGGTCCATAAATATTGGGACATCGACACAATTCTATTCTTTTTGGCTTTATACACCGCCACCATGGATTTGAAATGAAACAAACAAGATGTGCTTTAACTACAGACTTTCAGATTTAATTTGAGGGCATTTACATCCAAATCAGGTGAACGGTGTAGGAATTAAAAGCAGTTTGCTTATGTGCCTCCCACTTTTTAAGGGACCAAAAGTAATGGGACAATTGGCTGCTCAGCTGTTCCATGGCCAGGTGTGTGTTATTCCCTCATTATCCCATTTACAAGGAGCAGATAAAAGGTCCAGAGTTCATTTCAAGTGTGCTATTTGCATTTGGAATCTGTTGCTGTCAACTGTCAATATGAGATCCAAAGAGCTGTCACTATCAGTGAAGCAAGCCATCATTAAGCTGAAAAAACAAAACAAACCCATCAGAGAGATAGCAAAAACATTAGGTGTGGCCAAATCAACTGTTTGGAACACCCTAAAAAGAAAGAACGCACCGGTGAGCTCAGCAACACCAAAAGACCTGGAAGACCACGGAAAACAACTGTGGTGGATGACCGAAGAATTCTTTCCCTGGTGAAGAAAACACCCTTCACAACAGTTGGCCAGATCAAGAACACTCTCCAGGAGGTAGGTGTATGTGTGTCAAAGTCAACAATCAAGAGAAGACTTCACCAGAGTGAATACAGAGGGTTCACCACAAGATGTAAACCATTGGTGAGCCTCAAAAACAGGAAGGCCAGATTAGAGTTTGCCAAACAACATCTAAAAAAGCCTTCACAGTTCTGGAACAACATCCTATGGGCAGATGAGACCAAGATCAATTTGTACAGAGTGATGGGAAGAGAGGAGTATGAGAAAGAAAGGAACTGCTCATGATCCAAAGCATACCACCTCATCAGTGAAGCATGGTGGTGGTAGTGTCATGGCGTGGGCATGTATGGCTGCCAATGGAACTGGTTCTCTTGTATTTATTGATGATGTAACTGCTGACATAAGCAGCAGGGTGAATTCTGAAGTGTTTCGGGCAATATTATCTGCTCATATTGAGCAAAATGCTTCAGAACTCATTGGATGGCGCTTCACAGTGCAGATGGACAATGACCCGAAGCATACTGCGAAAGCAACCAAAGAGTTTTTTAAGGTAAAGAAGTGGAATGGTATGCAATGGCCAAGTCAATCACCTGACCTGAATCTGGTTGAGCATGCATTTCACTTGCTGAAGACAAAACTGAAGGGTAAATGCCCCAAGAACAAGCAGGAACTGAAGACAGTTGAAGTAGAGGCCTGGCAGAGTATCACCAGGGATGAAACCCAGCGTCTGGTGATGTCTATGCGTTCCAGACTTCAGGCTGTAATTGACTGCAAAGGATTTGCAACCAAGTATTAAAAAGTGAAAGTTTGATGGATGATTGTTAATCTGTCCCATTACTTTTGGTCCCTTAAAAAGTGTGAGGCACATATACAAACTGTTGTAATTCCTACACCGTTCACCTAATTTGGATGTAAATACCCTCAAATTAAAGCTGAAAGTCTGCAGTTAAGGCACATCTTCTTTGTTTCATTTCAAATCCATTGTGGTGGTGTATAGAGCCAAAAAGATTAAAATTGTGTCGATGTCCTAATATTTATGGACCTGACTGTATATACTGTTCTTTCTGCCTGGAAACTGGAGACTGTCCATGGCAACCAAAAAGTGTCCCTTTACGTCAAAAGCGGTTTTTGATCAGGTAGAAAACAGCGATAGTGAATTAGAATCATTTGCAGAATTGAGTGATAGTGATTCGTGGGCAAAAACACTGAAAGTAATGACAGTGACAATTCTGCAACTGAGCAAATTTCAGTGTTTTTGATTTAATTACATTATTGCATACATTTTATTATTACATTTTAGTATTATTATTATTATATTATTTGTTATAATTATTTATAGTTATTTATTATATTATAATTTATGATTTTGTGTTTCAAACTTTATCATACCCGGGATGTCTACTAGACTCTTGTTTGGATAGATTTAAGTGATGTATTCCTAAGAATTACAGACCGACAAAATAAAACGCCAAATTTCCATGTGAAACAATGTACCGCTTTGAGATGCAAAAATCTGACATAATCATACCGCCAGGGAGGTTAAGATGGTCATATACAAAATTGAAATTCAGCCAGTTCAGCAAGGACCAACCTAATTTTGATCAGAATGTGGTCATCCCTAATCGATAGATGTCAATTCTTACTCAACTTTTGCCAAACAGACAAGTGGAAAACTTTTGTTGGCCAGCAGTTGCAGCCACTGATCTGATTTTTTACCGAAAACGCCAGGTCCCTCTGTCAGAATACAATGTCCTGGCAGGAAGGATTCTATTCATTCAAATTGTTTGTGTGGCTAGGGGAATCTTTTTTCCCTGAATGCGCTGGCTGAATAAAAAAATAAAAAAAAACCCAACAGTCTATGGCCATATAAAAATCAGGCAGTGCAGTGTCATTAAAAAACAGCATAGCAATCAATTATAATAAATATACTAATATCGGTAAATCCTCCACACAATAAAAGAAAAAAAAACTTTTACTGTGTTAGTTTAAATCTGTGAAAAATCCCTTAAATTAAGGGTTTTACCCCCTTCATGCTCCTGATTAACCCACATAACATCCACATCACATTGTACCCAGACAGCATGTCTCCAAAATGTGTTTATACCACTGAAACACCTTTTATTTAAAATCACAAACAAACATATCACTGGCACACGCACTCACCTTTTTATGGTGCAACAGTCTTTACCAATATGACAAGCTTCATTTGATTTAACCTCTGTGCCGCTGCAACTAAAGGCTGAATTTCAATCCATGTATGGGCAAGCTGGTTGCACACAATTTGATCTACCAATCACCTTGTGTAAAACCAGACTGCCGGGTTTTTCCTGGACGATCGGTGTCTCCAGCTATAGCCGGCAACACTGATCAGTGTGTTCTGATGACGGGGAAAGCTCCCCACAGTCAAAACACTCCCCAATCCACATTGAATGTGTAGATAGGGGCATTGGATCATTTTTTTTGTCATTCCAACCGCTGGTTTAATGAAAAAAATGAATCATGTATGGCCAGGTTTATGTATCACAGTTATATCAAGCATCTCTCCACCTGCCCAGTACCTCTGCATAACATTGCACCAGTAGTGTGTCCCACTTGAAAGCTGTAAGAATGTTAGTACCAGTAGGTGCCTCTGCCTCACCTTCTGACACGTGTTGTCACAGAACTATTTCTAGGGACCTTCTTTACAGCCATGCAATCCATGCTCTGTTATTTCTGACCATTTCTTAAACTGGCCCCCTATAATGTGCACTAACTCAAAGCGACCAATAAGATTTAACTTTCTTTTGTTTAGAGCCACAAGAGCAAAAATAAATGACTGCTGATTGGTTGATAAGTTACTGTACCTTTCAAATTGCTCAGCCTTTTTTTAAGATAAGTTCAATAGCATTTACGACTACATTTACTAAAAATTGGTTCCATGTTAGCTTTTTAAGGTAAATTAAATTACTGTTTCTGATTTCATCCATGCTGCATTTTCATTACAGGCAGTAGATCATGTTGTTTTGTTTCCACCGGGGCATTAGATAACTCCCTGAGCTCATATCATAAGCCCTTACAACTAGTTATATTTTATGTGATGACTTCTGCCGCATAATCAGTGGAGCCTCCAACCTTTTCTATCATTCCTGCTGCCGTAAAGCTTTCTACAAATATTTAATCAGTTTGTGGCAAAGGCCAATTAGCCCCAATCTGCAGGATTCATTCCTGTGGCCAACAATTACAGTGCATTTTTTCTACATACTATTGCATTTCACCTCAGGGACTATTTTCCTCCAGCAGTAAATAAATGCCTATTCAGTACCTAGTATCTTTTTAGAATAAAAAAAATAGTCTTAAATTGACTTTAATTGGAAAAAATTAAAAGACTTCCTTCAATAGGATATGAAATTAGAAAAAAAAATTAAAATTGTTAAATCAGGAAATATAAATACAAAGTAAATAAATATATTTGTATGACACACGTGATATATTAGGCTCAAAAGACAATCATGGCTCAACAGTATTTTAAATGGAATTATTATTTTTGCTCAAAACAATCAATTACGGTACCTTCCAAGATGCAATTTTCTACCAAGGCTTTGTAAATAATGAAGAAAAACAAAGCCTATTTTTTGCACCGAATACCACTCACTGCTGGGTATGGAAGTGTATAACCACTGTACTGTGTCTGCAGTTTAGGTTTACCAGTTTCCCATGGATTGTGCTCTGCCATATGCTCCAGATAACTCTTCCTTATTGGAGGAGAGGCCAGTCACATGACTCTCTTCCTCTGGGCACTTTTTTTCTTTTATTAGAAGGAATAGATCTTCACTTATATCTCAGTTCTGAAGCCAGTGGCACATAAAGCACATATATAAGATATACAGCTGTGATTTATAAATTTGTTTAAAGCAGTGATATGACTGCAGTAAGTCGATATTGCTCCTTTATTAATGGGGCCCTAAGTAGTTATCACGAACAGTCTTTATTCACTAGGGTTAGCCATGCACAGACATGTAATCGATAACATGAGACAAGAGATCTTGTCAAAGAACCCCAAACCTATTGCAACTGTTTATTAATGTCCCACTGAGATTGTCATTGTAATGTATTCTGTGTTTTTTTTCTAACATTTCTAACATGGAAAAGTGTTTGTAAACACTAATTTGCAACTTCATTGATCATATTTTTTTATATGGTGTCAGCCCACCCAAAGGTGATATTTTGTATATGGAGGTGTTTGGTTAGCTTAGCCAGCCCCTGCATTTCAATATTTAAATGTTCCACTAGCAATCTCTTCCTACCATAATTCTTCATCCTTCTTCTCTAGAAAAAACATCTCGAAAAACCTGTGCTCTACCAACAGCTGTGGCTGCAGCTCTGGGTGGAAGTAGAGGTCCATCTTCAGATATCTGACATTCAACCTGCTGAGTCAGAGTTATGCCCTGTACACACGGTCGGACTTTGTTTGGACATTCCGACAACAAAATCCTAGGATTTTTTCCGAGGGATGTTGGCTCAAACTTGTCTTGCATACACACGATCACACAAAGTTGTCGGAAAATCCGATCGTTCTGAACGCGGTGAGGTAAAACACGTACGTCGGGACTATAAACGGGGCAGTGGCCAATAGCTTTCATCTCTTTATTTATTCTGAGCATGCGTGGCACTTTGTCTGTCGGATTTATGTACACACAATCGGAATTTCCGACAACGGATTTTGTTGCCGGAAAATTTTATAGCCTGCTCTCAAACTTTGTGTGTCGGAAAATCCGATGGAAAATGTGTGATGAAGCCCACACACGGTCGGAATTTCCGACAAGGTCCTATTACACATTTTCCATCGGAAAATCCGACCGTGTGTACCGGGCATTAGGGTTGCCAATATAGCAGGGGACATGAGATTTGCTTATTGGAGCGCTAAAACCATGACTCGGCCAAAAATAAACCTCCCAAAAGGACACCTTTCTATAATGGGAGAGCATCCACTTTAACCACTACAGCTCTGAAAGGTTTTACCAACTTCATGACCAGGCCATTTTTTGCTATTCCGCACTTCAGTATCTTAGTTGACAATTTTCAGGGTCTTGCAATGGTGTACCCAAACAAAATTTATATAATTTTCTTTTCCACATAAATAGAGCTTTCTATAAGTGGTATTTGATCACCTCTGTGTTTTTAATTTTTTTTTATATAAAAGAAAACAGGCCTACAATTTTGAAAAAAAAACAATATTTTTTACTTTCTGCTATAAAACATATCCCATAAAAGTGAAAAAAAATGTAATCTTTTGAAATGAAAAATGTTGGCCAAAATGTATTCTGCTACATGTCTTTGGTAAAAAAAAAAAAAAAAAAAAAAGCCCCAATGAGTGTATATTGATTGGTTTGCGTGAAAGTTATAGTGTCTACAAACTAAAACTACGGATATATAGTGGATTTTTTATTTATTTATTTTTATACTAGTAATGGTGGTGATCAGCGACTTATAACGGGACTGTGGTAGCGCAGCGAGCAATCTGACACTAACTGATGTTGGGGGGGAACTAACTGCCACTGACATCACCAGTGCCATTATTATAGTGATCAGTGCTAATAAGTTAAAATTAGTTAAATATGTGCCTAACAAGTGTTTATGCGTGTACTGTGTGCTGCTTTTATTGGAGATCTCGTTGTTTTTATTCCCCGCTTAGCAGGGAATAAAAAAGCAACGAGATCCCCTGTCAGTGAACACAGCCAGAACTGTGTTCAGGGAAGATCAGAGCCGATCACTGAGTGCCAGCAATCAATCATTGGCTAGGACCCAGTAATCGGCATGTGCTGTGATGAATCACAGCACAGCCGCGCACGCCCCCTACCTGTAAAAGCGTGATTCTGCACAGTCGGCCCACACTATAGCAGTAAAGCTACAGGGAGAGGTTGGTAAGCAGTTAAGGGATTTCCTTATATTTCCTTTTATGTCCCCAGGACATGAAGTGAGGGGAAATCTTTATCCAAAATGAAAAAAAAACTGTTTTGGATGCACATATACTTGCAAATCAGCATCTCTGCTCCACACATTCCTTTTATTTCCTGTGTAAACTATAGAATGCATCTACCACATTTATCGAGTTACTCCGCTGTTCTTTAGAAAAAAATAGCAGGGGGGTATGCAGGGAACTGTTCCAAAGTAACATGTTACACCCTAAATACAGATGTTACAAAAGGTGAACTTATCCTCTAAAATATAATTAGAAAAAAGCAAGCCAGCCCTGGTCAGTTACATACATTGTTACTACTTCCTGCTTCTTAACCTCCCTGGCCGTATGATTATGTCAGATTTTTGATGCTCAAAGCGGTATAATGTTTTGCATGGAAATTTGGCATTTTATATTGTAGGCCTATAATTCTTAGGAATAACACACTTAAAGTGGAGTTACACTGGTTTTTGAGTTTATTAAAAGTCAGCAGCTACAAAAAGTATAGCAGCTGACTTTTAATAAACAGCCACTCACCTGCCCCATGGTCCAGCGATGTGGCCACCCGAAGCCTCCGTTCTCTCCCCCTCCTCTTCGTGGCGCTGACATTGTGAGTGTGGGTGCCCGGCTGTGACAGTTTACGGCTTCACAGCTGGGCACGCACTGCGCATGCGCGAGCCTCGCTGCGCTCCATCAATGGCCAGGCAATGTTCTGGGAGCTGTCACGTGTCCCAGAACATTGTCCGGAGGGAGGGGCTGCCTAGGAATTGCCTAGGCGGTCGGAAGGAGGAAGTGAGACAGGAAGTCCCACTCCAAACCAGGTACCCAGCTAGGAGTACTTAAAGCAGAAGTTCCACTTTTGGGTGGAACTCCACTTTAAATCTGTCCAAACAAGAGTCTAGTAGACAGCCCAGGTATGATAAAGTTTGAAACACGCAATCATAAATTATAATATAATAAATAACTATAAATATTTATAACAAATAATATAATAATAATAAAAATTATTCAACAATGTAATCAAATTAAAAACACTGATCAGTTGCAGAATTGTCGCTGTCATTACTTTCAGTGTTTGATGAGAAATTTCCCCACAAATCACTATCGCTCAATTCTGCAAGTGATTCTAATTTATTATTGCTGTTTTCTAGCTGGTCTAAAACCGCTTTTGATGTAAAGGGACATTTTTTGGTTGCTATGGACAATCTCCAGTTTCCAGGCAGAAAGAACAGCAGATATAATATAAAACTGCATACAGGGCACTGGACAAACCACTAGGGACAAAAGGGAGGTGAAATAATGTGATACAGTAATGTAATCTGTATGTGTAATGTGTTTTTAACTTTTTGAATTTGGTGCCATGCTCCGTCCCCGTGCGTCACAATGCTCGCAGGGAACGGAGCCCGGCACAGTGATGGATTGAGCGGAGACATGGCTCGCACACACAGTGGGGAGACATCGCAGGATCCTGGGGACAAGGTAAGTAACTTTGCCTGGATCCCGAGTGTGGCTCGGGTTATCGCTTTTGGTACTAAAAATTCACCCCGAGCCACACTCGGGAATACTGCCAGGGAGGTTAAATGCTAATTGGAAAAGCCTTCCACATACAGTCACATGATCATTCCCAGTGTTGTAATAGGAGGAACACTGCAGAGAACAGCAGTGAGCCAATCAAATAAGCAAGAAATGACCAACAGTGTACAGAAAACTACTACACAAGTAAGCCATAGCTGGCTGTAGATAGTAGAAGGTATGTTTTAGTGACACTGGGGGTGATTTACTAAGAAGAAGGCACTGCACCAGTTCATACATTAATTGGTGCGCTGGAAAAGTCATTAATTAAAAGTGCGAACCTGCGCACATTGAAACGCAAATAGCAATAATAAATACCCGCATATGTAAACTGCAACTGTCGCTAGGGTAACTGCGGTTTTGTCATTGATAATAGCGCACGCCCAATACAATTGGTTAATTTCATCTCATTGGATGTGTCTTGTTAGGCAATTAGTAGGTGTTCGCAGTTAATTAACCCTTTTGATGCTAATCTCATTCCTATCACTTCTAATATATCTTTGAAATGTTTTTTTTCTTTTTACCTAAATCTTTCAATACATTACAAAGAACAGAGAAGAGTTTCTAAACCCAATAAATTAATATTTTCAGATCTTGATCTTTAAAGGTGACCATACACTGCAATCAGTTAAATCTTAAATTAGATTTAGTGCAAGAGTCTGTTTGATTTCCTATAATTTGAATTAATTGTTCAAGTGCGTCTTCCTATTACCTATTTTGCCTAAATATCGAGTTGTACAGAAATTGGCCAATCAGAATGCATAGTGCATGACCATCTTAAGTGCCAAATTTGGAATGTAGATGTGCCATGACCCACTTGTATTTTACAAATGATATTTCTTGGGCATTGAACAAGGCACACGAAAAACCACCTTTTTTAAAGACATGCTAGAGTGATCAGGAATCTTCAAACTATGGCTCTCCAGCTGTTGCGGAACTACACATCCCATGAGGCATTGTAAAACTCTGACATTCACAGACATGACTAGGCATGATGGGAATTGTAGTTCCTGAACAACTGGAGGGCCTCAGTTTGAAGACCCCTGTGCTAGACCATTATTATGCTTCCAGAATTGGGAGTGTGGCAACTACCCAACTTCTCTCTGCTGGTGGACACAAGAACCTACATCAATACATATATATATATATATATATACATATACATATATATATATATACATATATATATATATATATATATATATATATATATATATATATATATATATATATATACATATATATATATATATATATATACATATATATATATATACATATATATATATATACATATATATATATATATATATATATATGTATATATACATATATATATATATATATATATATATATATATATATATATATATATATATATATATATACCGTATTTATCGGCGTATAACACGCACTTTTTTCCCATTAAAATCAGGGGAAAATCGCGGGTGCGTGTTATACGCCGATCCCCTGCGATCCTGAGCTGCCAGATGTAAAAAATCGCCGACCGCGATTTGAAAATGGCGCCGCTGGCACCAAAATACACAGTGCCGGTCCTCGGATCTTCTCGGCCACTTTCGGCTTCACTCGAGCGCCGCCCGAACCTAGCCGAGTGTACTCGGCTAGGTTCGGATAGCTCCGCTCACCGTCACGCCCATCCCGAGTGGAGCCGAAAGTGAACGAGAGCCGCCGAGAAGAGCCGAGGACCGGCTCTGTGTATTTTGAAGCTCAGCGAGCTGCAAGGCTGAACTGGGGCAAGGCTGCACTGGGGCAAGGCTGCACTGGGGCGAGGCTGGACTGGGGCAAGGCTGCACTGGGGCAAGGCTGGACTGGGGCAAGGCTGCACTGGGGCGAGGCTGGACTGGGGCAAGGCTGCACTGGGGCAAGGCTGCACTGGGGCAAGGCTGCAATGGACACTGGGGAAGGCTGCACTGACAAGGCTGCATTGACAAGGCTGCACTGACATGGCTGCACTGACATGGCTGCACTGGCAAGGCTGCACTGGGGCAAGGCTGCACTGAGAAGGCTGCAATGATGGGCATTTAAATGTAAGTTTTTTTCCCTTCATCTTCCCTCCTAAAAGTTTTTTTACCTTAAAATTCCCTCCTAAATTGGGGTGCGTGTTATACGCCGATAAATACGGTATATATATATATATATATATATATATATATATATATATATATACATATGTGTGTATATATATATATATATATATATATATATATATATACACACACACTGAAGCAGGAAGCAATATACATTGGCCCGGAAGTAAGAAGGAAGTAGGTGTGTGTTTTGAGGCCAAATCATTTAGACATATTTAGACATACACACATGACCCACACAAACACCACCCCATGTATTAATAAATAAAAAATTATCTTAATTTGCAAATAAGGACCATCTCTTCCTCAGAGAACAGGGAGCGGGGCATGGTGGTGGGAAGAAATTAGCAGCAGTACAAGCAACTTTCTGGAGGGGCGTGATGTCGTTGCTGTGTGCGCCACAGGTACACATCTCCGCGCACACAGCAGTTGCGCATTTCCCATACACAGCGGTCACGCATCTAGATGCATTTGGCATATCTAGCTGAAGGAACCCATTTTTTTATGAAAATTAATAGTAAAGCAAATGCAGATTTTCAGGAGTGGACTAACAAATGTTTATAGTGAAAGGCAACTGGTGTTTTCTATTAAACAAGGTCTAAATGGGTCATTGACATGCATCACAGTTGAACTTAGAAATGCGTCTTTGCAAAGTTAAACTAAATGAAATCCTTTCTTATTTTTGCTTGGGGATAGAGTGCAGAGGGATTAGAAGTCTTGATAGTTTTTGGGGATGTCTGCACCCCTGATAGGGTGAAAACACCTCACAAATTTTGCCAGTTTCTCCTTCAAATTTATTTATTCCTATCACATAGCCAAACAGGAAGTGAGGGTAAAACCCTACCAATGTCTTTCCTTGGGGACACACAGGTCAATCTAAACAGTTTCCCCATTAGGTAAATTGACTCTAGCATTTTGCTCTGTACACATAAGTTATTAGGTATCTTGGACTTTGGGGTTTATTTACTAAAGGCAAATCCACATTGCACTACAAGTGCACTTGATAGTGCAGTTGCTGGAGATCCGAGGGGGACATGCAATGGAAATTAAAAAACAGCATCTTTGCTTCTACATGATTGGATGATAAAATCACCAGTGCTTCCCCTCAGATTTACAGCAATTACACTTGTATTGCAGAGTGGATTAGCCTTTAATATACCGCAAAATACCTAATAATTTGGGGTGTAGACAACAAAGTGTTAGAGTGCAATTTGCCTAATGGGGACACTAGCTAGATTGACCTGTGTGTCCCCAAGGAAAGACATTGGTCGGGTTTTACCCTCACTTCCTGTTTGGCTATGTGACAGGAAGTGAAGCCAATTTTCAGAAAAGGGACACAAAGCCCAACATAAAAAAGACAAGCAGGGGTTCTAACACTCACTTGGTTTCCCTCAAATGTCCACAATTGGAATAGGATTGTCTTGAGCTAGATTTTAGCTCAGTGCTCTAAATCAGTGGTTCTCAACCCTGTCCTCAAGTACCCCCAACAGGCCATGTTTGCAGGTTTTCCTTCATCTTGCACAGGTTGCTTTAAATCACAGTTAATGTCTGGGAATTTTGCACAGCTATTTTAGCTAAGATTAATTCCCAAAACATGTCCTGTCGGGGGTACTTGAGGACTGAGACTGAGAACCACTGCACTAAAATGGAAAATGGAAAGCTTACCTCTCTGTAATTTTCCTTTCCTGGTGCCTATCCATGGCAGCATACGCACAATCCATGCATATGCTACCATGAAGGCACCAGGAAAGTAGCTTTTAGACAAATCACACCTTTTTTTGTTTTGCCATGCCAATCAGCCTAGTTAAGCTGCTGCTGGGAAATCTGTTGCATGAAAATTGTTTGGGGGGGTGGGGTGTAAAATGCATTACTTGGATTGAGCATGCATCTTCAAAACAGATTAATAAAACACATAAAACATAAAAATTTGCTACAAATTTTATTGGTCAACAAAACAGGACTTTTGGAAAAGAGCAAGGAAAGCAAAAAACACATGTATGTTAATTTGAGACACTAACAGAATATGGTTTTGAGGTCTGGTTAAGTGTGTTATTGCTAAGAATTACAGGCCTACAATATAAAACGCCAAATTTCTATGCAAAATAATTGTACCGCTTTGAGATGCAAAAATCTGACATAATCATACCGCCAGGGAGGTTAAGGATTTAAACATTTAGTAGTCACAACAGCTTGAGGAAGATTTTGCAAAATAATGCAGCACAGACAATTAAATCAAAGCGAAACTAACAACCTACAAACAACACAGTTTGACAACATCAAAAATATTTCAGTGAAAAATACCCCCCCCCCCCCCAAAAAAAAAGATATAAAAAACACTTGCTCTAAAACACATCTGTTTTGCAAAGACATAACACACAAAATACATGTGTTACACCCAAATGTACTCTCTTCTTTTTTTTTCCACTTCAGAAAACTCTATCGAGAGACTATTCAGCTTGACGCTCATTCACTGTCTCCAAGAAGGTCTTAGAACATCATGGTAGAGACTTAATTTTTAATCAACATCCTCCATTTTTTAAACTTCCAGATGCCTTCGGCATCCACACCCTTTTTTATCCAACACGAAAAAGAAGTATAGCTTGCTTAGCCATAATCCTATAGATTTACTGTCTAACGAAACCTTTTTATATACATGCAAGTTGCGTGCATCCCACAACACTTCCTTTAATGCACATAACACTAACCACAATACTCTCTGTTTATCTTTTCCCAGTTTTCCCAAGCCATATATCATCATTTTCCACTCACTCACCTTCACTCCAGATCTTAACTTCTATTGATCACATCTTTTGCTACACCACACCCCCAGAACACATGCTCACTGTCTTCTACACCCCCATTAATTCTTGGACAAATATCAGACACACAAATTCCTCCTTTTCATAAATAGCCTTGTAGCTAGACATTCATGCAAACTCATCCATACTATCTGTCTCTGTGCATTTGTCACCCCATATACACTCATTTTCCTCCATACTTACCCAGCCACTGACGTTATCCCTCTCCCCTCCTAAATCTGCCAACTTAAACTCTACCCTAAACTTTTCTAATACCCAGTAGTTGCGTGCCACCACATAGGCCACCGCTATCCTTGAATCCCTTCCCAACCACCCCCAACTCCTAAACAAACACCCACCCGAAAAAGCTATCATCCTAGCACACACTCCACCATTCCTCAAAACTTTCACCACGCAAAACCAATAATACATTAACAAAAACACTCACATTCAGAAAACCCAACCCACCATTACATTCACGTCTACACACATATTCTCTCTTGACTCTTTCCATTTTCGAACCCCCATAAAAAAGTAATAATAACTTATTAATTTTCCTCAATCTTATCTCCCCAGGAGGGAAGATATTGCTTGCATACAAAATTAAAAGTAAGATTACTGCCTTGACTACTAAAACTTTCTCATAAATCGACAATATTCTTAGACACCAAAACCTCAACTTCTTGGCTATCTTTTCTCCCACTTTATTCCAGCAAGCTTGCCTTTCATTCCATGGTCAAACACAATACCCAAAATGCTCACTCCATCCTCAACCTTCCCAATCTGATCATCCACACATTCCACTTGTCTCCCATACACACCCAAACTACATTTATTCCAATTCAAACTCATTCCTGCACATACACAAAAAATAGACAAAAGTAACTTCACCCTTCTTACGCCCACCACCGACTATGGTCATCCATATAACCTAAACATTTCACAATTTCCCCCCCACTCCCAGGCACCAAAAAAGCCCCTCACCACCTTATCCCTCTGTATCATCCTTAACAGTGGATCAATAAAACAAATAAAGAGAATAGGGGCAGGGGACACACCTGTCTCACCCCAGATTTAACCAAAATAGCCCGCCCCAAACTCACATTAACCAGAACCCGACTACTGATCTCCCAATACAACCCTTTTATTACATTAATGAGCTGCTGTGGTATACCCATCCGCTTCAAAACCTCCCACAAAAATCCATGATTCGCTTTATCATATGCCTTCTCTAGGTCAAATGATGTCAGGATAATCAAACTATTCCCATTTTTACAAAAATTAATTATATCTGTAACTTAAATTAAATTCTCTGAGATCATTTGATTCGGCACTGCACAGGTCTGCGTCTTGCTAACCATCCTACTAATGACATTAGATAATCTTCTTGCCACCGTTTTTGCAAAGACCTTGTAGTCTGAATTTAACAAGGAGATAGGCCTCCAATTTCGAATATCCTTCTTATCCCCCTTCTTATAAATAATACCACTACCCCCTCTCTCATAGATTTGGATATAATGCCTTCCCTCATCATGTAACTAAATACCTCAACCACATCCCCCTTAATAATATCCCAAAACAATTTTAAAAACTCAGTTGGTAAGCCATCCCCTCCCGGGGGTTTTATTAGTCCCCCATGCTTGTCACAGCTTTCCACACCTCCTCCTCGTTCACCGCTTTCTGCAAAAAAACCTTATCATCCTCATCTAAATTATCCTCTACCATATCAATCATTCTAGTATCTGACTCATCAACACACACTCCCTTATACCACCGTTCATGAAATTTAGTCACGCATTCCAACATATTCTCTCCCTTACATTCCCTCCCTTCTTCATCATACACACCCTCAAACACTCTTTTTTCCTCATAAACCTCCTTGAAAAAAATCTAGAGCATTTTTCATCCTGCTCCAGGTGTTTTACTCTCACATGAAAAATAATTTGTTTTCCTCTTTCTTCAGTTAATAGCTCTTTAATCCTCTTCCTAACATGGTCTATTTCATCGGCCATGTCAAAGCCCATATTCCTAAATTAATATAATGTAGCCAACCTGACTTATAACCTAGAATATCTCCTTTTCTCACTGCTATTTTTATCCCAACTCTTTTTTTGAAAAAATAATTTAATTTTCCTTTTGACCCAATCCCACCACCCCAAAATATTACTAAAATCTTTTTTCCTATTAACCCATCTACTATATACATTACTAAAATGGGCTTTGACATGCTCTTCCTGCAACAATAAACTATTTATCCTCCATACCCCTAAACCAAACTTAATATTATCACCCATACTCAAATCAACATACACTGCCACATGGTCCGAAAAAATTACCAGCCTGTGCTTAATACAAGCCTGTACCATTTATACAAAAAACAAAAAAATGCAGCACTGTGTGATACTGAACCTTACAAATGCATAGATAGTGCCATAAACAATGAAAATCAATATTGCTAAAAAATTTAACTATGAACATTAAAAAAAAAATGTGTAACAAGCAAGCTCACAGTGAAAGAAATTTAGTATTATTCCTTAATATCAAGTGTCCAAGAAAAAAAAAGATTTTTCTCCCAATTTTCATCAAACCACAGAGACAAAAGTGCAAATTGGGGTATTATACTTATTACTGTCCAAAAAGTGACTCTAGTGATGATAATCCTGATCAGAAGAGGGTGACTTCACACACGTGTCCCCCCCCCTCCCGTGTGAATGCACTCACCACCAACAGTGTGATCCACATAAGCAGTTAAATCACTCCTGGGCTCTAAGTGAAACTGGCTCAGCAGGATCCCACAGGAAAATCCAGAGAAGTTTTCCTCAATTTTAAAACAAGAAAGAGGCTTTATAGTGCATTATCACTAGTTTAAAACATTTATTTAGAAACAAACAAGCATGTATCCAAGCTCCTCCACCATCCTGGCCCCTCCTCTACATGTGACGACACAGGGCTAATCACGTGTCTTCCTCAGGGGGATCCCTGAGGCACCAACACAACATGTGACATAATGCGAATATTTCTATTTGTAATGATAATAACTACCCCAGCATTCTTATTGTCCCAACTGCCGACCATATGTAATCCACCACCCACTCCAGAGGTTTGGGCAGTCGATTAAAAAAACATTCCTGTAGACAGATGATGTCTCCTCCATTGACCCTCAAGTCCTCAAAAACAGCACTCTGTCTAGCATGAGACCCAAAACCTCTCACATTGAGGGACATCAGCTTGATGCTCATTCACATGAAGATGTGCATCATTCACCCCTAGTCCTATCACTTAAGCCAGAAAACTGACATACATTCCTCAGGGCCAGAACGCTTTCATCATCCAGAAACTCCTGACTAGGTGACATTGTGGCCGGGTGAAAAGTCCCCGGACTTAGTGCTGGTGATTCTACCTCCACTCAGATATCCCCCAGGACCTCAAAGAGGTTACTTGTTTCAATTCCAGCTGCCTCTACTTTCAATTTCTTTTTTTTTTTTTTTTGCCACCTCAGAAGATTTCTAGAGAGACTTAATGCAGCTTCGCCGCTCATAAATGTCTCTTCTCATCTTTTCATCACCGTGGCAAATATTTCATTACAAAAGCAAGGGTTACAAGGGTTTACAAGGGGATAATAGAGAAATCATGAAACCTAACCGTACCAAACTCTTAGTTCCCCCCCCCTCTTCAACTCTCTAAAATGTTATCTTATTTATAAATCTCTCAATTTTACAACAAATATATATATGTATAAATATAAATCCCCCTCCCTCCCCTCCCCCTCCCCCGCCCTTGTGCAATACCCGTATTTCCCTCGATAGCTAGTTTAAATCCTAATTTTTTCTGCAAAACTCCAGGATTTTTGAAACTCCTTCCAACACTTCCATTTGTCCACTTCTCTCTTTTCTTCCTTATTATAATGAATCTGCTCCATGGTATAGGTCTCCTCCATGGCATTTATCCAATCCCAGATCTCGGGGCTTTCTTTTCCCCACATTTTTAGGAATTTATCTTTTTGCTGCATTAAGTGTGGGACCAGGGAAGCTTTGTATTGTTTCACATTCCCTTCTATGCCGTGGAAGAGTACTATCCATGGATCCTCTTTTACCTCTATTTTAGTAATCTCTTTAACCTCCCTGGCGGTATGATTCTGTCTGGAATTTTGTGCTGAAAGCGGTACAATTATTTTGCATGGAAATTTGATGCTATGTATTATAGGCCTGCAATTCTTAGTAATTACTTACTTAAACCTGACTAAACAAGACTCTAGTAGACATCCCAGATGTGATAAAGTTTGAAACACAAAATCATGATTTTAAATTTTTAAATAATATAATTTTATTCAATAATGTAATACAAACTAAAGAAATTTGTCAGACAAAGAAAATTCAATAAACATCCTGAGTGTGATAAATTTTAAAGCAAGGTACAGCACACAGTCCCACGTCACAATCCGGACAATAGAACCTGCTTTCTTTTCTGATTTTTTTTCCCTTGTCATCTCTGTGTGAACAGCAAACCACACACATCCTGGTAGGTGCTGCCTTTTTTGCGGTTGGCGGTATATAGTCCATAAAGTGCCAACCTGTTAGGCGTTCTGGGTTGGCAACACCAACAGCACGTCGTCCAGGTCTGTTCGCATCAACTGATGGCATCTGGTGTTTGGCAAAAATCTGCTCAGCCACCTTCCAGATAAAATCTGAATGAACAAGAGGCCTGTCACTCCCTGCTCGGTACAAGATGTAAGCGTTCCAAAGGCATTGTTCCAGAAGATGCCTGAAAATCTTTTTATAATATTTTTTCTGTTGTTTCCGCATAGTCGGGTAAAAGGTCATTGCCTGATCCGCTCGGTCGACACCTCCCATAGTGCAATTATAGTCTATGACGACTTGCGGCTTCAGCACATCTTTCCCACCTTTTGTGTGGACCGTGGCAGTGGAGGTATTGTGCACAGTGCTCATGAGACACACGTCCTTCTTGTCTCGCCAACGTATTGCCATCATCTTACCCTTCTGCCAGGCAACCATTTCTCCGGGTTTTAGTTTTTTCTTTCCAAACATAGATGGCATGTCACGTCTGTTAGGCCTAACTGTACCATAGGCATCCGTCTTGTTTTGGATCAAAACCTCAAACAGTTCCGGCGACGTATAGAAATTGTCCATGGTCACACAATATCCCTGGTTCAGTAATGGCTCCAGCAGTGTAAGGACAGATGATGTGGCCATCCCATAATTGCTGTACCTGGGGTTGAACTTCGTGCCTTTACTGGTGTAAATGACCGAGTTCCATATGTACCCGGTGGATGACTCGCAGAGCATGTATGATTTGATGCCAAACCGCGCTCTTTTGGATGCAATATACTGGATCCAGCTTAGGCGTCCTTTGTAGGCCATCAAACTCTCATCCACGCTGACGTCCCTTTCTGGCACGTAGGCCCGCTGGAAATTGTTCCCAATAATTTGGCATACCTCCCAGATTTTTTTTAGCTTGGGCGCAGGATGCGTGGCCTCATCAAACTCTTCATTGTTAGTGAAGTGAAAATATTTCATGATGAGGGAAAAACGGTATTCGGACATCACAGTACCAAAAAACGGAGTGGCTAATAACTTGTTGGTGGTCCAGTACCATTTCTGGCGTGGTTTCCCCACCACCCCCTGAAGAATAATGAGTCCGAGAAACAGCCAGATGTCCTCTTTAGTCACCGGTTCCCACCTTCTGCTTCGGGAAAACCTGGCATGCAGCGTAGCGGATTGCTGCTGTTGGTAGCGATTTGTCTCTATGACAATTTTTTCAATTACCTCCTCTGTGAGAAATAATTGCAGGTATGCCAGAGGGTTGCCACGCTCAACTTCGACCTTCATCCCAGGTGATCCAGTGAAGGGAAATCTTGGCGGCGCTACCTGGTCCGTATCGCACTCAATAGGGCACCAAGTGCGCACATCGCTGATGTCAGGTGCAGGATCATCACCGCTGTCATCGCTGTCACTTGTCAGCTCAGTGTCAGACGACAAATCTCCCCACGACTCACTATCGCTGAGTTCTGGGAGCAACTCCATGTCGCTGTCGCTGTCGCTGTCATTCAACTGCTCCAAAGGCGATTTTGTAGCGAAATGGCGCTTTTTGGATTCCATCTTATTATATTTTATTGGAGGCAAGGGGCACTGGGGCAAGGGGCACTGTATCAGTGAGATCTGAGATGATACAATGTAATCCTCTCAGATTACACTGTATCACCTCTTTTTATATGTGTGTTATTGTGTTGTGAACTTTTGAACTTTTTGAATTTCCCGCCTAGTTCCGCTCCCGTGCGCCGCTGCTGCTCGCAGGGAACGGAACTAGGAAGTGAGATGCTGTGATCGCGCTGGCGATCACAGCGGAGCACAGCCGAGGACAGTGGAGGACAGTGGAGGGCATCGCTGGAACCCAGGAGAAGGTAAGGGCTCCGCTGGATGCTCTGCACTGTTACCCCGAGCGTGACTCGGGGTTACCGCTCCTGACAGTAAAAGTCAGACCCGAGTCACGCTCGGGATTACCGCCAAGGAGGTTAATAGTTACCAAGACCTTTTTCCAATATTTTTCGATAATCGGACAGTTCCACCATAGATGAGCCATTGTGCCCACTCCTCCACATCCCCGCCAACAATCTGCTGATTTCCCTTCTTGGAATTTACACGTCTTGTCTGGTGTTGCATACCACCTCGCTAAGCATTTATAATTCATCTCGGCTGTTTTTATATCTGCTGCTGAGCTATGGGCTAGGTCTAACATTTTTCTAATAGTGCTTCTATTTTTCTGTGTCCCCAATTCCCTTTCCCATTTTTTTATGAATGTAGGTACCTCTGCTTCTTCTTCTTTCAATAACAATTTATATAACTTTGATATAGTATTTTTTGTATTTTCCGAAATACATAATTTTTCTAACGCCGTCAGTTTTTCTCCTGATCTTATCGGTTGAGGCAAGTTCTTCACAAAGAGGTCTAATTGCATGTACCTCCATGCATCTATCACCCATGTGTCTGTGTTTTGTTTCAACTCTTGGAATGTGACTATTTTCCCTTTTTTTAATATCTCTCTATGTTGTACTTTATCTTTTTTTATCCAATTCCCACCTATACTTATTTTCCCTGGTGCAAAATATTTGTTTTCTTTTAATTCTATTAAAGGAGAATTATAAACCTTATCCAATTGCTTATATATTACATCCCATGTCTTTAAGACCACCTGTGTCAAACAATGTGTGCTCTCGTCTACCGTTCTGTGATTCGGAGGATTCCAAATAATAGATCCTAAACGTGTTTTACTATAAAATTTTTCTATGTTTACCCATCTTTTTTCTTGGTTATCCCTAACCCATTCTATCGCTCTTGATGAAATTATTGCCTTGTGGTATTTTAGAATATCAGGAACCGCCAGACCCCCTTTATCTTTATCTTGTTTTAAGATCTTTAACGAAATTCTTGATTTTTTATTTTTCCATATGATGTTGGATATTATTGATTTTACCTTTCTGATATATACCTGTGGTAATTTGATTGGTAGCATTTGGAATTTGTACGTGATCTTTGGGAGGAGGATCATTTTTATGGCATTAATACGCCCCATCCAGGAAAGTGGTTTTATCTGAAGCTTTTTTCCCTCCCTCTTTATTTCATCCAAAAGAGGAATATAGTTTTTCTTGTATATCTTCTCCAGGGAGTTAGCAAGTCTTATTCCCAGATACTTTATCTCTTTTTTCCATCAGAATTGGAAATCCCTCTTCAGCTTTTCCTCCTCTACTTTGCTAACATTTATATTCAGAATTTCCGATTTCCCCATATTAATCTTAAAATTTGTCATTTCGCCATATTGTTTTAATATTTTAATAAATCTTAGCATTGTACTTCCGGGATTACTTATGTAGAAGAGCACGTCATCCGCAAATGCGGCCAACTTATGCTCTTCTTCTCCTACCTTGAATCCTTCAATATCAAGGTTGTTTATAAGAGCCCTTGCACACTGGGGCGGTTTGCAGGCGCTATTGCACTAATAATAGCGCCTGCAAACCGCCCCGAAAGTGCCGCTGCTGTCATCCCAGTGTGAAAGCCCCGAGGGCTTGCACACTGGAGCGATGCGCTGGCAGGACGGTAAAAAAAGTCCTGCCAGCAGCATCTTCGGAGCGGTGAAGGAGCAGTGTGTATACCGCTCCTTTACCGCTCCTGCCCATTGAAATCAATGGGGCGGCGCGGCTATACCGCCGGCAATGCGCCTCTGCAGAGGCGCTTTGCGGTGGTATTTAACCCTTTCTCGGCCGCTAGCGGGGGGTAAAACCGCCCCGCTAGCGGCCGCATACCGACGGTAAAACGGCGCTAATAATAGCGGCGTTTTACCGCCGACACCGCCCCCCGCCCCAGTCTGCAAGGGCTCTAATTGTTGCGAGAAGTGGTTCTAGGGCCAGTACAAAGAGCAGGGGAGACAGGGGGCATCCCTGTCTTGTCCCCCTCTTCATCTCAAAGGGTGTTGACAGGGATCCATTGATCTAAATAGCTGCCTTGGGTTGTATATATAATGTTTTAATCCTTCTTATCATCTTTGGACCCACTCCTATTGTTTCTAGAGTTTGAAACAGGAACCCCCAGTCTACCCTGTCGAATGCCTTTTCGGCGTCACTCGACAGAAGTAGACCCGGGGGTCCCTCCTCCTTTCTCTTCTGGAGCAACAATAGGGTTCTCACCCCATTGTCTCTTCCTTCCCTTCCTGTTATAAAGCCCACTTGGTCCGGATGGACCACGGTATTCATTAGTTCTTTCATCCTCATAGCTAAGACCTTTGCGTATATTTTTGTATCTACGTTTAGTAACGATATCGGTCTATAGCTAGAGCATAGGGTCTCATCCTTTGCCTCTTTTGGGATCACGGTAATTGTGGCAAAGAGCGCCTCACTACTTAGTTCAAAATCTCTTCCCAACCCATTCATATACTTACACATCTTAGGGACTAGTATATCTTTAAATTTCTTGTAATAGTATATAGTGAATCCATCCGGGCCTGGGCTTTTCCCCTGTGCGGTGTCCGCTAATGCTCTTACTATCTCCTCTTCTGTAATTGGTTTCTCTAAGGACTCTCTGGCGTTGTCCGTGATCTTAGGTAACTTGGCTTGCTTTAAGAATTCATTTATCTTCCTGTTTTTAATTTTTTCATTTGTCTGGCCCCCATTCATCTCCCCCGTATACAATTCACTATAATAGTTTTTAAATATTTCACCTATCTCTTTAGTTTCGTAGACCATCTTTCCTTGTTTAGTTTGTATCTTTCCTATGAAATTTAGGGCTTTTTTTTCCCTAAGCATTCTGGCTAGATGTTTTCCCACCTTATTCCCCCACTGGTATCTTTCTTTAGCTATTTTATAAAATTTTTCCTTTGTTTCTTGTTCCATTAACTGTTTTAATTCATCGCGTTTGTTTACCAGCGTTAAATATGTTGCTTGGTGGCGTCCTCTATATTTTTTGTGTTCTTGTTCTAAATTAAATATTTCTGTTGTAAGGTTTCCCATTTTATTTTTCCTTTCTTTCTTTCTCCTTGCTCCCTCTTGTATTATTATTCCCCTGATATAGGCTTTATGTGCTTCCCATATCACCGACCCAGAGATGTCACCTGTTTCATTTGTTGCAAAGTAATCTTTTAACTCTATCTCTACCTTATTTGAGGTATCTTCATTTTGCAATAGATCTTCATTTATTCTCCATAGTGACTGTTGTCCCTGGGCCCTGGAAATTTGCATCTCCATCTCTATGGGGGCGTGATCCGATAGTGTGATAATTCCTATTTTTGAGCCTACTATCCTATCCAAGAGTCTATGGTCTACTAATATATAATCGATCCTAGAGTACGTCCGGTGCACAGGGGAGTAAAACGTGTAATCTCGTGCTTTACCATTCATAATCCTCCATATATCTACTAGTTGGCTTTTATATATTTCCTGTTTTATCTTCCTCTGCTGACTGTTATTCGTCCCCTGTGCCCCGGACGTACTATCAACCTCTGGATCTAGACATATATTAAGGTCTCCCATTACTATTAATCCCCCACTCCTGAAGTCCATTAGTTTCTCCAATGTATCCTTCAGGAATTTAGTTTTTTATTAGGGGCGTATATATTCGCTAGGGTGCATTCTGTTTCCCCGAGTGTACCTTTAAGAAACAGAAATCTCCCTTCTGGATCTTGCATCATGCCTCCTAATTTAAAATGTACCTTTTTTGCCAGCCCTATCGCCACTCCCCTTGCTATTTTTGATATTGCATCCCCATAATACCAATTCGGGAATTCTCTCGACCATAGTCTAATATTTGAATCATGCGTCAAATGGGTCTCCTGTAGGGACACCACCTCTGCCCCATAAGCCTGCAATTCCCTTAAGATTTTATGTCTTTTGAAAGGTGAATTTAGCCCCTTTACATTGTAGGATAAAAATGTAAGTGTTGTCATTTTCCCCCTGTTCCTGCCTGTTTTTGTTCCTCTAGCCTATATCGAGTTATTCCTGTTCTATCATAGTATTTGCACAATGTATCCCCCTCTGTCCCTCTCCCCCTCCCCCCTCCCTCCCCAATCCACCCCCTCCCCTCCTCCCCCCACTTGGCCCCATACGGGCCCCTAGTTCGTTGGGTGCCTTGATAATCAAGGCTCTCAACGAATCTATTTGTCCTAAGGTGTGGTACCCAATGTGCCCTTCCACCCTTTCACCAGATTTCAAGTTGAGGGATGGTGGGTCAGCCAGCCTCTGTTCTCATGATCTGAGTGACCTGTATTTTAATATTTCTCCATTTACCTCCCCTCTCCCCCCCCAACAAAAAAAAAAACATTCCACCATAGAATACCCCTAGTAGGTATCCCCCCTCTAGGAGCGTTTTAGTCCTCCCTTGTCCAGCCTGGCATGTCTGGTATTTGCAAGTCTAGTTTTTTACAGAACCCTTCCAATTCTTCAGGGAAGCGCATTCTCACCGATCTCCCCTCCTTATATCCTTTCAAACAGGCTGGGAACCCCCAACTATATCTAATATTTTGCTGTCTCATCTTTTCTAGAAGGGGTTTAAGAAGTCGTCTTCTTGCCAGGGTTTCTTGGGACAAATCAGCATATACCTAGAGCTCAGCTCCTTCATATGTCAAGGGTGGTTTTCCTCTTAGTTTCTTCCATATCTCCAGTTTATCTTCATAAAATCCAAATCTGACAACAATGTCCCGTGGTCTCTCTGCTGAGTTTCGCCGGTGTCCAACTCAATGTATTCTCTCTATTCTTAGAGGTTCCTCTCCCCCTTTATCTATACTTTCAATTTCTTAACCCTTCTCTTCTTAGGGCTCCCCAAAGCGTCCATCTTGGTCTTGGCACCCAGTGTCTCCATCTGTTCCACCTCCTCTTCTTGGGCTTCCTGCACCTCCGGCTCCCACTATAAGGCTGCTGCCAACTCCTCCACAGCCTCCTCCACCGCCCTCTCCACCTCTGCTCCACTCTCCACTGTTAATGGCTCCACACTGGTGGGTGACACTTCTACTCTCTCCACTCTCTCCTCTACACCCTGGTGTCCACTTTCTTCCTCTTCCATCTCCACCGCCCACTCCTCTTTCTGTCTTTCAGGAGAGTCAGACAGCACATGTGTGGACACTGGTCATCCACTCTTAGTGGTGCGCCTGACAGCTTCAGCATAAGAGACATAGGCCCTTCTTACTTTTGGACAATTCTTCACTGTGTGATCATGCGACACATATATCACAGGCCCACTTGACCAAGCAAGCCCCAGCCTTATGTCCCTCCTCCCCACAGTTCCGGCAGTGCATCTCCACATTACATTCATCTCTGGTATGCCCAAACTTATGCCATCTCCTGCATGTTGGTTGACCGGGGTAGTAGTAGAAACCCTCTATTTCCTGCTATTGAAAAATTAGCAATCTAACAATCCCTTCAGAATCCACCTTCAGTTTGACAAAAAAACGTAAATTTGCTATTAAAGATCCCCAGACGATTAGTCAGCATAAAGCCTCCCTTCACTGAAGGGCAGTATCTCTTCAAAAAGACCACTACCAAGGCAATGTCCATGAAGAAGTTAAACAGGTGAACAACCAATAGTTTCTCCTCCGTGGCATACAAGGGTTCCACTATGAAAGGCGTTATATAGACTCATGGTTAGCTTTTTCCAATTCCTTACCCTTCTCAATAACTCCAGTGCAAAAATTTCTATGCACAAAAGAAACATCATAGTTCCTTGGTGCTGCATGGTCCTGGATACAATAGATGTGTTGTGGTTCCACTCCAACCGATTTCTCCAGCAAATCCTGCACAAGGAACTCCAAACTCACATTATCAAATGACCAGGCATAACCTGAAACCGCAGAATGTTCTGCATCCCCTTTGGCTCCATCGAGCTCAGCAAAGAAAATTTAGGCCATCAAGCAATCTTGCCTCTTTTCAAGGCAAGGAAAAGAATGCTATCTGCAAGCTTTATATAATATAGGTTTGTGTGCTAATGAGGCAATTGAAAACACGTGCACAGTCCATAAAACACACAGAATGAAAAGAAAGTTCACCCAATGTAGAGAGAACTTCAAAGTGGGTATACCTCTTAAGGATGTTCTTAAATTACTAACCCAAAAAATACACTCTCTGAGCATGCCCAGAAAAATCCAAGTGCTGTTCACACACAAAAAGCACAAAAAAAAAAAAAACAAAGTCCCTGAGCATGCCCAGAACAACACAAATGCATTTCACATACTAAAAGCCACATAAAAAAAACGAAGTCCCTGAGCATGCCCAGAACAACTCAAATGCAGCTAGCACAAAATAAGTCACCCCCTGTCCAAAATTAAGCACATCATCCAGCATGCTACAAAATTACAGATGGGAAAAACACCCCCCCGGTCCAGGGGGGCAAACAAAGAGCCTAACATGGGCAAAAGTTATACAACAAATACCATTGCAGTCTATGGGAACTGACTTGCTAATTTTGCTAGTCCCCATTTGGCTGACTTATATTCTACTTATTGGCCTTAAAATGTGGAGGGGGGGCCCAGATCCCACCCTGAGGGACATATATCAATGTCTCCTGCCTTTAAAAATGCAAAATTACTTAAAAGCTAGTAACTTGGGGGGGGGGCTTACTCTGCCTGTAAAGTGGTGCATCTGTAGCCTGTATCCAAAATGCTGCTTCCAAGATGTACGGCTTTAGAGAAAACTTACAAAACTACATTGCAGCTGCAAGATTTTAACCCAAAACAAAAAAATAGCTTGCCCCCCAATACATGCAAGGCCATTTGGGTCTGTTAAAATGAGGACCCCCACGTGAAAAAAACCACCCCAAACTAAAAAAATATTGTGCCCCTCCCACACACTAACAAACCCCTAGCCAAACACACAGCAAGCCAGCCCATGAAAGAGGGTGGATACTTGGGGGCAGGAGGGGCCCGGGCACCCCAAAAGCCAACCACCTTTTTCCCATATTCAGGGGGACAAGGACCTCTTCCACACAACCCTAGGCTGGAGTTGTGGGGGCTGCAGACAAGGGGCTTTACAGAATGTGGAAAGCCCCTTTAAACTAGTGGGTACAAGGTGCTTTGTGGTTGGTATTGGGCTGAGCCCAACATTCGCCAAAGGCAGCAAGCTATGTTGAGTGCATGTAGCCTTGTATGGTTCAGGAGGGGGTTGGGCAATCAATCTTCACACCCCTTTCCTAGCTGGCCCTGTCGTATGCTCTGAAAAAGGATGTGGTTTGGATTGGTGAAGGCAGCTCACAGCCTTTTGAGAATAGAGTGGAGTGTTGAGTTCTCCTTTAAAAGCAAAAGTTAGCCCATGGAAATCCAAGGGGTTAGAGGGGGTAGACAAGAGCATTGGGGGAATGGAGTATGGCGTTCCCCTTTAAAAGCAAAAGTTAGCCCATGGAAATCCAAGGGGTTAGAGGGGGGAGACAAGAGCATTGGAGAATGGAGTGTGGAGTTCCCCTCTAAAAGCAAAAGTTAGCCCATGGAAATCCAAGGAATTAGAGGAGGGAGACAAGAGCATTGGAGAATGGAGTGTGGAGTTCCCCTTTAAAAGCAAAAGCTAGCCCAAGGAAATCATATGCATTAGAGGGGGAAGGTTAAATGCCCTTTTAGGAGGAGCTAGAGGAGCGAGAGTCTTTTTACATAATTTTAACAAGGTTCATGTCGCATGTTGGCAACGTAACGTGCTAACATGACCTGTGTGCAAATCTCCTT
This sequence comes from Aquarana catesbeiana, assembly GCF_042186555.1. Classification (NCBI taxonomy): domain Eukaryota; kingdom Metazoa; phylum Chordata; class Amphibia; order Anura; family Ranidae; genus Aquarana; species Aquarana catesbeiana. The sequence continues at coordinate 176,110,110 of NC_133328.1, read as the reverse complement.
AAAAAAATACATAAAGGTGAACCAGCGTAAAAAAAATGTGTCAAGTTTAGAGGTTCAACCTACGCAATTGCTTGTACGTTATTTAACATTTACTACGATTTTGGCCACACAGCGAACAAACGCATGTGAACAAGCGTAACAGCCGCTTGCGCATGCACACTGCTTACATTGATCTCACGCAGTTCCTCACATCACCCCATAATATTGGCACCTCCATCTTCTGTTGATATTAATTGAAGATGCTGTGCGCCATGTCCATAGTGGCGCACAGATTGCATTCTCCCGTGCGCCGAGATCACTATAGTAAATGGGGGATTTGTGCTCTGTTCACGGCGCACCGTTTCGTAAATATGTTGTGCATTGCACCTCGCCGTGCGCCTTCACTGATGGCGCACGGCTTTTGTAAATCAGCCCTATTGAATTAAATAAAGGCTTGTGTAGCATTTTTATATTTTGGGAACACGGGGATACCATTTAATAAATCACTGGCTAAGAACAAGTATGCAGATCAAAATTCCTGACTTCTATGGATTCATTCTTGCTTTGGGTTAGAGAAGCACAAGGTATTAAAGTCAAAAGATCAGAATGACAAATTAATAATGAACATTTTCAGAAAGGTGTCAGAAATGGTAACTACAGGTAGTTGTCTTTACATATTATTATGGCAACAGAAGCTCTACAGGGGAACCCATTAGCAGTTAGCTAGTTAATGTGATGTATTTTTTAATATTTGTATGTCAGTTCTTTTTTCTGATTTGTATTAAAATTAGATTTTTTATCATAAAAGCATTGGGTCATTGTATGAGTACCAAGATAGTCCATTAACCACGATAGGTGGTCTTGTGTAGTGGTCAGCATCAGCAACTGCCCCCACATTTCCATCTTCTCAATTTGCCATACTTCAGTCTGGATGATGGTATTTTTTTATCCCATATTGATCATTAATACCTGAGGCCACACTCTAATATACTTGTTTTACATATTATTACATAAAGTAATAAAGCATAAAGTTTAATTTACCTCTTACAGTGATTCAGCTTCATCATCTGATGAAGAATCATTTACTGAAGAAGAAATGGCAAAACTCATGGAGCAAGTTGAGGAAAAGAAGAAATTAATCTCCACTATTAGGAACAAGCCCTGGCGCATGAAGAAAAAGCTTTCTGTTTTAAGGTAACCCTGAAGGTGAAACCTGTCAGTTGGTATTTACTGAAATTACATACAGCATTCTTAGAGCAGTTCTTCCCTGATACACTGAAAGTCTACTTGAAGAACAAATAACCTGTATTATTTTTTCGTCATTCATATTTATTGTATTTCCAAATGGTCTTGTAGATTAGTCCATCGCGGTGTCTTCTGGTACTGGGATGTCATTGCTAAGGTTGTGGGAGTTAAATGTTAAGGGCTCACTTTATGGGGTTAACTGATAAAGGTTTAGGGCTTGTTTTAGGTGTTTGATTAGGTGGTTTAAAATGAGAAAGGTCTCTTGCTAGGGCTTCATTTAAAAGTTAAAACGTTTCTAAAGTCAACTTTGTTTAAAATTAAAATAATAAACATGTTTTACTTATCTGCTCTGTACAATAGCATTGCCAACTTTTTTCCTTCTTCCTCTTCTGTGTCTGCCCCCATAGCAAGCATTTGCTATGGGGACAAACATGCAGGCTCAATTCCGAGCTGGGCTGTGTGTGTCTATTGATACACGCACAGTGCAGCTTGGCCCCGCCACTCCCTCTTCACAGGGTCTGATTGGGCACTGCTGCTATTGTGCAGAGAGCTGCATTGAAATTGGGCTCAGGTAAGTACTTAGGGGGCTGGGGGTTAGTTCAACATGAAAGGTTTTTACCTTGATACAGAGAATGCATTAGGGTAAAAAGAAACCTTTAGCCTTTACAACCACTTTAAGTGTTTGGGGGATTAAAGCATCATTTTTAAGGGTTGGTTAAGTGGTCAGATAGGGCAGGGTTAAAGCTGAAGTTTAGCTAAAAAAGAAATCCCTACAGCTTTAGTCACATTGCTTATCTATAATAAAGTATGTCCCACCTTATATAGACAGCTGGATCCTGGAGAAATCTTCACTGAAGGAATACCTGTCCTCTTCCTGTCTCTGAATTTCCAGCACTGCATTGGTTACCAATTTTGGTAATTCAGGCAGAACAGTGGTACAGATGGTCTGATGGGGACACGCCCCCTCTTTTCTCCTCCTCCCTTCAGAAAAGTTATTTTTTTTAATCACATTGCTTGTAACGCGATCTGTAATTAGGGGAGATCAGTCACAAGAGTCTCCTCCCCATTCACAGATCATGTTACAAGTAGTTTAATCAATGAAAGAACGTTTCTTATTTGAGGAGGAGAAAGGAGGGGGCGTGCCCCCATCAGGCCATCTTTACTACTTTTCTGCCTGAAGAACCAAAGCTATTAACCATTACAGCTCTTGAAGTTCATAGACGGGAGGTGAATGGGGCATCCCTGCACAGAAGATACCTCCAGGATCCAGCTGCCATAAGATACCTCCAGGATCCAGCTGCCTGCACGCTGTCTAACATCCTTCTATACTGTGGTAAGTGATGTGCCTAAATCTGTAGGGTTTTTTTTTTTTTTAGCTCAACTTCAGCTTTAAGGGGGATAAAATTCACAGGGTTGTTTTCACTGTTCTGGGTGTTGGAAGCTTAAAGTGGTTGTAAAGCCTCAAGGTTTTTCACCTTAATGCATTAAGGTGAAAAACCTTCTATGCTGCAGCTCCCTCCAGATCCAGACCCCCTCTTTTTCTTACCTGAGCTCAATCCAATCCAGTGATGTACACGAGCGCAGCGGCTCCAGCCACTGTCTCTCTCCTCATTGGACAGATTGATAGCAGCAGGCGTCATTGGCTCCCACTACTGTCAATCAAATCCAGTGACACAGGAGGGGGGGAGGGGCTGAGTCCCACTATCTGTATCAATGGACGCAGCAGTGGGACTCAGGAGTGAGCCCACACAGGTGCCCACAGGGGAAGTGGTGTTCCGTGGGGGCACCCGATGAAGAGTTGGGGCCTGGAGCACCGGAGGGGCACCCCAGAAGAAGAGAATCAGGCCTGCTTTGTGGAAAACCCTTGCACAGAGCAGGTAAATATGGACATTTTTTCTTGAATTAAAAAAAAAAAACAAAACAACTAAGGTTTACAACCCTTTAATAACAAAAACTACCAGGGTCAGACTTTTGGCGCTAAGAGAAAAATATATTTGAGTATTAGTATAAGCCCCTGCTTTGGAGGAACAGAAATCTGAATACACATTTTATCATTTCTTTTAGAGCTAGCAATTACATCCAAACCTGTAGCAATCACACAGAAAAACATCAACCCAAAACAGCAAATTGCATTAAAGCAATATTTTAATTCTGCAGCAAGACTGAAACCAGAGCTGTGACATGCAAAGAGCTTCTCTTACCGTCATCTAGACACAGATCAAATTTACTGCCTTAATTAAAGCCATGTTGCAATTCAATACTTGCAAGACAGCTATAAGGATTTGTGCTCTCTCTAAAACAAAGCTGTTTATCTTACTCGAACAATACCAGAAAAAACATTAATTATCAGCATGGGGGTTTTAAAAAAATAAGGTGTCTTAATAAAATTTAAAATAGAATAATATCTGGATAACTGGATAACTGGGCTGTCTAGCATCTATGTCCAGTACATTTTTAACTGAATGAAAACTGGACTCAACTTGCCCAAAAGATAAGTATTTATCTTTTTTTCTCCAGGGTTCTTCTCTTTTCAACTTTTTTAAAGGGAAAATGTAATAGTTTGTGGTCAGTTTTACTTTTGTTTTCTTTTTCCTTTTTACAGCTTTTTCAGTTTCAAATTGAAGTTTTATATTTTTATATATATTTATAATAGTGTCATGTCACGAATGAGTATAAGGCGCACAAGTTTTTAAAGTAATTTATTAGACAGCTCCAGGGGTCTTCTTCCGGCTTCGAGGGTCTTCTTCCGGCTTCGGGGGTCTCTCCGGTTCTTCTCCGCGCTCTACGGGTCTTCTGCCGGGCTCCTCTGCTATCTTCTGCCACTCTTTTGCTAGTGGAGGAGCCCGGTCTGCTGCCTTCTGCCTGCTGCCTTCTGCCTTCTTCCCTCTTCTTCCGATGTTGACACAACGCTCTCTCCGGCTGGAATGCTCTCTGAGTGCTCCGCTCTGACTTATATAGGCGGTGACCCCGCCCCCTTATGCCGTCACAGTCCCTGGGGCATGCTGGGACTGTGACGTTTTAGGGGGTGTGGTCAACATCAACCGGTGACCACGCCCCCTAAAACGTCACAGTCCCAGCATGCCCAGGGACTGTGATGGCATAAGGGGGCGGGGTCACTGCCTATATAAGTCAGAGCGGAGCGCTCAGAGAGCATTCCAGCCGGAAAGAGCGTTGTGTCAACATCGGAAGAAGAGAAGAGGGAAGAAGGCAGCAGGCAGCAGACCGGGCTCCTCCGTTAGCAAAAGAGCGGCAAAAGAGCAGAAGACAGCGAAGGAGCTTGGCAGAAGACCCAGAGAGCGCAGAGAAGAACCGGAGAGACCCCCGAAGCCGGAAGAAGACCCCCGGAGCTGTCTAAGAAATTACTTTAAAAACCTGTGTAGTGTTTTTTTTATTGACACTTTTTCCCTAGGTGCATGGGTAGGGGTACCATGTACCCCATACTCATTCACATATGGTGGGGGGCCGGGATCTGGGGGCTCCCTTATTAAAGGGGGCTTCAGGATTCCGATAAGCCCCCCACCCGCAGCCCCCAACAACCAACAGCCAGGGTTGTCGGGAAGAAGCCCTTGTCCTCATCAACATGGGGACAAGGTGCTTTGGGGTGGGGGGGCGCAGGGCGCCCCCTCCCCCAAAGCACCTACCCCCCTATGTTGAGGGCATGCGGCCTGGTACAGCTCAGGAGGGGGGGCACTCGCTCGTCCCCACCCCCTTTCATGACCAACCGGCCTGCGTGCTCGGATAAAGGTCTGGTATGGATTTTGTGGAGCACCCCACGCCGTTTTTTTGGCATAGGGAGTTCCTCTTAAAATTCATACCAGACCTAAGGGCCTGGTATGCCACTGGGGGGAACCCACGCCGGTTTTTTATTTAAAATTTGGAGTGGAGTTCCCTCTCAAGATTCATACCAAACAGTGCTGGGCATTGGCGGGGATCCGAGTCGGATCCCCGTGCTTGTCGCTCATTGGGAAAGTAAAAATCATTTTTCCTTTCCCGATGAGCAGCTCAGCGCTGTTATCCGCAGCTGACACAGTGCACTGCGATTACCTGCGGTTATGTGTGGATAGCTGCGCTAAGTCGCTCCTGGACGCAGTCAATTCTATTTTTTCTATCCGCACGGAACCGCATGTATCTAATTCGCAGCTAAACGCAGTGTGTGAATGGTGCCATAGGAAAGCATTGTGTGCTTTTAGCTGCGGTAGAAAATTAGAAAATCCGCAGCTAAAAGCACCATTCTATCCATCCGTGTGAAAGGGGCCTTAAAGAGAGGAGAGGTGCCTCTAAGTGTAGCAATATGGTTACATTTAATCATGAAGGTACAACATTTAGCAACTCACATGGTTGATGATTAAAACAGGCACATCTAAGTATGCAGACATCTGGGGTAAAGCTGTCCACCATCCTCCTCACCGCCATCAATGTCATCCCTTCCATGCTGCTCTCCATGAGCGGTTCAAACCATGCTTTCAGATCGCTTTACTGCAGGGTAGTCTTCCCGGTCACGATTGCAGACTGACAGCAGTAAGAACAAGCAGTGCGGGGGATGGTCAGATGTGGACAGATTTACCCAGATACCTGCATACTTAGATGTGCCCCTTTTAATCATCAACCATGTGAGTTGCTAAATGTTGTACCTTCATTAAATGTAACCATATTGCTACATTTAGGTGCCTCTCTTCTCTTTTATACTCTGTAGCTCCTGTTGGATTTTGCTTCTAATCCCCTTGTGGAGGCTTCCATTTGTGGATGGACATTTTACGGTAAAACAGCCTATCACATTGATATAATCTTTTTATATGGACTATAAACTGAAGGACTTATGAATAAATGGTTGTGGAACGAATCATTTGAGTTTCCATTATTTCTTATGTGGGAAATTTGCTTTGATATACAAGTGCTTTGTATATACAAGCATGTTTCTGGAACAAATTTACTGTACAACAATTTATTCTCAGACATGTGTGTGCCATATGTTATAATTGGTGTTGAGTGAATCTGCCTGGATTTGGTTAGTGATGAACAGTTTCACAAATCTTGCTTAAAGTTTGTGAAAACACTTCTTCTTACACGGAATTGTCAGCTCTCCTTAAAGCGGAGTTCCACCCAAAAGTGGAACTTCTGCTCATTTGATTCCTCCCCCCCTCTGGTGCCACAATTGGCACCTTTCGGGGGGGAGGTGGGCAGGATACATGTCTTTGACAGGTATCTTTTCCCACTTCTGGGAGCCTCAGCTGTGGCTATTGACATCATGCTGGGGTTCCCTCCTCCTACCTCCTCCTTCCCCTGTCGCCGGGCCAGTAGGAGAGAGGAGCGGGCCTCGCGCATGCACAGTAGGGTTCCCAGCGTGAAGCTACACTGCCGGGTACCCTTACCCGCAATGGTGGCGGCAGCACTCAACATCTGGAAACATCAGCTGCAGTGCCGACATCGCTGGACTCCAGGACAGGTAAGTGTCCTATTAAAAGCCAGCAGCTGCAGTATGTGTAGCTGCTGGTTTTTAATTTTTTTTTTTCTTTTTTGGGCAGACCTCCGCTTTAACAGCACAAACACACTGACAGTGTGACTGTTCTGAACTTACCTTTTTTATAGGAAGAGGGGAAGGTTGTGCATTCCTTCATATTTTTGACTCTTGTGACTCAGCTGACCAGGGGCAATACTGTAGCCATGCACTGCATTATAAATTGTTCCTTACTTTTGGCGGCTAACCTGCAAAAGGTTCAGCCAAAAGTTTATGATTTGAGCACTTTGTGAATGTGGGGGATTCATCTCACACCCATGGTGATGGTGAAACTGAATTTTATGAATTTTCTTTATGTACGATCTATTGATTTCGTTGACACAACCAGTGTGGCACTTCTAATATTGAGTCTTTGTTTTATCCACTACAATGTGGGAAGTAGTAACTATAATCTTTGTTTTTCCTAGGGATGCGCAAAAGTTTGTGGAGAAATTTGAAGGTGCTTTGGGAAAGGGAAAAGGGAAGAAATTTTATGCCTACAAAGTCATGATGTTAAAGGTATGGAAGAAGCATACATATATGCTTGGACAAATGCCATACATTAGTTGTTAGAGTAGACTGCCTTAGCATTGAGTTTGGTATGTAGGTGCCTCCAACAAATTAAGTCTTAAGTGACCACTATAAGGCCACTTTCACACTGAGGCCATTTACAGGCGCTATAGCACTAAAAATAGCGACTGCAAAGTGTCTGTAAAGCGCCTCTCCTGTCACTCTGGAGTGGTGCGCTTGCGGGACATTAAACAAAGTCCTGCAAGCAGCATCTTTGAGGCGCTTTAAGAGTGGTGTATACACCGCTCCTAAAGTGCCCCTGCCCATTGAAATCAATGGGCAGTGCCGCCGAAGTGCCTGCAAATTGCTTCTGCAGCGGTGCTTTGCAGGCCTTTTTTAACCCTTTTCCGGCCGTTAGCGGGGGTTAAAAGCGCCCGCTAATGGCCAAAAAGCACTGCTAAATCAACAGTAAAGCGCTGCTAAAAATAGCAACACTTTTCCACCGATGCCCCCAACGCCCCAGTGTGAAAGTGTCCTATATGAAATGAAAAACAATTGGGGGATTTATCAAAACTGGAGGAGACTGAATCTGGAGCAGCTCTGCAAGACAATCAATCAGCTTCTATCTTCATCTTGTTCACTTGAAAAAGTGTTAAAAACAAGCATTTTATCCCATAATTTTCAAATAATCATGATTATTAATATAGGCTTTTATTCACATCAGACCGCCTTTGTATTTGCATACAGGTTGGTGGAAATGCAAAACCCTCTTGAAGCAGGTCAAATGCAGGTCGGGAGGAGGTTGACACTGGCCCTAAAAGTGGTCAATAAGATGACAAGAACATGTCTTTCTACTGTATATGTTGAACAATCCTTAGGGATATGTTTTACAAAAAGTAAATATATATATTTAGTTATTAAATGCATCTAGTATCCACAGAATCTTTATCCTAGGGTTTTTTGGCAGGCGATTGTATGCAGAAATGGCCTTCAAACAGAGTTTATGTTACAATTTATGTTTTTGAAGGTAAGCACCATAGGCACTTTCTTTGTAGGAGTATTTTAATTAATTCAGACAATAAAGTTCCCTTAATTTAACACTATATTGATTAGACATGCCTAATAAAATGGCCTAGTTAACAAATTTCAACCTTGTTAGAGCTTAAAATGCCATCAAAGACAGAATGGTTGTTTAGTGAGATCTCATTTACATCCTGCTGGTTATCTTTGCATAAGCATTTACAGTGTTTCACATGCTTTAAATATACATATAGATATGACAGGTAGTGTTGTGATATAGAAGGATGAGGAGTGATAATTATTGTTATGATTATTGTTGTTGAGGCAAGAGTGCGCTAGCCGATATGGGATGCAAACTCCTCTAATCCAAACTGAATTTTCCTGCAGCAACTTGGTTCATCCAGAGAGATACATTTATTGGTCTTCCAAACAGGTAACAGAGTCCATAGAGTATTTGTAAATATTACAATGACCAGAGGCCCTCAGAATCCAATTTAATATACTTAGGCCTGCTATACATGGTTCGAATCTCAGCCAGTTCAGCAGGAACCGGATTCCATCGATCAACTGGGTACAACCAGCCTGCTAAGTTTTTCTTAAGAATATCACTCACCGCTACGATAGCGGCGAGCAATAATCACTGTCTTCTCCCGGTGGGGAAGGCTTCCCCCGCCCGCCCCCCCGCTGGGAGCAGACAATGGCTCGGCAGGAGGGATTGCCCTGTCAGCACTGTCTGTGTTGACAGGGGAGTTGTGTGAATTTGCACCATTAATGGCTGGCCTTAGTCCTTGACTGTCATAGCAAACAAAGAAACACTACACCATCCAGCATATATGTCCCATCTATAATATGCACCTAGGTAGCTTTCATGCATGCAATAATGTGTGTTATCATCTAGACCTGTGCTTCCATAATTATGATGTGTCAATGAAATGAATCTTAACAGCTAAAAACTTGAAATACTTTGTGTGACACTGGAGGAGTTTCTGATTGGTTGACCAAACACTTTTAATCTTGCTGTTAATCAAGACTAAAAGACCCTACTGCAATTACTAGCACTAGCAATTAGCACTAGCAATCCATCTCCTCCCTCACTCCGCTGCCACGTTTGGCACCTTTCAGAGGGGAGGGGGGAACAGGTACCTGTTTTTGACAGGTACCGCTCCCGACTTCCGGCCCCGTCTCTCCGCCACCGGACCAATTAGAAAGCGCAGCACACTTCGCGCATGCACAGTACAGGACTGGATGTGAAGCTGAAAGGCTTCACTGCTGGGTTCCCTTACCAGGAATGGCGGTGGCTGCACCCGACAGCTGATCCGTGCTGACATCGTGGGCTCCCTGGACAGGTAAGTGTCCATATATGTCACGTACCTGGTAGGAGTCTGAAATGACGAGATCAGCCTCTCTTGTATCTCCAATCCAAGCCCCACTGGAGATGGAAGAGATGGTGGCAAGGATCAGGAGGAACACGAGTGCCTGTGAATGCTGCGTGCAGAACCTGACGGAAGTGTTGCAGACTGAGAAGTGCAGGCAGGGTTTCTGGTGAAGAGCTGGAATCAGCAAAGCTGAGAGGATGGACGGCCAGCACAGGTACTCGGAAACAGCGTGGAGCCAAACAGGAGACAGGAGCGAGGTCATCAGGTAAGCCGGGTTCAGTAACAGGTGGGCAGCGAGGTACCAAGGTATAAACAGGAGCAAGGTCAAACAGGAAGCCAGGATCAGGAACCGGTAATCAGAGTAACCAGAGTCCAGAAACAGGGTCAGGAAGGCCAGGGTTTCAGCAACAGGAAGTCAAGTCAAACAAACAGGGTTTCAGAATCTCAGGACACAGCTGAAGATCAAGCAGCACCTGTCAGAAATCAGAGCAACCCTTAAATATGCTGTCAGATGTGTGTTCCTGCGCAAGGAAATCTGCCGATGCCGTGAATGCGCGCATGCGCATGTGTGCGTGCCGGGCGCATCCTGACAGTTCTCTTACAATATATTAAAAGTTAGCAGCTGCAGTATTTGTAGCTGCTGACTTTTAATTTTTCATGGGGGGGGCTGGACCTCCTCTTTAAGGTCACTATATTGTTTTCCAAATTGCCATTTGAACCATGAAGACCCCTCAAGTCTAATTAGCATCAATACATACTTCTGGTATGGCCAAATCACATTCTTTATCATCCTTACCTTAAATATGTAGACAATGTACCATTTGAAATGTTCAAAATGTAGAAGAATTCAGAATTTAACGACTTCAAGTCCAAAATTGGCGAAGAAGGCTGATCAATAAGCACAAAAGTTCTTTTGTGGTCTATATGCTCCCTGACATCACATATAAGATGAAAATTTTAGACATGATTTTTTGTTTGAATAGACCTAAATTGGACATAATATGTCATGTTGCCTTGTCTCCTCCACCCTCCCTCTCTTACAACTGGACATAATTGCTTTTATTTATTAGTGACATTTATTTATGCTTCAAAGCAGAACTTCTCATTTGTTGCCTGGGTGAGAGTAACAATTTTTTAACCACCCCCCTGCTCGTGCGCAGATGTGCCATAGGACTTTGGGTCCTGAGTACAAAGATGGTCATTAGGGAAGTCCTTGTGCATGCATAGGAAATCACCGGCGAGTGCACAGATGTGCTGAAGGGCTCTTTTAAGCCCCCTTAAACACATCTGCGCACTTGCTATAATGGCAGCGCCGGGGGGGGGGGGATTTAGCAGGCACATAGTATAAATGAAGATGCCCTTAGTAAATGCTTTTGTCAAGTTTTTATGATGCTGAAATTTCACTAAAGTTCCTGTTTCTGTGACAGCAAGACAAGAAAATTAGGGGAATGGTTGTTACCCAAACTGGCAGACCCAGACAGTAGAGATGTTCTAACTTTGTCGCATGTTACTGTTAAAAATTAGTTTTTTACTTATTGTCCCCACTGGAGAAATTTCTCATCACATTCGGTCCTGATAAGAAATAAGAGGAAATTACCTAGTAAAACACACTGCAAAAGAAAAAAGTGAAAAGTTTGGTTAAAGTTAAGCATTACAGCACAATTGTTTTAGAAGATAAAAAGGGACTTTAGCCTAACTTGTTTTAGGGCACAGGACCACAGAAGTAAAACTTAAACCTTTTAGAATATCAGCCTCTATAAAATTCAATGTGTTGACACATACTACCCTATACAGCAGAAATTAAATGCAGACTAGCCTGAACTTCTGAAACAATTTAGAAAATACCACGTTTATGTAGTGATAAAAATACATACCTAAAATATTCTAGCTGACAAATTATGTGTTGTTTGCATAAATAGGAAATGCGTATTATCACATTTAAGATGTAAAATTGTGATGCTCTTTTAAGAAAGGTGAATCATTGCTTGTTAAATGATCTAAATCATAATTAATTATAAATCTTAGACTATGCTTTTAGGCACTCATCAGAATAATCACAGTGTTCTGCTCCCCTGCATTCTAAAAATTGCAGGGGAAGAAACGCAAATGATTAACTTTGGTTTGATAAGTGATCATGGTAAAGCATATCACAAAAAATGTGTGGGAAAAATGGATTTTCTATTTGCAAAGAAATTTGCACAACCAGACACTGAAAGGCACCTCAGCAAACCAGTGTGTTTATAGGGTGTTAAAGGGTTGTGAGTAGTGCTAAAAATGGTCCAAACAACTCATGTAGGAATCAAGGCAAGATGTAGAAGGGCCAACTAAATATCAAAATCGCCATGACTCAAGAGCAACGAAAATCGACCTGGTGCTCTAGACCAGGACAGATCATCACCAACAAGGAGAAAAACTGCTACCTGAAGGAATTATGAGCCTCAATCAGCAAAGTTTTGGCCCAACAAAGCATCGACCAAAAAACAGGCAGAATAGCACACTACCTGACCAGGAGAAAAGTTCCTGAGAGAAAATAAATCTCCAAACAGAAATTCAAACAAACATTTTATCATACAGTACTAACATACAATAGCAAAATAAAAATTTTGAATAACTGCAGGAACAGCATAAGCCTAACATGCCTAAGCCTTGGCTTTAGGGAAAGCAAGATTGGACAGAAAGATCATGTCCAGAGAAAAAAAAAAACAGTCAATAGCCAAACGCTAAAGTTGTACACTCCAAACCCTGGACTTCAGGGAGAGGCAGGGGGGAGGGAAACTTGGGACTCTGATGCAGTAGGATAGGGTGGTGAACTGAGGATTCTGATGTTAAAGGATGTGGGGGGAAATGAAGACTCTGATGTGAAAAGATCAAGGGGGGGATGCATAGCAGGCTCTTTTACAGTACATTGCCCTATACCAGTTCTTTTCACACCTCAGCAAAAATTGGCCTCATACCTTTTTATATCTGCCAAGTGAACTATTGTCAAGGCCTGGAAGACTCCGTCTGTTGCTTTTCAGGAAGTGAAAACCAGAATGACAGCTATGATGGTTAATGAGCAGATGTCCAGTATTTTGAAGGACTCACATGCAAAATTTTTAAGAGTTTGGAACCCTCGGATAAGTTACTTCTGTCCATCCCTGCCCCTAACTAGCTATGGTCAACTGTACACCCTGCTTGTACAAGTGCCGCATCCGTGGTACTCACCCTCTCCTGGGGCCTTTCTCTCTTTTCTTTCTTTCTCCTTTCTCTTCCTCCTCTGTCTCTTTCCTTTCCTTCTCATTCCTGATTTGAAAGCTATTAGATGGAGACTGATGTCCTGTTGGGGACAGTGCAGAAGTGCTTGTGATGCTTACCTAATCTCTACCCTGGTCCTCTTAGGTCCTATTAACAGTTCATAGTTTTGTTATTTATCACACCTACATACTGTTTTGTATGTGCCTGTTCAATGTTGCCCCTGTGTGGGCAAACCATGGCTTGTCATACCCTCTTAAAACTTAAAAAAATATTGAACCAGAAAGAATGAGGTGGGGAACTGATAACTCTGATGTGAAAGAGGGATAGTGGGGACTCTGGTGTGAAAGGGGGGATTCTGACGTGATGGAGAGAAATATAACCGGACACAGGGGAAAAAACCCTTAAGGTGGAAGGAAGAAGGTATTAATCCTAAACCCATCTTAGGGAGAGAGTGGGGTGATCAACAACAACTGTATAAAAGGGTAGGCAAAGATGGGGATGAACTGAAATATAAACTGGAATAGATAAAAAAACATAACAAAATAGCGCATTTTATAGACCATAAGGGGATAAGACAACCTAGCTATTTTAAGGAAACATTACAGATGCCTCCTGTGACTTATCATCTGTGCCAAATTATCCATTTCATGCAAACCCTAATTAGGGATCAGGTTGACATAACCACCAGGACCCTATTTGGGAACAAGTGCATACATGGGCCTGAATCATGGGGAGGAATCACAGAGTTATATGCTCTGTTCAGTAATCAGGATAGCAAACCTTCCTACCAAATGGCATGGGAATTGGATTTTGGGGAGACAACTGAGGAGGAGGACAAAATCGTTGACCATAGTGCACAAGGGCATACTTAACACTTGCTTGGTGGAAGCAAATTACCAAGTGCTATCGTGCTGGTACCTTGTCCCGACAAGGTTGGCAAAATTATACTCTGGTACCTCGCCCCTATGTTTTCGGGGATGTGGACAAGAAGGCGAGATGTATCATGTCTGGTGGTCCTGTCCGAAGGTCCGACGCTTCTGGATCAGGATGTTTAATCTGGTTTATTTAGTGACGGGACAGAATGTACCTAGAGGTGCCAAAACAGTGCTGTTTGCTGTCATGCCGGAAGAGATCCCCAAACATCTACGAACTCTCATATTTTTCATTTTTCCAGCAGCTAAAATAACCATAGCGTGGAAATCACCCCGTGATTAATGTTACGTTGATGAAACATAAAATATTCTTAATGAAAAAATGACCAGTATCCGTAGAGATAAGCAAGCTAGATTTGAAAAGTGTGGAACCCCTGGATTGTGTATCTTCAAGCTCCCTAAACACTGGGCAATTTTGTGAGGGGAGGCCCGGGCTAAGGGGACCTACTCTAGTCGAATTCCTTCTCCTACTTTTGTCTCTTCTCTTTCTTTCTCATTTTTCACTTTTCCTGTTATTGGTTCTGTTATACCATAATAATAATTTTTGGTAGAATGGTATTGGGGGACGGCTAAACCTCCCCAATTGTTCTATTTTCTTGAGATCGAGACCAAATGATTTGAGGTATCGAGACTAGCCCTAGATGACAATGATCTTATATCTCACATGTTGATCACCAACCTACTGTAATGTTACTTGATAATCATTTCTATCTGTTGATTTTTCTTGGTGGCTAGTTGCTAATTCCTATGGGCTCATAGCCATAGTCATGATAATGAGTAGAGCCAGATTGTTAGACCTAAAACCTTTTGATATGGTTTTTCTATGTTTAACTGATCAGGGCCTCTGATCACTTTGGAAAATGCATTCTTGTTCTGACAACTATCTGACATTATTTAAGCATAAACCTCTGTATGATTCCTAAAATTTCTAATTATTGGAAAGAAAAACATGTGGACCAGAACCAGAAGGATGAGAAGAACACTTCCCAACCAAAACCCAGGTTTTTCAGGAATGTGGTAGGGTTGGGGGGGGGATGAGGACTCTGATGTGAGAGAGTGAAAGAGGGGACTGATAACTCTGATGCGAAAGAGGCATAGTGAGGACTCTAATGTGAAGGGAGGAGAACCGAGGACGCTGGTATGAAAGGGGGGATTCTGACATAATGGAGAGAAATCTAAATGGGGAGAAGGGAAAAAAACCCTTGAGGTGGAAGGAAGATCCTGAATCTTTCTTAGGGAGAGAGTGGGGTGATCAACAACATCTGTAAAAGGGTAGGCAGAGTTTATGATATATTGAAATGCAAACTGGCATAGAACAAAACATGTGAACCAGAAGGATGAGAAGTCCTCCCAACCAAAACCCAGGTGTTTCAGGAATGTGGTAGCCACACTGTACAACTGTTTAACCAGTTATTAAATATAGGATTATATGATATTTTAAGATATGAATCACCCAACCTACCACTGTAAAAAACATAATCCTCTGCAAGGAACAAGGTTTAAGAATCCTTGTACAAGCACTATCAATAATCACCTGATAGGGAATAGGAAGGATGAGTGAGAGACTTCTTCAGAGGACCAAGCTCAGTCAGAGATTTTAAAAAAAAATCTATCTTCTATTAATCAGGTACTTTGAAGGCCTTTGAATTTAAAATACCACTCAGGGTAGTACACAACCTTCCAAAAAAGGATACTTACTAGTAGAGAAGTAAGGAGTGACCTGCATGTGTAGAAACCTCATTGTTGGAAGTAGGGGTCATTAGAAGAGTAGATCTAAAAACAGAAACAATATTTACTATAAGAAAGACAGTGTGGTAATGAATGACACAATCAACAGTGTCCAGCATATGGAATAGGCCATCTAGTCTGTTGCAGAAGAAATTCTCAAATCTTTCTGGAGATGAAGATCTTGCAGCCTCTAGAGGCTAGTTCAAAAGACTGACCTAGAGTGGGATCCCTCGACTCTGGAACTGTCTGCTCTGAAGTACCGGACTCAGGGAGTCATCTGCCTGATGTTAAGGCGCATACAGATTGCTATGAACACATCAAGACCTCTATGGTTATTATTTATTAACACATTAGGGCTAATTTTAATACAACAGAGACAAAGTTAAACCTGCAAGATACTAAACCTTTCACAAGTGAAAATATTACTCCCGGCGCTAGCCCTTTAAATTCTTATACCTGACTTATATAAATGATCACAGCAATGCTCTAAAGGCTACATCCAACACCAATCAGTGGCGGTTTTTCACTGGTGGCTTTTTTTGGGGGGGCAAATAACCACCCTTGGTCAGCTGGCGGCACTCCCCGGCAGCACTTCTCCCCCTCACTCACTGTGTGCCGGTCGGTCCAGCACTTACCCCATCTAGGTGATAGGCGGTGGGCTGCAGGCAGCGGCTCCTGTGTCCTCTCCTTCAGCACAGTGGCTTCCGCTGCGCATCTCCTCCTCCTAGGATCTAGGCATCCAATAGGATTGCCTGTCCTTTCAGCCAATTGGGTGATGGGTCTGACGACCCCCTTCCTGATTGGCTGACCAAGACCCGCTTCCTGATTGGTGCTCTGTGCCCACCCTTTTTTTAAGCCTAGTAGAGCCTCTGGCTCGAATCACGTGCTTCAAACCTCCCCATTGGAATCCATGGTCCGGTGTCCTGTATGTAGATCAGGGGGCCGGACGCATAGATAGGGGGGGCCATGCCCGTGCACCCCTAATGGAAGGGCCACCACTGTCCCCATTACTGTTCATAGATATGCATAAAATGATACAGATGTAGCAACAATTTATAGTCCACAATACTCTTAAATAGTTCTCATAGTCCTTCGATGATGTAAACCAAATGCGTGCCAGGTACTCATTCACATTTAATTAATCCATGTCAACGTGAACTCTTCTGTCCAGTCTCTCATGCTGATAATCAATTTGTGATGTATACACTCAATAATGTGTTCCTCTCTTGTGCCCACACTCACCAGAAGGTATGGACCCCATGCATAAGCATGTGAGTCAGAAGCGCCTTAAATGATGGTATCTCCAGTTGTATACTCTAACTTTCGTTCCTCTGCTGGTACAGTCTGCAGGGAAGCCCCTGAGTCTCTCGTGGGTGTAAGGACAAACAAGGGAGTGCTCCCATAGTGTGGATCCACTTTACTAAAATAATAATTTAGAAACAGATTGCATTCACTGTTAAAATATCTTGTTACAGACAAGATTTGAAGACGAGGGGCGAAACGCATAAGTCGGGGTCTATACTGATGACGTCATACCATACACATGAGGCCCACACCAGCACGGTTCTTCTGTGGTATCTATGCTTTGCTTGTAACAAGATATTATAAGAGTGATTGAAATCTGTTTTTAAATTGATATTATTTTAATAAAATTGATTCACACTATGGGAGCACTCCCTTGTTTGTCCTTAAACCCATGAGAGACACAGAGGTTTCCCTGCAGACTGTACCAACAGAGGAAGGAAAGTAGGAGAAAAAGAAAAGTACAGTGATGGAGAGTATACATTTGAAGATACCATCATTTATGGCGCATCTGACTCGCAAGCTTATACATGGGATAAATACCTTCAGGTGAGTGTAAGCACAAGATTGGAGCACGTTATTGAGTATGCACAGCACAGAGATTGCACAGATGAATTCACATTGACACTAGGGATGGGCGAATGGTTCGGCCCAAGCATAAGTTCGGGCCGAACTTTGGTTGTTCGGACATTCGGCGAACAACGAACATTATGAGGTGTTCGCAGCAAATTTGAAAGCCGCGGAACCCCGTTAAAGTCTATGGGACACTAACATGAAAAACCAATAGTGCTCATTATAAAGGCTTATATGCAAGTTTTGCCCCGTACACACGGTCGGATTTTCCGACGGAAAATGTGTGATAGGACCTTGTTGTCGGAAATTCCGACCGTGTGTAGGCTCCACCACACATTTTCCATCGTATTTTCCAACACACAAAGTTTGAGAGCAGGATATAAAATTTGTCGGAAATTCCGATCGTGTGTACACAAATCCGACGGACAAAGTGCCACGCATGCTCAGAATAAATAAAGAGATGAAAGCTATTGGCCACTGCCCCGTTTATAGTCCCGACGTACGTGTTTTACGTCACTGCGTTTAGAACGATCGGATTTTCCGACAACTTTGTGTGACCGTGTGTATGCAAGACAAGTTTGAGCCAACATCCGTCGGAAAAAATCCTAGGATTTTGCTGTCGGAATGTCCGAACAAAGTCCGACCGTGTGTACGGGGCATAATTGTCATAAAAAGTGTTTGGGGACCTGGGTCCTGCCCCAGGGGACATGTATCAATGCAATTTTTTAAAAAAAAACTGGCACTTTTTCGGGAGCAGTGATTTTAATAATGCTTAAAGTGAAACAATAAAAATGAAATATTCCTTTACGTATTGTGCCTGAGGGTGTCCATAGTATGTCTGTAAAGTGGCACAGTTTTCCTGTGTTTACAACAGTACCACAGTAAAATGGCATTTCTAAGGGAAAAAAGTAATTTAAAACTGATTGCGGCTGTAGTGAATTGTCGGGTCTCGGCAATATAGATAAATCTTATTAAAAAAATGGCATGGGTTGCCCCCCAGTCCATTACCAGGCCCTTTGGGTCTGGTATGAATATTGAGGGGAACCCCAAACCAAAAATTTTAACAAAAATTGTGTGGGGGTCTCCCCAAGATCCATACCAGGCCCTTCGGGTCTGGTATGGATATTAAGGGGAACCCTGTGCCAAAATTCTTTTAAAAATGGCGTAGTGGTCATCTCATCCCCAAGATCTATACCAGACCCTTATCCGAGCACGCAACCTGGCAGGCCGCAGGAAAAGAGGGGGGACGAGAGAGCGCTCCCCTCCATAACCGTACCAGGCCACATGCCCTCAACATGGGAAGGGTGTTTTGGAGTAGCCCTCAAAGCATCTTGTCCCCATGTTGAAGGGGACAAGGGCCTCATCCCCACAACACTTGCCCGGTGGTTGTGGGGGTCTGTAGGCAGGGGGGCTTATCGGAATCTGGAAGCCCCTTTAACAAGGGGACCCCCAGATCCCTGCCTCCCCCCATGTGAATTGGTAATGGGTACATTGTACCCCTACAATTTCACAAAAAAAAGTTTCAAAAATAGTAAAAAAGCCAGGAGACACATTGGGACAAGTCCTTTATTAAACAATAAAAAATAAAAATGTCCCACGATGTAGATCCATTTCGTAAAGGACGTAAAGGGGCGATCCCGCCTTCCTCTGACGTCACGTGGCATCAGAGGGGGCAGGGTCACCCAGTTACAAAAATCCCCAGGTGGCCCTTCCCCCAGATATATAACAGATGTCACCGAGAAGAAGCGTCACTCGGCGGGAGCCCCCCATGGAGGCAGAGCTGTTGCGGCTTTTTTTTCTTTTTCCGGTTCGTCGGGTGACGTGAGATGGATCTACATCGCGGGACATTTTTTAATTTATTTTTTTAACAAAGGACTTGTCCCAAAGTGTCTTCTGTCTTTTTTACTATTTTTGACACTTTTTTGTGAAATGGTAGGAGTACAATGTACCCGTTACAAATTCACATAGGGGGGAGGCTGGGATCTGGGGGTCCCCTTGTTAAAGGGGGCTTCCAGAATCCGATAAGCCCCACGCTCGCAGACCCCCACAACCACTGGGCAAGGGTTGTGGGGATGAGGCCCTCCAAAGCACCCTCCCCATGTTGAGGGTATGTGGCCTGGTACGGTTCGGGAGGGGGGCTCTCTCTTTTCCTGCCGCCTGCCAGGTTGCTCAGATAAGGGTCTGGTATGGATTTTAGGGGGGCCCCTACGCCATTTAAAAAAAAATTTTGGCGCAGGGTTCCCCTTAATATCCATACCAGACCTGAAGGGCCTGGTATGGATTTTGGGGGGACCCACTCGCAATTTTTGTTAAAACTTTTGGTTTCATAATATAGACACCCGCAGGCACGATATTTAAAGGAATATTTAATTTTTATTGTTTCACTTTAAGACTTATTAAAATCACTGCTCCGGAAAAAACGGCTGTTTTTAAAACTTTTTTTTTGCATTGATACATGTCCCCTGGGGCAGGACCCGGGTCCCCAAACACTTTTTTATGACAATAACTTGCATATAAGCCTTTAAAATTAGCACTTTTGATTTTTCACGTTTGTGTCCCATAAACTTTAACGGTGTTCGTGTGTTCGTCTGAATTTTTTGCCTGTTCGCAAGTTCTGGTGCAAACCGAACCGGGGGTGTTTGGCACATCCTTAAGTATCTGACACACATTTGGTATTGTGGACTATAAATTGTTGCTACATCCACATAATTTTATGCATATTTATGAACAGTAATGTGGATAGTGTTGGATGTGGAACATTGCTGTGATCATTTACATAAGTCGGGTATAAGAATTTAAAGGGGTAGGGCTGTGAGTAATGTTATCAGTAGTTTGAGGATTTTGCCTTAGTAACAGCAGCAAACCCTGATCATTTAAATGAATACTGTATATGCACACAATCAGTAGTTTTGGACAAACAGTTTGGGCCAAGCAAAAGTTCGATAAACAGTCAATATGTTAAGGAGCGGGGCCGGGAAGCCGGCATCCACATTCTTAACAAAGGATGAATCATCAGCTGTCAACGGGCTTCCCCAGCTGGAAAAAAAAATTAAAGGGGTTAAAAAAAAAGAAGAAAATGGCCAAAATCCTCCTGAACCATACCTGGCCACATGCCCTCAACATGGGGGGATGAGTGCTTTCAGGCCCCCCCACCCCAAAGTACCTTGTTCGAATGTTGATGGTGACAAAGGCCTCTTCCCAACAACCATGGGCGGTGGTTGTGGGGGTCTGCGAGCAGGGGGCTTATCGGAATCTTGAAACCCCCTTTAATAAGGGGGCCCCAACTCATTCACCTACTCATACTTACCTATTTAAGAACTGACACCCGGCTGAGGAGGCATTCGGCAGTCAGCCATCAGTGTTTTTTTGGGGTCTGGCCTTCATTCACATAGGGGTGGACCAGGATCGGGGGCCTCTTTGTTAAAAGGGGCTTCCAGATTCTGATAAGCCCCCTCCCCGCGGATGCCCACAACCACCACCCCGGGTTGACAGGAAGAGGCCCTTTTTCCCATCAACATGGGGACAGGCTGCATGCTCAGATAAGGGTCTGGTATGGATTTTAAGGGAAACCCCACACCAAAAAATCCCCCTAAAATCCATACCAGAGTCAATTTAAATGTGATTTGACTCATTTTTTTTCTTTAGAAATGTCATTTTTGCTGCATCATGTTCTATATATGGTACAGATATGCCACTTTTGCAGACAGACTAAGGGGACCCCCCAGGCATTATATTTATGATAATTTTTCATTTTTATTGTTTCACTTAAAGTGAAAATTAACAAAAACAGCGTGGGGTCACCTCCAAAATCCAGCTTGGCAGGCCAGGAAAGGGGGGACAAGCGAGCACCTCCCCACAAACCATAGCAGGCCACATGCTCTCAATATGGTTTAGTGGGTGCTTTGTAGCAGGGGCTCTGCCCCACCCCCCAAGCACCTTGCCCCCATGTTGATGGGGACCAGGGCCTCTTCCGACAACCCTGGGCAGTCTGTGGGTGGGGGCTTATCAGAATCTGGAAGCCTCCTTTAACATAGTACCCCTACCCATTCATCAAAAAAAGTTTAAAAGTGAATAAAGACAGTACAAGAGTTTTTGACAATTCCTTTATTAAAAAATAAAAAAACAATGTCCCCCGATGTAGACCCATCATCAATCATGACAACGCTGCCACCGCCGACCCGAAAAAGGAAAAAAAAAAACCTATCTGCCATCAATGAAGACTAACCGCCTACTGCAGGCTCCGCTGTTTGACAGTTTTTATATAGATAGGGGCAGAGCCATGCGATGACATCACCTGGTGGCACTGCCCCTTGTGATGGCACCGACCGGTGCATGCTGGGTCAGTGTCGCCCATTATCTATATAAGAACTGTCAAACAGCAGAGCCTGCAGTAGGCTGTTAGCCGTCATTGCTGGCAGAGTGTTTACTTATTTATTTTTTTGGTTTCGGCGGTGGTGGCGGCGGTGTGATTGACGATGAATCTACATTAGGGGACATTTATTTATTTTATTGTTTTTTTATGTTTAATAAAGGAATTGTCCAAAAACTATCTCTGTTTTTATTACTTTTTAACAGCTGATTATAGCTAATTTTTTGTGGACTCTTCTACTAATAATGGACACTTTTGGAGTCCTATCCTGGAGTGTGGTACTTGGAAATTGTTCTTTAGAAAGAAATATGGTACTGCCAAAGCTGGCCTCCTGAAAATGTTAGTTGCTTGGCTGTGTCTGGTTTTAGTAGTTCTAAACCAGAGGTCTCCAAACTTTCCGAACAAAGGGCCAGTTTACTGCCCTTCAGACTTTGAGGGGGCAGGACTGTGCCCCATCGTGGGTATTAGTGGGAGGAATATTGCCCCATTGTTGGTATTAAGGGTAGTGTGCTCCGTCATTGGTGTCATTTGGAGAAATAGTGCTCGATTGTTGGTATTGGGGTAGGAATAGTGCTCCATCATTGGTGTCAGTGGGAAGAATAGGGCCTGCAGTTGGTGTCAGTGGGAGGAATGGTGACCCATTGTTGGTATCAGGGGAAGAAATAGTGCCCCATCATTGGTGTCATTGGGAGGAATAGTGCCCCATCATTGGTGTCAATGGGAAGAAAAGGGCCCTGCAGTTGGTGTCCGTGGGAGAAATAGTGCCCCATTGTTGGTATCAGGGAAAGAAATAGTCCCAGTAGGAAGGATAGTGCACCATTGTTGGAGTCAGTGGTAGGAATAGTACCCTTTTGTTGGTATCAGTGTAGTGGCGGCTGATGCTAACCTTTTTTCCAGGGGGGGGGGGCGGCAAACAAAAACCTCCCTTAAGTCAGCACTCACCATTCCAGGGCCACAGCGCCAGAGCTTTTCCGGCTTCTCCTCCTGGCTAAACTGGTTTTCTTTAGCTCTGCCTCCTGTCCTGATCGGTCGGCCGCCACTGTATCAGTGACAGGAATTATACCCCATTGTTGGTGTATTAGTGGGAGGAATAGTGTTCCAAGAGCCTGAAAAAGGCAAGCAAAAGGCAATATCTGGCCTCCAGGCAGCAGTTTGGAGACCACTGTTCTAAACAATTCTAACCTGGAACAAGCATGCTGCAAAGGGAAATTTGGAAAACATCAAAATTCTGTATCTTTACTTGATGAAAGTATTAAAGCCGAAGCATCTGCATAACAGCAATCAGTTGCCAGCAATGGCTTGAATTTTTCAGACATTGTTTGGATCGAAAAGGTAAAGGCACATCTGATGAATGTAGAAGTGTATTTTGAAGTGTTATGCCCCGTACACACGGTCGGATTTTCCAACGGAAAATGTGTGATAGGACCTTGTTGTCGGTAATTCCGACCATGTGTGGGCTCCATCACACATTTTCCATCTGATTTTCCGACACACAAAGTTTGAGAGCAGGCTATAAAATTTTCCGACAACAAAATCCGTTGTCGGAATTTCCGATCGTGTGTACACAAATCCAACGCACAAAGTGCCACGCATGCTCAGAATAAATAAAGAGATGAAAGCTATTGGCTACTGCCCGGTTTATAGTCCCGACGTACGTGTTTTACGTCACCGTGTTCAGAATGATCAGATTTTCCGACAACGTTGTGTGACCGTGTGTATGCAAGACAAGTTTGGGCCAACATTCGTCGGAAAAAATCCTAGGATTTTGTTGTCGGAATGTCCGAACAATGTCCGACCGTGTGTATGGGGCATTAGGCTTGGTTTCCAAACACTCAATAGAAAAGGACATGTCAAGCGTTCCACTTTAGCTCTTTCCTGAATTTAAGTGGTAATATTGTTTTTATTCTTACTTTTGATTGTGACAAAGTATAAAGAAAAAAGGTTTGTTTACTGTCTTTCAGAAATGGATAAAGTTTAAAAGGGATTTTGAAAATTTTAGAACAGCCTGCATACCATGGGAAATGAAGATTAAAGAAGTGGAAAGTATGTAAGATCTATATACATTTTATTTAACCACTTGATGTAAAATTCGAATAGTTACTGTATTAATAACTATATTTCAATAATTCATATTGATGAGAAAAGTTCCAAGAAAAATCCATTAAGTTCTCGTGTAAAACCTCCAAAATTGATTTAATGATCAATTAGCAAAATGTTACAAAAACAATGTCAAAATGTAGAATACAAAAATAGATTATTCTTAAAATAAAGTTTAAATCAGATATGTCTGTGTAAAAGCTTCAATGTCTTGAGATCTGTGTGTGTGTGTGTGTGTCTGTCTGTGTGTCTTCATGGAGAACTCACAAGCATGAGAGTCTTCCCCCGCAGTCTGTCTGTCCTCCTACAATTAACCCCCACCTTTTTCCAAAGAGCCTGTCCCAAAAAGCTTCATTATACTTATAGTCCCACAGAAAAGACCGGGAAATTCAATCCCTTCAACATTCCTAAGGGTGGGGCTATGAACTATATGAAGATACTTAAAATAAGAATCATTTAACTTACAATATATACATTTCCTTTAAACATATAAAATCCTACATATTAGTATGCATATATTTAAAATGCAGTGTTCTTATTAATATACTAATCAAGAAATATAGTAATGTAAAGAAACAGCTTATTCTTAACATACTGGAACTTTGTGTCTTTCGAAAAGACTCTAATCTTATCTCTTACCATGGGGGGAGGTGAAATGGTCGACACTAAATTGTATCCATATGTGAGATGAATCTCTCCCAAGAAATGCATACGAAGCCTATACCAGCATAAACTTTCATGAGTATAAAAACCTATATAACTTCACCTTTTCTACAACATAGAAGATATATATATATATTTATATATATAATTCAATTATCATAAGAACTCAACCATTCATAAATTCTGATATTCTAACACTTGACCTCCGGAAGATTTACTCCACTTAATGATCAGGCCATTTTTTGCGATACGGCACTGTGCTATAAACAAAAAAAACAACAACTTTGAAAAAAAGATTTTTTACCTTCTGCTATAAAACATCAAATGAAAAAAAAAAATCTAATTTCTTCATAAATTTGGGCCAATATGTATTCTGCTACATATTTTTGGTAAAAAAATCCCAATAAGCGTATATTGATTGGTTTGCGCAAAGGTTATAGTGTCTACAAACTCAGCAACTTATAGTGGGACTGTGATGTTGAAGTGGAAAATTGGACACTAACTGACACTTTTGACACTTTTTAGGAACCAGTGACACTAATACAATGATCAATGCTAAAAACATGCACTGTAATAACACTGGCTGGGAAGGAGTTAAACATCTAGGGTGATCAAAGGGTTAAATATGTGCCTAGCCAGTGTTTTGGTCTACTGTGTGTGGTGCTTTCACTAAGGGAAGTGATGGATTTTATTCCCTGCTTCACCAGGAAAAAAAACTTATTATTTCCCCACTGACAGGACAGAGTTCTGCCTTGTTTACATGGGCAGGGCTCTGTCCTGTGTGTCTTCGCAATTATCGGAAAGTGCTGGCGGTCATCCATTGGTCGGCACCCGCTGATTGGCATCTGCTGTGTCTAATCACATGCGTGCCCCCTACCTGAAAGTGCGGGATCACATACCAAGTATGTGATCTGTCTCAGGAGAGCTGCCGTGCTGCCATATATGTAAGTAATACGGTCAGCAAGTGGTTAAACAGAGCACATTGGATTTACTGTCCCAGTGTTCATAGTGTCTAGAGACTTAGAGCTCTATGTTAGCCGCCAGTAACTGTGTTGGAAACGCGCAGGGCATAAGATCTCAGCACAGCTGTGTCTGCTAATTGGTGCATAAATATATGGCCGCTCGCCACCAAGGCCCACCCGCCGAGAGGCCTCATATTTGCGTTCTGTCCACGCCCAGGGGTTTATGTTATATCATGGCTGTAGTCTCTGACCATCTCCTGCACATTCTAAAATGTTCTAGAATATTGTTGAATATTCTAGAAAAATATTGCGGAAAGTTCTAGAATGTTCCAGAAAGTTCCAGTAAGAATGTGGTGGACAGGCACAATAGTCATCATGGGTGTGGATCTATAGTCCTGGTGCCCAACCAACACTCTGGGATTGATTGTAGCTCTTTGGCACTTTTTGTATGGCCATTGGGGCCTCTGTAGGCAGTAGTCTGTACTTCCCTATTCCATTGATCTCTGGCAGTTACCTGTAATGTGTCTGCAGTCTATTGCTGTCTCCTGAAGATGTTTTTTTAACAACTTCTAAAGCATAGGTGCAGTCCCTGACCATCTCCTGTAGGTATCTTGAGTCTGTGACCATCTCCTATAGTTTGTGTGTGCTCTCTGACCATCTACTGTGTGTTCTAAAAATGTCTAGAATGTTCTAGAAAGAATATTGCGGAAAGTTCTAGAATGTTCTAGAAGGTTCTAGAATGTTCCATAAACAATATTGCAGAACATTCTAGAGAGCCCTGGAAAGAATATGAGGGATGTTCTAGAATGTGCCAGAAAGTTTTAGAATGCTATAGAATTTTCTGGTAAGAATATCGCTGAAAGTACTAAAATGTTCTGTAAAGTTTTAGAATGTACCAGAGAGAATGTTCTGGAAAGCTCTAAACTATCTTAGAAAGTTCTAGAGGGGTCTAGAAAGAAATTTCCTGAAAGAGTATCGCAGAATGTTCCAGAAAGAATATTGCTGAAGTTTTAGAATGGGAGCACCACACCAGCTTTTACAGACTTTTTTAAAAGTTTTTTGGAACAGCCAATGTGTTTCGGGATGAATATTGCAGAAAGTTCTAGAATGTTCTGGAAAGTTCTAGAATGTTTCAGAAAGAATATTGCAGAAAGAAAAGGAGGGACTTTGGCATGATACTGGGGGACACAATGAGTGAGTCGTAACAAGAATTTGTCCTGGGGATAGGAAGATTTGTGCTGGGGGGGATTCGGGGAGGGGAATTTTGTGCTGGGAGGGGGAATTTGGGGTGGGGGAGGTTTTATGCTGGAAGAAGGGCTGGAGGAGGGGATTTGTGTTGGGATGGGGGATTGGGGGGGCAAAGATTTATGCTGGGAGGGGGAAATTGCACTGGGATGAGGGGGAAATTTTGGCATTCTTGGTTAAGAACAATTTTGGTTTTGCAGAGGGAATTTCTTCTTGGGGGGATGTGCAGATTAGTGCTGGATGTTTTGGGGGAGGAAGGAGGGGATTTTAGCTTAGACATCAGGGGGAAGGGAAGGAGGAGTTAGATGACTTTGTCTTAGCACTGCTGGTGACATTCTGCTGGGCAATCCAACATGTGATAAGTCACTGCTCCAGTAAAGGTTGCAGAACATTACAGTAAATAAAGAAAAGTCGGCAGAAGCAATGTTCTGTAAATCCGTGGACTGTGCAGAGGCTTTTTGCTTACTTTGTATTTCATAGTAAAAGATCAGTTGTGATTCTGTGCTGTTTCAGGTCACTTTGGATCATCTGTTGCCTCATATTTTATATTCCTAAGATGGATGTATGGGGTGAATCTCGTTCTCTTTGGCCTAATATTTGGACTTGTTGTAATTCCAGAGGTAAGTAATATTTCTAATTCTGTTTAATATTTGTGGCTAAAAAACTGTATTAACGGCTTTATTCCAAAGTAGACCTGCTATGTTTTGATAGTCAGACATGAAAAGTAAAAATCAATGTAATATTGCACAAAACAACATTTGTTAAAATAAATAGCACAGCAGTTTTAGGGGATGCCATGTCCTAGACCCCAGGAATTTTGAAATAGAATTTTTACCCTATAGAGATGGGAGTCTCAAGCCCACAATCCCCACAAGTAGCCCTGTTGAATGAGCCACTCTAGAAAGTTTCCCATGCTTCTCAGAGACCCATGTTCTTTATCTTCTTGGCAGATAAATTAACCATCACTAGATCATGGAAAAAAACTTCAGTCTCATGGATCATGACCCATGAAAAACTCCCAGTATCCTTCAAGATACAGGCAAACACTTTTCAAGATACAGGCAAACACTTTGAAATCATCTGGAGCCAATAGGCACACCATATGTGTATTGACCTCTAAGTCCGTTACCATCTTGGGCTTCATATTGGTTTACCCGTACAGTCCTCAAGCCAACAATGGTGATACAGACCTTCAGTGCAGTTATGAGCCTTATGGTGATCGCTTTTTTTATTTTCTGTGGATTCTCTCTTCTGTTTGTCTCCAGAGCCACTTTAGTCAATCTTGTTAGTGTAATGGTGGACTATTACATTAATGTTGCTTTTGCATGTTATAACAATCTTTCTTACTATGTATTGTATCCTAAATCTTAAAAAAAAAAAAACATTGAAAGTAAAAATTAATAGCGCTGGGCGCCTCAATCCCCTAGATACAAATTATCTACCTTAATGCAACCCACCTCACAAGGGGGCCTGGCTTTCCTAGATTGCTACAAATACTTTCTGGCTACACTTTTAGTCTAGGCTGCCTGGTAATTGAGCCCTGACCCTGCTAACCCTGCCACCCTGTTAGAAGCTGCAGTGGTCCGCCCTTTAGAAGCCCTTAAGTTCCTTTTATTCAGAGGCCCCCAAGCTCCCTACCCTCTCACACCCTCTATGACCACCACCCTACGGGCATAGCAGGCAGGTCTGGCACTTGAAGGTTATTCTAAATTGGCTGTTCCCTCTAGCTCCCACTTGTGGCTTAACCCTACTTTATCCCATTTCTATATGCTCCCGAAGCCTAGTGCTGGGACTAAGTATGGCATTAGAACTCCCAAGTCAGCCACCCCTTGCTTCCACTACCCCAACTTTCTGCAGCCTATAATGTCCCTGTTAGTTACGTATTCCGCTATCTACAGCTCTCCCCACAATCCTCTCTTCTTGTTGTCCAGTCGACCTTGGAGGATGTTCTCCAAATAGAATATGTTGAGAGGCCCACGTCTCGTTTATACTCTCACCTCTTGTTGGTCTCCTCACCACCCCTGAATTTACTCCTCACCAGCCCTGGTGGCAGCACGGCATACCAGACCTGGATGATGATTGGGAGAATATTTGGGACCTTCCTTTTCGGTCTTTGGTGTCCTTATGGGACAGACACATACAATTCAAAGTTGCTCATAGAGCTTACTTCACTCCCTATAGACTTCATAAGACGCAATCCTTTCACCCGCCAGAGTGTTGGCGATGCGGAGATCCCTTGGGTGATTTCTGCCACATATTCTGGTCTTGTCCTGGTGTTCTGGGCAGATGTGCTAGTGGCAATAAATGGTGTCATATCTGTTCCTTTACAACCCTGTGTGTGCATTTGTGTATTGGGTCTGGTGGAACACATTATTACAGCTGTGGCTCAAGTATGCTGACTAGCCCCCCCCCCCATTTCATTTTGGAAACAATTGGTGAATAACAGGCTGCCTCTCTATTAAGACACCTACACTTATGCCCTGTACACACGACAGAATAAACTCTGAACGTTTTTCCGACGGAGTTCCGATGGAATTCCGCTCAAGCTGTCTTGCATACACACGGTCACACCAAATTTCAACCGTCCAGAATGAGGTGAGGTACAATACGTACAACGGGACTAGAAAACGCAAGTTCAATAGCCAGTAGCCAATAGCTTCCGTCTCGTACTTGCTTCAGAGCATGCGTCATTTTTGGTGCGTCGGAACAGCGTACAGACGAGCGTTTTTCCAATAGTAATTTTTTCCTGTCGGAAAAAAATAGAACATGTTCTCTATCTAAGTCCATCAGAATTTTTGACAGAAAAAGTCTGATGGGGCATACACACGGTCGGAATATACGATGAAGAGCTCCCATCGGACTCTTTCTGTTAGAAATTCCGCTCGTGTGTACACGGCATAAGAGGGGCTGCCCCAGGAAGTATGATAGGGTCTGGTTCAAATGATTGGCTGATCCCTCCAGTGCTTCAGAGATGGCCGTCTGATAAATTGAACTTTTTAGCCTTATTACTACATGTGTATGTTTGCCATAGGGACACCCCCTCTTTTCTTTAGTATACTTCTCTTATCTACTTATCTGTTACACTCTTAAATACCCTTGTGCATGTGTGCCATACCACCTTTGTTACCCTAAGGTGTAATTTCACGAATTGTTCACTTTCATTTTATGCTATTCTTCTGCTGTTGCCCCTGCGTGGGTTTGCACCACTGTGGTTTGATGTTACATCCATTAAATAAGAACATTGAATATTATGGTTAAATGGTACATCTATGGGCCTTTTAACACAATGGTGTGTGACAACCTATAACAACCAGAAATTATAAAATCTACTTCTGCCAGATACACCAAAATATAAAGCATGTTATGATAGGTCACATACCTTCTTCCTGAAACAACATGAGATCTGGATCACTATAACTGATAACTTGTCACCCAGGATGACCATTTTATGTTGCAAACAAAACATGCAACCATATTGAAGTATGAATATTATTATTATTATTATTGTTATTATTATGAATATTATTACAGTTAACAATATTCTCATGAATACAATTGGGCACATTTTAAAGAGAACCTGTCATAAACTTAAAAAAGTGCAAGTAAAAGCACAGAAAAAGGGTATTTTAAATGCTTACTTGCTGTGTTTTCCCTTTCTGTAAACAAATTGATATGAAGTTAAATTGTTCCTTTGAACTTTGAAGTTATAAAATCTGACTACTCCAGAAAAGTCAAATATTTAACACCCTCGCTTTTTCTTCTTGCACTCTTGCACATCATAGTCCTCTACTTTCCTGGGAGTGTGTAATTATTTGGGGTACTGGCCCAGCATCTCCGCCCCTCATATCCCTACATAAGGAAAGGGAATTCTATAGTGGGTGACAGCTCTGAGTCTTCTGGGACTGCTGACATCACATTCAAGATGGGGACAACTACCAGAAAACTCAGGGCTGTTGGATGTCTACACAAGGATGACTTTTACAGGTAAAACCATGCAAAAAAATATGTTAAATGCACATACTGTGTAACCCTATGGGAGGTTGGTTGTTAAAATAAATGGTCTGGCAACAGAGTTTATTTAAAGGGTTATTTGAAGCCCTCCAAAACACATAAAACCTAGTGATTTCAAGATGCTCTCTGTTCTCTTCACCAGTCTAGTCAAACGGTTGACAAGTCTTCTGTTCATCCCTCACATGACGTCATTTCTGAAAGCTGCAGGACCTTGTAAAGACCCTGTGATGGGTCTTTCTGACAGTCAATGGCAAGGCCTGATTTGAATCACACTGAAATGTTGTGGAGGGTTTAGAACATCCATCCTGGAAACTGCTTTTAAAGTCCTCTTCAGGTGGTACTGGGTCACTGTCCAGATCTCTACAGCCAATCCTAATTATAATAATATATGCTTCAGGGGCTGTGGTCAATGTGAGGACATGGTCCACATTTGGTGGTCCTGACTGGCCTCCTCCAAACCCTTTTCCCCCCAATAGTCCCTCGGAATGCCCAAGCAGCCCTTCTTCATCAGCCAATTCCTGTCCTTTATTACTATCAACATAAACTGACTATGTACCTGTTTCTGGCAGCCAAACAATTGATAGCCAAAAAAAACCTTGATTCCCTTTCAGTCTGTTAAGGATCATATGACCCTGTTGTTAGTCAAGGAGAAATTGTTAAGTGTTCTCTAGACTCACAATCCAAATTCCATTGAATTTGAAAACTGTGGCTTACCTATGCACTGCCCTCCCTAAACTCTTCTAGCCTGGGAGCTTTGTAACTTTCTCATCTTGGCGTCTATGACCCAGGTCAGTGTGGGATATACCCACAATCCCCTCTTCTGTTTTTCCTCCTTCCCCTTTTTTTTTCCTCTTTCTTTTCTGTTTTTAGTTCATTTTGCCTTTGTATGCAGGCCCCTGGGTCAACCTACCCTAATTGTGTAGTTCAGGTGTTATAAGCTTGACCCCAAGGGTGGTTTCCTGTGCATGTAAATTGGAACAGTAGTATTATTGTCCTGTTCTGAGGCCTGTGTAATTTGCTTAGTTTACTATGGTCTGTGTATATTGGCTTCTATGCCTCAATAAAATATTGAAACAGAAATGTTGTGGGGGGATTTGAAAAGAGCGGTCCATGCAACCACATCCATGAAAACCCACAAACATCTTGCAACTAAAAAGAATGTTGTATGTAAGAGTGGTCAAACATTTTAAGAGTTAAGGTCAGAGATGGTGGGCAATTATACAAAACACCTATTAGAAGTCATTTCTGCCAAACGTAGTGGAAAATAATGTCAGAGACAATATCCACCAACTACGTAGCAGACAGGCAGGTAATAGATCAAAAATATCCCCGCGCATACACAGCCATCAGTGATATCCTCATACACAGTTAATGGTAATATCCCATTCATGTGCAGTCATAAATGGCTGGGACATGCAGAGTGATGATGCTCATACAGCAGCAATGATCCATACATGCACAGTAGAAGTTTCAAAGTCTGATCTCTACCATGCATGTGTGGATTATAGCTGCCATATTTGCTGACATTGCATACATCACCTGACATGCACAATACTATGCAGTAATCAGGAAACATAGCAAGGACAAATCACCCATGTGCAGTAGCAATGAGGAAGCCCACTTATCACAGTTACGCGTTATTATCACCATACATGCTGACTACACATGATGCACGCCTTTGCAGTTGCAATTCTTAAACCCTGAGATCAAAGTTTTTACTGCTTGCTTGTCAGAGGCAGTGTTAGGTACTATGATTAAAATGTGAGATCTGCTGGCCACTGATGGAAAAGAGAGCCAGGATTGAAGTGTGAGTTAAAGTTGCAAAGCTCCATTTTTCTTTGTCCCTATGTGCAGTGGTTGTTGGGGTATGTCACTATAGGTATGTTACTTGGCAACTGTGTCTACTGCATCCTTGCTCCATGTGCTCCCCTCCTGACCATGTGTTCCCTTCTCTGTGTCACTGCACCAATTGCTCAATAACCCACTCACCTATGATTGGACAGTGAAAGGAGAAGCAGCACGGTGATCACTCTGTCACTTTGCCTTATCCCCCTAACGGGCAGGTTACTTTGCGCAGCCGTGCCATTCTGCTGACGTATATCTACAGGAGCCGGTCGGGAACCAATTAACATGCCTCTTGTTATCACGTGATCTGATTAGCTTCTTGTGCTGCTGACTACAAGATGCTAATGCCAGTTAAAATTTCAGTACACTTACACTGCGTGCAATAAAAAAGAAATTAAATAGTATATAAATGATTACAGATTGCATTAAACACATGCTGACTGCCTAACTGTAAATGTGCGTCATAAACCCCAGTATTTTCTTTTCCCTTAGGCAGCCAGCTTTCAGATAAAAGTGGTCCCTGCGGCGGATTTGCCACAGAATCACTTTTAGAAGTGGCGGGAGAGGTCTGCCACTTTCCGGTGGTACCTAGGCTTACATTATCAATTGGTGAGCCTGGGAACCATCTGGCATCGGCAGTGTTTTCCCATAGAGATAAGTGATGGCAAGATGGCCACCACTCATTTCTGTCATTGGAGGACTGGTTCTTGGGCCATGTAAACATGTTATTTTTTCTTAAATCAAAAGATAATTTTTTTTTTTAAATCTTTTGCTTTTAAGCAAAAAGGAGAGATTTAGGGTCTTTTAGATCCCAGATCTCTCCATAAAGAGGACCTGCCTTATGCTGTATTGTTAGCGCAAGAGATGATAACATTCCTTGCAATAGCAATAAAAGTGATCAAAAAAATGTTTTTAAAGGGCTAGTGTAAAGATTTCAAAAACTTTATAAAATAAATAAAAAAAAAATGTTTTTAAAGCACCCCTGTTCCCGCATGCTCGTGCGCAGTAGTGAATGCAAACGTAGGTCATGCCCACATATGTAAACAGTGGTTACACCACACATGTGGGGTATTGCTGCGAATGTCTGAGCGAAAGCAATAATTCTAGCACTAGACCTCCTCTGTAATTCTAAACAGGTAACTTGTAGAAACTTTGAAAACGTCACCTTTGGAGATTT
The DNA here is from genome assembly GCF_042186555.1 of Aquarana catesbeiana. Taxonomy (NCBI): domain Eukaryota; kingdom Metazoa; phylum Chordata; class Amphibia; order Anura; family Ranidae; genus Aquarana; species Aquarana catesbeiana. The sequence continues at coordinate 176,076,348 of NC_133328.1, read as the reverse complement.
TTAAGTACTGTAGTTTAGCGCAATTCCACAAGCGCACATAATTTTAAATTGGGGCATATATTATGTTTTTGGGTTTTTTTTTATTCATTAAAGTGTATTTTTTACAAAAAAAAATTGCTGCGCAAAAACAGTGTGATGTAAAAAAAATGCAAGGCCTCTGTTAAAAAAATAAAAAAAAAATAAAATATATATATATATATATATATATATATATATATATATATATATATATATATATATATTGTTTGGGGGTTCTAAGTAATTTTCGAGCAAAAAATACAGATTTTTTTACTTGCAAACAACAAATGTGAGAAAAAGTCTGGATTGTCTTTTATATCTACCTAGAGTTCAACTTTAAAAATGGAAAACAAAAATATTTCTGACTGTTGTTTACAAGCTCTAAGATGGGTGAAAGTCGCACTATATGGTCAGAGATTTATTTCTTCCACAATTGCATCTTCTCTACCATGTAGTGGATTCATTCAGGATCACCACTGAATGAGGAGTGACTCAAACAAGCCATGCAGTTCAATAATTCCTCCCCTTTATTGTAGAATGCTTGTTGTACAAATTGCCTGTCACTCCCAGCATGATCTCTTTTGTCACCAGGCTTTCTGCTAATATTTCTTTTCTGTTTCTGATTACGCAGCATGGAGCGACAGAGCTTTATGTATAAAAAGTGTATTCTAAAGGATAAGTGCACATGTTTCTCAAGAGAAGCAATCAGATTTTTATACACAAGAACATTTTCCCTTAATAGAAGAACTGAACTTCAGAAATACCATTAATAACTTGAATCTATATCCTGCTAAAAGCAGTTGTTACATGTTACTTCAGAAATCATACCCATAATACATCCCGCAAGAGACAGTTATTAAGCTGGCACATGTTACATCAGAAATACCAGAAATAGATGGCATTCCACATACTACTAGAGTCAGTTATTGAACTAGTATATGTGACATAAGAAATCCTAGTCATTACTTGAGTATCACATAGTGCAAAACATTTGTGTACACATAGAACAAATACCTTGTTTTTTCCCTTTTTATAAGTGATCACATACCCTATGTTCTCACCTTCATAAGGAGCTAAAAGGAGGAGAAACAGCAGTATACAGGTCTTCCCAGTGAAAGGCTATGTGGGGATGGTGGGGGAGGGTCATTGGAGGAGAACAGACTGAGTTCTCAGCACAGCAGGAAACTGACCACACTGTGCCTAGTGTGTTTAGTTTGTATTCGGAAAGCAGACTGGCTAGCAGGAACACAGAGGATTTCACACAAAGGACGTAATAAGTAATACAAAGTACATGGTACAGCAGGCACTTATCAGAAATATGAAACGTAGCATAAGAAATTCCACTCATTACTTGCATATCACATACTCCAAAAGACATTTATTATGCTGGTACATGTAAGATGCCACACATCTCATGCATACTACATACCCCAAGATTATTATTCATAGCCAACATGAAATTCCTCTTAGCACCTGCATATCCTATACAAGAAACAGTACATGTCAAGATGTTGCCTGTGTTCCATGTACCATGACCGACAGTTGCATTGCATTTGCCATACCATAAAAGGGTAGTGCTTTACCACTTAGACTTTTACAATGACTATAAGCTTGCAAAATAGGCAACTTTCCAAACGTTATCAATTAACAGATAATTATTAATGCTTGTATGTGTTTTAGTAGCATTATTAATAGTTCTATTACCATTAGAACGTAAATATAACGTACCACCATGTAAAAGAATTTTAGCAGCTGCAAATATTGTAGAAAAATATGAGCAATTATTTAGACAAAAACAACTTGCATGGTTGGTCAATATCAATTTAGATATAAAAGCTTGGTTGAAAAAGTTCAGTCAATTTAGGCATGTATCAATACGATTTAAAGCTCCAATTGCCATTTATTTTCATATTTGTTTTTTTTTTCAGAAAAGGGAATGGTTGGAACCAATGTTCTAAATATTCCCATATACTGTTGATCCAGGGCATATCCAAATGCCCTAGAGGATCATGAAGGATAATGTTTTCCTCTTTTGGAGCAAAGCATGCTATATGAGGGTTTTTTTTGCTTCCCCTGGATAAATTGTATATGCAGTTTTTCAGTTAATTTATTTATTCACTTTTCTATTGGTTGAACTCATTGGACTTGTGTCTTTTTTAAACGGGACTAACTATGTTAGGTTGTTTTTTTTTTTAGCTACAGTATCTCAGAAAAATAAGTACACCCTCACATCTTAGATATTAGATGTAAATATTTTAATATATCTTTCCATGTGACAACACTGAAGAAATGGCTCTTTGCTACAATGTAAAGTAGTAAGTGTACAGCTTGTATAACAGTGTAAATGTTCTGTTCCCTCAAAATTACTCAACATACAGCCATTAATGTCTAAACTGCTGGCAACAAGCATGAGTGAATTAGCCATTTTCCCTCCCCAGTGTCATGTGACTCATTAGTGTTACAAGGTCTCAGGTGTGAATGGGGAGCAAGTGTGTTAAATTTGGTGTTATCGCTCTCACTCTCGCATACTGGTCACTGAAAGTTCAACATGGCACCTCATGGCAAAGAACTCTCTGAGGATCTGAAAAAAGAATTCTTGCTCTACATAAAGATGGCCTAGGCTATAAGAAGATTGCCAAGGCCCTGAAACTGAGCTGCAGCATGGTGGCCAAGACCATACAGCAGTTTAACAGAACAGGTTCCACTCAGAACAGGCCTTGCCATGGTCGACCAAAGAAGTTGAGTGCACATGCTCAGTGTCATATCCAGAGGTTGTCTTTGGGAAATAGACGTATGGATGCTGCCAGCATTGCTGCAGAGGTTGAAGGGGTGGGGGGTCAGCCTGTCAGTGCTCAGACCATATACCGCACACTGCATTAAATTGGTCTGCATGGCTGTTGCCCCCAGAGGAAAGCTTCTTCTAAAGATTAGCTTGCTGAAAACAAGCAGACTACGGACATGGATTACTGGAACCATGTCCTGTGGTCTGATGAGACCAAGATAATCTTATGTGGTTCAGATGTTGTCAAGCGTTTGTGGTGGCAACCAGGTGAGGAGTACAACGACAAGTATGTCTTGCCTACAGTTAAGCGTGGTGGTGGGAGTGTCATGGTCTGGGGCTGCATGAGTGCTGTCGGCACTGGGGAGCTACAGTTCATTGAGGGAACCATGAAAGCCAACATGTACTGTGACATACTAAAGCAGAGCATGATCTCCTCCCTTTGGAGACTAGGCCGCAGGGCAGTATTCCAACATGATAACGACCCCCAACACACCTCCAAGAGGACCACTGCCTTGCTAAAGAAGCTAAGGGTATAGGTGATGGGCTGGCCAAGCATGTCTCCAGACCTAAACCCTATTGAGCATCTGTGGGGCATCCTCAAACAGAAGATGAAGGAGCGCAAGGTCTCTAACATTCACCAGCTCCATGATGTCGTTGGGGTGGAGTGGAAGAGGACTCCAGTAGCAACCTGTGAAGCTCTGGTGAACTCCATGCCCAAAAGGGTTAAGGCAGTGCTGGAAAATAATGATGGCCACACAAAATATTGACGTGTTGGGCCCAATTTGGACATTTTCACTTAATGGTGTACTCACTTTTTTGCCCACGGTTTAGACATTAATGGCTGTGTGTTGAATTATTTTAAGGGGACAGCAATTTTACACTTTTATACAAGCTGTACACTCACTACTTTACATTGTAGCAAAGTGTCATTTCTTCAGTGTTGTCACATGAAAAGAGATAATAGAATATTTACAAAAGTGTGAGGGTGTACTCACTTTTGTGAGATACTGTAGTGATACCTAAATCATTGAGGATATTTCCTGCTACTTCTTGTTCTTTACTTTTCCTATTCCAGTCTACTTCTGATGGGGGCAGGAAGTAGTCATAAGGCTTTTCAACAGTCACAAAGACTATAACAGAACTGCAGTGATCAAGGCTACCCACTGAAATGCGTTAGACCTCTATTATACTCTCTATCATGTAAGCAAATAAAGACATTTATATGGATTTCAGAGTTGCCGGCCCTATCATTTATTTCAAGCATTATTGATGGTTGGAGGACATCAGAGCCAGAGCACCTGTCTGTGGATTTCACTTCAAGTTTGTATAGTGGTTCCTTCTTTTGAGAGCTGCACCTGTTTTCTGTTTCCTGACTATAACAGAACATTTTACTTTGCAAGGGAATTTTCCCCAGAGCTTAGCGACTGTGAGAATTTACAATCCTGTGGAAGGAAAATAAAAACCAGCATTTTTGCTTGCACTTGACTGGGTGCTAGAAGTCAGCAGAGGTCTAATTCATTCACTAAGCTCTGGGGAAAAAAATTCCTTGCAAAGTGCAACTTCACTAGCTAAAATCCTGGTTTCACCTTTTTTCCAACTATTTTTCCATCTCAGTGCTGATGATCTCCTCCTTTCAGCTACTTCCTGCCTACATTCACTCACTCCAGCAGGGCAGCATATCATTGCTCTGCACCGAGTTCTTGATGATGGCAATGGTGAATCATGTCTACATAATGGGTGCTTGTAGTCTCTGTCAAGTATACTTATGACAGGGTGACAACATAGAAGCACAGTTGTAGAAGGTTATCACCCAAAAAACAGAGGAGCCTTAACAAATCTCTTCATGGCAGGATAACCACTTATTCTATCAGTAAAAGCTGCAAGTTACATGTAAGCACATTAACATAAGATTTTAATAAGAAATACAGTCAGGTCCATAAATATTAGGACATCAACACAATTCTAATCTTTTTGGCTCTATACACCACCACAATGGATTTGAAATTAAACAAACAAGACGTGCTTTAACTGCAGACTTTCAACTTTAATTTGAGGGTATATACATCCAAATCAGGTGAACGGTGTAAGAATTACAACAGTTTGTATATGTGCCTCCCACTTTTTAAGGGACCAAAAGTAATGGGACAGATTAACAATCATCCATCAAACTTTCACTTTTTAACACTTGGTTGCAAATCATTTGCAGTCAATTACAGCCTGAAGTCTGGAACACATAGACATCACCAGACGTTGGGTTTCATCCCTGGTGATGCTCTGCCAGGCCTCTATTCCAACTGTCTTCAGTTCCTACTTGTTCTTGGGGCATTTTCCCTTCAGTTTTGTCTTCAGCAAGTGAAATGCATAATCAATCAGATTCAGTTCAGATGATTGACTTGGCCATTGCATAACATTCCACTTCTTTCCCTTAAAAAACTTTTTGGTTGCTGCACTGTGAAGCGCCGTCCAATGAGTTCTGAAGCATTTTGCTGAACATGAGCAGATAATATTGCCCGAAACACTTCAGAATTCATCCTGCTGCTTTTGTCAGCAGTCACATCATCAATAAATACAAGAGAACCAGTTCTATTGGCAGCCATACATGCCCACACCATAACACTACCACCATGCTTCACTGATGAGATGGTATGCTTTGGATCATGAGCAGTTCCTTTCCTTCTCCATACACTTCTCTTCCCATCACTCTGGTACAAGTTGATCTTGGTCTCATCTGTCCATAGGATGTTGTTCCAGAACTGTGAAGGCTTTTTTAGATGTTGTTTGGCAAACTCTAATCTGGCCTTCCTGTTTTTGAGGCTCACCAATGGTTTACATCTTGTGGTGAACCCTCTGTATTCACTCTGGTGAAGTCTTCTCTTGATTGTTGACTTTGACACACATACACCTACCTCCTGGAGAGTGTTCTTGATCTGGCCAACTGTTGTGAAGGGTGTTTTCTTCACCAGGGAAAGAATTCTTCGGTCATCCACCACAGTTGTTTTCCGTGGTCTTCCGGGTCTTTGGGTGTTGCTGAGCTTACCAGTGCGTTCTTTCTTTTTAAGGATGTTCCAAACAGTTGATTTGGCTACACCTAATGTTTCTGCTATCTCTCTGATGGGTTTGTTTTGTTTTTTCAGCCTAATGATGACTTGCTTCACTGATAGTGACAGCTCTTTGGATCTCATATTGATAGTTGACAGTAACAGATTTCAAATGCAAATAGCACACTTGAAATGAACTCTGGACTTTTTATCTGCTCCTTGTAAATGGGATAATGAGGGAATAACACACACCTGGTCATGGAGCAGCTGAGCAGCCAATTGTCCCATTACTTTTGGTCCCTTAAAAAGTGGGAGGCACATATACAAACTGTTGTAATTCCTACACTGTTCACCTGATTTGGATGTAAATACCCTCAAATTAAAGCTGAAAGTCTGCAGTTAAAGCACATCTTGTTTGTTGCATTTCAAATGCATTGTGGTGGCGTATAGAGCCAAAAAGATTAGAATTGTGTTGATGTCCCAAAATGTATGGACTTGACTGTAAATGATTTTTAAATCAAGTTTATATGTGATGATTTAATCTAAGTGTTGAAAGGTTAGAACCTATTGCTGTCTGCGGCTTCCTTTCCCAGAAGCATCTATTCGCCTAATTTTTTGTCCTGATGTCACAAGGTCAAACTAAGTGATAATACATTTAATGTTTACAGCCTAGATGCCTATGCCTACTGTATGAATAACTATAATTTACATGTTTACATTTTATTAATTTCTCTTTGACATTTAAGCATTCAACACTGAGATAATCCTTGCAAATTTTAAATTAAAGTCTTTAAAACAGTTTCACACTTCATTAAAATTGCAAAATCAGTTATTATTTAATTTTTTTCACATATTTCACTGTACTGTCATATTTCCACTAACCAGATTTTAATGGGTCTACCGTATGGCAGTTTACCTCGAAAGACAGTGCCTAGGAGTGAAGAGAAAACTGCTATGGATTTCTCCGTGCTTTGGGACTTTGAGGTATATTATTCTTTTTTCTTATTATCAGCAAGGGTTTATGTAATTGTCTGCCAATAGTACAGCTTTAGAACTGTGTTCTAAAAGGGAACCAGGGTAGTTCTTTATAGCATGATAGAAAAACAATTACAATACTATTGTGAGATCTTAGCAACAACATCTAAAGTAAGCGCAGTTGTGAATTAACTTGTCAAGTTAATAACATCATAATAAACTACACAGTCTGCTCTGTAAGAGCTGTGTAATTGTTTCCTCTAAATATCACCTTATGCTGCTGCTGAGTTTATCAACCTCCTCAATTTACAGAATGAGAAGCAGCTTAGATGAACAAAAAAAATGTTTGAGAAAGTACATGATATATGCCATTTTCATGTTTTCAAATTCCGCAGGGTTATGCCAAATATTCTGTTTTGTTTTATGGCTTCTACAATGACCAACGTACAATCGGATGGTTAAAATTCAGGTTGCCACTTTCCTATTTCATGGTCGGTGTTGGTGTTTTTGGATACAGTCTCATGGTTGTCATTAGAACGTAAGTAATAATAATTTATATTTGACAGAGAATAATAGATTCCAAGGAGGTACTGCTGTTTTTTTTTTTGCAAAATAAATACATTTGAAAAAAGGTATAGAAGTGTTAATAGTTGATTTTTATCCATTTAAGTGAGTGAACAGAAGAAAAATCTAACTCAAATAAATATTTGGTTTGACCACCCTTTTGGCTTCAAACCAGCATCAATTCTTCTAGATACACTTTCACACTGTTTTTGAAGGTACTTGGCAGGCTGTTTCAAACATCTTGGAGAACTGACCACAGATTGTTTGTGGATGTAGGCTGCCTCAAATCCTTGTGTCTCTTTGTGTAACCCTAGACAATTTGATGATGTTGAGATCAGGGCTCTGTGGGGGCCAAACCATTGCTTTCAGGACTCTTCTTTATACTGAAAATAGTTCTTAATGACATTGGCTGTATGTTTGGGATTGTTGTCCTGCAGCAGAATACATTTAAGGCCAATCATACACCTCCCTGATAGTATGGCTTGCTGGATGAGTATCTGCCTGTATTTTGTAGCATTGATGACACCATTGATAGGGCAACATTGAGGATTGTAGATGCAGTGGTTGGTCAAGGAAACGTAATACAGCAGATCAAAGACACATTATGCTTACTTCCCTTTGAAATTAGAAGATGGCCAGCAGTGCCATCAGCACAGAACTGTCAGGACCCAGGTACACCCATCTACTGTCGCGAGAAGTCAGGCCAGACATGGTCTTCATAGCCATACCTCCAATGTAATGTAAACTAGGCTTAGTGACTCAACTGTGCAAGAAAATATAGGGATTGGGGTGCAGAAAAATGGCAGCAGGTGCTCTGGACTGATGAGTCAAAATGTGCAATATTTGGCTGTAGCAGGGGGTAGTTTGTTTGCCAAAGGGCTGGAGAGTGGTAGAATAATGAGTGTCTGCAGGCAACAGTGAAGTAAGGTGGAGGTTCCCTGCAAGTTTGGGCTGCAAATGGAGTTGCAAATTTGGTCAGGATCAATGCTGAGAAATATAGGCACGTACTTAGTCTTAGCCTTGTTTCCACATTGGAGGTATGGCTTTTTAGCCATAATTCTTCAATTAAGTCCACTTCTGGTCTGCCTTCTCTGGACAGTAGATGAGCGTACCTGGGTCCCACTGGTTCCTTCCAGTTCTGTGCTGATGGCACTGCTGGCCATCTTCTGATGTCAAAGGGGCGTAAGTATGATGTGTCTTTCATCTGCTGCATTATGTTTCCTTGGCTGACCACTTGCATCTACGATCCTAAATGTTGATCGATCAAAGGTGTCCTCAATACTAGGAAATACAGGCAGATACTCACCCATCCTGCCATACCATCAGTGAGGCGTGTGATTGGCCTCAAATGTATTCTGGAGCAGGACAACCACCACAAACATACAGCTAATGTCATTAGGAACTATCTTTAGTGAAAAGAAGAACAAGGAGTCCTGGAAGTGATGATTTCCCCCCCACAGAGCCCTGATCTCAACATCATTAAGTCTGTCTGGGATTACATGAAGAGACAGCAGGATTTGAGTCAGCCCACATCCATGGAAGATCTGTGGTTTCTTCTCCAAGATGTTGCAGGACTGTACATGTGTACCTAGATGAATTGATGGTGTCTTGAAGGAAAAGGATGGTCACACCAAATAATGATTTGATTTGATTTGGATTTCTCCTCTGTTGATTTATTTTCCATTTTGTTAATTGATAAAAATAAACTATTAACAATTCTATTTCTGAAAGCATTCTTAATTTACAACATTTTTTCACACCTGCCTAAAACTTTTGTCGTTATGCTGCTTTTAACATACATTTAAGGATTGTAAACACCTAATTATTATTAAATGTTTTTTTTTTACAATAATAAATCAACAAAGTTATGTCGAAAATAGACATCCAATATGTTCATCAGGTACAACCAATAAAAAAAAAAAAAATATATATATATATATATATATATATATATATATATATATATATATATATATATTAAAAAAAACTTGGATTTACAGAACCCTTAACCTACAGTTGATGCAGAGGAGAGCAAAAACCCATAAGGCATGGTCCAAATGTCTCTAACAGCGAAAGATAAATAGGAAAGCTTAGATAAAAAACATTGAGTAAAAGTAGTATTTATTTTTCAAAAGGAAATCTTTAAAATTCAACTTCAGGCAAAACGCTAAATTCACAGTATGCAAACATATATGAGAGTTGTTTTACTTCCCAGAGGATTTGCACTTCTCTCCTTCCAGTCCTGATATGTACAAAGCGCTTCTGGGTATCACATCCAGGTTGCTCACCTGAATCTATTTCAGCCAAACAATACAGAATGGTCACCTCCAAGCTGCCATTAGCCAGCAAAGGAGTAACAGCACTAATTAGCTTATCTGCTCCCACCTCATTTAAGCTTGTTTTCTGTCAGCTTAAATCATGTAGCAGAACCCGAATAGCCTTTACATAATGGTTTACTTCCCTTTCCCAGCCAGAATTTGACTGTATATGGAATTACAAGAAGCTGATACCAAGTCAAATTTAGTTACTTCCAGTTGCTTTTAAAATGCAATTAATTATTTTTTATTAAGTACACATGTGCATTCTTCTTTGCTTTTGTGCCAGTAGTACAGATTAAAAAAGTCTAAACATTTACAGTAAAAGAAACCTGGAAATATATGGGAGCTGCCACAATTTTTTACCATGCATGCTTCAGAACTGTTATTCTTATGTTTCGTTTTGTCTAAAATAAGCATCTGCATTTCAAGTGTCAGGGTTGCCAAGTAAGTAATACACAATCCTTATTCTGGATCAGTGTCCCATTAATAGTAACCATTAGATGATATAGCATTCTATATGGTATATTGTATACTTACATATCAACCACAGCTGCTTAAGATGATTCTCAAAGTAAAATTACAATTGTATACCATATGTGCTTTCATGAATTTAGTCAATTGACATCATGCCTGTGCCCTTAATGTATTTTAATCATATTGATGAATGTATGGATGTATTGGATGTATGACACAAAGGGGTTGAATTACTTTGCAAAGTGAATTCATATTCACCAAGCTAAGAATAGTAATATATTTGCTTACACATGATTAGAAGATGGAAGTTAATAGACCTTCATCTTATTCACTTAGCTAAAGAAAGGGAAAATTATTTTGTAAAGTGAACAGCCTATTTGTCTTTATTAAATCAACCACACTGTCTCTTCTAAATTAAAAGAAAAACTAACTTGAATTTAAAGTTGATTTTTTTTTTTTTACTTTTTAAATTGGTAATGCTACTACATGTTCTCAGCACTTCGCATGCCTTTTGCAAGTCTACAAGAACAGAAATGATCTATTATGTATTATTTAATATATGTTTATTTTTTAGACGGTGATGGGTACTGTTGGTATTGTAGATAAATGTTTGTGGTTGCGGAAGATCATTGTAAAAGTGGTGTGTTAGGATAGACTCCCAACAGTGTCAACAGTGTCCTGAGAAAAAGTATTTTTTTCATCAAGTCTAATGCCCCGTAACAGACGGTCGGACATTGATCGGACATTCCGACAACAAAATACATGGATTTTTTCCGACGGATGTTGGCTCAAACTTGTTTTGCATACACACGGTCGCACAAAGTTGTCAGAATTTCCGAACGCCAAGAACACGGTGACGTCCACCATGTACAACGAGACTATAAAAGGGCAGTTCAGTACTAAGCGCGGCACCCTTTGGGCTCCTTTTGCTAATCTCGTGTTAGTAAAAGTTTGGTGAGAGACAATTCGCTCTTTTTCAGACTCGTGGTTTTCAGATCGTATTTCTGCTGTTCAGTTTGTGCTTGTGGGTTTGTATCTGTTCTTCAGTGCGTGCAGCGAGTTACCACTGACTTGTCATTGTGTTCTTGTTCATTCGTTACTGATTTTCAGGTCGCTCTTCACAGGCCTTGCTGTTCTTCAGTGCGTTTTGTTACTTCTTCTGACCAGCCGACCGTTTTCTAGCCATGTTGCGTATACGTACTCATCGTAGAGTTTGTGCTGTGCAGGGGCTTGGTGTTGGGGTCCTTACTTTGACACAAGCCCAGTCCATGAACAGGGCGAGAAGGAGTTCATGGACCAAGAAATGGTTACTCCAGCGTGACCAGTTCTGTCACATGCCTTTGCTCCATGAGATCCGTGAGAATAATCCTGACATCACTCCGGAGAAGAGACTAGTCGCCACCCTGCGGTACTTGGCGACGGGGAGAAGCCTGCAGGACCTTCACTTCTCGACAGGCATCTCCCCCCAGGCTCTGGGGATCATTATCCCAGAGACCTGTTCTGCCATCATCCAGGTCCTGCAGAAGGACTATATTAAGGTAAGATTGTTATCCTTTAACATCACATTTTATTGTATTTAATGTTTAATAATATATTGTATTTCTTTCATCATTCCCTAATTACCATGATTGTAATATGCTGTGAATGTCCCCTTTGTCCTCATGCATGCTGGATTTTTATGTAATTTTTTTTGTCCTTCATACATATTTGCCTTCGCTTACCTCCCCAGCATGCTCTCCTGGGCCTATATTCACCTCGTGTAGTCACTTAAAAATGTATTTTGTCAGCTCCATAGTAATGCTTTACCCTAAATACCCCCTAAAATGTTGAAAATTGTGATGTGTGCTTTAAATTCAGGCAGAGTGCCAGAGGCTTTATTTTTTGGGTCCCAAAATAATTTGGAACCTTCCCTCCCCCCAACTGCTAACTCAGCTGATACCAATCCTATATCTGCTGACTTTGCCAAACCCATACACACTATACCCACCTCTTTTGTGGTCAGATTTATGGATGAATTCCCCAAAGCATGTAGTGCAAGGGCCTGCCTGAATACTTTCAAATGGTACTGTTTAAAGTTTTTGTATCCTATTATTATCTTGATAGGTAATAGCAGAATGTAAAAATGTGCTAAAATGTGTACAGTGTGTATTTATCTCTTTGTATTATGACACTTCTTACCTGTCCAGTGGGCTGCCAATAGTGTAAAGTAAGGAGGGGCTGGCCAAAGTAATACACATTATTTAGGCATTCATCTCTCAATGAGGTGGAGAGGGTTACCTGTCCAAAACATTTTTTTAAATGGCCCATGAGAGGGGGGGATGAGTTTGATAGGTGGACCTTATACCTTTGTCTTTAAATACTCCCTAAAATAAATGTTATACTGATGTTGGACAAAAATGTTTGTGTTTAATCTGCTCTCCATGTTTATGTGCAAAATGATTAATTTTTTTTTCTTGTTTGACTCCACAGTTTCCTTCCAACCCACAGGAATGGCAGACTGTGGCCTCCCACTTTGCCCAGCGGTGGGACTTTCCTAACTGCGGAGGGGCAATTGATGGGAAACACGTCCACATCATCCCACCACCCAACTCGGGGTCATACTATTACAACTACAAGGGGTTCAATAGTATTGTGATGTTGATGGTGGTGTTGGCTACTTACAAGTTCCTGTATGTGGACGTGGGGTAGAATGGTCGGATGTCAGATGGTTGAGTCATCACCCACACGGAGTTCTACAGGCATCTCCAGAATGGTAGCTTGGACTTGCCACCTCCAGAAGACAATGCGGAAGGACTCCCATTCATCTTCGTTGCAGATGAAGTGTTTGCACTGGGGGACCATCTTATACAGCCATTCCCTATGAGGACTCTGACCCCGGACCAGAGGGTTTTTAAGTACCGGCTGGCCAGAGCCAGAAGAGTGGTGGAGAACACGTTTGGAATAATGGCCAGCCGGTTCCACCTATTTCTTACACTGATACACATGGCGGAGTATAAACTCAATCACATCATTCTGGCCTGCTCTGTTCTCCACAACTTTTTAAGGAGAAATTCTGTGAACTATGCTGGCTCAGTTGGGCCTGAAGCCAGAATTAACCTCAATGAACCAACCCTGACGGCGCTTGAAGCTGGCCATCCTGGATTGCCCCCCCCCCCGAGTTCCCGCGAGGTCCGTATAAGATACATAGAATACTTTGCATGTAGGGGGGCCATCGATATGCCAGACAATGTCTGAGACATTTTTTAAATGTTTTTTTTTTTTAAACTGAACAAATATTTGCTTACATTTACTGCTTGTCTTTCTTTTAGCTGACCCTGACAGAAATTTTACCACAAAAAATGTTTATGAGCATTGAAAGAAGAAGCCACACATTGTTGATTATCAATCTTTTTAATCCAAGCACAATCACATGTGCATTTATAAAAGGTTTTTAAAACAAACCAACATGTTTGTTGTATAACAGATTTTTAGGTCACATTAATAAAAGTAGAAATTGCCTTTTAAGGTAAAACAGGCATGTTTCAAACCAACAATAAATACACAACTCTGGAGCTTACAAAGTTCAACTTTTATAGAAATTGAAGGCAATATCAGACATGAGTATTTATAAACTGTGTTTGATATTGTGTTCAGCAGTCACCCCTGGAAAAGCCAAATTTTGAAGATGCACACAAATTGCCGAATGTCAACATGTGCTAGCTGCCATCATGGGGGATCAAGGGACATGCTTTGTGAGTGCAACCCCTTCCTCTCAGCTATTTTATTATTGAGGAAGGGGTTGTACCCCCAAAACGCATACATTGATCTCCCATGATGGCAGATAGCACATGTTGACACACTGTGTGCATCTTCAAAATTTGGCTTTTCGAGAATATGTCAAAAAATGTTCAAAAAATTTTCCGGACAAAAAAACTGAAATAATTCGGGATTTCGAGGGGTTTTAAATTTTCCCTAAAACATCAGTGATGTTCTTCATTTTGTTTTGAACATCATTGATGTTTTGCTTGATGTTTTCCAAGTCCCTATTACACCCCATGATCTCTCCGATCAGGATCTGGGCACTTTCACTGATGAAATGACCTTCATTCACAACATCACGATCACCTAAAAATATATAAAAAAAACACACCATATATTATAAATATGCCGGCATCCATCTCTTACCTGAGGCTGTGGTCGCAGACACTCACCTGTTGTGGTGACAATTTCCACCACGTCCCCCTCCTCCTCTAGTTGTGTTTGTGGAATTTCCACTTCTTCATGAGGTGGGGGGGCTGTTGTCTCCTCTGATGAGTGGTGTCCTCCAAGTCTTTTCTCCCCTATGTAAAAAAAAATAGGTATACTTAGCACACAGATATTTGATGGCAGAAATAGGAATATGAAACATTGCTTGGAAGTGGGGTACAATTGTCTGTTTTGGCAAAGTTCCAAGATGAAGAAATATTTTTGTCCTTTGTCAAGCATGAATGCTTACCTGTTTTGTACAAGCTTCACAGATGGAGACACCCCTAAAGTATACACTGGAGCACCTGTGTGGGGCCCCCTAATAAAAAGGGTGTTCTGTTGTCCCACACTAGTGTCCAGATGTGTAAACAGCTGCTGAGTGTCCTCTCCTTACACAGAATCTAGTTTGCAGTTCATTGTAGTTACAAACCCATCTAGACACCAAAATTATTTTAAGAGAAGTAGGCCAGAAAAAATGTATTGACCTGCATCTGGACAAAACATGGTGTTTTATTGGCCGAATGAACAATGTTTCCTACAAACGAATAATGTGTCCATGAGCATGAAAGTTGCCATTTTAAACTGTACAGTAGTAAAGAAAAGCACTTGGAGCAGCACAAACGTAATAAAAATAAAGCATAGGAACACAGGACAACTACTTACTTTTTTGCAGCACTCTCCTGATCCTTCTATACTGATCGTGCTCCCTTAATTTGAGGTCCGACCATCATTTCCTCAGTTGATCCTTGGATCGCCGTACCCCAAAATTCCTGTGCAGACTTTTCACAACTTTAGTCATGATCTTGGCCTTTCTGACATTTGGGTTTGGGTAAGGTCCATACTTCCCGTCATAGTTGGACCTTTTCAAGATGTCCACCATCTCCACCATCTCTACAAAGGACCTATTCGATGCCTTAAATCGTCTCCTCCGGGATCGTGACGTTTCTGGCTCCGGGCTTTACTCCAGTGCCGATCGTAATAACGAAGGTAAAATTTAAACTTGGGCCTATACTACTTAGAGATTGAGGCCTATATTGGGACAAGATTAGGAAACTTTAGCCTGACATTAGGGTTTGTCTTGTGTATTGTTGTAAAATGGATGGTTTCAATGACCACAACTTCCTCCCCCTGTCCATGGACAAGTACAAGGAGCTGCCCTGTCTGTGGCAGGTGAAACACCTGCAGTATAATCATAAACAAAAGAGGCAGGCAGCGCTGGAGAAACTGCTGGAGTTGGTGAAGCCGGTGGTCCCCACAGCAACCATCCCCTATTTAAAAGCCAAAATTGGTGGCCTGAGGAGCACTTATCTTAGGGAGTGCAAGAAGGTCCAGGATTCCCAGAGATCAGGAGCTGCAGCAGATGACGTTTATGTCCCCAGGCTTTGGTACTATGAGAGACTGCGATTTCTGGCAGACCAGACTGAAGTCAGGGAATCCCTCTCAACCTTTCCTTCCACTCTTCCTTCCACCCTATCTTCCACCCCAGCTGAGGCTTCCGATGTCCAACCTGGGACTTCCAGCCAGGAAGAAGTAGAGGAGCCCGGCTTGAGCCAGGTATAGCATTCTTCTACAGATTTCTGTTCAATAAATAAATGATGTTTACTAGATGTTATTATTGATCACTAATTGCTAATTTAATAAAGTGTTTTACATATCAATAGACAGTAGTGGGCAAAAATAATTGGGACAAGAAAGAAAAGTGCTCGGCTCAGAATGATAGCCTTTTATTTTTGTTAACATTCAATTTGCAACAGTCATGAGATGTGTGTGATTGATGAAGAAAAAACTAAAACTATGTCCCTTTTTCATACACAGGAAGACCTCAGCCAGGAGGAGGCTGTGGAATGTGGCACACAGGAGGAGGCTGTGGAATGTGGCACACAGGAGGAGGCGGGGTTTAGTGGCAGCGAGGAGGAGGCGGGGCTAAGTGGCAGCCAGGAGAAGGCTGGGCCCAGTAGGAGTCTGACAGAATCGCAGGTCCCTCCCCTCCGCCTTCCAAACAAAAGACCCAGGAAGGGGAGTAACATGCAGGATTCAGCACTCAGGTTGATTCAGGAGGCTTCTGCGTCCCTGAGAGCCACCCCCACTGGTGAAGTGGCCGTTGCCTCCATGGCTGCCACCAGACTGCAGGACATGCAGGAGGGCCAACGTCTCATGTGTGAGGAAATCATTTATCAAACATTAAATAAGGGGTTGAGGGGAGAAATCACACCCAATACCCACCTGAGTGAGTTGCATCATCCTCCTCCTCCTGCCACAACTCCACAACCACAGACACAGCGTGGAAGGAAGCGTGGAAGGAAGACCAGAGAGTGATGGCCTGGGTTCAGTCTGGTCTGACAAAAGATGTAGGCTCTTGTATGACCACAGCTTGGGGACATACATGTCATCTGCTGCTGTTCATGATCTCTTGGACTTCTGGACCAGATTGTACTCCCTTATATATGGACTCCTCAGGCCACCAATTTTGCCTGGAAATAATTGATGT